>NC_090393.1:7869137-8469137 GCF_036365525.1 Heterodontus francisci
ACTTCCATCCACCCCTCCCCCACATCCCCCCTCGCCCCTCATCCCACCCTCCCCCACCCTCACCATCCCCCCCTCCCCCTCCCTCTCCTCCCTCCCTCACCCCACCTCCCCCCCTCCCCCCTCCCCCTCCCCCCCTCCCCCCCACCCCCTCATCCCCCCCACCCCCACCCTCACCCCCCCCACCCCTCCCCTCATCCCCCCCCTCCCCCCCCACCCCCCTCACCCCCCTCCCCCTCCCACTCACCCCCCTCCCCCTCCCTCTCCACCCCCCCTCCCCCCCCTCCCACCCCCCCTCCCCCACCCCTCCCACACATCCCCCCCTCCCCCTCCTACCCCCCCTCCCCACCCTCCTCCCCCCACCCCCCCTCCCCCTCCCCCTCCCACCCCCCCCCCTCCCCTCCTCCCTCCCTCCCCCCCCTCCCCCTCCCCACCCTCTCATCCCCCCCCCTCCCCCTCCCTCCCTCTCTCCCCCCCCCTCCCCTCATCCCCCCCCCCTCCCTCTCACCCCCCCCCTCCCTCTCAACCCCCCCCTCCCTCTCATCCCCCCCCCTCCTCTCATCCCCCCCCTCCCCTCATCCCCCCCCTCCCCCTCATCCCCCCTCCCCTCATCCCTCCCTCTCATCCCCCCCTCCCCCTCACCGCCCCCCTCCCCCCTCTCACCCCCCTCCTCCTCACCCCCCCTCCCCCTCCCCCTCCCTCTCACCCCCCCTCCCCTCCCTCCCTCACACTACCCCTCCCTCCCTCACCCCCCCTCCCTCCCTCTCACCCCCCCTCCCTCCCTCTCCACACCCCCCCTCCCTCTCACCCCCCTCACCCACTCACACCCCCCCTCACCCCCCCTCCCTCCCTCTCACCACCCCCTCCCTCCCTCCCTCTCACCCCCCCCTCCTCCCTCCCTCTCACCCCCCCCCCCTCCCTCTCACCCCCCTCCCTCCCTCTCACCCCCCTCCCTCCCTCTCACTCACCCCTCCCTCCCTCTCACTCACCCCTCCCTCCCTCTCACTCACCCCCCTCCCTCTCACTCACCCCCCCCTCTCTCACTCACCCCCCCTCCTCTCCCTCACCCACCCCCCCTCACTCACCCCCCCCTCTCACTCACCCCCCCTCCCTCCCTCTCACTCACCCCCCCCTCTCACTCACCCCCTCCCTCCCTCCCTCTCACTCACCCCCCTCCTCCCTCTCACTCACCCCCCCCTCCTCTCCTCACTCACCCCCCCTCTCACCACCCCCCTCCCTCCCTCCCACCACCCCCCTCCCTCCCTCTCTCACCCCCCCTCCTCCCTCTCTCTCACCCCCCCTCCCTCCCCTCTCTCTCACCCCCCCTCCCTCCCTCTCTCTCACCCCCCCTCCCTCCCCTCTCTCTCACCCCCCCTCCCTCCCCTCTCTCTCACCCCCCTCCCTCCCTCTCTCTCACCCCCCCTCCCTCCCTCTCTCTCACCCCCCCCTCCCTCCCTCTCTCTCACCCCCCCCTCCCTCCCTCTCTCTCACCCCCCCCCTCCCTCCCTCTCTCTCACCCCCCCCCTCCCTCCCTCTCTCTCACCCCCCCTCCTCCCTCTCTCTCACCCCCCCTCCCTCTCTCTCACCCCCCTCTCCCTCCCTCTCACCCCCCCCTCCCTCCCTCTCTCTCACCCCCCCCTCCCTCCCTCTCTCTCACCCCCTCCCTCTCACCCCCCCTCCTCTCACCCCCCTCCCTCCTCCTCCCACTCACCCCCCCTCCCACTCACCCCCCCCTCCCTCCCTCTCACCCCCCCCCTCCCTCCCTCTCACCCCCCCTCCTCCTCCCCCTCCCACTCACCCCCATCTCCCTCCCCCTCCCTCACCCCCATCTCCCTCCCCCTCCCTCACCCCCATCTCCCTCCCCCTCTCCCCTCACCCCCATCTCCCTCCCCTCCCCCTCCCTCTCACCCTCCCCATCCCTCTCACCCCCCTCCCCCTCCCCCTCCCCCTCCCTCTCACCCCCATCTCCCTCCCCCTCCCCCTCACCCCCATCTCCCTCCCCCCATCTCTCTCCCCCTCCCCCTCACCCCCATCTCCCTCCCCCCCATCTCCCTCCCCCCTCCCCCTCACCCCATCTCCCTCCCTCTCACCCCATCTCCCTCCCCCTCCCTCTCACCCCCATCTCCCTCCCCCTCCCCCTCCCTCTCACCCCCATCTCCCTCCCCCTCACCCCCATCTCCCTCCCCCTCCCCCATCTCCCTCTCACCCCCATCTCCCTCCCCCCCATCTCCCTCCCACCCATCTCCCTCCCACCCCCATCTCCCTCCCCCCCCATCTCCCTCCCCCCCATCTCCCTCCCCTCATCTCCCTCTCCCTCATCTCCCTCCCCCTCCCCCCCATCTCCCTCCCCTCCCCCCATCTCCCTCCCCTCCCCCCATCTCCCTCCCCCTCCCCCATCTCCCTCCCCCTCCCCCATCTCCCTCTCACCCCCATCTCCCTCCCCCCCATCTCCCTCTCCCTCCCCTCATCTCCCTCCCCCTCCCCCCTCCCCCTATCTCCCCTCCCCCATCCCCTCCCTCTCACCCCCATCTCCCCCTCCCTCTCACCCCCATCTCCCCCTCCCTCTCACCCCCATCTCCCCCTCCCTCTCACCCCCATCTCCCCCTCCCTCTCACCCCCATCTCCCCCATCTCCCCCTCCCTCTCACCCCCATCTCCCCTCCCTCTCACCCCCATCTCCCCCATCTCCCCCTCCCTCTCACCCCCATCTCCCCCATCTCCCCCTCCCTCTCACCCCCATCCCCTCCTCCCTCTCACCCCCATCTCCCCCTCCCTCTCACCCCCATCTCCCCTCCCTCTCCCCCCCATCTCCCCCTCCCTCTCCCCCCCATCTCCCCCTCCCTCTCCCTCTCCCCCCCATCTCCCCCTCCCTCTCCCCCCCTTCTCCCCCTCCCTCTCCCCCCTTCTCCCCCTCCCTCTCCCCTCCCTCCCCCCCTTCTCCCCCTCCCTCTCCCCCTTCTCCCCCTCCCTCTCCCCCCCTATCTCCCACTCCCTCTCCCCCCCTATCTCCCCCTCCCTCTCCCCCCCATCTCCCCCTCTCACCCCCATCTCCCCCTCCCTCTCCCCCCCTTCTCCCCCTCCCTCTCCCCCCCTCCCTCTCCCCCCATCTCCCCCTCTCACCCCCATCTCCCCCTCCCCCCCATCTCCCCCTCTCACCCCCATCTCCCCCTCCCTCTCCCCCTCCCCCCCATCTCCCCCTCCCTCTCCCCCCTTCTCCCCCTCCCCCCCATCTCCCCCTCTCACCCCCATCTCCCCCTCCCTCTCCCCCCCTTCTCCCCCTCCCTCTCCCCCCCATCTCCCCTCCCCCCCATCTCCCCCTCCCTCTCACCCCCATCTCCCCCTCACCCCCATCTCCCCCTCCCTCTCACCCCCATCTCCCCCTCCCTCTCACCCCCATCTCCCCCTCCCTCTCACCCCCATCTCCCCCTCCCTCTCACCCCCATCTCTCCCTCCCTCTCACCCCCATCTCCCTCCCCTCCCTCTCACCCCCATCTCCCTCCCTCACCCTCCTCTCCCTCCCTCACCCCCATCTCCCTCCCTCACCCCCATCTCCCTCCCTCTCACCCCCATCTCCCTCCCTCCCTCTCACCCCCATCTCCTCCCTCCCTCTCACCCCCATCTCCCTCCCTCCCTCTCACCCCCATCTCCCTCCCTCCCTCTCACCCCCATCTCCCTCCCTCCTCGCACCCCCATCTCCCTCCTCCCTCGCACCCCCATCTCCCTCCCTCCCTCGCACCCCCATCTCCCTCCCTCCCTCGCACCCCCATCTCCCTCCCTCTCACCCCCATCTCCCTCCCTCCCTCTCACCCCCATCTCCCTCCCTCCCTCGCACCCCCATCTCCCTCCCTCCCTCTCACCCCCATCTCCCTCCCTCCCTCTCACCCCCATCTCCCTCCCTCCCTCTCACCCCATCTCCCTCCCTCCCTCTCACCCCGATCCTCCCTCCCTCTCACCCCCATCTCCCTCCCTCCCTCCCTCTATCTCCCTCCCTCTCACCCCCATCTCCCTCCCTCCCTCTCACCCCCATCTCCTCCCTCCCTCTCACCCCCATCTCCCTCCCTCCCTCTCACCCCATCTCCCTCCCTCTCACCCCATCTCCCTCCCTCCTCTCACCCCCATCTCCCTCCCTCCCTCTCACCCCATCTCCCTCCCATCTCCCTCCCTCCCTCTCACCCCCATCTCCCTCCCTCCCTCTCACCCCCATCTCCTCCCTCCCTCTCACCCCATCTCCCTCCCTCCCTCTCACCCCCATCTCCCTCCCTCTCACCCTCCCTCTCCCTCCCTCACCCTCCCTCTCCCTCCCTCACCCTCCCTCTCCCTCCTCTCCCTCCCTCACCCCCCATCTCCCTCCCTCACCCCCATCTCCCTCCCTCACCCCCATCTCCCTCCCTCTCACCCCCATCTCCCTCCCTCCCTCTCACCCCCATCTCCCTCCCTCCCTCTCACCCCCATCTCCCTCCCTCCCTCTCACCCCCATCTCCCTCCCTCCCTCTCACCCCCATCTCCCTCCCTCCCTCTCACCCCCATCTCCCTCCCTCCCTCGCACCCCCATCTCCTCCTCCTCGCACCCCATCTCCTCCCTCCCTCGCACCCCATCTCCCTCCCTCCCTCGCACCCCCATCTCCCTCCCTCCCTCGCACCCCCATCTCCCTCCCTCCCTCGCACCCCCATCTCCCTCCCTCTCACCCCCATCCTCCCTCCCTCTCACCCCCATCCTCCCTCCCTCTCACCCCATCTCCCTCCCTCTCACCCCCATCTCCCTCCCTCTCACCCCCATCTCCTCCCTCTCACCCCCATCTCCCTCCCTCCCTCGCACCCCCATCTCCCTCCCTCTCACCCCCATCTCCCTCCCTCCCTCCCTCTATCTCCCTCCTCCCTCCCTCCTCCCTCTATCTCCCTCCCTCT
Source organism: Heterodontus francisci (assembly GCF_036365525.1). Taxonomy (NCBI): domain Eukaryota; kingdom Metazoa; phylum Chordata; class Chondrichthyes; order Heterodontiformes; family Heterodontidae; genus Heterodontus; species Heterodontus francisci. The sequence goes on from NC_090393.1 coordinate 7,874,039, forward strand.
CACCCCCATCTCCCTCCCTCTCACCCCCATCTCCCTCCCTCCCTCTCACCCCCATCTCCTCCCTCCCTCTCACCCCCATCTCCCTCCCACCCTCTCACCCCCATCTCCCTCCCACCCTCTCACCCCCATCTCCCTCCCTCCCTCTCACCCCCATCTCCCTCCCTCCCTCTCACCCCCATCTCCCTCCCTCCCTCTCACCCCCATCTCCCTCCCATCTCCCTCCCTCCCTCTCACCCCCATCTCCCTCCCTCCCTCTCACCCCCATCTCCCTCCCTCCCTCTCACCCCCATCTCCCTCCCTCCCTCTCACCCCCATCTCCCTCCCTCCCTCTCACCCCCATCTCCCTCCCTCTCACCCCATCTCCCTCCCATCTCCTCCCTCCCTCTCACCCCCATCTCCCTCCCTCTCACCCCCATCTCCCTCCTCCCTCTCACCCCCATCTCCCTCCCTCCTCTCACCCCCATCTCCCTCCCTCCCTCTCACCCCCATCTCCCTCCCTCCCTCTCACCCCCATCTCCCTCCCTCCCTCTCACCCCCATCTCCCTCCCTCCCTCTCACCCCCATCTCCCTCCCTCCCTCTCACCCCCATCTCCCTCCCTCTCACCCCCATCTCCTCCCTCTCACCCCCATCTCCCTCCCTCCCTCTCACCCCCATCTCCCTCCCTCCCTCTCACCCCCATCTCCCTCCTCCCTCTCACCCCCATCTCCCTCCTTCCCTCCCTCTCACCCCCATCTCCCTCCTTCCCTCCTCTCACTCCCATCTCCCTCCTTCCCTCCCTCTCACCCCCATCTCCCTCCTTCCCTCTCACCCCCATCTCCCTCCCTCCCTCTCACCCCCATCTCCCTCCCTCCCTCTCACCCCCATCTCCCTCCCTCCTCCCTCTCACCCCCATCTCCTCCCTCCCTCCCTCTCACCCCCATCTCCCTCCCTCCCTCTCACCCCATCTCCCTCCCTCCCTCTCACCCCCATCCTCCCTCCCTCCCTCCCCCATCTCCCTCCCTCCCTCCCCATCTCCCTCCCTCCCTCCCCCCTCTCACCCCATCTCCCTCCCTCTCACCCCATCTCCCTCCCTCCCTCCCTCTCACTCCCTCCCTCCCTCCCTCCCTCTCACCCCCATCTCCCTTCCTCTCACCCCCATCTCCCTCCCTCCCTCCATCTCCCTCCCTCTCACTCCCATCTCCCTCCCTCCCTCTCACCCCCATCTCCCTCCCTCTCACCCCCATCTCCCTCCCTCTTACCCCCATCTCCCTCCCTCTCACCCCCATCTCTCTCCCTCTCACCCCCATCTCTCTCCCTCTCACCCCATCTCTCTCCTCACCCCCATCTCTCTCCCTCTCACCCCCATCTCTCTCCCTCTCACCCCCATCTCTCTCCCTCCCTCCCTCCCTCTCACCCCCATCTCCCTCCCTCCCTCACCCTCATCTCCCTCCCTCTCACCCCCATCTCCCTCCCTCTCACCTCCTCTCTCCCCCATCTCCTTCCCTCTCACCCCCTCTCACCCCCATCTCCCTCCCTCACTCCCATCTCCCTCCCTCCCTCACTCACTCCCATCTCCCTCCCTCCCTCACCCCCATCTCCCTCCCTCCCTCTCACCCCCATCTCCCTCCCTCCCTCTCACCCCCATCTCCCTCCCTCCCTCTCACCCCCATCTCCCTCCCTCCCTCTCACCCCCATCTCCCTCCCTCCCTCTCACCCCCTCCCTCTCACCCCCATCTCCCTCCCTCCCTCTCACCCCCATCTCCCTCCCTCCCTCTCACCCCCATCTCCCTCCCTCCCTCTCACCCCCATCACCCTCCCTCTCACCCCATCAACCTCCCTCCCTCTCACCCCATCAACCTCCCTCCCTCTCACCCCCATCTCCCTCCCTCCCTCACTCCCATCTCCCTCCCTCCCTCACTCACTCCCATCTCCCTCCCTCCCTCACCCCATCTCCCTCCCTCCCTCTCACCCCCATCTCCCTCCCTCCCTCTCACCCCCATCTCCCTCCCTCCCTCTCACCCCCATCTCCCTCCCTCCCTCTCACCCCCATCTCCCTCCCTCCCTCTCACCCCCTCCCTCTCACCCCCATCTCCCTCCCTCCCTCTCACCCCCATCTCCCTCCCTCCCTCTCACCCCCATCACCCTCCCTCTCACCCCCATCAACCTCCCTCCCTCTCACCCCCATCACCCTCCCTCTCACCCCATCAACCTCCCTCCCTCTCACCCCCATCAACCTCCCTCCCTCTCACCCCCATCAACCTCCCTCCCTCTCACCCCCATCAACCCCCCTCCCTCTCACCCCCATCAACCCCCCTCCCTCTCACCCCCATCAACCCCCCTCCCTCTCACCCCCATCACCCTCCCTCCCTCTCACCCCCATCAACCTCCCTCCCTCTCACCCCCATCAACCTCCCTCCCTCTCACCCCCATCAACCCCCCATCCCTCGAGTGCGGGCGGTTGATGTGGTTGGCGAGGGGGCGGGGTGGGTGTGTTAGCGCGCAGGCGCAGGAGGCAGAGCGAGAACAAACGCGGGGCGCGCCTGCGCGGCGGCGGTGGGCTGGAGTGCGCAGGTTCTTTGGGGCTGGAAAGCCTGAAAGCTGGCAAGTCCTGAATGATAAAAAAACAGCGTCCCGGAGCCGCTGACTCGAGGATTTCCATTGCAGTAAGCAAAGTTTTCACCGAGGCAGTTGCCTCCATGCTGGCTGCGGGCCTGCATTGTTTTCTGTTGTGAGGAGAAAAGAAAAGGTGGTTGGGGGGGGGGGAGTGATCCTTTCTTTTAATTTCTTTTCCCCCTCCTCTTTTTTTTCTTGAGGTAAATTTTTTTACCTCTAATTTTTTTTTTTGGGGGGGGGGGGGGGAAGAGAGGAATATGGAGGGCCCACGGTGTAGTGGGCTGAAGCAGAGCAGGCGATCCCGGTCTCAGAGGGACAGGGTGAGGAGACGGGAGGCTGCGAGCCGCAATGCCCGGCCCCACAGCCCTTCATCGGGTTCCGAGAGGGACGGGAACCCGAGTCCCGGCAAAACGGCGGCGATCCCGGCTTCATCCCGCTCTTACCGGCCCCCCCGACGCAAGAGAAGGGCATCCAGTTCCCAGGAAGAGGACATCATCGACGGGTTTGCGATCGCCAGCTTCACCACCCTGGAGGCTTTGGAGGTAAGAAAAGAGGAGACAAGACAGCCCTACCCACCGCTGCACCACTGGTGGCTTTAGATATCTCAGTTTTTCATATATATAATATATATGTATATATGAGTGTTGAATTGCTACCACTTGCTACTGACAGTCCAGGCAGTGCCAGTTTATCCATTGCCTGATCACTGGAAGCTCTCAGTGCGCAGATAAGGTAAGCTTTATTGTCACGTTGTTGCTGTCCTTGTATTTAAAAAAAAGAAATATTCTGCACTGTTTCCAAAACAGCTAGTTTTTTCAGCCAAAGCTATTTTTAACCTTTGAACCTTCCTTCAGTCCGACTTATTTTGCTTTATTTCTTAATCTCTGGTGTTTTAAGTATGTGGTTCCCCCTTTTTGAAATAGCCTAAGTTGATATTGAATTGGCCATGGATAAAATTCTAGGAAAGGTGCAAATGTTGGACTGGTAAATGTCAAGTGTTTATCTTCCACTTTTTTAAAAAATTGTGTTTGAAGACACTTCACCCCCCCCTTACCTGCCTGCTCACCCTGACCCCAATTCTGCTTAATGTGATCTCTAAGCATCACAGTTGTGGGCAAGAAATGCTCTGAAATCTGTGCATTAAAAAAGTGCCAACTTCCAGTGACATCACCATGAAGGTTCAAAGTTTAAAAAATGTATTTTGAAACTGATGTTGCCCGAGTAAAGCTATGAAGGAATACAGTTTTTGTTCTACTTTGGTTATGTGAACAATGTCAGTGTGTGATTCTGTGGTATTTTAGTACCTTTTTTGACTGCAAGAATGCTTTTTTTCATTTCCATTCTTGATCATGTCCATTTATCTTTGGGCACACTGCATTGCTACTAAGTTATTCAGTGTGATTTTGGATGTACTTGTTAGTACATTTTGTGCCGCCTGAATTTATATTTTAATTTGCTGTGGGGCTTGAGCTGTTGTAAATTCAAGCTGCAATCCTCCTTGTCAAAAAAATCGCCTCCGTCTACTGCTTTCCCCCCCAAAGAGTTTGCCTATAAAATGTTTAGTTCTTGTCTATTTTTAAAATAATTAGCTTCATTCATTTACTTCCACTAAGAAATATTAATTGTCTACACTTGCTCCACTCACCTCCATCCTTTAACTCGATCTGAGTTCTAGGTCTGTGAAATGCATACACAAGCTATTCATTTTATTGGCAACATTGACTATGCTGCAACAACTTTCATATATTTAAAGTTGTTGTGGGTAGGAATTATTTTTATGTTAGAAATGTTTTGGAGTTTTCAGTTCCTAACTTAGGGAAGTGGAATAATTTTGCAACAGCTGTGAGGAGTAGTAGATCAGAACGCAAATTCAGGATTCCCCAAACTGTTCAATAAACTTGGACTTGGTGTCCTGTATTAATGTCTGGAAAGGATGTATTTTAGTCAGTTGGATGACTGCTTCATTGTCTGTGACCTGGACAACAGCCATGTTTGTCAGCAGATTTTTACTTACCAAACTAGATTTGGAAAATATTTTTAAAACATGTTGCTTACAAAATCTTGCCAACGTTGTTAACCTTTATAAATGTATGCAGGTATAGTGGTAAAGTTTTGGAGTAGATTTTTAAAATTATGCTTTGGATGAAACAGGATTTCTGTATGAAAAAGTTTTTCCCTCTAAAATTGGACATGAAATGTGATGTAATTGTTCTATCGATAACAAGATTCACAGCAAAAAAACTACAGTGAAAGAATTTTCAAAATGGTGGTTAAACCAGGGGTATTTCAGTCTTTAGACAATGGCTGAGGAGGAAAATAAGGTTGGGAGAGATTTTCAGCAGAGAAAGTTCAGTGTAAATGAGGAAGTTATTTTCAGTCAGATGTGCTGTGGCACTTGGGAGCAAGACCATAATAGTAACTTTCATCTAGTGATTCAGTCAAGCAAGTACCAATTCCCGGTGTTGGCCTGGCTGTGTAGACATCAGGAGAATAGTCATTTTTGAAGTAAAACTATGATTCTGCAGTATTTGATTGAATTCATTCATTAGCTATTTTTGTACTGTGTCCTTGGCAAGATTGAGTATGTGCTTTTTTTGGTTGAAAGAAATAATCCAGGAGCATGTGCTGAAACAGCTCTTTAATGATGTTGGATTGCTATAAAGCTGTAGCTAATGGTGCCTGCTCTGTCAAATTTTGGAAGTATTTGGGGTCAAAACCAAAATTGAACAATGCACCAATCTTCCCAAAATCAGGTGCATTCTGATGACTGAAGTATATGGGCTTAAACTATTATTCCAAATTACTGTTGGTGTCATCTCAGTGATCTGCACATTATCAGAAATGGATCTACTGTCAATTTATGTGGGATAGTTAGCTACAGAAGTAGCGATTTGAAATTAAAACTTGTAAAATAGAAATTGATGTTTTAAATTAGTTCTGCTGTTGTGGATAGTTCCAAGTTTACTAATTATCTAAATGTGAAATAACTTTGCGAATAAGGCTTTGAATTAAATCTATTCTGTGTGGTACTTGGTTTTTTAAAATCCTGGTTTTAAAATATTAAATTGCTCATAAAGTAGATTCTTTAAACTGTTTTTTAGATGTCCAGATAAAATGCTTCCATATTTTGTTATGCTATTGTGACATTTTTGTTTTGAGATGCACTGCCTAGCAAGCAGTCTTTTACTGGCTGTATTTTGCAAATGTTGCATATGATCTGAGAATCCTGCATGCTCTATGTAGGAATTGCTGACTAGATACAGAACGTGTAAGAAAAAAAACTCCCATATATTGTTTGTGGGGGATTTTCAGGTGTACATTCCCCAATGACATCAATTAAAAATACTCTTGCGTTCATTTATTAATTTGACTGGGTTTTCACTTTGGCTTGTGTGATACTGCCTTTTTTGTTCAGTCTGAAACTGCTTATTTTTAAAAAATCTAATTTGACTCTGAATTGCTGCTGATGCAGTTGGTGTTGAGGTAATTGCAGTAAATCAGGCACTGTGATTGTAGAACACAGGAACAGGCGTAGACCATTCAGCCCTTCCATCCTTTTTGCCGTTCAGTGAGATTGTGGTGATCTGCATTCTAACTCCATTTACGTACCTTGTCTCCATATCCCTTAATATTCTTGGCTAGCAAAAATCTATTGGTCTTAGATTTTAAAATTATTAATTGAGCTAGGTTCTACTGCTTTTTTGTGGGAGAAGGTCCCATACCTCTGTTTACGTGAAGAATTGCTTGCAACTTCTCTTCCGAAATGAGTTGGCTCTTATTTTACGGTTATGTCCTCTTGTCCTAGACCCCTACAACTGAGAAAAGTTACGAAACTGTTAAATTTCTTATGACCTGCATGTACTGAAGGTAACATAAAATCATGAGACATGTATTAATTCCTTGTCCTTTCCAGCCTATTGCTGTTTTGTCACAATTTTCCAGACGTTTAAGTAAATTACAATTGAAGACATGACTACCCATAGATTTTTATTGGGTTCTATAAAATTGCATTGTCATTTTACATTTTCAATTAACTATGTGAAACTTTGTCAGATAAATGTTTTAATATGGTGCATTCCTAGGAGGTTTTCTGTGTGTATGTGGTTTACGCCTTAGTGGAATTTGAAAGAGTAAATACAAATGCTGTTAGCATAGCTCGAAGAACAAAGTGACATATTCTGAATTGGTAGTTTGAGTTGCTGTGATGGTAGCTGTGTATACATTTCATAATCAGTTGCAATAAATTTAAATAAGTTTGGTAAATGAAGAATGTAGCATTTTTATTCTTTGAACTGCTTCGACTAGGCAAAATGGATGTTTTAAAGTGATTTCCCTTAAATGGGCATAGCTGAGCTTTTTTTCCCTCTTCCTGAAGCAATTTAAAAATGAAACCTACACAAACCATCTTTTAGCAGTTCCAAGGCGAATTTATGTAATTTCTGCAAGATGGCATTTTAATGTTGGGTTCTCATTAAGTAATATGCTTGCTGCGAAGGAACGCTGAATCTTGATGGTTCTTGACTGCGCTTTGACTTCAAACTTGGGCAAAGTGTTAATTTATTAATTTGACTTGCATTTCCCTTTGGCTAGTGTGGTGGTGCATTTTTTTTGTGTTCAGTCAAACACGTTACTTTGACTTGGGTAACCACATGTTTCTAATACTTAACCTTATTGTTCCCAAAAAATATACTTTATTCATAACATTTGTAAAAATACATTACGTAACAGTTAAAATTTGACATTACATAAAGTGCCATACATATCAGTTTCTTTCACTACAGTACATAAAATGCCTCACTACACTTGCCTTTACAGGTTATATTTACAAATGTACATTTACATTTACATCGAACATTCTCAGATGCATACGGCCCGAGGCGTTTTATATAGGTTCCATTCCCTTGGTATACTATGGTGGGAGGGCCTTACACAGTGGCCTTTCTCCATGAGTCTTTGCGGTGGCTACCCCAAGCTTTAGCGCGTCCCTCAGCACATAGTCTTGGACCTCGGAATGTACCAGTCTGCAACTCTTGGTTGTCGACAACTCTTTGCACTGGAAGACCAGCAAGTTTCCGGCACAGCAAAATGTGCCTTTGACCAAGTTGATGGCCCTCCAGCAGCAGTTGACGTCTATCTCGGTGTGCGTCCCTGAGAACAGCCTGTGGAGAACAGAGTCCTGCATTACATAGCTGCTTGGGTTGAACCTTGACGAAAACACTGCATCTCTTTGCAGACCTGCTTTGCAAAGGCACATTCCCGAAGGAGGTGGACAACTGTCTCTTCGCCACTGCAGCTGCCAAGAGGGCAGTGTGCAGAGGCGGTGAGACTCTGCCTGCAGGAAGGATCTGACAGGGAGGGCCCTTCTCGCCACCAGCTAAGCTATGTGTTGTTGCTTGTTTGAAAGTTTTGCCGATGAGGCATTCTGCCAGGTGAGTTTGACAGTTTGCTCGGGCAACCATCCGACAGGATCCACCATCTCCTTTTTCTGCAGGGCCTTCAGGATGTTATGTGCTGGCCACTGCCTGATAACTTGTGGTCCAAGGTGTTTTTCTGTACAAACCATCTATTCTGGAGCGATTGACTATCTTGGCTTAAAGTAATTCTTTCCAGCAACTAGGTGGTAGCTGCTGATAGTCTGCATTACAGTACCGTGATGACCTTAACTAATTAGACCTGTTTTAGATTGATACTGCTGGCTAGTTACAAAAATGAACAAGTATTTCAGCTGACCATTCCACTAAGATGTGTATTTTTTTAAAAATAAAAATTAATAATATGGTCAGAGAGTGCACTTTTTCCTTAATTTACATGTCATGTAAACAAAAAGACCTGCACGGTCTGGAAAACTTGAATCAGGGAACATGTGGAACCTAAATCGTTGGCACCTTTTTAGTTTAATAGTACATACAGTAATAATTGAGTAAAAGTTGTAAAAATACCAAGCATTTAACTGTATAAATATGTGGTGCTGAATATTACTGTACCGGAAGATCTGTTTAGTCCTGTTTTAGTGTGGTGACACTAATTGTGCTTATAAAATATGGCATACTGTATGTATTTTTGTGAGTGGGTTCTGAGAGTTTGGATAATTTGAACTGTAACTCCTGTTAGCTATAACTGCCATGTACTAGACCTGTTTTTTGTTTATCATTACAATGTCTGAGAAGGATTTTCCTGTCTGACCCTATCACAAGTTCCTATTTAACAACAATACGTAGGTTTTTCTATTGCAAAGTCCTCCAGACAATGGCTTGGTCATTCAGTCATAGGAGAACATAGTAAAATTGAATGTGTTTGGAATGCAACCAGGCATGCAATTTATCATTCTTATCCTTAGGACTAAAGTATTTGAGTAAAATTATTTATATTACTAATTCATAAAGGTAAATGTTATGTAACTTTAGGGACCTCTGGAAATCAAATACAATATGTTTTAATCAAATTCCTTCCAAACAAATAATTGTATACGGGTTTTCAATTTTTCATACTGTAGCAGAAAAAACACTTTTTAACATGTATATTTCTGCCTTGTAAGTTTTTAAGCAAATTATGTACTGTGTAATTATTTGACAAGTATAGAAAAGGTATAATGTTACATGTGTATGTTTCATTACAGTCAGCAGTTCTGTGTTTTAAAACTGCAGAAGAACATGGCTGCCTTAATTGAGTGTAATATTGCCCTACAGGGCCAGGGATTAAAAACAGCCCTTGGGATTAGCACAGTAGGAGGGTGGGGAGAAAACTGCTGTGTTCCATTTTAGATTAGTTATGGATTAATGGAATGGTATTTTAAAATAGCCATTTCCTGGATTTTGTGTTCCTCTTTTTTGTGGGGGTGGGAAACGAATGGGTATCAATCACAATATTTTAATAAATCTACCCGAAGCGATCTTTGGTACTTGTGTGAAAGAGGGGTGAGGAGTAAGTGCAGAGTTTTAATTAAAAGATCTTTTTGAAGTGTGAAAAATTTCTGCAAGTGCTGCCAGCCATTTTTCTCATTTCAAGTTTTGTGAGGAATTTTCCAACATCGGAGACTGTCAAGTGCATATTCCTTTAGAATAAGATTTGGATTTTTTTGTATATTGTGGGTTCCAAATGTCAGAGCATTTAGATATTAAAATGGCATTTGAGGAATCCAAAATGTCTTTCTGGACAACTATCTGTGGTCATTACATTTAAAATAATCATGTGCGATACTTTGATTATTTAAAAAAATTAAAATCCTGCCATATTGAGTGGAGTACATTGAAGATACTGTTGGGCTGGTGTTTTTGATATTCAGAAAATGAATGAAATGGGAGCTGTGTTATGGTAGAGATGCATTAATAATGGACAGCAGGGTTGATCCTGATATAAGGTATTTTGAGCTGATTTTGTAACGATTTTGTGTTTCCATTCTTTGTATATCCTTTTGTATCATTTATCTTAATATAGTGTTTCTGTAACATAGTGGCATTGAAAAAAGTTTAAAGTATTCTATTAAGGCATACCATTAAATTGTGACAATACATCCGGTGGTATAACTTTAGCAAGGTACCTTTTTAGTGCTAGATTTTGATGTAACATATTGAGTTTGGGATTTCTAGTACTGACTATTTTAATGAACATTGGCAAGGAGCTTCCCATAACTTAGAAATAAAATTAGTATTTTACTATTGGATCCTCAAAATGGTTTGTAAAAATGACTAATGCCAGAGAATCATTAGGGCACAAAAGGTGGTCATTCGGCCCATCGAGTCCATGCCGCTCTCTGTAGAGCAATCCAATCAGTCCCATACTCCTGCTCTATCCCTGAGCCATATAAGTTTATTTCCCTCAAGTGCCCATCCTGTTAGCTAATTTCCACAGTAGGTATTTGTGAGATGATCTACAGCACGTCTGCATGGCATTAACTTTAGCACAGGTCTGTTGTAATTGTTGTTAAAATGCTCATTCTTTTTGAAGCTTGCAGTCTAGAATTAGGAACTGAGCTGATTTTCGTTGTCTGGCAACCATGGTCAGTCTGTCAGTGTAAAATTTGGTAGAACTGATCTTTCCAGTTTATTTTCTCTTTAAACCATCCACCAGTATGTCAGTGTAAATAAATGGATATTGTTTCAGTTTTTTCTGCAAATTTTTCATTGATTACAGAGCCTGCATTTTTGTGTAATTTGAGTAACAATTATTACAATTTAAATAAATATGCTTCCCTAGTTAATGGGATTAATTTTCCAAAGGGCTAGTTGGGAAGGGGTGGGGTGGGGGGAGGGAAGAGTTGATTCTAATACTATTCAATCCACTTGCTCACACGGTAGAAGAAGCATTGCATTTTGTTTTAGGCATTTCTTTGTTTCATGGTTAAACTTTGTTTCTTGTTACTGTCTCCTGAAAATATTTATCCTGTTGTTGGCAGTTGTCCCTCGATTCGTGGATGATGTCTACTCAAAATCGCGAGTTTCTGCTATGCATCTTCAGGTAACTGAACAGGTCGGTTCTCGACCCACAGATCTTTGGGCACATAGGGCAGGGTGTCCCACTAGGTAGTGGGATCTGGAGTGCAGGATTTGCTTTCTTTTCCTTCCTTCTCTGCCACCGCTGTGCCTCATCATTAAGGCATGATACAGCTTGATGGACAAGTTGCCGTTTTGAACGATTGGTTACATGCTCCTCCCAGTCATCAATGCCAATGCTGTCATGCTTCAAAGAGAGCTTCAGAGTGTCTTTGAAGCATTTTCTTTGTTCTCCCCCAGGAGCGCTGGCCATTTGAGAGTTGAGAAAACAGGACCTGGTGGGGGAGATGGTTGTCGGGCATCCGGACACAGTGTTCAGTCCATCGAAGTTGGTTTTGCAGGAGTTTTGCCTGAATGCTTGTGGAGCTGGCTTCAAGAAGGACACTAGTGTTTGTTCGATGGTCCTCCCATTGAATCCGGAGGATGTGGCGGAGACATTGCTGATGGAATTTCTCTAGCGCTCTTATGTGTCGCTGATACAGTCCAGGTCTCACTGCAGTACAGGAATGTGATGACAACAGCTGCTCTGTACACTAAGACTTTTGTTGACTTGTGGAGGTCTTCGTTGTCAAACACTCGCTGCGTTAGTTAGTAGAACGCTGAGCTGGTGCAACTGATCCAGTGTTGGATCTCCTCATCAATGGTGACCTTTTGAGAAAGGTGGCTGCCAAGGTATGGGAAGTGCTTAACATATTTCAAAGTCTCACCTTCAACATATATGGGAGGTGGAATATTTGGCTGACCAGGTTTGGGCTGATAAGAGTTTTGTTTTGACAACATTCAAGGACAGGTCAAGTGTGTTGTATGCAGAATTGAAGAGATCGTGAGTGGCTTGCAAATCTGGTGCAGAGTGGGTAACAATACTGCAGTCATCCACAAACTGTAGATCGTGTATGTCTGTGGTGGTCAGTTTAGTTTTGGCATGGAGGCGACTTGAGGTTAAAGAGTTTTCCATCCAGCAATATTTAATACTCACACCAGAGGGCAGCTGATCTTTCATGAGGTGAATAGCTACTGTCGGGTAGATTGTAAATAGTATGGGGGCTATCACACAGCCTTGCTTGACCCAGGTTCTGATTTTGAAGGTGTCTGTTTGAGATCTCACACTCAAGACAGTTGCAATCCTGTGATTGTTTGCAGAATACCCTTTGCATGCCTTTGAGGTGGTTGCTGTCTCCCTGCAGTTCACTTATTTGCAGTCCTGTCACAAGCGCATATGTGTTGTGGTTTCTTTTTTCCGTTTCATGGGATGTGGGTGTCGCTGGCAAGGCCAGCATTTGTTGCCCATCCCTAATTGCCCTTGAGAAGGAGGTGGTGAGCTGCTGCCTTGAACTGCTGCAGGGTAGGTACACCCATAGTGCTGTTAGGGAGGGAGTTCCAGGAATTTGATTCAGCGACAGTGAAGGAACGGTGATATATTTTCAAATCAGGATGGTGTGTGGCTTGGAAGGGAACTTGCAGATGGTGGTGTTCCCATTATTCTGCTGCCCTTGTCCTTCTAAGCGGAAGAGGTTATGGGTTTGGAAAGTGCTGTCGAAGGAGGCCTGATGAGTTGTTGCAGTGCATCATGTAGATGGCGCACTCTGCTGCCACTGTGTTGGTGGTGGAGGGAGTGAGTGGTGAAGGTGGTGGATGGGGTGCCGATCAAGCAGGGTGCTTTGTCCTGGATGGTGTCGAGTTTCTTGAGTGTTGGAGCTGCACCCCATCCAGGCATGTGGAGAGTATTCCACCACATATCTTGTGTATCTTTTACACAATCAGACTAGTATATGTATATGAACACAATTGGTGAAATTTTTATAGCCCATATCCTTTGCAAATATTTAAGTTTTTACTTTTTACCCACCTCCCCATTGCTCATGAATTTGGTCACTCAAGTTGGGTTTTGGTTCCATGTGTGCCAGTTGCGTTTTTATATGTTGCACAGGTGGGTCACCTAGTTGTGTGAGTATTGACTAGTTATTTGATTGAAGGGACATCACAAATGAGCACATTGTTGTCCATGCGAATGTGCTTTTTAAGTAGGGATCAGTGGATAGTGATCAGTAGCGGGATTGCTGGATGATATTCTCTGTTAGCCTGATGGTACACAGCCAATTTAGTATGGCTATGACTGTCCATTGCCCCCACCCCTTTGATTGAAAGCGATCTCTGTACCTAGTAAAATTTCACCTGGAATTGTTGTTTATCAAGCCCCCAGTTGAAACAGAGTTGTTAGATTTAGCAGCAGTTCCCAAAAATGTAGGTCTTTGCTTCCAGAGCAAGGTGAAAGGAACTGTTCACGTTGCTAAGTGTAGCTGATGACAGGAGAATGAGTTAGTTAATGCCACATGCACTTTTAAATGTGTCATGCCAACTTGCTTTGTTGAATGACAATTTTCTTTAAGCTACTGACTGGAGATCTGAATTTATATTTTGTTGAAGAAATTTAAGAGGAAACAGATGACTTTGCTGGCGGCTTCAAGGATAGTGAGGTGGAGGCGGAGTAGCTGCTCATCCCAGCAAGAACCAAGACCCAGGAAATTTAAGGGAACTACCTATTTTTGGCAAAAAAGAGAAACATTGCTACCATGTTTGAATCAGTGACTGTCATGTGACAAGCCCCTCCCCCTCTGTTGTATTAAGCTTGTGTTTCTCTACAGCAGCAAGGAGAAACTTCTGGACTCTGACACAAGCAGGCCCAAGTGGGGGTCTCCCTCTCCCCCTCTCCCCATTTCAGCTTGTAAGCTTTGAACTGTGCCTGTTGACTGACAACGTTTGCATACTTCGGCTACAATCAGAAACCCCATTGGAGGAAATCATCTGCATCGCTGTCTCCAAGAGACCCACTGAGCCAGTCATCTACCTCTTCAAACTAAAAGCCTCAGGACCACAGAATGCAGCTAGGAGCCAGCCAAATCACCAAACCCCATAGACTGTATACCCCATCTTTCTAGGGACTCCAACTCAACCAATCTACCTTTCCCCACTCTGTAACGTGTGTGTGAGTGAAAGTTGGCGCGTAGTTTATTATTTTCATTAGTTCAGTTTAGGTACAATAAAGTTAACCTCTTTCTTTGTTAAACTCAAGGAAACCTGTCCAATTGGTTCTTGTTATGATCATAGCAAGTAAGTAATCAAACCTACTGAATTGGCTAGTACATCCACTTTAAGAAAGAATTAAATCTGTTGTGGTCAAACAAGGAGAGGGAAAAGGGGGAAGCCCTTCGACTGCTCCTCACCTTGACTGTTACAAATGTAAAAGTGTTTTTAAGTAAAGGCAGACTTGCATTTATATAGTGCCTTTCATAACCACAGATCTTCCCAAAGTGCTTTACAGCCATAGAATACAGCCACTACTTTTTGTAGTGTAGTCACTGTTGTATTTTAGGAAACATAGCAGCCAATTTGCAGACAGGAAATTCCCACGAACAGCCATGTGATAATGAAGATGTAATCTATTTTAGTGATATTGATTAAGGGCTAAATATCGGTTAGGACACCAGGGATAATACCCCTGCTCTTCAAAATAGTGCCATGGGATTTTTTACGACAGCATAAGAGGGCAGATGAGGCCTTGGTTTAATGTCTCACCCGAAAGATGGCACCTTCGAAGTGCAGTACTGCGCTGAAGTGTCAGCCTTGATTTTTGTGGTCAGGTCCTGGAATGGGACTTGAACCCACAATCATGTGACTCCGAGACAAGAGTGCTACCAACTGAGCCACAGCAGACACTTCTATTTGTGAAATCTGCTTAAAAATCTTAGTTGTAAAAAAATGTGTTCAACAACCTTCTTTTAGGTTAAGAATCTTACTTTGTCATCAGGTTCTCAGATGCGGGCAACTAGATTGAACATGGATACTATATGGTTTTGACAATTTACGTTTAAAAGATCGTATAGATTGGTTGGTTGCAAAATGTGCTGTATTCACAAAATTTGGATGGTGCATACAACGTAAGTTTTTGAATGTTTCAGAGCTGAGTTTGTCTGGTTGTTTGTTGGTATGGCAACCAGATATGAGCTGTGAGCTTGTGCCAAACCGTTAAAGCACACAGTGTACTTACTAATGGGTGGCTGGAAGGGAGGAAGAAAACAGCTGTCATTGTAATTTTATATAACTTCACTATTTCTTTTGACAGTGATTTAACAACAGAGAAACAGGATCTCCTCACTCATCTCCTTGAGCCTGTTTTGCCATTCAATTAGATCATGGCTGATCTGTACCTCAGCTCCATTTACCTGCATTGGTTCCATATCCCTTGATACCCTTACCTAAAAAAAAATTAATCTCGGTCGTGAAGATTTCAGTTGACTCAGCATTCACAGCCTTTTGGGATAAAGAATTGCAGATTTCCGCTCCCCTTTGTGTGAGGAAGTGCTTCCTGGTTTCACTCCCAAATGGCCTAGCTGTAATTGTAAGATTATGCCCTCTTATTCTTGATTCCATCACCAGAGGAAATAGCTTTTTTAAATCATCCCTATCGAATCTCTTATAATTTTAAATAACTCAATTAGATCACCCCTCAAATGTGTAAGGAAATACAGGCCAAGTTTATGGTACCTGGCCTCACAATTTAACCCTTTAAGCTCTGTTAGAATTCCGGTGAATCTATGCTCTGCCCGTTCCAAGATTAGTATATATTTTGTGACGTTCAGTGCCTAAAACTGAATGTGGCACTCAGATGGGGTCTAATATTCTGTGAAGTGTCTGACAGGTTGATGAATTTGCAGTAATGCTGGAATATGCTGGGCATGTTCAACTGTTCGTGTTTGCACTCCCTGGTCATAAAAAAGACACCTGTAACTATAATTCTCGAGAGTTGACAGCCAAATTCTGTTGTCTTCATTGTACTATTTAGAAATAGTTATTAGTTTATGAAGTTGCAAAAGGCATGGCTATTTGTGTTCTAGAACTACCACTATTCGACTCTGGTCCAAGAATTATATTTACATGGCACTCTGCTGAACCATTTTAAGAGGTTCCCTCTCTGATATGTTATATGGATGGCCAACCGTTCTAAGCACAGGAGCTGAAAGAAAAGACTGCACGTCAACAAAGGATCATGTGTTTTAACTATAACCAACATTAAATTCTGGGGGGTGATGGGGGAGGGGTGCCAGTTGCTTAGTGCATGAAGTAGTTTTTTTTGTGAAAAACCTTGTTTGCTATAGAAACTAAAGTTTTATTTTACATGAATTTCAAATTCAACTTTAGAATGCTCCTCATCTTTAATGTTGCAATGTAGCTGAGAACGTTCCTAGATCTTACTGTAAATAATTCAATTATAATCAATACAAAACATGTATTTTAGTAAGGTCAGAATGAAAGGAAAGCTTCCTGTTTTACTATAGGTAATCATGTTCTTTGTTCTGTACTCCTGGGATCAGAACGGAGTGCGTGGACAAAGCAGATAAACAACGTATTCAAGGAGCCGCAATTCAATGACACGAGTGTATATAGCTCCTAATACAATGCTGTTCTCAGCTCGTCAGTGTCAGCCTTGGCATAGTGGCAGAATCTTTGGCTCTGAGTCAAAAGGTCATGGCTTTAAGGCCTACTTCAGAGACTTGAGCAAATAATACAGGTTGGCACTTGAGTGCAGTACTGAGGGAGTGCTGTTCTGTCTTTTGGATGAGATGTTAAACTGGGGTCCTTGATTCCCTGGCATTTTTTTGAAGAAGAGCAAGGGAATTCTCCTTGGTGTCCTGGCCAATATTTATCCCTCAACCAACATCACTTAAAAAAAAAGTTTATCTGCTCACATATCTCTTTTGTTATTTGTGAGACCTTGGTCTGCTGCATTTTCCTACATTACAACAATACCTACATTTCAAGAGTACTTAATTGGTTATAAAGTGCTTTGGGATGTCCTGAGGGCATGAAAGGTGCTATTATAAATGGCCTTTACTTTCATTAGTCTGTAGCTGGCTCTTCTACTTTGAAACAGTGCTATTGGTAGCAGCCATGCAGTTTTATTTTATTTTATTTTGAGATACAGCACTGAAACAGGCCCTTCGGCCCACCGAGTCTGTGCTGACCAAGAACCACCCATTTATACTAACCCCACAGTAATCCCATATTGCCTACGACCTACCTACACTAGGGGCAATTTACAATGCCAATTTACCCATCACCTGCAAGTCTTTGTCGGTGGTGGGAAACCGGAGCACCCGGCGAAAACCCACATGGTCACAGGGAGAACTTGCAAACTCCACACAGGCAGTACCCAGAATTGAACCCGGGTCCCTGGAGCTGTGACACAGGCTGCAGTGCTAACCACTGCGCCACTGTGCAGAGTTTCAACAGCATTGTAGATTTTCATGTGTCTTGCAAGTTGTAGTCAGATTAGACATCACCTGCTGCAGCCAGCAAACCCACGAATTTGTGCGGTTGTATGCCTGTATTGTGCTGCTACATTGTGACATTACACAAAAACACAGAACCAGCTCTGCATCAATTCAGAGTTCATGCTGTGAAATCCTGACACTTCCTTGCACACACTATCTGTAGCAGCACTGCCAAAAAGATTTTGCTCCAGTGGTATTTCTTCTATTGACTCCAGAAATGCTTGGTGAGACTGTTTCAAGAGACTGATTTTTATTTCCGCCCCCACATGCATATATGGGCAGCTGTGAAAATTACCAGCTTGGAAGGCACAGGGTCCCATTTAAAATAAAATGGCCTTTAATAGTCTGTGATTAGGTGGCTCAGAACCAACTATGTTGAATGGTGGAGAGTGACATTCAGTCTCCCAGGGCAGCAGCAGTAGTGTAAAAGTACCTTTAAAGAGCAATTATTGTGAAATTGAAGGCTCTGGAGATCAGGTATGAAGGAGCCTTCATATGAATCAATCCTGTATCTCCATTTGCATTGCACAAGAAAACTTACCTTAGGCAATGGTATTTTATAGGCAGCACAATGGAGAAATTATTTCTAAAAATAAATCATGTATTGCAGTATATTTATCATTGTGCATTGTATTTTGTATTTTACATCAGGATAGCAGTCAGTTGATACCATCAGCAACCTTGGTGTAGTGCTGTGAAAGTGCCAAAACTCTGTGCCATGGAGAAATGGGACATAGATTTGAATTCCCTCCCTCTGCTCCAATCCTGCTCAATTCTCAATCTTCTGTGGTGTGGGAAAGTGTAGTACAGAGGATGTGTGTCCCCTTTTGAAAGGGAAGGAAATTCCAGTGGCTAGCTGAAAATCAGTGGGAGGAATGTGTTGTCTGGGGAGAAAATAGGGAGGGAAGAAGAAAAGTAA
Organism: Heterodontus francisci; assembly: GCF_036365525.1. NCBI lineage: Eukaryota > Metazoa > Chordata > Chondrichthyes > Heterodontiformes > Heterodontidae > Heterodontus > Heterodontus francisci. Next base: position 7,892,369 of record NC_090393.1, read on the forward strand.
TGCCATTTCTACAGCATTACATCTGATTCAATCAGTTTAGATATTTTCTTGAATTTTATTATAGTCAGAGATGCCTTAAAAATTGGTGACCTTGCATATACAAGTTAATTTAAACCATAGATGTATCAGCACATGGCAGAATTGGCGATGAAATTACTTGGCGTTCAGGTGTAAATAATCCAGTATCTGTCTATTTATATACTCCGTATTACAAATACCTGTGAAGTTGTCCAAAGCTGGGGATCACCCACATATGATCCCAGATTGTTTTCAGAGACATTTTCCCATCAAGTACCATTAATACCTTCTTGGAATAGCAATATTATTGGTGTGACGGTTGCAATGCAAGGATGGTCGATAGCCCACAATAGCAGTTGGAATGTGACATTTCTGAACTGGGCTAGAATAAACTGGCATTAGTGACCAAAAGGGATATGCTTTTGAATTACAAAAATGTTGACGTACAAATCTTTTATTGGAATTCATTTCATATTTTATGTTGACTCTGTTTTGTTGGTTTCCTTTGGTCTGTTACCTGGATAAACCAAAGTGGTGTTTCAACTTGTAGAAGCTTCATTCAAATGCTTGCGCTTGGAAGTTTCAGGCTGAGTTTAGTTTAATCCCTGCAATACTGCTGTAGACTTACACTTACTTGGGATTCTTTCCTTAGTCTGAGGGAATACCAGTGTTTTGCAATAGAATACTAAGTTCTTCTTTAGGATGTGGTATTCCAGCTTTACTTTTTAATTTACTTCTCTGGTGTAAAATTGAAGGCCCCAAACTCTCTATTCCTGAAACCTACTGTCATACAGACCCCCACGTGCCAAGCATGAGGCATATTAATTTTGTCATATGAACTGCTGCTGGAGTGAAGAAAGGACTTGTTAAAAACAACACCAGACACTTGGCTGGAAGGACATTTGCATACTAACAGACAGTGCTTGTGGTGAAAAATAACTATTCCCTGGTCCACTTAACCCACAATAGACTTTGATGACTGCGAGGATGGTAGAATCTACAATCAGAAGTGGTCAAACCAGCTAGTCACATGACTAACCTGCTGGGCAACCTGGGTTTTTTAAAAATTGTGCCACAGAGAAAGATGCAGAAGGCTGTTTGAACTGGCACCTGGAGCAAGGAAGCCGCTCTCTCTCTCCCTCTCCCAAGCCACCGGACCCACGGAAACCTCAAGTGAGAAAAGACTCCCAACCTCAAAACAAGTTGAAGCGTGCACTTGGCCCCAACGAATTGCAAGTCTGACCGGCAACCAAAGACAGCAAACTCAATTGCCTCCAACTTTTTCCCTTTATTCTTTTCTACTTTTCTGTCTCTATCTGCGTGTGTGTTTATCGTGTATGCATGCTAGCGTGGTCGCATCGCATATTCGTAGTCGGTAACCGGATCAAAGTTTAAGATCAATAAATTTCTATCTTTCTTGTTTAAAATCTAAGAAAACCCTCTCTGAATTGATTTCTTAGCCTTACAGTTGGAGCAGTGAACAAGGATTCACTGAGGAGAAGCTAAAAACACGGTGTTTTTAAAATTAAACCCTGTTACAGTTAAACCAGGCAAAGGCTGAGAGGGAACCCCTAGATCCCTTCTCACCTGGTCATAACATTACATTTGCCTTCTGTTTATACTATGGATTGTATAGGAGGGGGATGGAACCACTGTTGCCTCAAGGCTAAATTGGGAAGTCATCAGCATATTTCATCATGCCAATGCTTAAATCAGTTTCCTGGTTCTGCTATTAAACATTTCGAGCAGTAGGCTAACAGCATTTTAAAAAAATCTTGCGCAGCTTGCTGTCTATCATTGAGTTTCAAATGCCATTGGGTTAGACTGATCTGTGACAGTGTTCCTTTAAACACATCAAAAATTTTCAGGAAAGTAATTGAACTTGCTGCTTACAAGTTTTTTTTTTAAATTCAATTTTCTCCATATTTCCTCCCCCTATGACCATTCTTTGCATCAGTCTCATCGTGAATGATGAGCAAGTCAACTGTTCTGTTTCTGCCGAATACACAAACAGGCACAGTTTATAGTTTGGGTCACTTGAGAGGGATTAGGAGCCTGGCTGAATTTATTTTTCTCCTCTCTTTCTTCCCTGGCCCCTCTAAAGCCCACGGGCACCGAGTCCAATTCTAGCAGCCTAGCTGTTCCAGTCTGCCCCTGTCCAGATACAAGGTTAAAAGTCAAAGGAGCCTTGATTGGCATCTGTGTTGAAAAATAAAACAATACACAGTGAAAAATCAGGGTTAGTATTTGGAGCAGGCAGCCAAAACAATGCTCTTAAACTATTAATACTAAAGTTGATATTTTCTGAGAAATAAAATCATAGCCTTAAACAACATGGAATGAGGACCTTGATCTTTTACCCTCCAGGTAGTTTCTAGCCTGCAAGTGCAGGACTTTCTTTTTACTGCAGTGGCTGAAAAAGACTCGTCCTAAAGGGTGAATCAGCTTATGAGTGTATGCAGTATTTGCTAAGCACCATCATTCTCCTCTTTATTATCACATTAGGTTGTTGGTCTTGGTCATAGGAGAGCTTTATTAGTCATGAAGTCAAAGTTAAATGTTTTCTTTTATAGTATAGATGAACACTAGGCCCCAGATGAGATTTAATCCATCAGAATACAGCAGCTATGAATCTCTCGTGACTCCTGTAAACCATAGCATCATTTTCAAATATATGTGATTTTAAAAAAGTGTCTTTCAAATCTTCGAATTAAAGCAGAAGGAATACCACAAAAAAGTATTTTATTTTGTTGTCATGTCCTCCTGTTGGCTATAGTTGAATTTGTTGCAACATGTTTGCTTTCTTCCTCCATTATTCTGTCAACTTCTGCTTTGTTGAAGTTGGTGAGTGATGCTGGTTCCATAGACTCCTGGCCCAGAAAAGTCCATTCCAAATGTATGAACCGAGACAGTATTTAATGCTGTTTTTTCTAACCTCTACAGCAATGAGGCCTGATCTTGCACCTCTTGCCTTCCCATCAAGGCATACAATCGGGCTCATTAAAACTCCCAATCTCGGGACAATTGCAATGCTCCCAACTATTAGCCTGGCTGAGAGCTAACTCTGCACATATCAGGAAATGAACTGGAGCTGTTCTTGTCTGTCTGGCTCAGTGATTTTGCTTCCAGAACAGATGCACCACATGTTCTGGCTCTGAGCCATGAAGGCTCAGAAAGTTAATTGATCAACTTGGATGGAAGTTCGGGGGAGGGAAAGGGAGGAATTACAGTTACTCTCATTGAACCAGGCGAATGAAGAGAAAAATCAGCCAAGCTTCCACAAATTTCTATTGATTCCTACTAAAGCTGGGTGCGTCTGTCTGGCTGTTGGATGAGGATTGGTTAGAGCTAGGATTTGATGGCTCTAAGTTGACCTCTGGTGGCTCTTCCTGAAAAATGGATCCTGGGGTGTCTGAGTTATTGCTACCTAGCACAAAATGCTGTATTCAGGAGAAGAGTGGCAGTGGGCTAAGAAAATCAAAAATATAACTAATCCTTTATTGAAAAGTGTTTACCCTGAGCTCCACGTTTTGTCTAGTCCAAGTAAGAACCCGCCATGTGAGAAATGATCAGCAGAAACCCATATCCTAGCGCTCTGGCAAAGTGCCACTTTGCTACCCTCGTAAGTGCATCTTTTAACAGCAGTGTGCTATGTTCCAGAATTTTAAATGTTTTCCACCCATGGAAGGTCAATTTTGATGGATATGAAATCTCAATCCTGAGGCTCTGAAATTAAGACTGAATATTTGAGTTTCTGGAACCATTTCAAAAATCTACGGTACGCATCCTTTTTAGTTAAGTTTTTCATTAAAGCGAGCTATTGCAATCTATACATCTTTCAGATGAGATGTTGAACTGAGGCCCTGTTTGCCCTTTCAGGTGGACGCAGAAGACCCCAATGCACTATTTCCAAGAAGAGCAGAGGAGTGACCCCCAGCATTCTGGCAATATTTATCCTTCAATTAAAATTGCAAAGCTGATTAACTGGTCATTATCACATTGCTGTTTGTGGGAGCTTGTTGTGTGCAAATTGGCTGCTGCACATCCTACATGACAACAGTGGCTACACTTCAAAAGTACTTCGTTGGCTATAAAGAGCTTTGGGGCATCCTGTGGTTGTGAAAGGCGCTATATAACTGCAGCTCTTTTTACTTGTTTGGACAGTGAAAGAAAGCTGTCCCCAAAGAGCCAGTTAGTCAAACGTATGTTTGCTGGACCCTTTCTACTTATTACGCTTGGGCACCTGGGCTGCAACAGTTTCCCTGCCGTTATAGTTCTTGTAACCCTTTTTCTAAAAAAAAAACCTCTTTAGTTTAACATAAATGAGAATTTCCATCTGATTTGGCTGTCCTTTCTTAAATAACTCAAATCCCATGGCAGTGAACAGCTCTTAAATTTAATTGGTCCCACAGTCAAATTACCTGCATCCGCTGCTTGCCCCGTCCAGAATTTAAGATAGACGCTACATGGGAGAACAGTTCAGTGTTGTGTTTTACTTGTAAGTCATCTATTTCCTTTTTGCAGACTGTCATGTCTAAGGTCTCCTATCTAAAGTAGCAGGTGTTAAAGTGGTAAATTCCATAGTGAAATTCTTATTGAACTGCTAATATACTGTGGAAAACTGGAGTAGAGTTAACTCCTTTAAGTGAATAATGAGTTTGTCAGTATATTTTGTAATAAATAGAACTATTAGCAGGAATTTGCATTGAAAAATGTATGAGTTTGTAGAGTTGAATTTTTGATTTGTTGAAATTGTTTTCTTGTGTAATCGCTTGGAATTGTCAAACTGCAATATGGTAGCAATTCTTGGTACAGGGGCCATATAAGCACCATGTAGGTCATGATTCTGTGATTGTTTAGACTAACTATGATCAGGTAAAATTCAGCCATATGGTGAAATAGTCTGAATAGGAGTTTAAAGCTTAAAATGAAGGAGTCATTTTTATAGGAATGCATGGAGAATATTACTTTTTCCAGTTCACTTTACAGATCACTTGTTTAAATTTCTATATTTTTGGTTATTCCAAACTTGAAGACTGCTTGCTCCAACTCTAATTAATTGGCACATGTGTTTGAGTGGGCCGGGGTAATGCCACTGTGAATATTTTCCTGCTTCACCAAGTGGGGATACAAGTGCTTACAGTCAGCATCTCTACACGGTAACATGACAAATGTGTAGATAATCCTTGCTGCAAAACCATGAACAATCAATCCATGGCACAGTATTTAATTAGCTGTGCCAATGAAAGGTTGTAGCCTTCTGCTGGGTCTCTAGAGTAAATACTCAGTATTATATCACCTTGCTTGTTCTCAGTCAACATTTCCCTCTTTTATTGGCAGAATTCCAAACAAAAGTTGCATTTTACTGTCCCAGTTTCTGTGCACCAAGACTTGTATTTGCATTGCTTTTTAAATAATGTAATAAAAGATCCTGCGATATTTCACAAAGGGGATAACATACTGAGTAGGGGTACAAGAATTAGGGCAGTTGAGTGAATGAGTGGTTCAGAAATTAGGTGTTGAGAAGGCTTTTAAAAGTGGGAGAGAGGGATTTAGGGAAGGAGGTCTATAGTGTTGGACTTGACTTGCTAAAAACTCTACCACTGATTGAGGAGTGCTGAGGGGTGGGGGGGGGGGGGGTGGGGGTTGGATGTGGAAGTGGAAGTGGAGGGAAGAACACAAGAGGTTGTGGAGGGCAAGGATACAGAGTAATTTGTAAATGGGACACCACATTTAATCTGGTTCCTTTCAGGATGGGGAACTAGTAGTCAGCAAAGATGATTGAATAGGACTTAACCGTGGGATAAGATGCAGCAGTTTTGTATGAGTCGGAGTTTATGTAAGATGGAAATCGGCGAAAAGCGCATAGGAAAATTCAAGTCTTAATGTAGTGAAAGCGTGTATAAGTGGCAGTCGGAGTGAAGTGGAGGTGGCCAATGATTTGGAGGTCAAAGGATGCTCTGTTGACGGATAGCATATGGTCAACTTGGACACCAAAGTTGCAGTAAAATAAAAACAAGAAATGCTGGAACCACTCAGCAGGTCTGGCAGCATCTGTGGAAAGAGAAGCAGAGTTAACGTTTCGGGTCAGTGACCCTTCATCGGAACAAAGCTATCTTATTCAGCTCCTGTCAAGAACTCCATACCCTTGCCTAACTTCATCCCATTTCTAGTTGCTCACGTTGAACCAGTCTGCAACTTTGGTGATAAAAGCAAAATACTGCAGATGCTGGAAATCTGAAATAAAAACAAGAAATGCTGGAACCACTCAGCAGGTCTGGCAGCATCTGTGGAAAGAGAAGCAGAGTTAACGTTTCGGGTCAGTGACCCTTCATCGGAACAAAGCTATCTTATTCAGCTCCTGTCAAGAACTCCATACCCTTGCCTAACTTCATCCCATTTCTAGTTGCTCACGTTGAACCAGTCTGCAACTTTGGTGATAAAAGCAAAATACTGCAGATGCTGGAAATCTGAAATAAAAACAAGAAATGCTGGAACCACTCAGCAGGTCTGGCAGCATCTGTGGAAAGAGAAGCAGAGTTAACGTTTCGGGTCAGTGACCCTTGAAGAAGGGTCACTGACCCGAAACGTTAACTCTGCTTCTCTTTCCACAGATGCTGCCAGACCTGCTGAGTGGTTCCAGCATTTCTTGTTTTTATTTCAGATTTCCAGCATCTGCAGTATTTTGCTTTTATCACCAAAGTTGCAGACTGGTTCAACGTGAGCAACTAGAAATGGGATGAAGTTAGGCAAGGGTATGGAGTTCTTGACAGGAGCTGAATAAGATAGCTTTGTTCCGATGAAGGGTCACTGACCCGAAACGTTAACTCTGCTTCTCTTTCCACAGATGCTGCCAGACCTGCTGAGTGGTTCCAGCATTTCTTGTTTTTATTTTTGATTTTCTAATGTTCAGTTGGAGAAAGTACTTGCTCATCCTCAATGTTAATGCCTGACTTTGACCATACAGAAATAGTCATGGATTAGAGGGAAGTGGTGAAGTGATAAAGCTGGGTGGTATCATGTATGTGTACACCTGCAAATTGTGTCTTTGAGGGCCAGCATGTAAACAGTGATTGGGAGGCCAAGAATGGAACCTTTGGGCACAGAGGAGCAGGAGTATGCCATTCAGCCCATTGCACCTGCTCCGCCATTCAATACGATTATGGCTGATCATCCACTTCAATGCCTTTTTCTCACACTATCCCCATATCCCTTTATATCATTGGTATTCAGAAATCTGTCAATCTCGGCTTTAAACATACTCAATGACTGAGCTTCCACAGCCCTCTTGGGTAGAGAATTCCAAACATTCACAACCCTCTGAGTAATGAAATTTCTCCTCATCTCTGTCCTAAGTGGCTTCCCCCTTACTTTGAAATTGTGTCCCCTGGTTCTAGACTCCCCAACCAGGGGAAAAGTCTTAGCTGCATCTACCCTGTCTATCCCCTTAAGTATTTTGTAGGTTTCAATGAGATCAAACCTGGGTGACTTTGATGGTGGCAAGTTTATTGTAAGTTTTTTTTATGCATTCATGGGATGTGGGCGTCGCTGGCCAGGCTAACATTTATTGCCCATCCCTAATTGCCCTTGAGAAGGTGGTGGTGAGCTGCCTTCTTGAACCGCTGCAGTCCATGTGGGGTAGGTACACCCACAGTGCTGTTAGGAAGGGAGTGCCAGGATTTTGATCTTAGCTGCATCTACCCTGCCTATCCCCTTAAGTATTTTGTAGGCTTCAATGAGATGAAACCTGGGTGACTTTGAAGGTGGCAAGTTTATTGTACTATGCATTACTTATGTACAGTATAATGGAATAGTATAACACAAAGGATCACCTGGTGGCTGTCTCATAACGCTGATAGCGTGAGTATGATTAAGGAATATTTACCAATAGCAAAAGACTACTAATTATTCAATAAAAAAATTCAATGTATTCTCTAGACCTGATAACCTTATCTATTTGAACAATTTACACCTGACCAACGTCTATAGTAAACTGTATGCAGTAATCACCAGTACAAATTCTACAAATATGCTGGAGCACTCTTATTTGTCTTTTATTAACTACGAGTTTGGTATTTTTGTTACATAACAGTTCCTCGTATTGCAATTTTTCAAACAGTTGTTAGTTTTGCATAATGAATTGGATGGGTTTTAAAGCACTGGACACCAAACCAACTACAAAACTGCTCTCCCAAATGACTGTAATATAAATAAATCATGTGATACCCAACTAATGACAAATGACAAAGCATGTTACGAGGTATCGATTTTTTTTGTTAAAACTTGAGAATCTATATTTTTAAAAACTGAAAGGGATTTCATGGACATTGAATCATCTGGCGATTGCTGAATTTTGTGGGTGCTTTTTTAAAAGGGAGGTCAACAAAAGGCTGATCAGTAAACCAGTTTTTACTGGAAGGCACATGATTTTAAGTAAACATAGCAGGGGGTTTGACTTGAGAGCTATTTTTGCTTATTGACAAGACAGGATTTATGATTATCATAGGACTTGCCTGGAAAAAGTTGGTTTCATTTTGAATTGTTAAAAGCCAGCTGGTTTTTGGACTAAAAGAGGCAGTTGGAATTAGCTTATTGACCTGCAGGAGATCAGAAGAAAATCTAGACAACTGTTGCCACTCTTTGAAGAATCGCTGCTCTTGAAAAGCAAAAGTCTGTATGAAGTTGTACTGTTGCCTCCTGTATTTTGAAGAAATCCTGAATGTTTGCAGAAATCTTGCATCTTTAAAAGAACTTTGCATCGAATGTGTGAGAACTGAAACTGCACATCTGATGGAAGACCTATGTGAAGCCTTCTGTAATTGAATTTCTTTGAACGCCAACCTAAAACAGACTGTTCATCAACATCGCCTGGAAAGATTCCGAGTGGCAGCCACCTATTCGACTTTGGGTCATCTCGCCAAAACAAAGGACTTCCATATCCGCTATTCAGTATAAGTTAATCTTTTATTCTTTCTATTTCTTCGTGACAGCTGTAAACAAAAATCCCTTTTATTTACCGGTGAACCGGTTGTATATGTGAGTGTGTGTGTGAGGGCTAGGATAAAAATAAGGGGCTTTAATATTTCAATTCTCGTATATATTTACCTCATTATTAGGTAAGACTTGGTTTATAATCAGATAATTTTGTTGTTTAATAAAGAAACCTGGTTGGTGTGCTTTATTCTGGGGACAAATAGAGTATCTAATGACTATTTCGGTAAGTAGGAAAATTATTAATATGTTGTGACCTCTGGAGAAGTGGGACTGAATTAACAGTGCACTCTTCCCACCTCGGTTGTAACAAGTATAATATGGCTTTGTTTTGGTCAGAAACTGGGTTGAGACTGGCCAAACTAATTTTCATGTCAGATCCTTGGCGGCGAGAAGAAGAAATGGAATCACAAAGGAAAACCATAAAGAAAAGACCTCCAAAAGTGGAACAGGCCACCACCCAAACCAGTGGCAAGAGGAGGTTACCGTCTGAGACAGACTACAGCAGCTCCTCTTCACTGGAAGAGGAAGTGCTGGAACGACGGCCCCTTCAAAAGAGGCGGCAGAACTCAAAGGAGCTGGAAGATATAGCCCCCAGGCACTGGAAGCTGTGATGGGCCCGGTGTGCCCCAACCCCAAAGCGCCACACCGAACGACATGGCCAGTGCATCCCAGCTCCGGGAAGCCGGGAGCAGTGAGCAGTGATGTTTTCGAGGACGAACAGAGGGGAACAGCAGAGGACAACCCAATCCTTGCTGCCTACAGGACCCCCCCCCCGATGTCACCCCAGCGGAATAAACCCTACATGAAAAAATAGGAGGGGTTTCTGAGCCCAACAAATGTGAAACAGCTTGCGTACACTATGGGTACGCAGGAACATCCCAAAGGACTGGGACTAGCAAGGACAAATGGTATGGAAAGCAACAACTAACTTTTTTAAAATGGGTATAAGGATTGTTTCCATTAATGTGCGTAGCATTAAATCTACTACGTGATGTGTTTCAACCTTTGATTACCTCGCCAAGGTCAAAGCCGACCTCCTGTTTGTGCAGGAGTGTGGAATACCACACCTCAGCACCTACAGGCAGTGGTCGCGATGGTGGTCCCAGGGGCCATCGATCTAGTCAGGGGGTAATGATTGCCGTTCCTCCGGCCTGGGTATTCTGCTGCGAGGAGGTAACTTCACCATCTCCGAAGTTAAGGAGGTAGTGGGCGGTCGCCTCCTCATAGCAGATGTAATGTACAACAACGCTCCGCTCCGGTTGATCAACGTGTACGCCCCGGTACAATGCAGCGAGCGGCTGACCGTCTTCCAGCAGCTCCCACTGCTGCTGGCGACGTCCAGGCCGGTCATCCTAGGCGGTGACGTCAACTGCATCATCGATGCAGCTGGGCGAACCGGCAGAGATGACAGCAAACTGGACGCTACGTCCAGATTCCTAATAGAAACAATTAAAGATGCCAAACTGCACGACGTCGTCAGCAAACCTGCAGTCGGAGCACAGCGTAGATCGGATGGCTTTGCCCGTTCCAGGATTGACTTCCTGTTTGTGTCCCGTGCTGTCACGGTCGGATCCACCGACGTCAAGCCGGTATTCTTCTCCGACCACTGCCTCTTACTGGCTGACTGTCACTTACAGGACGACCAGCGGGTTGGCAGGGGGACGTGGAAGCTCAATACTACGCTGCTAACCCCAGAGAATGTTGAGGAACTCAAAAGGGATTACAAAGGTTGGAGGACTGTGAAACCCCTCTTTGAGTCTCCAGCTCACTGGTGGGAGGCGATCAAGGAGCACATCAAGAGGTTCTTTATCCTCACAGGTGTTTAGAGGGCGAGAGAGAGACAGTTGATGGGGGTCGAGGTCAAGGAGGACCTCCAGAGAAGTGAAGAGCCAGCAGGCCTCGCTCTTTGCCATGGAGGCCTCCAAGATCATCTTCCGGTCCAGAGTCTGCTCCATTGAGCAGGATGAGACGTGCTCACGTTACTTCTTCCAAAAGGTACACAGAGAGCCCTGTTATCAGCAGCCTGAAGGAAGAGGATGGCTCGGTAACGTCTTCGCAGTCCGACATACTAAGGATCAGCAAATCCTTTTATCCTGGGCTGTATGACACGAAACCCACAGACAGCAGAGCCTCCCAGTCCTTCCTGTCATCTGTCACAGAGGTCTTAGATGACAGCACGAGGGAGAGACTGGACAAGCCGCTAACTCTGGACGAGCTGACAAAGGCCGCCGAGTCTTTCGAGACGAGTAAAACTCCTGGAAGCGATGGCTTACCGGTTGAGTTGTATTCGGCCCTGTGGGACTGGGTCGGCCCGGACCTGCTGGAAGTATACGAGAGTATGCTCCTGGCCGGCAGCATGTCAGAATCCACGAGGGAAGGCATCATCACCCTCATCTGCAAGCGGAAGGGGGAGAGGGCAGAAATCAGAAATTGGCAGCCCATCTCACTGCTTAATGTTGACTACAAGATTCTGTCCAAAGTCATAGCCACTCGAGTCAAGTCTGCTCTGGAGTTGGTGATCCACCCTGATCAGAGCTGTACTGTACCCGGCAGGAAGATCTCCGATAGTCTCGAGCTACTCAGGGATACGATCGCCTATGTACGGGACAGGAGGGTGGACACCTGCCTCATCAGCCTGGACCAGGATAAGGTTTTTGACAGGATATCGCACACCTACATGATGGACGTGCTTTCCAAAATGAGGTTTGGGGAGAGAATCTGCAATTGGATCAAACTGCTCTACACAAACATCAGTAGCGCAGTCTCAATCAGTGGGTGGGAATCGGAAAGTTTCCCGATCCAATCTGGAGTCAGACAGGGCTGTCCTCTCTCCCCGGTCTTGTTTCTTTGCTGTATTGAACCCTGTGCTGAGTCTATTAGGAAGGATGCGAGCATAAGAGGGGTGACAATCCAGGCACTGGAGGCACTCAGGTTAAAACCTCCCTGTACATGGATGACATCGCCGTCTTCTACTCGGATCCGCTGTCTGTGTGCAGACTGATGAGCATCTGCGAACAGTTCGAACTGTCCTCGGGAGCCAAAGTTAACCACGGCAAGAGCGAGGCCATGTTCTTTGGGAACTGGGCTGACTGATCCTTTGTCCCCTTCACCGTCAGGTCAGACTACCTGAAGGTGCTGGGAATATGGTTTGCAAGGACTGGGGCGTGCACCAAAACCTGGGAGGAACGAGTAGCCAAGGTACAACACAAGTTGAGCATGTGGGGGCAGCGATCTTTCTCCATTGTGGGTAAAAACCTGGTCATCAGGTGCGAGGCGCTCACGTTGTTGCTGTACGTGGCGCAGGTCTGGCCCATACCCCACTCCTGCGCTGTGGCGGTTACCCGAGCCATTTTCCGCTTCATCTGGGGATCTTAAAATGGACCGGGTCCGGAGGAACACGATATTCAAACCTCTGGATAAGGGCGGGAAAAATGTACCCAACGTCGCCCTCATCCTGATGACTACCTTCGTGTGCAGCTGCATCAAGCTGTGTGTAGACCTCCAGTACGCAAACTCCAAGTGTCACTACGTGCTGAGGTTCTATCTGTGCCCGGTGTTGCGAAGGATGGGCCTGGTCACATTACCGCGGAACGCTCCATCCAGTTGGACTGTGCCGTACCACCTATCCTTCGTGGAGCAGTTTCTGTGGGAAAACACCTTTGACCACCGATCCATCAGGCAGTGATCTGCACGGAATGTCCTCAAGGCCTTGCGGGAAAAGGAGACGGTGGATCCTGTCGGATGGTTCCCCGAGCAGACCGCCAAAGTTATTTGGCGGAATGCCTCATCACCAGAACTTTCAAACAAGCATCAAGATGTAGCTTGGCTGGTGGTGAGAAGAGCCCTCCCCGTCAGATCCTTCCTGCATGCCCGAAGTCTCACCCCCTTGCTGGTCTTCCAGCACAAAGAGTTGTCCACGACCGAATGTTGCAGACTGGCACATTCCAAGGTCCAGGACTACGTGCTGAGGGACGCACTAAAGCTTGGGGCAGCCACAGCAAAGGCTCAATGGGGAAAGACCACTGTGTAAGGTCCCCCCCACCAAGCTGAACGGAGGGGCTGGATCCATGGAAAACCCCTCGAACTGTATCGGGAAATTTTCGTTTGCTGTAAAATGTAAAAATGTAATTGGCATGACAAATGAAATGGAAGGGTTGTGAGGCAACTCATGATTGTATTGAAGGAATAAAAACAAGAAATGCTGGAACCACTCAGCAGGTCTGGTAGCATCTGTGGAAAGAGAAGCAGAGTTAACGTTTCGGGTCAGTGACCCTTCATCGAAACTGACAAATATTAGAAAAGTCACAGGTTATAAGCAAGTGAGGTGGGGGTGTTAATTATATGTTAATGGTATGTTGAAAGACAAAGCATTAGTACAGATTAGATGTTAATACACTGAATATTGAACAGCAGCAAGTGCAAACCTGAAAAAAAAACAGTGGGTAAGCAAATGGTCATTAACATATTGTTTGCCTTTGCTCCGTGACCTTTTGGTCAGCTATGTGGCCTAGTCCAATCTAGACCTCCTTTTGTTATCTCTTGCCCCACCCCCACCTCACTTGCTTATAACCTGTGACCTTTCTAATATTTGTCAGTTCCGATGAAGGGTCACTGACCCGAAACATTAACTCTGCTTCTCTTTCCACAGATGCTGCCAGACCTGCTGAGTGGTTCCAGCATTTCTTGTTTTTATTTCAGATTTCCAGCATCTGCAGTATTTTGCTTTTATTGTATTGAAGGAAACTGATCTCCCTTGCACTGTTTGTATTTTTTGACGGTGCTGTTTGAAACTGTGTGGTAATGTTTTTTTTTACAGATTTTTATGAATAAAGTATATTTTGGAAATAAAAACAAAAATCACTTCATTCTGGACTGGTCAAAAACTTGGATCCCAGAGGCAAAATGACAGTGTGATTAACCCACTGTTTGAGAGCAATTGAGAAATTTTCAAATGCATGAGTTTATGAAAGTTAGGCCATGACATCCTACTTAAAATGTCTTTTAACTGGAAATAGCTATTGTGCTAACAACTGCTGTCTTCTGTACTATGAAGAGAGGTCATTCATTTGCTGGCATTAGCTGTTTTATGCTATACTCTGTTTTAAAGAGATGTGCAGTGGGTGGCATTAGGGATTTTTGATGTATTGTATTTGCCTCTTGGGCAAACAGCATCAATCTGTAACTGGCCTTGTAAGTGAATGCTTTAGAAGTGCTGAGTCTCCTGTTGCAGTGTAGCAGTTTGTTTGAAAGTGGATTTTTTTGCAGCTTTTTTCACACTTGATAAACCTGTCTTTTTTTGAGTGCTTGTTTAACATTCTTTCAAGGTGATTTAATTTTTTTTGATTTGTATGCATTGTTGAGCAGCTTTGAAATCTGTACGATGACTAAGCTGAATCACTTCAGAAATGAGATGAATCAAATTGAACATGACATGCATGAACTAAGGTACGTTTGGATAGTAACTCGTCTCTTTTGTCTTGATGGCTGTGTAGTACTTAATTCTAAGCTGTTTGTCAAAAGGCTCTTAAATAAGTTAACTTTTTTAAAAAAAAGCTATAATTAGGTTTTCACTTGATCAGCCTGGATAGTTAACTTGCCATTTGTAAGTTATGTATGTTAGCTTGGCTCAATTCATACTGTGAATCAGAAAGTTGTGGGTTCAAGCCCCACTGCACAATTTGAGCTAGGCTGATACCTGAAGGAGTATTGCAGTATTGGAAACACTGTTCTTGGGCGAGTAGTTTGCTTCTAATTTCCACCCTTTTCTCACCTTTACATGGTCCATCTCCGACACTTCCCTTCCCTTCCTCGACTTCTCTGTCTCCATCTCTGGGGATAGGCTTTCCATTATAAACCCACCGACTCCCACAGCTACCTCTACTACGCTTCTTCACACCCTGCCTCCTGTAAGGACTCCATTCCATTCTCCCGGTTTATCCATCTCCGACGCATCTGCTCTGATGATGCTACCTTCCGTGACAGCGCTTCTGATATGTCTTCCTTTTTCCTCAACCGAGGATTCCCCTCCACTGTGGTTGACAGGGCCCTCAACCGTGTCCGGCCTATTTCCCGCACCTCTGTCCTCACGCCTTCCCCCACCCTCCCAGAACCGTGACAGGGTTCCCCTTGTCCTCACTTTCCACCCCATCAGCCTCCATATCCAAAGGATCATCTTCCGCCAGCGTGATGCCACTACTAAACGCATCTTCCCCTCCCTTCCCCTGTCAGCATTCCAAAGGGATCGTTCCCTCCGTGACACCCTGGTCCACTCCTCCATTACCCCCACCACCTCATCCCCTTCCCATGGCACCTTCCCCTGCAATCGCAGGAGGTGTAATACCTGCCCATTTACCTCCTCTCTCCTCACTATCCCAGGCCCCAAACACTCCTTTCAGGTGAAGCAGCGATTTACTTGTACTTCTTTCAATGTAGTATACTGTATTTGCTGCTCACAATGTGGTCTCCTCTACATTGGGGAGACCAAACACAGCTTGAGTGACCGCTTTGCGGAACACCTCCGCTCAGTCCGCAAGCAGGACCCCAAGCTTCCGGTTGCTTGCCATTTTAACACTTCCCCCCCCTGCTCTCATGCTCACATCTCTGTCCTGGGATTGCTGCAGTGTTCCAGTGAACATCAACGCAAACTCTAGGAACAGCATCTCATTTACTGATTAGGCACACTACAGCCTGCTGGACTGAACGTTGAGTTCAGTAATTTCAGAGCATGACGGGCCCCCCATTTTACTTTAATTTTTAGTTACTTTTTTCTTTTTTTTTAATATATATATTTTTGTGTTTATTTTATTTTATTTCATCTTAGTTTGTTCGGTTTGCTTACCCACTGTTTTTTTCATGTTTGTACTTGCGGCTGTTCAATATTCAGTCCGTTAACACCCTCTCGGTACTCATGCTTTGCCTTTCAACACACCATTAACATATCTTTGCTCCATGACCTTCTGGTCAGCTATTCTGTGACCTTGTCCCATCTACACCTTCTCCTTTGTTGTCTCTTGCTCCACCCCCACTTTACTTGCTTATAACCTTTTACATTTCTAATATTTGCCAGTTCTGAAGAAGGGTCACTGACCTGAAACGTTAACTCTGCTTCTCTCTCCACAGATGCTGCCAGACCTGCTGAGTATTTCCAGCATTTCTTGTTTTTATTATAGTTAAACTGAGGTACCAGTCTCTTTGTTCTGACTGTTCAGTTGGACCTTAAAGATCCCACGGCACTATTTTTTGAAGTGCAGGGACTTGCCCTGGTGGCCAGACCAAGATTCCTTTCTTAACTGACAACGCTGAAAATATATTAATTGGTCATTCATCTCATTGCTATTCAGTAGATCTTGCTCTGTGCAAAACAGAAGCTGCTTTTGTCTATGTAACGGTGACCACTTCAAAAAGTAATTTATCATATGTGAAGGGCTTTAGGGTGGTTGAGAGATGCGATGAGGCACTATATAAATCCAAGTTCTTTATGTAGGATGTTTGGATTTTGAGTGACAGTGTTCAGTAAAATCTACCATCTGTATCTTTGCTTTCCAGTAAAGCTGTCACTTATCTTACATGTTAACCATAATAATTGCATTTGTCACCAAAAGAAAACCAGAAAACAGTGTATTAAAAACAATAGATCCATTTTGATGATTTTTCTTCTATCTAAAATGAGACCAATAGAATTCCCTCATAAAGTAAAAATTGAAAATCGCATTACTGATTATCTATTACACTTTATGCACACAAAGAACTTGCTAAATCAGATTAATGAGAATTGAACTAAATGAAATGTGCCATGTAATCCATCTACAGATTGTATCTAAATTTAGAATGTGGCCTTTCACCTAATTTGAATCAAGCCTGTTTTAAAAACACTTTCACTGTAGTTTCCTTCTGTAAGTTTAAATATGTTCCTTTGGTGTGCCACATGAAGCTGCTGTACCAGTAATTGCATGTAGGTTAGGGTTACATTATTATGTCATTTTGCATTGCAGCCCTGAATACATACACCTAGGAGTATCTAACTTGGCATTTGGACTTGGTGGAGATAGTCACTTTGCTATTTTTGTTCGTTCCTTCAGCAGATCTGTAGCCTTATTGTGCCAAAAAACTGCTGGGATGTAAGAGGCTACTTGCTTTTTTTTTTAGTGGGGCGAGAACTTATTCTAAATTGTTTTACAGGTGTTCTTGATATGTGTGCATATATATTTGTGTATTGATCTATTACATCATTGGAAACTGGGTGGCAACTCCTAGCATGGCGGTCAAGATCTAGCATAAGTCAATGGTGTGGAAAGTCTTTGTTAGCTGCAAGGGCCCTACTAGAAATGGGTTTCGGCAATGGTTGTCCATGCAGAGCTACCCATTGTTAACCACAGGTTGCCGGTGATGATGTGAGCCGTTAGGAAAGCAGGGGTTGAGGGGAGCGGATGGTGAGCCATTGGCAATTGATGGGTTGGCCTACTGGGAGTAGAAATTCCTGTATTTGTGTATTTGGGTGGTTACACTTGAATTCACATCTGTTTTACGTCAATTTTCATTGAAATTTACTGCGCACCTAATTCCGACTACACCAGAGCTTTTTAAAAAGAAACGGTTATTTAAAAGAAACAAAGAGATGCCGTGTTTCTGTGACGCATCGGATGGTTCTAACCTTGCCCCCACTCATTTAAATCAAATTTTGTAAGTAATTGACGCATATTATACCATTACATGATAATGAATAAAATTCTTAAAACGAGCAGTAAATTAAAGGTGATTCTGTTCAGTTTGAACTTTAGTAATCAGGGCTTATAGGTCAAGGACACTTGGATTTGCTGAATGTACAATTATCTATTCCTGAATGTAAAATTGTACCTTGTGTTTACCATTGTTTGTACCTCATCTAATTAATCACAAAGAAATTGTTGACATATTTAAATTAACTGCTGGGCAATTCAATAGGCTGGGATATCTGAGTCCTAACTCTTCAGATTTATAGTTTCTGCCCATGTCCTAATGGAAATAAGAGTGTATACTAATATTTCACTAAATATGCATGGAGCAATTATATTGATTTGTACCTAGATTAACTGGCAGGTGCCTCTGAGGCTCAAATGCTGGGTGTAGTTTTATATTTGTTCTGAACCAGTGGAATTGCCGAAAATCTGCAGGGACTGATCCCTTAGAATGTGGGTAGAGTCATTATTATGAGTCACAGTATTTTTAGGTGGAGCACTCAGTGGGTGCAAAAGTTTAAGGAAATTCGCACATAGCGTAAGTACCTGGGCAACATGTATATGCTTGATTTTTTCCTTAATCTTTTATGCGGGATGTACCTTTACGTCCCAATTGCATGTGACGTTGGACACATTTGCAGGAACATTTTCAGGCTTTAAGGCACATTTTTGAGACAAAATAGAGGAAGTAACTTTGTTGGGCCCTTGCTATGTTTGGTTTAAAATTTCTATTTAGAAATATTTATTCAATTTTAAATCAGAACAGAGCTTTTGTTTTGGAAAATAATGGCCCACAAATTCCTGTAACCAATCAACAAAAAGCACCTGCTGTTTGTTAGACTTGCTCTTACTTGTTTAATCTCCATGGTATTTTGCATGCTAAATTGCTGGAAGTGAGATGGAAACGGCTTGGTTCCTTCCCTCTTCACAGCTTCTGGGATCTGAGTGAACAGGGCAAGCAACTGTGTGTCTCCTTAACCAATCAGATTGAAGAATTGTGAAATGAACAGCACAAGATCTGAACAAATAATTCTAAGTTAGAATGGTGAATTCAATGCCAAATCAGGTACTGAAGGAGAAGGAAAGAAAGATTAGAATGAGAGAGAGAAAAAAACAAACGCAGAAAAGGTAAAGGTTTAAAAGATTTAATTAAAAATTTTCCAACAACAACTAAAACCTGAAGGAATGAGACTCCATACTTGTAATAATTAATTATCAGTCCCAGAATGGTTGACTGGCAGTAATTAATACTTATGATTTTGTTGAAAAGGTAATTAGACTTGAAATGACATGACTTAACTTTGGACAGTGAGTTTCCTTTGTATCTGCAGTGCGAGTACAGGAACTTCGCGCCACTCAGTTGTTTTGGGAGCCAGACAGTGAGATGCTATTTTTGTGAAGCCAGTACCAGAGCGGCACAGCTCGTACGAACATACGAAGCAGGAGCAGGCCACTTGGCCCCTCGAGCCTGCTCTGCCATTCAATAAGATCATGGCAGATCTGAGTGTAACCTCAACTCTGCAATCCCTCCTATCCCTGATTTAATCTTTCACCCCCTTGCTTGTCAAGAATCTATCTACCTCTGCCTTAAAAATATTCAAAGACTCTGCTTCCACTGCCTTTTGAGAAAGAGTGTTCAAAAGACTCACGACCCTCTTGAGAGAAAAAAGTTTCTCCTCATCTGTGTCTTAAATGGGTGACCCCTTATTTTTAAACAGTGATACCTAGTTCTAGATTCTCCCACAAGGGGAAACATCCTTTCCACATCCATCCTGTCAAGACTCCTCAGGATCTTACATGTTTCAATCAAGTCACGTCTTACTCCTCTAAATTCTAGCGAATACAAGCCTAGCCTGTCCAACCTTTCCTCATAAGACAACCTGCCCATTCCAGGTATTAATTAGTCTAGTAAACCTTCTCTGAACTGCTTCCAACATATTTACATCCTTCCTTAATTAAGGAGACCAGTACTGTACACAGTATTCCAGATGTGGTCTCTCCAATGCCCTGTATAACTGAAGCATAATCTCCCCACTTTTGTATTCAATTCCCCTCACAATAAACAATAACATTCCATTAGCTTTCCCAATTACTATCCTTTTGCAATTCACGCACTAGGCCACCCAGATCCCTCTGCATCTCAGAGCTCTGCAATCTCTCACCATTTAGATAATATGCTTTTTTATTCTTCCTGCTAAAATGGACAATTTCACATTTTCCTGCATTATACTCCATTTGCCAGATCTTTGCCCACTCACTTAACCTATCTATATCCCTTTTGTAGTCTCCTTATCTCCTCTTCACAACTTACTTTCCTATCTATCTTGTGTCATCAGAAAATTTAGCAACCATACCTTCAGTCCCTTCATCCAAGTGATTTATATAAATTGTAAAACGTTGAGGCCCCAGCACTGATCCCTGTGGCACACCACTCGTTACATCTTGCCAACCAGAAAATGACCCATTTATGCCTGTTCTCTGTTTCCTGTTAGCTAGCCAATCTTCTATCCATGTCAATATGTTTACCCCCTGCTCCATGAGCTTTTATTTTCTGTAATAACCTTTGATGTGGCACCTTATCACATGCCTTCTGGAAATCTAAGTACAGTACATCCACCAGTTCCCCTTTATCCGCAGCACATGTTACTTCAAAGAAATCCAAAAAATTGGTTGAACATGATGTTGACTCTGCCTGATTACCTTGAATTTTTCTAAGTGCCCTGCTATAATGTCTTTAATAGCTTCTAACGTTTTCCCTAGGACAGATGTTAAGCTAACTGGCCTGTAGTTTCCTGCTTTCTGTCTCTCTTTTTGAGTAAAGGATTTACATTCGCTATTTTCCAATCTAATGAAACCTTTCCGAATCTAGGGAATTTTGGAAAATTAAAACCAATGCTTCAACTATCTCACTAGCCACTTCTTTTAAGACCCTAGGATGAAGTCCATCAGGACCAGGGACTTGTCAGCCTGCCCCTCCAACAATTTTCTCAGTACCACTTCCCTGGTGATTGTAATTTTCTTGAGTTCCTCCCACTCTTCCTTTTCCTGATTTACAGCTATTTCTGGTATGTTATTTGTATCCTTTATAGCGAAGACCGATGCAAAATACCTGTTCAATTTATCTGCCATCTCCTTATTTTCCATTATTAATTCCCCAGACTCACTTTCTATAGGACCAATTTCAATATCTGCAGAAACTCTTATCTGTTATATTTCCAGCTAGCTTTCTCTTGTACTCTTAATTTT
Organism: Heterodontus francisci; assembly: GCF_036365525.1. NCBI lineage: Eukaryota > Metazoa > Chordata > Chondrichthyes > Heterodontiformes > Heterodontidae > Heterodontus > Heterodontus francisci. The sequence goes on from NC_090393.1 coordinate 7,913,341, forward strand.
TCCCTCATTAATCTTTTATTCGTTTAGTAGTACAGAACTTGAGTATTGCTGAAAATAGAGACATGTTGTTGATGCTTTTCGTCTTGCACTGATCAGGACTATTGCAAGAATAACCAATGTAAAGGAAAACAACTTATACTGCATGAGAAGAGAATGCTGATTGGTTGGCAAGTGAACTCTGGTAGAGGCGTTGCCATGGCGAATGCACCAGTTATGGTGACTGACAGTCAACTGTGTATTAATATATGTAGCTTTTAGTATGTGCAAATGTGCCACACTGTGAGCCCTACTGACCATCTTAAATTGGTTGTTAGCGTAATTCTTAGCGCACTGTGGATTATTTAGCAAATGTTCTCCAATTGCGGAATCATATCTAAGGTTGGACACTGTTTTGAGTATTGCAAGCAGGGGTTGGTTGGATACAGCCCATACCTTGCCCGTTTTGAACAGCAGAAAGGACATGTTGTTTGATACGATCCGCCAGTCTTGGGGAGGTACGGCCTATATACCTAGCATCACACTGGCATTGAAATAAGTTGTTGTTTTCTCTTACATTGGTTATTCTTGCGATTGTCCTGATGAGTGCAAGGTGAAAACCTTTGACAACATGTCACTATTTTCAGCAATATTAATCTTTTAGTCATTCTTTGCTGTTTTTTTATATTCTGTCCAATCTTCTGACCTGCCACCCATCTTTGTGCAATTATATGCTTTTTCTTTCATTTCAATACTATCTTTAACTTATTTAGTTAACTATGGTGGGTCCTCCCCTTGGAATCTTTCTTTCTCGTTGGAATGTATCTATTCTGTGTATTCTGAAATATCCCCTTAAATGTCTATCAGTGCATTTCTGTTGACCTATCCCTGAACCTACTTTGTCAGTTCACTTTCTCTGCTTTCATGCCCTCATAGCTGCTCTTATTTAATTTTAGAATACTGGTCTTAGACCCACTCTTTCCCTCAAAATGAATGTAAAATCCAATCATCATATGATCGCTGATGCCTAAGGGCACCTTCACTATGAGGTCATTAATTAATCCTATCTTGTTGCACAATATCAGGTCTAGTATAGCCTGCTCTCTGGTTGGTTCCAGAATGTGCTGTTCTAAGAAACTATCCCAGAAACATTCTATGAACTCCTCATCGAGGCTATCTTTGCCCATCTGATTTTTTCAGTCTATAAATCCCCCATGATTATCGCCGTACCTTTCTGACAAGCTCCCATTATTTCTTCCTTTATACCCCGTCCTGCCATGTGGTTACTGTTGGGGGGCCTGCACACCACTCCCACAAGTGACTTCCTGCCTTTATCATTTCTCCTCTCTACCCAAATCGTTTCTACATGCTGGTTTCCTGAACTTGGATCATCCCTCTCTATTGCGCAAATACCATTATTAATTAATAGAGCCACCCCTCCACCTTTTCAGAGCTTTCTGTCCTTCCTAAATGTCCTGTCCCCTTCAATATTTAGGTCCCAAGCTACGTCATCCTGCAGCCCTGTCTCTGTAATGCTTATCAGATCATACTTATTTATTTCTATTTGTGCTATCTGTTCATCTATTTTATTTCAAATGCTACTTGCATTCAGATATCGAGCCTTTAGTTTTGTCATTTTTAATACTTTTGTAACCTCCAGTCTTATCTGCTGATTTACTGTTAGATTTGTATTCACTGTCTCTTCCTGTCACGGCCTGTTTATCATTTCCCATATTAATACCTTTCTCTCTTGCCTTGTCTCTACTCTTTCATTTACCACATTTTACCAAATTTGATCCCCACGCCCGCTCCCCCCACGCACACACACTATTTAGTTTAAAACCCTCTCTACTTCCCTAGTTATGCGGCTCGCCAGAACACTGGTCTCAGCGTGGTTCAGATGAAGACCGTCCCCGCAACGGTACAGCCCCCAGTTTCCCCAGTACTGGTGCTAGTGCCCACGAACTGGAACGCATTTCTTCTACACCAGTTTTTGAGCCACGCACTCATTTCTTGAAATCTTCTTTGCCCTATGCCAATTTGCACGTGGCTCAGGTAATAATCCAGAGATTATTACCTTTTTGAGGTTCTGCTTAATTTGGTGCCTAGATCCTCGTACTGACTAACCAGTACCTCTTTCCTTGTCCTGCCTATGTCAGTGGTACCGACATGGACCACGACGACTGGATCCTTCCTCTCCTGTCCTGAGCAGATGAACCCTGGCAACGGGCAGGTAACAAGGCCTTCTGGACTCTCGCTCTTTGCAGAGAACTGTGTCAATCCCCCTCACTATACTGTCCCCAACTACCACTACTTTCCCTTTTGCTTCCTCCGCTTGAACCGCTTCCTGTACCATGGTGCCATTACCTGTCTCCTTATCCACCCTGCAGACCTCTGTTTTGTCCACACAGGTTGCAAGCACCACAAATCTGTTTGACAATTGCAAAGGCTGAGGCCCCTCCACTACTATCTGCTCGGTCCCTTTACCTGCCTCACTCACGATCCCCCCCTCTCTCGCGCGTCCCCCCCCTCTCTCGCGCGTCCCCCCCCCTCTCGCGCGTCCCCCCCCTCTCTCGCGCGTCCCCCCCCTCTCTCGCGCGTCCCCCCCCTCTCTCGCGCGTCCCCCCCCCTCTCTCGCGCGTCCCCCCCCTCTCTCCGCGCGTCCCCCCCCTCTCTCGCGCGTCCCCCCCCCTCTCTCGCGCGTCCCCCCCCCTCTCTCGCGCGTCCCCCCCCTCTCTCGCGCGTCCCCCCCCTCTCTCGCGCGTCCCCCCCCCTCTCTCGCGCGTCCCCCCCCCCTCTCTCGCGCGTCCCCCCCCTCTCTCTCGCGCGTCCCCCCCCTCTCTCGCGCGTCCCCCCCCCTCTCTCGCGCGTCCCCCCCCTCTCTCGCGCGTCCCCCCCCCTCTCTCGCGCGTCCCCCCCCTCTCTCGCGCGTCCCCCCCCTCTCTCGCGCGTCCCCCCCCTCTCTCGCGCGTCCCCCCCCTCTCTCGCGCGTCCCCCCCCCTCTCTCGCGCGTCCCCCCCCCCTCTCTCGCGCGTCCCCCCCCCTCTCTCGCGCGTCCCCCCCCTCTCTCGCGCGTCCCCCCCCTCTCTCGCGCGTCCCCCCCCTCTCTCGCGCGTCCCCCCCCCTCTCTCGCGCGTCCCCCCCCCTCTCTCGCGCGGTCCCCCCCCCTCTCTCGCGCGTCCCCCCCCCTCTCTCGCGCGTCCCCCCCCTCTCTCGCGCGTCCCCCCCCCCTCTCTCTCGCGCGTCCCCCCCCTCTCTCGCGCGTCCCCCCCCTCTCTCGCGCGTCCCCCCCCTCTCTCGCGCGTCCCCCCCCTCTCTCGCGCGGTCCCCCCCCCTCTCTCGCGCGTCCCCCCCCCTCTCTCGCGCGTCCCCCCCCTCTCTCGCGCGTCCCCCCCCCTCTCTCGCGCGTCCCCCCCCCTCTCTCGCGCGTCCCCCCCCCTCTCTCGCGCGTCCCCCCCCTCTCTCGCGCGTCCCCCCCCTCTCTCGCGCGTCCCCCCCCTCTCTCGCGCGTCCCCCCCCTCTCTCGCGCGTCCCCCCCCTCTCTCGCGCGTCCCCCCCTCTCTCGCGCGTCCCCCCCTCTCTCGCGCGTCCCCCCCCTCTCATCGCGCGTCCCCCCCCTCTCTCGCGCGTCCCCCCCTCTCTCGCGCGTCCCCCCCCTCTCTCGCGCGTCCCCCCCCTCTCTCGCGCGTCCCCCCCCTCTCTCGCGCGTCCCCCCCCCTCTCTCGCGCGTCCCCCCCCTCTCTCGCGCGTCCCCCCCCTCTCTCGCGCGTCCCCCCCCTCTCTCGCGCGTCCCCCCCCTCTCTCGCGCGTCCCCCCCCTCTCTCGCGCGTCCCCCCCCTCTCTCGCGCGTCCCCCCCCTCTCTCGCGCGTCCACCCCCCTCTCTCGCGCGTCCCCCCCCTCTCTCGCGCGTCCCCCCCCCTCTCTCGCGCGTCCCCCCCCCCTCTCTCGCGCGTCCCCCCCCCTCTCTCGCGCGTCCCCCCCTCTCTCGCGCGTCCCCCCCCTCTCTCGCGCGTCCCCCCCCTCTCTCGCGCGTCCCCCCCCTCTCTCGCGCGTCCCCCCCCTCTCTCGCGCGTCCCCCCCCTCTCTCGCGCGTCCCCCCCTCTCTCGCGCGTCCCCCCCTCTCTCGCGCGTCCCCCCCCTCTCTCGCGCGTCCCCCCCCCTCTCTCGCGCGTCCCCCCCCCCTCTCTCGCGCGTCCCCCCCCCCTCTCTCGCGCGTCCCCCCCCCTCTCTCGCGCGTCCCCCCCCCCTCTCTCGCGCGTCCCCCCCCTCTCTCGCGCGTCCCCCCCCTCTCTCGCGCGTCCCCCCCCTCTCTCGCGTCCCCCCCCTCTCTCGCGCGTCCCCCCCCTCTCTCGCGCGTCCCCCCCCCTCTCTCGCGCGTCCCCCCCCTCTCTCGCGCGTCCCCCCCCTCTCTCGCGCGTCCCCCCCCTCTCTCGCGCGTCCCCCCCCCTCTCTCGCGCGTCCCCCCCCTCTCTCGCGCGTCCCCCCCCTCTCTCGCGCGTCCCCCCCCTCTCTCGCGCGTCCCCCCCCTCTCTCGCGCGTCCCCCCCCTCTCTCGCGCGTCCCCCCCCCTCTCTCGCGCGTCCCCCCCCTCTCTCGCGCGTCCCCCCCCTCTCTCGCGCGTCCCCCCCCTCTCTCGCGCGTCCCCCCCCCCTCGCGCGCGTCCCCCCCCCCTCGCGCGCGTCCCCCCCCTCTCTCGCGCGTCCCCCCCCTCTCTCGCGCGTCCCCCCCCCTCTCGCGCGTCCCCCCCCCTCTCTCGCGCGTCCCCCCCCTCTCTCGCGCGTCCCCCCCCCCCTCTCGCGCGTCCCTCCCCCCTCTCGCGCGTCCCCCCCCCTCTCTCGCGCGTCCCCCCCCTCTCTCGAGCGTCCCCCCCCCTCTCTCGAGCGTCCCCCCCCCTCTCTCGAGCGTCCCCCCCCCCCTCTCTCGAGCGTCCCCCCCCCCCTCTCTCGAGCGTCCCCCCCCCCTCTCTCGCGCGTCCCCCCCCCCTCTCTCGCGCCCCCCCCCTCTCTCGCGCGCGCCCCCGCCCCCTTTTTTTTGGCTCTTGCGCGCACCCCTTTTTTTCTCTCGCGCGCTGTTAACCTTAAAATTGCAGCACCTTTTTAGAAAATCATTGGTGTGTTCACAAACCACATTTTAGGTTGTATTTCTGTGTTCATATTCACAATAATAATTTTCATTCTGCATTTGAGATCAAGACTTGCTCATTTGCAGCATTATAAATTATTTATTTATTTATTTAGAGATACAGCACTGACACAGGCCCTTCGGCCCACCGAGTCTGTGTCAACCAACAACCACCCATTTATACTAATCCTACATTAACGTCATATTCTTTACCACATCCCCACCATTCTCCTGCACTAGGGTCAATTTACAATGGCCAATTTACCTATCAACCTGCAAGTCTTTGGAGGTGGGAAGAAACCGGAGCATCCGGCGGAAACCCACGCAGGACACAGGGAGAACTTGCAAACTCCGCACAGGCAGTGCCCAGAACTGAACCTGGGTCGCTGGAGCTGTGAGGCTGCGGTGCTCACCACTGCGCCACTGTGCCGCTCTCCTATACTTTTTTATTACTAGTTTCCTTTGGTTGTGGGTAACATTCAGTAACCCAAATAATGCAGTTGATAAACTTGATTTTGAGACTGTGATCAGAAAATTTATCTATCTGAAGTCAGATTTGCATTACAAATGTGATTTATTAGTAATTATATAGAGTTACATTGATCTATTGGCTGGAAGAATGGACATTAGTGTGTGGGAAATGCATGTATGCCAACAATGAACTAAATTGCTGCAGTTCAGTGGTTGTATCTTGATGGATCGTCTTATGTCCATAAGGAGTATTAGTGTGAAACTCTACAGTAAAGGGCCATAGAACGTATTAAAACATGAGGTGTTGCCAAATTACTTTCATTCGTTCAATATTTTCTGACTTAACATGGCATAATATAACTGGGGCAATTCCAATTCTGCATTTCAAAAACCATTTTATACCATGTGTATCTAGTGATGACAAAACACAGTGCAACACTTGCAATTGTCAAACTAGCAAACAGTCCAGTGTTCAATTAAGTTCCTGCATTTGACTTTAATACCAAGTTTACATGCATTGTAAACCACATGAATTGCATTGTTGGGTTACAATGTTTATACCATAATTAGGTTAGAAAAACAAAATTATATCCCAGTATCTTTAAATGGTGGTGGTGATGAGTTTTCCCAGCATGCTACAGGCAGGGATGATTGAATGGCTGCCTGAATTTTTGGATAAAGCCGAATTGCAGAAATAAAAGCTGCATCTGTCTTTTAATACATAAATACATGCTTAATTTGCCAAGCCAGTAAGACAATTTCTGATGTGTTTTCAAATAGCTGTTTGCACAGTGCGCCTCTTGCTAAAGAGTACAATGAAACTGTTATCTATGACAGATCGTGGCTTAACATAGATTTTTAATTGGCATATCAGCACAGAATTCATGTCATTCCCTAAACATTGCATTTGTTTCTTTTGGCATTTACCAGTAGAATGTTGAATGCAGATCAAGTCATGTAGTAGAATTATTCCTAAATGACAAAAAATCATTTAGCAGCAGGTTGTCATTTTAAAGCTAGTTTCTCACTGCAGATTATTCTGAATGTGGCTTTCAGTCCACTAACCACAGAATGTTATGCTCTTGTGTAATTCACTCTATTAAATACTGAAGTATCATTGGATTGATGAGTTCATTTTGTTTCACCTTAAGCCACATCTAAATTTGTATTGATAAGTGACTTGATTTCTTTTGCCCAGCGAGCCTTGCCCCTTACTGATATTGAGTTGAGAGTGTCTGTAATATAGATGCCCTGCATTAGTATGTTTTTTAATATTGTGAAGTTAGTAATGTGGTCAGAGAAGAAACCTTTGTGGTGATGAATGGCTTGGTATAGTTTCACAAGTGCTGCCAATAAAATATCCTGTCAGCAAGTTGAAAAGATAATTGAATGGGTGAATAATTTCAATATGCAGTACTTCTCCCAACCTAAACCTAGGTAAGATTTTTTTTAGATGTGTAAAATTGACTATATTGAACTATTAAGTTCTGGCTTCCATAAAGACTATTTTGGGTCTCCATTATGTGGGGAAATACACTCAAACACAGTATTGTCACTGAGTTTGCCCAACGAAAATCAAAATGCTAGATGTTCAAGAAGGGAATCTTCAGCTCCAGATGAGTACTGCTTTATATGACGTACTGACATCTCTTGTGGCAATCTTACTAGTTCAGCTGGGAGTGAGGTATGGTATGAGACAGTGAAGCATGGCAGAGAAAATAATAGGATGAAATCTTTGAATGATAGATGAATGATCTCATGAGAGATAACATTTTCTACTCAATAGAAAATTCTTTGTACCACATTATTTTTTAAGTTACATTGGCTGTGAGACTCATGTGCCATTATAAAGTTCATGACAGTAGACAGTTTACAGTATTTCAAGTTGACTGGTGTTTACTTCATATTTTTTAACTGAAGAGAACTCTGCAAGGACGACTCTTCCTCCAAAAAGCAGATCTGATAGCAGTTTAAATGAAGAATGGCATTGATGAATTCTGTGCGCCGGACAGTTCTGTCCTTTTGATCACATAAATGAAGGGGAGGAAAGGATTGTAGAAGTTCAGTTTTTTTGCACAAGTTGCACTGTTTCCCTGAAGAATTCTAGAGAAGGCTTCTTGCATTTTAAAATTGAGATTTGTATGGGGGAAGGATGGGCAATTGACTTATTGGATTATTGTTGACTTTTCTGTTGACAAAGCTGAATGTAATGTTTCAATTGCTTGCATCATTTAATTGTATTTCATGAGCATTAACACTGCTGTGATTTGGAATCATTTAGTGATATATTTTAAATAATTATTTTGTATTGATTATTGAAATATAGGTGAATCATCTTCTTCTTTGGCCTCCTTATCTCGAGAGACAATGGGTGAGCGCCTGGAGGTGGTCCGTGGTGTGTGGAGCAGCGCCTGGAGTGGCTATAAAGGCCAATTCTAGAGTGACAGGCACTTCCACAGGTGCTGCAGATAAAATCGGTTGTCGGGGCTGTTAAACAGCTGGCTCTCCCTTTGCGCTTCTGTCTTTTTTCCTGCCAACTGCTAAGTCTCTTCGACTCGCCACACTTTAACCCCGCTTTTATGGCTGCCCGCCAGCTCTGGCGAACGCTGGCAACTGACTCCCACGACTTGTGATCATAGGACTTCATGTCGCATTTGCAGATGTCTTTAAAGCGGAGACATGGACGGCCGGTGGGTCTGATACCAGTGGCGAGCTCGCTGTACAATGTGTCTTTGGGGATCCTGCCATCTTCCATGCGGCTCACACGGCCAAGCCATCTCTAGCGCCGTTGACTCAGTAGGGTGTATAAACTGGGGATGTTGGCCGCCTCGAGGACTACTGTGTTGGAGATACGGTCCTGCCATCTGATGCCGTATTCTCCGGAGGTGGCCAAGATGGAATGAATTGAGACGTCGCTCTTGGCTGACATACGTTGTCCAGGCCTCGCTGCCATAGAGCAAGGTACTGAGGACACAGGCTTGATACAGTCGGACTTTTGTGTTCCGTGTCAGTGCGCCATTTTCCCACACTCTCTTGGCCAGTCTGGACATAGCAGTGGAAGCCTTTCCCATGCGCTTGTTGATTTCTGCATCTAGAGACAGGTTACTGGTGATAGTTCAGCCTAGGTAGGTGAACTCTTGAACCACTTCCAGAGGGTGGTCGCCAATATTGATGGATGGAGCATTTCTGACGTCCTGTCCCATGATGTTCGTTTTCTTGAGGCTGATGGTTAGGCCAAATTCGTTGCAGACAGCTGCAAACCTGTCGATAATGCTCTGCAGACACTCTTCAGTGTGAGATGTTAAAGCAGCATCGTCAGCAAAGAGGAGTTCCCTGATGAGGACTTTCCGTACTTTGGTCTTCGCTCATAGACGGGCAAGGTTGAACAAACTGCCCCCTGATCCTGTGTGGAGGAAAATTCCTTCTTCCGAAGACTTGAACGCATGTGAGAGCAGCAGGGAGAAAAAAATCCCAAACAGTGTAGGTGCGAGAACACAGTCCTGTTTCACGCCACTCAGGATAGGAAAGGGCTCTGATGAGGGGTCTGATGAGCTGCCGCTATGTTGAATTGTGCCTTTCATATTGTCATGGAATGAGGTGATGATACTTAGTAGCTTTGGTGGACATCCAATCTTTTCTAGTAGTCTGAAGAGATCACGTCTGCTGACGAGGTCAAAGGCTTTGGTGAGATCAATGAAAGCAATGTAGAGGGGCATCTGTTGTTTGCGGCATTTCTCCTGTATCTGACGAAGGGAGAACAGCATGTCAATGGTCGATCTCTATGCACGAAAGCCACACTGTGCCTCAGGGTAGACGTGCTCGGCCAGCTTCTGGAGCCTGTTTAAAGCGACTTGAGCAAAGACCTTCCCCACTATGCTGAGCAGGGAGATTGCACGGTAGTTGTTGCAGTTACCGCGGTCACCTTTCTTTTTATAGAGGGTGATGATATTGGCATCGCGCATGTCCTGAGGTACTGCTCCCTCGTCCCAGCACAGGCAAAGCAATTCATGTAGTGCTGAGAGTAAAGCAGGCTTGGCACTCTTGATTATTTCAGGGGTAATACTGTCCTGCCCAGGGGCTTTTCCGCTGGCTAGAGAATCAATGGCATCACTGAGTTCCAATTTTGTTGGCTGTACGTCCAGCTCATCCATGACTGGTAGAGGCTGGGCTGCATTGAGGGCAGTCTCAGTGACAACATTCTTCCTGGAGTACAGTTCTAGGTAGTGCTCAACCCAGCGGTCCATTTGCTTGCGTTGGTCAGTGATTATGTCCCCTGATTTAGATTTGAGGGGGGTGATCTTCTTGATGGTTGGCCCAAAAGCTCTCTTAATGCCATCATACATTCCTCTGATGTTTCCGGTGTCGGAGGCCAGCTGAATATGACTGCATAGGTGTTGCCAGTTGTCATTTGCGCAGCGCCTGGCTGTTCTTTGTGCAGTGCTTCTGGCTGCTTTAAATGCTACGGATGTTAACTCGCTGGGGGCTTTCTTGTCGTTCAACAGTGCAATGCGCTTAGCGGCTATGACAGGTTCCAGCTCTTCAATATGCGATTGAAACCAGTCTCCATTCCTCTTCGCACGTTTGCCGTAGGTGGTCAAAGCTGACTCATAGATGGCGTCTCTGATGTGGGCCCACTTGGTTTCAGCATCCCCTGTGGGAGTGTTTTGAAGGGCTTTTTCAAGTGAATTTAGAAATTTTTGTAACAGCTGTGGATGAGAAATTCTGCTAGTGTTGATGCGCGGGTGGCCCTTCTGCTTGGAATGATGCAACTTCTTTGGTCTGAGTCTAACCTTGCTGCACACCAGGGAGTGGTTGGTGTCGCAGTCCGCACTGTGTAAGCTGCGTGTGATTTGAACACTGTTGAAGGAGGCTCGCCTTGTGACGATGAGGTCTAGCTGGTGCCAACGACGCGATCTTGGGTGCCTCCATGAAACCTGGTGACAGGGTTTAGTGTGAAAGAACGAGTTGGTGATGTAGAGGTTATGTTAGGTACACAACTGTCGCAGTACGCACTGTGGAAGCTGTGAATATAGGTGAATATAGAATAATTATAGGAATATAGTTTATTAAAAAATCTCTGAAGCAAAAAGCATGATATTTCATCTTTTCCCCCCACTGTGGAAAAATACAGTAATGTTTGCATGACATTTTGCAGTGATGCAGGAAAAGTGATTTGCCAGTTTAACCGTGGCCGGCTGGGCTGCTGAGGCTTCGGGAAACACGGCAGCTGAAGGTAAGTGCTTCCCCCCGGGTCAAGGATTGGACCCCCCACCCTTCACGCTCCAGGCAGCAGCAAGCAATGTACCTGAGGCTGCAGCCTCTTTTGTGTGCTCGCCGCCCAACAAAGCCAAGCATGCCAATCAGGCTGCCATCCGGGCAAGAAACTTGCCAAATCAAAACTACGAACGCTGTGGAGTCTTTTGATAATTGTTGCTGAAAATACTATTTTATGGCAAGCAGGGGGAGAATTGTAAAAATGTAAATTATTTGATTAGTTAATCAACCAGACAAGAGGTTGAGCAATTGGCATCAGTAAGCATGTCAACTGTTTGACAGCCTGGAATTTTAAACTGTTCTCATTGTAATCATACTAAACCAGAAGAAAATGCGCTAATTATCAATGTGGATTTTTTATATGAACATGGTTCTAGAGAAGTTGACAGTATTCCTGGTATTATGACGTCCATATTCTGTGATCCTTTCTGGAAATTATTTCAAAGCATCTTGGATTCCTTCCCCTGTCAGTTATCCTGGTAATTCCAAGTACCTGGAACAGCTTTATGTGCTCTGGCATAACTCCATTCAGTTCATCGGGGTGGGGGTGGGGTGCAGGCTATCACTTTGGACTGGCTGGGAAGCCACTCTGGAACTGTCTAACCTTGAAAAGTGTAATGTCCTAAATACTTAATATGGGTAATAGAAACAAGTTAGGACACAACCACAATGTACAGGTGGATTGAGCTATATATTGTTGTATCATATTACAGGTTAACTTAGATAAGAAATTCAAATAAGAATCCCTGCCCAGCATCCATTTTTTTTTTTAAAAGCTGAGAATGCAGATATATGCATATTTCACCTATTTGAGAAATGCTGTGTTGAGTCTTGCGAGATGTAAATCCCTGAAAGATGGTTTCTTTTACTAAGGTATGACAAAATTTATACGTGTAAGGGTCAGGTTGCATCTTTATAGATTTGGGAAGGGGAAACCAAAATGACCTCTTTTCACAGACTCGAGAATCAGCTGTATTTTAGACGCCATTGACAATGCAGATGTGTATGGCAATGGTCAGTTTTTAAACAGCATGGAAATGATCAACATGCCTTAAATGAAGCTTAATTGTGTTTGTTCTGCTTGAAACTTTGAAGAAAAATCCTATGTAAAGTGTTCTGAATCATTTGCTTTGGGTATTTGAAAAATTCAGTCAAATCATTGCACCTAGGGGATCCCACATTGGCTTGCCTAAACCTGATGAACAAGTCATTTTCCATTCCTTTTCTTGCATTTCCACTCTTTTCCACCCCCCCCCCCAGGTTTTCTCTCCCACTTTAAGCATTAAATCTTGCCCACATGGCTACTATCACTTGCAAGCTATGAAAGGTATTATTCGGCTATTTGACCACAGGAGCATAACCAAGACTGATGCTGCCTGCACCAACAATTCACAGGCACTTGTTTTCATTCCAGTCTGAAATAAGTTTATCCAATGGAGACCAGAGATTAAACCTAGACATTTTCTGGTCTGTCGGCTCAGCTGATTACTGTATAGATTCACTGACCCATTGGGGGAGCCTTGTTTTTTTTTCCAGTGGACTTTTATTGATCTCATAATGGCTTCAGTGGCTGGAATATGTTGAGCAGAACATAGTCTGCACTTAATGTAGTCAATTAAGGATAGACAACTTCTGACTGTACCGATCAAAGCAGCTATATGGAATGTATGCATATTTATAGCTGGCTACCCTGTAACTTACAGGAGCACTAATATAATTGCTCTGATTATAGGGTTTGAAAGTTAGTCACACCAGAGCCAACCTTAATCGTTAATTATTTGAAATCTTCTGCGACGTTTCTCTGTCCCCCTGCAGGCACTGATTCCATTTAAAGGCAAGCCAAGATGGCAAGTGCTGACAGATGTTTGATTGCTGGGGACTTACAGCTGAACATGATCCTGTCTTCCCTCACCTGATGGCCACGCACATACACTCTTCCAATCGTGATCACTGCATAGCAGTAAACTGATTTCCCTATCTGTGGCTCAAAGGTGCGGAGTTGTTGTGTTTCTGCTGCTTGGCTGATTGTCCACAGACTGAAAATTCCACTTAGAATGTTCTAGTCTGTTCATATCAGATATAGGGAGCTGATTTTTTTTTTTAAGGTCCAGTAATCATTTCTGATTATGTTACTCATCTATATGCAAAGCCTGCTCAATAGTATGGATTTCAGAAGCATTAGCCATATGTTTTGTTTGGAAGCATACAGATTGACCTTGCTTTCCATGGATTGAATGGGAATTTGAATTACTCAAGAAAATTGGTTAAAATTTGACTCCCATTTACAGCTATAAACATTTGAATTTTGTGCAATCAGAATACTCAGTGGGGAGGTAACAGTATAAGTGGAGGTTTCACATTTCAGTGTTGATAGGAGTTTGATTTAGTGGAAACCTTGCTTGCAATATAGGCGGGTTTTCATTGTTGCACCGTGATTTTTATTCCGTCTTGTTAGTGAGTGTGTGCAATTTATATGGACTCCAGAGGGTGTCTTTGCTCCAACCCATATATTTGTAGATCTGTATGTAGTGGACTAAAATGCAGTTCTCATCTGTTTCTATTAGTTGTTCCATTTCCATGCAACAGCTTGCATTTATCTAGTACTTTAATGTAGTAGAATGTCCCAGGGTGCTTTACAAGTGCATTGCCGCAAAGTTTGACACAGAGCCACATGAGATATGAGGACAGGTGACCAAATGCTTGGGTAAAGAAGTAAGTGTGGAAGGGTGTCTTAAAGGAGGAGAGAGAGGTTTAGGGTGACAATTCTGGAGCTGAAGGCATGGCTGCCAATGGTGGCGTGATCTACAGAGAGTGCAAGTTGCGAGGCCAGCCTGGAGAGTGTTGAAATAATAGTGTCTTGAGGTAATAAAGGTATGAATGGTGGAATAGAAAGCCACATATCCAGATTTGCTAATGTCATAAAGATAGGCGGCATTGTAAGCAGTGTAGATGGAAGCATAAAATTACAAAGGGATATTGATAGATTAACTGGGAAAAACTGTAGCGAATAGTTTTCAGTGTAGGCAAATATGAGGTCGTTCACTTTGGACCTGAAAAGGATAGAATAGGGTACCTTCTAAATGGTGAAAAACAAGAAACATTGGAGGTCCAAAGATACTTGGGTGTCCAGGTACGTAAATCATTAAAATGTCATGAACAAATACAGAAAATAATCAAAAAGGCTAATGGAATGCTGGTCTTTATTTGTAGAGGAATAGAATACAAGAGGATAAAAGTCATGCTTCAGCAATGCAAAAGTCCTGGTTAGATAGACCTGAAGTACTGTGAGCTGTTCTGGGCACTACACCTTATGAACAATATATTGGCCTTGGAGGGAGCACTGCGTAGGTTTACCAGAATGATACCTGGACTCCAGAGGTTAAATTACAAAGAGAGATTGCACAAACTAGGATTGTATTCCCTGGAATTTAGAAGGTTGAAGGATGATTTGATCGAAGTTTTCAAGATTCTAAAGAGAACAGAAAGGGTAGATAGAGTGAAGCTATTTCCATTGGTTGGGGAATCTACAATTAGGAGGCATAGTCTAAAAACTAGAGCCAGACCTTTCAGGAGTGGAATTAGAGAACACTTCTACATACAAAGAGTGGTAAAAGTTTGGAACTCTTTTCTGCTGACGGCAATTGATGCTAGATCAATTCTAAATTTTAAATCTGAAATTGATACATTTTTGTTATCCGAAGGTATCAAGGGATATAGGGCAGAGGCGGGTATATGGAGTTAGTCTCAGATCAGCCATGATCTCATTGAATGGAGGAACATGTTCGAGGAGCTAAGTGGCCTCCTCCTGTTCCTGCGTTTCTATGGATGAAGGTTTCAGCAGCAGATGGGCTGAGACAGGTGGAGTCGGGTGATATGGAGGTAAAACAAGCACTCTTAATGATGGAGTGGATATTTGGGGTCAAATATGACACTAAGATTGCAAACAGTCTTGTTTAGTCTTTGACAGTTGCCAGAGAGAGGGATGGAGTCACTAGCTAGGGAACGGAGTTTGGAGCGGGGATTGAAGACAGTGGCATCAGTGTTAATCTGTTAATTGTGTATCAGTTGTTTAATTATATGCAGGTGGAGGGTGTTAATTGGGGTCTTAATTGAGCACTTATAAGCACACACTTACTGAGACTGGTGGAAGGTTTTGAGTGAGGAACTTATATGTTTGTGATCCTTTTAATCTGTAAAAATGTGAAACTGAGTAAAGATGGGCTCCAGCATTATCCTTCCATAACAAGCTTTCTGGAGTTTAACCTTCAGTCTTCCCAATATTTAATTGGAGGAAATTTCTGCTCATCCAATACCTTCAGGACTTTCAGCTGGTCAGTTATCCTTGCAAGGATCTGCTTGCATTGCTATCTCTTTCAACCCCTTTTTACTTGTAACCACCCAACCAGGGTGGAACTATTTCTTGGCACCTGTCTGCAGCAGCTCTAGCATTGAGAACTTTATGGAGTATTGGGGGCACAAACTGGCTTCTTTTGTGGTGCAATGCTTTGGTATCCTGTTCATCTCGAACAACGAGAACTAAGCTAGAAGTGATCAAAGATCTGCACTTACTCTAAAATCCCATTCATGGATTTGAGTTTGTGGTTTTGTTTTGCTGTAAGAAAATGCTTGTTTGGTGTAATATGTTTTTGATATTTCTAATCGTGTATTTGAATTAGTTCAGACATAAGCGGAACACTAACTTGCACTTCTTTCAAGCGTTACTGGGCTTTCTTATCTAGAAAGATATGTGAAATTGACTGTTTGTGAGCTATGTACACTAGTGTGCAATACTGGTGTTGTAACCGATTTTAGGTGATTAAAATTAAGAGTATTGTGCAACATGACAATGCATTTTCCTTTCAGCTTCTGGTGCGAATAAGAGATTGCTTCCAGCACAAGTAACAATCCTTTTGGCAAAGTTATATAAGACTACTTCAACACCTGAATTTTATTGGTTAGTTAAAAGCAATAGATCTGTTTTTATCTGCAGACTTGGTGGGAGATGGTAGGCGTAAAAAGAGAGCTGATCTGAATTAAATTTCTATTTAGAGTAGCAGTAATGATAGAAAAGGTGTTGATGGTATCCTGAGTTAGAATGCGATTATTTTGTGATTCTAAAGCTTGAACATAGTCTGATCAACATAATAAATTAAGTAGATTAACAACATTTATTGCAGCTGTAGAATAGCATTTCTGATATGCCAAGACTTTGTTGAAATACAAATTGCTCTGACCCAGGTAGCAATCCACATTTGACCTCTTTGTCCTTGAAAATTATTGTCCCACCTTCAACTTTCCTCTGTGAAATCCTAAACGTACACATCTTTCCTGCAACTAAAGTTTAAATCTCTTCAATCTGGTTTCCATCCCTGACGCACTGAAATGCCCCTAATCGAAGTCACCAACAACTTCCTCTGTGACCGTGATGCATTTTCCCTCCTTGTTATCTTTGACATGGTTGGCCAATGCTTTTTCTCTCTTGCCCTTGCTTGGGTTTCACTTTTTAATGTAGCCAGAGCATCTCCAGCAATATATTTTTTTCCCTGCACTATTATCTCCCCAGAGTTTTTGATCTATCCTTGGCCCCCTTTTTTTCCTCATCTACATGACTGACCATTGGCAACGTCATTCAAAGATAGGGTGTCAGCTTCCAGGTGTATGAAAACACCCAACTGTTCGCTCTCCACCAAGGTTCTGAACATTCTATTTCAACTTGAGACATTGGCCGAGGAGGGGGTTGGAATCTATTAACCCCTCCACTGCCTCTCTGCTGTCAGCCTGCTTGTCTGACGTTCTGTCTTGGATAGAAACATAGAAGGCTTATGACACAGATAGCGGCCACTTGGCCCATAATATATGTGCTGGCCCAAAAAAAAAAGAGCCACCCAGCCTCATCTCACTTTCCAGCATTTGATCCATAGCCCTGCAGGCTACTGCACTTCAGGAGCACATCCAGGCACCTTTTTAAATGAGATGAGGTTTTCTGCCTCTACCACCCTTTTAGGCAGTGAATTCCAGATCCCCACCACCCTCTGGCTGAAAATATATTTCCTCATCCCCCCCACCCCCCCTCTAATCCTTCTACCAATCACTTTAAATTTACGCCCCCTAGTCACTGACCTCTCTGCCAAGGTAAATAGGCCCATCCCATCCACTCTATCCGGGCCCCTCACGTTTGTACATCTCAACCAAATCTCCCCTCAGCCTCCTCTGTTTCAAGAACAATCCCAGCCTATCCAATCTTTGCTCATAGCTGCAATTTTCCATTCCTGGCAACACCCTTGTAAATCTCCTTTGTACCCTCTCAAGTGCAATTGCATCTTTTCTGTAATGAGGTGACCGGAAATGCACATAGTATTCAGATTGTGGCCTAACTAATGTATTATATAGTTCCAGCATAACCTCCCTGCTCTTATATTCTGTGCGTCTGCTAATAAAGGAAAGGATTCCATATGCCTTAATGACGATCCGCTATCTTTGCTCCCCGCCACAAACCTCAGATTCCGTGCCCCTCCTTGGCCACTGTCTTGGGTTGAAGTAGAATGTTCAGAACCTTGGTGTTTTATTCGACCCAGAGCTGAGCTTCAGATCCCATATCTTCTCCATTGCAAAGATCGCTGCCTCAACCCAGCTGCTGTTGAAACTCATTTAACCTTTGTCACCCCAGAATTAAATTTTCCTGAACACAAACAAGCAATGCTGGAAATACTCAGCAGGTCTGGCAGCATCTGTGGAGAGAGAAGCAGAGTTAACGTTTCAGGTCAGTGATCCTTCAACAGAACTGAGTTTGTGTTTCAAATTTCCAGCATCTGCAGTATTTTGCTTTTATTAAATTTTCCTATGCTTTCTATATGTTTTCCTGGCTGATCTCCTCCTATCATCCTCCGTGTTGTGGAAACTTTAGCTGATCCAAAATTCTGCTGTCCATGTCCTATCCTACACCAAGGTCCGCTCACTGATCACTCCTGTCTCTCTGATCTATGTTGCTTCCAATCCCCCAGTGCCTTCAATTTAAAATTCTCATCCCTATGTTTAAATCCTTCATGAACTTACCCTGCATCTCTCTGTAACTTTCTCCAGTGCTATAACTCTCCAGTCCTCTGACTCTTAACATATTATGCATTTCACTCCACTGTGTCTGGATCCGATGTTCTGGAATTCCCCATCTAAAGCCTCCACTTGTCCCTCTCTCTCTCTCTCTCTCTTCCCACCCCTTTAAAATAATAGAATGGTTACAGCACAGAAGGAGGCCATTTGACCCGTCATGTCTGTGCCAATTCTCTGCAAAGGCAACATCCTTAGTCCCACTCCTGCCTTTTTCCCCATAGACCTGCAAATTTTTTTCTCATAATGATCCAATTCCCTTTTGAAAGCCAAGATTGAATCTGCTTCTGCCACACTGTCAGCCAGTACATTCCAGATCCTAACCACTTGCTACATAAAAATGTTTTTCCACATGTTGCCGTTCCTTCTTTTGCTAATCACCTTAAATCGGTGCCCTCTGGTTCTCAACCCTTCTGCCAATGGTAACAGCTCTCCCTATCTAGTCTGTCCTGATCCCTTATGATTTTGAACACCTCTATAAAATCTCCTATTCATCTTCTAAAATTCATCACTTTTACCAAATTGTTGATCAGCCCTCCTAATAACTCATTCTCTGGCTTGGCATCCTTATGTGTCCGATTATGCATCTATGAGGTATCATTGGATGTTTTTCTATTTAAAGACATTATATAATTGCAAACAATTGTTGGCTCCCTCCTAGAGAAGATATAGAGATATACCATATATTGAGAGAGTTATTGTAACAAGAATACAATAATACATGCGGAGTTTGCAAGTTCTCCCTGTGATCGCGTGGGTTTCCGCCGGGTGCTCCGGTTTCCTCCCACAGCCAAAGACTTGCAGGGTTGATAGGTAAATTGGCCATTGTAAATTGCTCCTAGTGTAGGTAGGTGGTTGGAGAATTGAGGGAATATGGGATTAATGTAGGATTAGTATAAATGGGTGGTTGTTGGTCGGCACAGACTCGGTGAGCCGAAGGGCCTGTTTCAGTGCTGTATCTCTCTATGACTCTATATTTGGCTGTGAAAAATGGATGTCCTGATCATGAAGTACTGAACGAAGTACCACAGGGCATTGGGCAACTGACTGTGGGCACCAAAGCATGCTTTCATCAATGTCTTGAAAGAAATACTTGAAAAGACCAATTTGGATTAGTCTGAAGCAGGAATATTTTTATCTCTAGTTGGCAACCTGTCACAAAAATACAGACATCATTTTTATTTTGAAGTATTTAGGATTACAGTACTATAGTCTATGCAAAGTGCTTAAACATTAGAATCAGCTCACAAGTGGTCTGATTGAAGATGTGCTGCAACATCAGCCAAAAATGACACGTGGATTAATTATAGCACCTTTTATGACCTCGGCGTGACCCCAGCACTTCACAGTCAATTGCTTTCGTCATTTTTGTAGTGCAGAGAAATTTGTCAAACAAATTGTGCATAACAAGGTCCCACAAGCAGCAGTGAAATAAATGACCAGATATTCTGTTTGAGTGATACTGTTTTAAGGATAAATATTGGTTAGGATGCTGGTAAAAGTTCTCTAGTCTTTGAAAAGCGCCATGGAATGTTTTACATCCAATCTATGATAGATCGGCCTTTGCTTTAGCATCTCATCAGGAATCTGGCGTCTCCAACAATGCAGAACTGCCTCAGTACTGCTCTGAAGTATTAGTCTAGATTATGTGCTCAAGCCTCTGGAGTGGAGTTTGCCCCATGACTTTGACTGAGTTAAGAGTATTAACCAGTGGGCCAAGCTGACAACTAATGCACCTAAATGTTGGGTCATGATAAATAGACATTTGTTATAGCATTTTCTTACAGAACCAGTCTTAGTCCCACGCTGATGAAAACCAGAAATCAAGATCTGGTGCCCTTGAAAGTGATCTCTTTGTTAGTAATAGCAGCCTCTAAAGGGTTAACCCCTTACCAAAAAAGAAAGACCCTGGACAGATCACTGCAGGCACATTTAAGTAGAATGAACAGTGGCTGTGCCTGGGATACCTTTAACACAGGGCGACTGAATTCATGATCAGGAAAGCTGAACTGTGAATTTATTCACTCACTTGTATTTGATAAGGTTTGCAGGTGCAACTTAAAAATTCTGATGTACACTGGGGTAAACAAATGTAAAGATGGCCAAAGATGCTATAGAAGAGGCAGTCTACTTTAATAGCAACACCCTTTTCATCACGGTGAGAAATTCAAGATTTTGCCCATTCATTAGTGCAATATTATATACTTACTTTTGCAGAATGCTATTAGACACGTAGCTGGGCTGTCAATCAACTCTCTGCAAGACTGTGACCAGACTGGCACCACACGATTCCTGGTACAGTTCAATCTGCTTGCCTGTTTATGTGCTGTATATCCTATGCTGCTAGCAAGCACAGAATCAATATTTTTTTTTAAACTGGTTGTGTTGGGTATTGTAGCCATCCAACAAAAGTTTTAGTAATTTGCTGTAAAATTAAAATTTATGATATGATCTTTATTCTAAGTTCTGGTTTAGTCAGTTTTTTAAACTATTGCTAAAATACCAATTTCAAATATCTGTGGTATTGCATGCTTTTTTTTTGATGCAGACTTTGTTTTTACAAAAAAGAATCTTGCATTTCCTCTAAACTGATTTGAAATTTGATGTGAAACTAAAACTTACAACTTTTTTGAAATGATAATGCCCAGTGTCCTAATCTACTCCATATCCCATTAGTTCATTCTTGCAACATCTAACAAGGATATTAGATTCACAGACAAATTTACATAGGAACTCTTGTGTGAATGTCAGATCATTTTAATGCTGTCTGAAATTGATGTCATCCAGTATAGGAACAGCATTTATCATTCAGCAATATTGCAATTAATCTTCTGTGCTATATAGCTTTGTTTTATGTGTATAATTATGACAATGTGACCATTTTTCTTTCACCCCCCTTTCTCCTTTTACTTTGGCCTATAAATTAGCTGGCTACACTGACAATTGCTTTGCATGTGCTGTCAGTAACTGTGACAGGAACTTGTGATAAGAAATATTCACACTTGGTTGCTCAGTCATAAACAAGTAATGGAACTGAATTGCAGTGCAATAAACAAATCACTGGTACAATGTGAAGCATTTCTCTGCCCCACATGGCAGTGACAACTTAGTTGATTCTTTGCTGACCCAATGGTGTGTTTGTCAGCAATTTAAATATGATCTCTTGTACCAAGGGTCCTCTTTAAATGTATTAATCTGTCATGCATTCAGAAGTTGGATTCCCTTTATCTGTGTCATTTTTTTGCATGACTGATCTAATGCCTGACTGCTCAAGGGTAGGCTTCGTTCTCTATTGTGATTGAAGTTTTTGCTCACTGGGATTTGATGCACAAGATTAGTATTCCAACCATGTTTCAGACAGAACCGCCTATTCTCGATGAGTTGGGTAGAGAGCACAATCAGTTGTATTACTTGGCTTGTCTCATAATTATTACTTGTGTAATCCCGTGAGTGAAGCACAGAAGGTTGGTTGTCCACAGCATGCTGTTGAAATAGTGCATTTTGAGAACCATTCATGGTTTTTATCTGTTTTGTTTTGCACAAGGACATACATTCAACTGGAAGAAAACACATCCTGACTTCTCTCAAACTGCTAACGAGAATAGCTAAATTTGATCTTCGTGGCTGTGTGAATGCTGAGCGGCTCACTGTAATGACGTTTTGCTAGTGTGTCATTGTCTCAGTTCACTGGTTTCAAATAGTAATTCTTTTTGTAAAAAACTTTTTTTTAACAAGAAGAAGCTTTTTCTGTGTGCCTCAGCCAGAGAAGTCTGGTCAGGAGAACCTAGACTTACAAACTGTGTTGACAGTTGCCATTTGCGCATGCCACATCAAAGGAACTGCTCTGTATGCATAGAGCTCATATTTTGTGTGCTCAAAGGTCAGTTTGACATTTCATTGACTAGTTTTAAACTTTTATAGTTATCGAGAATATGCTTGTTTGGGGGAGGGGTGAGGGTGGAAATGGGTGGGTGTTGTAATGAGGTTATTGGCTTGTTGAAGCAGCCCGAGACCAGCGATTATGTTCAGTGATTTTGGAACGAAGCTTAAATAAGTAGAATATATCTAGCTTCTCCCCGCTTCAATAAACGTACCATTGTTTATTTGGGAAATATATTGCCTAAGAGCTTCACAGTTTTCAAGTAGTCACACTTTGTGCCAGTAATATCTAAGCAATGGAACTTGCTTGGATGAACCATCTGTAGTGTTCCTGATTCAGCATGCGTTGCACTTCCCTGGGAAATGCATAACTGATACTTGAAGGTGATTGTGATTTTGTTCGGGGTTGATACATGCGGACTTTTAAAATGTAATATAACATTAATATTACCAACATGGCCTTACGAGTCCTCTATGCAAGATGATACTGTAGCAAGACCTAGTATGAAAATAGCAGTAAAAGAGAAAAGCAAAATGCTGCAAATGATGGAAATCTGAAATAAGAGAAAATGCTGATATTTCATCGGAGCCAGGAGATGATGTCACTGATTAGAGCTCTTTTCCTCCTCCTAAAAGCTATTTGTGTAACATCTCCTGGCTGACGAAAGGTTATTGACCTGCAACATTAACCTCACCTTTCTTTCTCCTCGGATTCTGTCTGACTTGCTGAGTGTTTCCAGCATTTTCTGCTTTTTGTAAATAATGGTGCTCATTAGATGTCCAACTCCCATGGACCCCCCTTCCCCCAACCCTCCAGTTTTCTTCCCACACCACTTTCTTGAACAACATGGCTTCTCCTGTTGATGCATTTAATCTCAAATTGGCTGAGCACCTTCAATTTTTATCTAATGTAATGTATGTGCTGAGGAATGGTGAAGGACCACTGGGGAATGACAGCAAGTGCTTTGACACTTTGCATAGGATAGCAGACAACTGGATGAAGGCAGTAAAATGCACTATTTTACAGCTGTTAAATCATGGTAATGTAGACTGTGACTTTATTGCAGTACATTTCACCTTAGGGTATTGCAGAGAATGATGGAGTACTTCATGAAAAGCATTGTTTGTCCATTTGCACATTAAACTTCAAGTATTTGCAACCCTGGGACTGAGATTTCATAGCATGAGATTTTTTTGTAGGAAGTTCTGTTAATCAAAGGAAAACATCCATACAAACTTTAAGATAAAGGCACAATTATAAATGCAAGTTAGCATTGTGAGATGGAAATAGATGGTGAAAGCTAAGAAGATAATTGGAAAAGGTGACATGGGGGCATAGTTGAAATGATATATTTTGAGGAGACCTTTGAAGTTTGGTGGGGGTGGGGGGGGGGGGGGGGGTGTGTGGGGGTGGTGGCTGGTGGAAGACTAAAAGATACTGGAACTTAGGACCTAAACAGCTGAGGGGTGATGCAAAGGAGTAAGAATGTAAGCAAAATGTGGGTTGGGGGTGAGGTTATGGAGGAACATATAAACAAGCTTGAGGATTTTTAATTAAATACAGGGGGAAATGGGGAGCCTTTAGAAGTCAGCAAGAACTGGAATGATAGTGGAGTATGACTTGATGTGAGATTGGATGTGAGAGTTTGGGAGAGAACAAGTCCAGTCTGTAGGTGATGAGGGCACAGAGAGTACCAGTGACAGTGCCAAACGGCAAGTAGCAATTGAGTGCATAGTTGCATTGGAGGACATCGTTGTGGTTGTGCTGGAGTTCTGCTCCTTGACCTCAGTCAGGATCTGCTATATGACTGAGGACAGCGGTCAGCAGGAGCTTTTTCTGCTGTTACTTGGCTCAGAACAGCCTTTAATGTAAATAGTGGTTTTTTGAACTGGTAGGTGCACCTATATTTAATACAGCACAGTTTACTGCCGATAAGAGTAAATACAAAGTGTGACTTCAGAAGCATACTGTCAGTTGCTTTAGTTTTAAAATGGAATCAAATGCATCTCTCCCTGAATGTTCTTAGCTTTAGTGATAACCTTGGCTTAGCAGTAGCATGCTCACCTCTGAGTCAGAATATTCTGAGTTCAAGCCTATGCAGATGGACAGAAAAGATCCCATAGCACTACACAAAAAGCAGATGATTTGTCCCAGTGTCTTGCAGCATCAACTATGGCTCAGTTGGTAGCACTGTTGCCTCTGAATCAGAAGGTTGTGGGTTCAAGTCCCACCTCAGAGACTTGAACACAAAATCAAGGCTGATATTCCAAGGTAGTACAGGGAGAGTGCTGCACTGCCGGAGGTGCTGTCTTTTAGATGAGACGTTAAACTGAGGCCCCATCTGCCCCCTCAGGTGGATGTAAAAGATCCCATTGCGTTATTTGAAGAGCAGGGGAGTTCTCCCCGGTGTCCTGGCCAATATTTATCCCTCAACCAACATCACTAAAATATCTAGTCATTATCATATTATGGTTTGAGAGAGCTTTCTGTGTGCAAATTGGCTGCCACATTTCCTACATTACAACAGTAACTTCAAAAGCACTGCATTAACTGTAAAATCTTTGAAATATCCTGAGGTCATGATAGTGCTAGATAAGTCTTTTTTTAACCAACATTTATCCTTCAAGCCAACACCACTGAAAACGGACTGTTTGGTCATTTTACCTCTGCTGTTTGTTGGCCTTGCTGGGCTGTGTGTACATTGCCTGCTGTGTTGCCCTAGATTACAACAGTGACTAGACTTCAAAAGTATCTCATTGGCTTTGATGTGCTTTGAGATGTCTTGAGAGTGTAAAAGGCACTATATAAATGAAAGTTCTTTCAATTTGAATAGTTGAATATTTTTAGAAGCTGCTGCAGGAAAGCTTACTGGATGCAGTTTGTTGAGTAATTAAGCATACGCTGGCTGTCTGATGACATTTGAGTGTGTTGTAATTACTCCCCAAAGGCAGAAAAAATGACTGATTGCAGCATGTAATATAGGTGTTGTGACCTCCGTCTCTTAGATGCTGCATACCTGCAAGTAGTAACTGCTTGTAGACCTGATCTATATGTGGTCAAGTTAGAAACTCATTTGGGACATTGGAAAACTCTACTTAAGAGGTAAACTATATTTAGCACCGTGGATTATTTCAATTTCTCGGTTGGGAAAGGAAGGTTGTAAGAGAATGGTTAACATGATTGTGCGCTTTCTGCATTTTGTGGATCCAGTGATTAGTGTTCAATCCATAAAATATGACTAATCTTGATAATTTTGTATAATTAGGAAGGAGAATTATTTTGCAACAATATTGTTCTGATAGTTGAGCGTTCAAGTGTGCAAGGTCGCTGTGTGTGACCTACGTCTCTGGAAGGTACATGCTACACAGTGTTAGAGAATTCATAGTGCTGCAGTACTCAGTGGAGAGAACCAAATGTTCCAAAATAAACAAATGGCTGTGACTATTTTAAACCTTGCAGTAACAAGCCAGAGTTTTGATTTTGAAATTATTAAATTTAAACCCAATGCCCTTTAAGACTTGTGGCAGCATATTGCAATGATGCTTATATTTTGGATTAATTTGGTTTCTGTGCAGAATGCTTTGTGTAAAGGTGTATTGTTTGAGTTTTCTGTACATATTGGGAGAAATTGGAATATCAAAAGTCATGAGTGATACTTCCATCTGAATTCTTCAACTGCAGGCGTTTAAGGCATTTAGCACTATGCTTGAAGATTAACACCAAAATGGGTACTTTTTAATGGCCTGTTGCCAATCTGACAGCACTCATTAATGGGAAGAAATCCCATTTGAACGTAAAACAAGTTGCAGTATTTTTTGTTTCTCGACACTTTATCTCATGCACTTTGCAAGTCTTAGCTGACTATTAACATGGAGGACATTATTGCTTATCTTATTACTGGTACAGTCTGTATCTAGTTCCTTCTGCTTGCCAAAGTGTGATGTAGCTTTTACCAACTGAAGCTTTTGGTGTGGCTGTTTTTTGGAAATCTTTTTGAGTGACTTGTTTGCCGCAGAACATTTAAGTTGCTTATTGTCTTAATTACTGTGTTTTTTGTTGATGCCCAAACGGGCTGGTAGCTGCAGTGTACCATGGACTTTCAAAATTGCATTATGCATGTATTAATATGGTCAGAATTAACAATAATGTCTGATGTCATATCAGTTCAACACATAGCAAGAGAGGGGAAAAAGTGTCTTATTTCTAGCTGTTAAACTAGAAGATGCTTTACAGAATTACTGTGTTTACAAACTTTAATTCAATCTTGGTTCATATCACGTAACTCAAAATTCATACTTGTCAAATTATACCCTTATAATTCAGCTCCAGTTATTACTTGTATGTTTACCTGTATGTTTATTGTATTTCTACTTTTGCCACTAATTAACAGTAGGTTATGGTAGAGCATTAAGGATAATATTTTTATGTACTTTACCCTA
This sequence comes from Heterodontus francisci, assembly GCF_036365525.1. NCBI lineage: Eukaryota > Metazoa > Chordata > Chondrichthyes > Heterodontiformes > Heterodontidae > Heterodontus > Heterodontus francisci. The sequence goes on from NC_090393.1 coordinate 7,939,606, forward strand.
TTAAACATTGCTTATTTTTCTATTAGCTTTCTCTACTGGTTTCAATTCATATTTTGTAACCGAGGAACTAAATTAGCAAATAGTTTGCAAATCCATGCCAATACCTCTCCAAAGTGGCCCCGAGGAGTGGCATGAGAGTGGAGGGGTCGTCTATTGTCCATTTGTGTGCTGGCATATTGATGCAGCTGAGTTTGGAAATTGAAGTGGCATGAAAGATGATTAGTCAGAGTCATTAGCAAGAACCCTCATCCTCTGCCCCAACTATAAACATTTTCTGATTGATCTTTTACTCCTGAATGTATCATGTGGTTATTGCGACCAAATTTATGTTGTAATTGAGATTTAAAGGGTGGATTAAACTGTAAAGTCTAAAATTTTAATTGGATTAGTTGGGCAGGGCTCAAAATAACTGGTGTAATCTGGTGATTTACTGAACCAGACGGTTTCATTTAAACTGCTATTCTTTGGTTCGGTTCACTGAGCTGAGTTGCTGTCTGAAATAGATTGATAAAATCTTGAAAAAGCTGCTCATCCAAACCCATTATCTGATCAGATTATGCAGATATCTCATTTATTAGATGGCTCTTTTTTATTTTTGGACTTTTTTATTTTTGGAATTTTTTATTTTTAGCCATTTTTATTTTTAGGCTTTTTTTTGAAGTTTCTATTGTATTGCAGCACTTCTCTTTATTTCTGTACAACTCAGTTGATTTACATTTCCTTCCCAATGTTGAACAGTTCAGCTTTCTTTCCGTGAGTAATGGTAGTTTCTGGCAATTGCATAAACATGACTTATGATAATGGAGTTTGTCATTTTAGCACATTATATGTTTGTGTATTCAAACAGCGTGTTATATATTCAAATGGATAGTATCGTTTTTAGGAGTCCTTCTGTTGCTTCTGGATTAATTGATCTAAACAAACTAAAGAGGAAGGCGGATGAATTTCTTTTGTAAAGAACAACGTGTAGATTTCTCACTGGGGAAGGTGAGTTAAATTAAACCTTCCTTTTTCCTACTACAATGACAGAATTTATTGCTTTTGAGATGAGGTCTGGATCCCTTGCACGGAACCTAGATCTATTTTCTCTTTTCAAAAGAATTAAAGCACCAATGCATTAGAAATGTGTGATGGCATCTCATAGAATGTGTATTTTGGGTAGTGAAATTCTCATTCCTTTCCCTTTTTTTCTCTGCCAGAGCCGCTAAGCGCATTGCACTGCTGAACTACAAGAAAGCCCCTAGCGAGTTAACATCCGTAGCACTTAAAGCAGCCAGAAGCGCTGCACAAAGAACAGCCAGGCGCTGCGCAAATGACTACTGGCAATACCTATGCAGTCATATTCAGCTGGCCTCTGACACCGGAAACATCAGAGGAATGTATGATGGCATTAAGAGAGCTTTTGGGCCAACTATCATGAAGATCGCTCCCCTCAAATCTAAATCGGGGACACAATCACTGACCAACGCAAGCAAATGGACCGTTGGGTGGACCACTACCTAGAACTGTACTCCAGGGAAAACGTCACTGAGACCGCCCTCAATGCAGCCCAGTCTCTGCCAGTCATGGATGAGCTGGACGTACAGCCAACAAAATCAGAACTCAGTGATGCCATTGATTCTCTAGCCAGCAGAAAAGCCCCTGGGAAGGACGGCATTATCCCTGAAATAATCAAGAGTGCTAAGTCTGCTATACTTTCAGCACTCGACGAACTGCTTTGCCTGTGCTGGGACGAGGGAGCAGTACCACAGGACATGCGTGATGCCAATATCATCACCCTCGAAAAGAACAAGGGTGACTGCAACAACTACCGTGGAATCTCCCTGCTCAGCATAGTGGGGAAAGTCTTCGCTCGAGTCGCTTTAAACAGGTTCCAGAAGCTGGCTGAGCGTGTCTACCCCGAGGCACAGTGTGGCTTTCGAGCAGAGAGATCTACCATTGAAATGCTGTTCTCCCTTCGCCAGCGACAGGAGAAATGCTGCGAACAACAGATGGCCCTCTGCTTTGCTTTCATTGATCTCGACAAAGCCTTTGACCTCGTCAGCAGACGTGGTCTCTTCAGACTACTAGAAAAGATCGGATGTCCACCAAAGCTACTAAGTATCATCACCTCATTCCATGACCATATGAAAGGCACAATTCAGCATAGCGACGCCTCGTCAGACCCCTTTCCTATCCTGAGTGGCGTGAAACAGGGCTGTGTTCTCGCACCTACACTGTTTGGGATCATCTTCTCCCTGCTGCTCTCACATGCATTCAAGCCTTCAGAAGAAGGAATTTTCCTCCACACAAGATCAGGTGGCAGGTTGTTCAGCCTTGCCCATCTAAGAGCGAAGGCCAAAATACGGAAAGTCCTCATCAGGGAACTCCTCTTTGCTGATGATGTTGTATCAACATCCCACACGGAAGAGTGTCTGCAGAGTCTCATCGACAGGATTGCGGCTGCCTGCAACGGATTTGGCCTAACCATCAGCATCAAGAAAACGAACATCATGGGACAGGACGTCAGAAATGCTCCATCCATCAATATTGGTGACCACGCTCTGGAAATGGTTCAAGAGTTCACCTACCTAGGCTGAACTATCACCAGTAACCTGTCTGTCGATGCAGAAATCAACAAGCGCATGGGAAAGGCTTCCTCTGCTATGTCCAGACTGGCCAAGAGAGTGTGGGAAAATGGCGCACTGACACGGAACACAAAAGTCCGAGTGTATCAAGCCTGTGTCCTCAGTACCTTGCTCTATGGCAGCGAGGCCTGGACAACGTATGTCAGCCAAGAGCGACGTCTCAATTCATTCCATCTTTGTTGCCTCCTGAGAATCCTTGGCATCAGGTGGCAGGACCGTATCTCCAACACAGAAGTCCTCGAGGCGGCCAACATCCCCAGCATACTGAGCCAGCGGCGCTTGAGATGGCTTGGCCATGTGAGCTGCATGGAAGATGGCAGGATCCCCAAGGACACATTGTACAGCGAGCTCGCCACTGGTAGTAGACCCGCCAGCCGTCCATGTCTCCGCTTTAAAGACGTCTGCAAACGCGACATGAAGTCCTGTGACGTTGATCACAAGTCGTCGGAGTCAGTTGCCAGTGATCGCCAGAGCTGGTGTGCAGCCATAAAGGCGGGGCTGAAGTACGGCGAGTCGAAGAGACTTAGCAGTTGGCAGGAAAAAAGACAGAAGCGCAAGGGGAGAGCCAGCTGTTTAACAGCCCTGACAACCGATTTTATCTGCAGCACCTGTGGAAAAGTTTGTCACTGTAGAATTGGCCTTTATAGCCACTCCAGGCATTGCTTCACAAACCACTGGCCACCTCCAGGCGCTTACCCATTGTCTCTGGAGACAAGGAGGCCAAAGAGAAAGAAGAAATTCTCATTCCTTTCCCTTTTTTCTGTCGTCTTGCACCATTCCTGGTTTTTTGGAAGGAGCCCGGGCAGGAGCCTGTTCTGTAAGCAACTACCAATATCTTTTGGGGCGCACAGAGGCGCTGTGGTTAGCACTGCAGCCTCACAGCTCCAGCAACCCGGGTTCGCTTCTCTGTACTGCCTGAGCGGAGTTTGCAAGTTCTCCCTGGGACTGCGTGGGTTTCCACCGGGTGCTCCGGTTTCCTCCCACAGCCAAAGACTTGCAGGTTGATAGGTAAATTGCCCATTGTAAATTGCCCCTAGTGTAGGTAGGAGAATGGTGGGGATGTGGTCGGATATATGGGATTAATATAGGATTGGTATAAATGGGTGGTTGTTGGTCGGCACAGACTCGGAGGGCCGAAGGGCCTGTTTCAGTGCTGTACCTCTCTGTGAGAAGCTATCCACGAGGACTTGCATTGGAGGATTCTTTCTCCAAAGGAAGAAACAGAAAGTAATGTGGAGAAACAGTTGTTCATTGCTTCTGTACAGTTACCTGAATGGAAAAGAAACTCTGCCTATGGGGGATGCATAGGCGCGAAACTGTCTTCTAGCACTCCATGGCATAGTGAACCTGGTCTCTAATGTTCTGTTTCACAGAAACCTCTTCAAAAACTAGACATTTGCATCAATAGAACAGCCAGAAATGCCTTTTCCTAATACTGTCCTTTGAGTATGTGTCCAATGTTTGGGCTTCTATCAGTGATGATCCTCATGATCATTGGAAGGGTGGGTGAGATTGGGGGAGGGACGAGTGGAATGAGTTGATACATTTTTCTTTATTTAAAACCATTGACTCCAGATTGTCTTTGAGATCTGGAGTTCATTGTCTAGAGTCCTATTGGTTCAGACAATGCAACACAATGGTGGATTTTGTGATTTTTTTTTTATTTTTTATTTTTCCATCTCTAATATTCTGGTTACTGCTAATCTAGTACAGAATATCTAAGCATTTGCAACAATCTTCAGCTGGATGTGCTGAGTTGATGATCCATCTCGGCCCCCTCCTGAAGTCCCCAGCATTACAGTTGCCAGACTTCAGCCAATTCGATTCTCTCCCCGTGATATCAAGAAACGACTGAAGGCACTGAATACTGCAAAGGCTATGGGTTCTGACAATATTCCGGCAATAGTACTGAAGACCTGTGCTCCAGAACTTGCCGCACCCCTAGCTAAGCTGTTCCAGTATAGCTACAACACTGGCATCTATCTGGCAATGTGGAAAATTGCCCAGGTATGTCCCGTACACAAAAAGCAGGACAAGTCCAACCCGGCCAATTACCACCCCATCAGCCTACTCTCAATCATCAGTAAAGTGATGGAAGGTGTCATCAACAGTGCCATCAAGTGGCACATGCTTAGCAATAACCTGCTCAGTGACGCTCAGTTTGGGTTCCGCCAGGGCCACTCAGCTCCTGACCTCATTACAGCCTTGGTTCAAACATGGACAAAAGAGCTGAACTCGAGGCGAGGTGAGAGTGACTGCCCCTGACATTAAAGCAGCATTTGACCGAGTATGGCATCAAGGAGCCCTAGCAAAACTGGAGTCAATGAGAGTCAGGGGGAAAACTCTCCGCTGGTTGGAGTCATACCTAGCGCAAAGGAAGATGGCTATGGTTGTTGGAGGTCAATCATCTGAGCTCCAGGACATTACTGCAGGAGTTCCTCAGGGTAGTGTCCTAGGCCCAACCATCTTCAGCTGCTTCATCAATGACCTTCCTTCAATCATAAGGTCAGAAGTGGGGATGTTCGCTGATGATTGCACAATGTTCAGCACCATTCGCGACTCCTCAGAAACTGAAGCAATCCATGTAGAAATGCAGCAAGACCTGGACAATATCCAGGCTTGGGCTGATAAGTGGCAAGTAACATTTGCGCCACACAAGTGCCAGGCAATGACCATCTCCAACAAGAGAGGATCCCCCTACCATCGCTGAATCCCCCACTATCAACACCCTCAGGGCTACCATTGACCAGAAACTGAATTGGAGTAGTCATATAAATACCATGGCTACAAGAGCAGGTCAGAGGCTAGGAATCCGGTGGTGAGTAACTCACCACCTGACTCCCCAAAGCCTGTCCACCATCTACAAGGCACAAGTCAGAAGTGTGATGGAATACTGTCCACTTGCCTGGATGGGTGCAGCTCCAACAACACTCAAGAAGCTCGACACCATCCGGAACAAAGCAGCCTGCTTGATTGGCACACCACGATGCACAGTGGCAGTAGTGTGTACCATCTACAAGATGCACTGCAGCAACGCACCAAGGCTCCTTAGACAGCACCTTCCAAACCCGTGACCTCTACCACCTCGAAGGACAAGAGCAGCAGATGCATGGGAACATCACCACCTGCAAGTTCCTCTCCAAGTCACTGACCATCCTGACTTGGAACTATATCGCTGTTCCTTCACTGTCCTAGGTCAAAATCCTTCCTAACAGCACTGTGGGTGTACCTACTTCACATGGACTGCAGTGGTTCAAGAAGGCAGCTCACCACCACCTTCTCAAGGGCAATTAGGCATGGGCAATAAATGCTGGCATAGCTAGTGACACCCACATCCCATGAATGAATTTTTAAAAAATCTGTGGGGCTAAAAGAAACAGCAGCTTCATTGAAACATGTCTTACTGCTATGGTTTACATGTTCCAAGTCTCTGCACATGGGATCCACACACATGGTTGTTACATCACTTCCTGTGATGAGTTAGAGTATGTTTAGCATATTAACCCAGTAACAATCCAATGTCCAGTGTACCACATTATACTTCATCTCTCCCTAAGTCTCTTACTTCCATTTTTACATGGATAATCGTTGTGGCAATTTCACGTGTCTACAATAAAGAGCCCTTTTCTCCTTTGAAGGGGATTGCGGTTTTGAATCCTCTGAGTGGTCTCTAACTCTGCTGTGCAAGAGTGGAATTGGTAGATGACTCGGGTTCATCATTCGGATTGTCTTCTGGATTGGTGGATGAATGCAACATCTCTGGTCCGCTGGAGAGGAGACTGGTTCTGTATAGCCACAAATGCATGTCTATTCCATCTCACCATACCATGCTTTGTTTGGATAAGGTAGTACCTTCGATGTAGTGTCTGCTCAATCATTTCTCCGTAACGATTTTGCTCTCTGATCCAAACTGGCTCTCCTGGTTGGATGTCTGATATGTTTCGTGCTTTGTGATGTTTGTCATTGTTCCACTTCTGATTGGAATGATCTTTATCCTCTCTCCATCTCACTTTGTTCAAGTCTTCAACACGTACTTGTGGCATGAGTGTGTGTGGTAAGTAGATAGTTGGGTTTTCAGTCGTTTTCCCATTAGGAGTTCACATGGCGCTGGACCCATTTTGGAGTGCAGTTGAACAATAACTCAAATGCAAGTTGGACATCCTTGTTCATCTTTAGCAATGCTTTCACTGTATGCACTCCTCTTTAGCTTCACAGTTGGCTTGAGGGTGTCTTGGTGAGCTGGTGGTACGAACAAAGCTATATGTTACTGTAAACTCTTTAAAGTATTTGTTGGCAAACTGAGGTCCATTGTCTGAAATTACAAAGTCTGGGATTCCATGTGTTGCAAATATCTCCTTCAATGATGTAATTACTGCTTCAGAAGTATGACCCTGCAGTTGCTTGACTTCTGTACATTTTGAGTAATAGTCTACTACAATCAAGAACATTTTATCTCTGTCCAAAAAGATCCATCCCAAGATGTTCCCATGGTCTTGATGGGAAAGGAAGATGACACCAATGGTGCTCTTGTCTCCTGATGATGAATAGCACAAGTAACACATCTTGATATCATCTCTTCTCGTGATTTTGAGAGACCTGGCCACGAAACAGAATTTCTTGCTCTGGCTCAACATTTTGTGATGCTTACATGTCCTTGGTGCAACCTTTGTAGTATGTCGAATCTCAGAACTCTAGGAATGACCAATTTCTCATCATAAATGAGTAAATCTTCAACTACAGTGAGATGTCCTTTCTGTTCATAGTACTGTCTGAGAATAGGATTGTGTGGCATGTAGGCTGGCCAGCCTTTGACGCAGTACTCTCTGATCTGTGCACACTCTTCATCAGATTTCTGTGCATCTCTGATTTTGTTCAGTCTGAGTCGTCGCTGGTAGGGTTGTGGTTGTGGTCGATGCAAAGGTTTCTACCTGTTTGGTAAGGGATACATCGGCTTGTTCAGGTCTTGCCACTGGGATACGGGACAAAGCATCCGCTGTGATCAGCTGCTTTCCTGGAACATATTCTGTCTTTGCATCAAACCTCATCATCCTCAGTCTGAATCTTTGTACTTCTGGAGGCATCTTTGCTAACATTTTTGCGTTTGAGTGTTAACAATGGTTTGTGGTCTGTCTCCATCTTGAAGTGAAGACCGATAACGTAATCTGCAAACTTTTCACAAACCCATGTAGCTGCTAATGCTTCTTTCTCTATCAATGCATATCTCCTTTCAGTCTCTGTCAGTGAATGGGATGCGTAGTAAACTGGTCTGTGCTTTCCATCTGTCTGTATCTGAAATAGCACAGCTCCTAGTCATGTAGAAGATGCATCTGCAGCAATGATAATGGGTAGCTCTGGGTCATTAGTGAGCTAACACATCAAGTGATAGCATCATCTTTTTGATTTTCTCAAAAGACCTCTGTTGTGCTTCCTCCCAGCACCATGTATTGTCATGTCTTAACAATTGACGTAATGGCTCAATGACTACAGCTAGGCTGAGCAAAAACTTTCGAACTTGGTTTACCATCCATATGAATCTCTGTAGCTCAATAATGTTCCCAGAAGCTGGAAACTCCTTGATTGCTCTTGTCTTCTGTGAATCAACTCTTACACTAGATCTATTTACAATATGTCCAAGGAATTTGACAGTCGGCTGCGAGAACTCACATTTATTGTTGAGTGTAAGTCCTGCATTCTGTAAGTGTGGCAGTACTGCTCTCACTCTAGTGTCAAGTTCTGACTGGATCCATGGATCAGGCCATCATCCACATGACATACGACTCCATCCAGTCCGAAAGAATGCTTGACATTGTCCTCTGAAAAATTTCAGGCCCTGATGTGATACAAAAGGGTAGTCTGTTGAAACAAAACCTTCCAAATGGAGTAATGAAGGTTGTGAGCAACTTCGACTCTTCATCGAGTGGTAGTTGTGAAAAACCACTATTTGCATTTGGTTTTGTGAAGATTGAATTCTTCCCCAATTTAGCTAAGCTCTCATCTACAGACTTTGCACTCAACTGCTTTGTTCATCTGTGTAGGATCAACACAAATTCTGATGGATCCATTTGGTTTTTGTACTAGGACCATCCCTGAACACTAGCTTGTAGATTCTGTCACAGGTGAAATAACTCCTTGTTTCACCATAGAGTTGATTTTTTTTTTTAACCTTTGTCCAGACTTTTCTGGGTGTTAATAGGGATGCTGGCTTTGCTTCCAGCTATAGGGTTATATGCTGTCTTCAGTTTCTCTAGTCCTGTGAACAGCTTTGGGAATTCAACTGTAAAGTTTATGGACTGATCTTCTCTGCTTTCCAGTTCCTCTACTCTGCAAATCAGATGCAAGTTGCTGTAAGTTTTCCTGCTCAAAAGTGAACAATTCTGATTTTGAATCACATATAATGTTTCTGTGATTTCATTTTCTCGATATTTGAGGGTTGCCTTCAGTTCGCCTACGACTTTGAGATTGATCTCTCCTGGCCCGTATAATTTCTTGCCTGATGGCTGAAGAATGCTCTTCTTTGGAAAGAACTGAAACTACTGCTCCAGTGTCTAATTTTAAAGTGTGTCTTGTTTTCCTCTACGAGGATCTCTGTATTCCAGCAACTTCCGCTTGATTCTTGGATCTCCATGGTGGATATCAGCGACAGTGAAGGAACTGCACTATAGTTTCAAGTCAAGATGGTGTGTAGCTTGGAGGGGAACTCGCATGCGTCTGTTGTCCTTGTCCTTCCAGGTGGAAGGGGTCGTGGGTTTGGAAGATGCTGTCGAAGGGGGCCTGGTGAGTTGCTGCCGTGCATCTTGTAGATGGGAACATACTGTTGCCACTGTACATTGGTGGTGGATAGGAGAATGTTGAAGGTGGTGGATGGGTTGTTTGCGGGCTGCTTTGTCCTGGATGGCGTTGAGCTGCACTCATCCAGGCATGAGGACAGTTTTCCATCATACTCTTGACTTGTGCCTTGTAGATGTTGGACAGGCTTTGGGGAGTCAGGAGGTGACTTACTCGCCGCAGAATTCCCAGCCTCTGAACAGAGTTTATTTCTCAAAGTGTGTTTGCGCTTAATTCTTTAAATGTTTCATACTTGGAATACCTATTTTAACTGGGATTATATTTGGTATATTATTAAAGCCAGGACAGCGTATTTAATCTGATTCTATATATTAATCTGATTCCATCGTGCTCTGCACTCCTTTGGACCCCACCAGAAAGGCCGAGAGAGGGGTTTTGACACTTGGGCAACTCTCAACCTCCATACATTCGCCCAGGCATGCGCCATGGAGAGGTCACTCCATAGTCGCCTCACAGCGACTGAAACAACGCGGAAGGCAGCAGTTACAGGTTATAAGTCCAGCTCAATTGGCATAGAGATTGGGCGCCAAAGGTTGCCTTTGTCGGTGGGAGAGGTCATCGCACCTCACTGGACAGCTACCGCCCGCCCCAAACCGGGCAGCCCCCGGTTGATAAGGTTCTGTCCCGCCACAGTCCACCTGCTTCAATGGGTGCTTGGAACTCAGGGTCATTGCCCGAAAAGTGGACTGAAACACCGCACCAAACAACATGAAAAAAGGAAAGAAGGTACCAGCCCTTCGCTTTGCAAGCTGGAACGTCAGAACTATGTGTCCTGGCCTGTCGGAAGACCTTACACAAATCAAAGATTCTCGGAAGACTGCCATCATTAACAACGAGCTCAGTAAACTCAATGTAGACATTGCAGCACTTCAGGAGACACGCCTCCCTGCGAGTGGATCTCCAGCAGAGCAAGACTACACCTTCTTCTGGCAGGGTAGGGATCCTGAAGAACCAAGACAGCATGGAGTGGGCTTCGCCATCAGAAACTCCTTGCTCAGCATGATAGAGCCTCCCTCAAATGGCTCGGAACGCATACTGCCCATCCGACTGCACACCACCTCTGGTCCAGTACACCTACTCGGCATCTATGCTCCAACACTCTGCTCCCCACCTGAAGCTAAAGACCAGTTCTATGAGGAACTCCATAATATCATTAGTAACATCCCCAATGCCGAACACCTGTTCCTGCTGGGGGACTTTAATGCCAGGGTTGGGGCCGACCATGACTCATGGCCCTCCTGCCTTGGGCGCTATGGCGTTGGAAGGATGAATGAGAATGGACAGAGACTGCTTCAGTTGTGTACCTATCATAACCTCTACATCACCAACTCATTCTTTCACACTAAACCCTGTCACCAGGTTTCATGGAGGCACCCAAGATCGCGTCGTTGGCACCAGCTAGACCTCATCGTCACAAGGCGGGCCTCCTTAAACAGTGTTCAAATCACACGCAGCTTACACAGTGCAGACTGCGACACCAACCACTCCCTGGTGTGCAGCAAGGTTAGACTCAGACCAAAGAAGTTGCATCATTCCAAGCAGAAGGGCCACCCGCGCATCAACACTAGCAGAATTTCTCATCCACAGCTGTTAGAAAAATTTCTGTATTCACTTGTAACAGCCCTTCAAAACACTCCCACAGGGGATGCTGAGACCAAGTGGGCCCACATCAGAGACGTCATCTATGAGTCAGCTTTGACCACCTACGGCAAACATGCGAAGAGGAATGCAGACTGGTTTCAATCTCATATTGAAGAGCTGGAACCTGTCATAGCCGCTAAGCGCATTGCACTGTTGAACTACAAGAAAGCCCCCAGCGAGTTAACATCCGTAGCATTTAAAGCAGCCAGAAGCACTGCACAAAGAACAGCCAGGCGCTGCGCAAATGACTACTGGCAACACCTATGCAGTCATATTCAGCTGGCCTCTGACACCGGAAACATCAGAGGAATGTATGATGGCATTAAGAGAGCTTTTGGGCCAACCATCAAGAAGATCGCCCCCCTCAAATCTAAATCAGGGGACATATTCACTGACCAACGCAAGCAAATGGACCACTGGGTTGAGCACTACCTCCAGGGAGAAAGTTGTCACTGAGACTGCCCTCAATGCAGCCCAGCCTCTACCAGTCATGGATGAGCTGGACGTACAGCCAACAAAATCGGAACTCAGTGATGCCATTGATTCTCTAGCCAGCGGAAAAGCCCCTGGGAAGGACAGCATTACCCCTGAAATAATCAAGAGTGTCAAGCCTGCTATACTCTCAGCACTACATGAACTGCTTTGCCTGTGCTGGGACGAGGGAGCAGTACCTCAGGACATGCGCGATGCCAATATCATCACCCTCTATAAAAAGAAAGGTGACCGCGGTGACTGCAACAACTACCGTGCAATCTCCCTGCTCAGCATAGTGTGGAAAGTCTTTGCTCGAGTCGCTTTAAACAGGCTCCAGAAGCTGGCCGAGCACGTCTACCCTGAGGCACAGTGTGGCTTTCGTGCAGAGAGATCGACCATTGACATGCTGTTCTCCCTTCGTCAGATACAGGAGAAATGCCGCGAACAACAGATGGCCCTCTGCGTTGCTTTCATTGATCTCACCAAAGCCTTTGACCTCGTCAGCAGACGTGATCTCTTCAGACTACTAGAAAAGATTGGATGTCCACCAAAGCTACTAAATATCATCACCTCATTCCATGACAATATGAAAGGCACAATTCAACATAGCGGCACCTCATCAGACCCCTTTCCTATCCTGAGTGGCGTGAAACAGGGCTGTGTTCTCGCACCCACACTTTTTGGGATTTTCTTCTCCCTGCTGCTCTCACATGCGTGCAAGTCTTCAGAAGAAGGAATTTTCCTCCACACAAGATCAGGGGGCAGGTTGTTCAACCTTGCCTGTCTAAGAGCGAAGTCCAAAGTACGGAAAGTCCTCATCAGGGAACTCCTCTTTGCTGACGATGCTGCTTTAACATCTCACTCCGAAGAGTGTCTGCAGAGCATTATCGACAGGTTTGCAGCTGCCTGCAATGAATTTGGCCTAACCATCAGCCTCAAGAAAACGAACACCTTGGGACAGGACGTCAGAAATGCTCCATCCATCATCGGCGACCACGCTCTGGAAGTGGTTCAAGAGTTCACCTACCTAGGCTCAACTATCACCAGTAACCTGTCTCCAGATGCAGAAATCAACAAGCGCATGGAAAAGGCTTCCACTGCTATGTCCAGACTGGCCAAAAGAGTGTGGGGAAAATGGCGCACTGACACGGAACACAAAAGTCCTAGTGTATCAAGCCTGTGTCCTCAGTACCTTGCTCTATGGCAGCGAGGCCTGGACAACGTATGTCAGCCAAGAGCGATGTCTCAATTCATTCCATCTTCGCTGCCTCCGGAGAATACTTGGCATCAGGTGGCAGGACTGTATCTCCAACACAGAAGTCCTCGAGGCGGCCAACATCCCCAGCTTATACACAGTACTGAGTCAGCGGCGCTTGAGATGGCTTGGCCATGTGAGCCGCATGGAAGATGGCAGGATCCCCAAAGACACATTGTAGAGCGAGCTCGCCACTGGTATCAGACCCACCGGCCGTCCATGTCTCCGCTTTAAAGACGTCTGCAAACGCGACATGAAGTCCTGTGACATTGATCACAAGTCGTGGGAGTCAGTTGCCAACGTTCGCCAGAGCTGGCGGGCAGCCATAAAGGCGGGGCTAAAGTGTGGCGAGTCGAAGAGACTTAGCAGTTGGCAGGAAAAAAGACAGAAACGCAAGGGGAGAGCCAACTGTGTAACAGCCCCGACAAACAAATTTTTCTGCAGCACCTGTGGAAGAGCCTGTCACTGTAGAATTGGCCTTTATAGCCACTCCAGGCGCTGCTCCACACACCACTGATCACCTCCAGGCGCTTACCCATTGTCTCTCGAGATAAGGAGGCCAAAGAAGAAGATAGGAATGTCATTGCGTGTTTATGCTGCTGATGCCTGAAGCAGAGGTAAGGAAGGCGAAATATTTGGTGGAGTCCTTTTTTTAATGAGACACTTATAGTTGACTTTCTCATCAAGCGTCAACACGAAAAATGGGTTAAAAATTTCAGTCTCGAGCCTTTTAGTATAAACAGCATTGCAACATTGGGACAAAAGTTTACACTTGTTATTTGAAAGTTTTTGACAACTGGGGAAAGCAGAGAGCAGATATTTACCATTCCACCGCAGTAAGGGTAAAGTATTTGTGTGCAATTTGTGCATCCTCATGGGGCTTGTTTGAATGGTATCCGGATCGGAGCAATTTCTTAAGGTGGGGCGCCCTAATGAGTAATTAAACTGAACCTTGAAAACGAATTCAACCTTAGCGTCACACTTGAACAGGTGAGCAGTTACAAGCCAAAAGTGTCTTCTCCATGGATCCAACCACACGAGTTACTTCACTAGTATTTGCTTATCTATGTTATCCTTCTAAACTTTAGTTTGTTCTTAAGCAGATAGTTAACTGTTAGAATTATTGTGCATTTCACTGAGTGAAGCCAACATGTGAACTCACAGCAAGCAGCCATTATTGAACCAACATCATTAACACCTCCCCAGACACAGAGCTCAGCTATTACAATGTATTGTACTCCCTCTCTACTTTAAAAAAACAACTTGTACATTAAAATGTGAAATGGTACATGTACATAATTTCCCAGAATACAGTAATACCTGAAATGTAACAGGTTGTGTTGCATTCTTGTTGCTATAATCACAAAAACATACATGACCAATATTTCCAGAGTAATTTACATGTTAAAAAAAGTTTTTCTTTAATACTAGCATGTCTTTAACAAAAATATCATCTGACAAGATATAATGGAAGGAACAACTTATTTCTTCTTCCTTCTTACATATTTTCAATTAACCTATCTGGCTTATTACTTTCTCTGTCTGGGTATCTTCTTTCATTTCCATTAGCACAGAGGCATCTCAGACTGTGTCAACCCTGAGCTTTGACTTCCAAATCCACTTAATGATTGAAACTGTAAAATTAATTGATTAGTCTTAATCAAAGATTCTGACTCACTTTGCTCTATTGGTGCATTCTGTGATAACGGCAAACTTTCAGTTTCTTTCTGACTTTCAATTGGGACTGTAGAAATTTGTACGATAGGTTTCTCATGCTGTCCCTTTGCCACATTTCCTCTTTCAAGCAGATGATCTACATGACACTGATGGAGTCTCTCTCCAATCTTCACTAGACATGTGAGTGCACCTCGTCATTTTACAACTCCAAGCACATACTTGTTATCGCCTCAGTGGTTTTTCACCATGACCTTCTGACCAGCGCTGAACTCTCTAAGTTTCATGACTCATCTTCACTCTGTCTTTCTTTTCTCTTACATTGCCATTGATGTCAGCCGTAAGCAAACCAAACCCTGTCCTAGAAGCATGCTTAAACACTAACTCGTAAGGCGAGCAACCTTTTGTAGACTGTGGGATTATTCTGTAAGAGAACAGAAAATTGTCTAGCCTGTGTTGAAAAGAAACATGGAAATTACTGCCTGGTTTGTCACCTAGCAAATACTTCTGCCAATACCTCTTCACAGTTTGTACACTTCTTTCTGCAGCACCATTTGATGCTGGGTGATATGGTGGTATTAGTGTGTTTGACTCAATCCTTACTCAGAAATATTTCAAACTCTTCTGACGTAAACTGTGACTACTATCTGACACCAACACCTCTAGCAACCGATAAATTGCAAACCAGTTTCTCAAAATCTCACAATTTTGGCACTTGTGGTATTGGGTTTACACTCAACGTTTATTCACTTGCTATAGCTATCGACCAAAACAAAGTACGCTTTCCCTTCCACTTCAAAGAAATCAACATGTACTTGTTTCCACGGTTTGCTTGTGTTTGACCATGGAATGAAAGGAACCTTGGTTGGATCATTTCTCATTTTGAGACGCACTTTGCAACTTTTCACCAGCTCTTCAATATCTCTATCTACCTTTGGATGCCAAAGCTAGCTTCTTGCTACTGCTTTCAGGACTATCCCTGTACGCTCTTGATAAAATTCCTCCTAACAATCTCTCTCTAAACCTTGGCGGAATAATGATTCTTAAACCCCATAGGAGACGGCCTTGTGCATTTCTATGTGTAAAATACTCCTGCAATTTCTCATCACGCTTTGTAGGCCAGCCATTCATGATGTAATTGAGCGCTTTACTGAGCACCACATCCTTGTGAGTTTCTTCACTAATTTCTCTGGCAGACACTGCCATGTCATTTGCTTATGTAAAGTAATTCATAAGTAACACATTGGGCTAAAATTGTATCAGTCTTCACAGGAAATCTCAAAAGAACATCTGCATTTGCATGGTCTGCTGACTTATGATATTTAATATTGTGCTGATGGGCCATCAAAATCAATGCCCATCTCTGAAGCCGTGCTGTCGCTCGAGATGGTACTCCCTTCCTTGAACCAAATATGATCATAAGGCCTTGGTGGTCAGTTAACAAAGTTAACTTCCTACCGTACAGGTATTTATGGAACTTCATAACACTTGTTACGAGGATTTCCATTTTTTTGTATTAAAGCTTGGGATTCTATATTTTTAAAAACTAAGAAGGATTTCCGTGGACATTGAGACATCTGGAGACAGCTGAACTTTATGGATGCTTCTGGAAGGAAGGCAGGGTCAACGAGAGGTTCCTGGTTTTGACCAGTAAACAAATATTGAAACCAGGTAATTTCAAGGAAACCAGCAGCGGGTTTGACCTCAGAGCTACCCTCTGTAGTGACGAGAGAATTTGTGACTTGGCATGTGGCTTTGGTTTCATTTTTGTACTTTAAAAACCAGTGTTTGGACAAAAGCAGGCAATTGGAATTTGATTTGGACCTGCCTGGAGATCAGATGAACAACCAGAAAAGTATTAACTTTCTGTAAAGAATCCTTGCTCTTGAAATGCAAAAGCTTGTTTGAAGTGGTACTGTTGCCTCATTCGTTTTTGAAGAAACCCTGAATTTGCAGAAACCTTGCATCTTTTTTTTAAAAAAGGACTTTTGCATCGAATGTGAGAACTGACACCTGTTACTACACCCCTGATGGAAGATCTGTGTGAAGTCTGCTGCAGTTGAATTTCTTTGGACGCCTACCAAAGACTGTTCCTCAACCTCGCCAGGAAAGACTTCGAGTGGCGTCCAACTATTTGACTTCGGGACACCTCACCAAACCAAAGAACTTCCTTCCAGATCATTACAGTCTAAGTTTTTATTATTCCTTTCATTCCTTTGAAACAGCTGTAAACAAAAGTACTTTTTTTCCCTGGCTAATTGATTTTTGGATATATGTGTGTGTGCATGAGGGCTAGGGAAAAATGAGGAGCTTTAACATCTCAATTTGTATATAGATTTACTTTATTATTGGTTAAGACTTGGTTTTGTGGTTGGTTAATTTTGTTGTTGATTAAAGAAACCTGGTTGGTTTGCTTTACAGTATTTAATTGGCTATTTCGGTAAGTGGGAAAATTTATTGATATGCTGTGATCTGTGGAGAAGTGGGACTGAATTAACAGTGCACTCCTCCTGCCTTGGTCGTAATACACTATATGTGATCATTAATGCCTCTTTCTCAACTTGAGTAATTTTGCTCTGACCGTTAAAGTACATGAAGCATATGCTCCCGGCTTCTCCACACCGTCTTTCATTATGTGAGATAACATCACACCTAACCCCTGTGGTGATGCAAGGCACACTAAAACCAATTGTTTCTTGGGATCATAGTGGTTTAAAACAACATCACTAGTCAGTACTTTCTTAAGTTTTTCAAATGCTTTCTGACTCTCCACAGACCACTGCCAATCTATTCTGTATTGAGCAGTTGATACAGTGGAGCATGTATTAGGTAAGTCGGGATGAGGTTAGAACATTCATAGGAATTGTTTTTTTTTTTAGAGATACAGCACTGAAACAGGCCCTTTGGCCCACCGAGTCTGTGCCGATCATCAACCACCCATTTATACTAATCCTACACTAATTCCATATTCCTACCTCATCCCCACCTGTCCCTATATTTCCCTACCACCTACCTATACAAGGGGCAATTGCTAATGGCCAATTTACCTATCAACCTGCAAGTCTTTGGCATGTTGGAGCACCCGGAGGAAACCCACGCAGACACAGGGAGAACTTGCAAACTCCACACAGGCAGTACCCAGAATTGAACCCGGGTCACTGGAGCTGTGAGGCTGCGGTGCTAACCACTGCGCCACTGTGTCGTTGTGTATTCTAAGTTCTTTGTTCTCTGGTCTCTATGCTTTCAAAATCTCCTCAACCTTCTCCTGCGTTGGGTGAATAATTTCACCATCTATTTGGTATCCCAGGTACTCTTGACACCATGAAGCAACACTTTTTTGCTTTATAGTAAATAAAAGCAAAATACTGCAGTTGCTGGAAATCTGAAATAAAAACTGAATGTGCTGGAAGTACTCAGCTGATCAGGCAGCATTTGTGGAGAGAGCAACAGAGTTAACTTTTCAGGTCTGTAACCTTTCATTTTTAGTTTTGATGCCATACTCTTGAAGTCGATCTGGGACTTCGTTCAACCTTACAATGTGCTCTTTCTCTATCTTACGGCTAATCAAAGTGTCATCCAAGAAGCAGCACACTCCTTTCATCCCACTTAGTACTTGATCCATGCCGCTCTGGAACACTGCGGGAGCAGTAGACACCCCAAAAGGTAACCTTTCATACTGATACAACCTGTGAATGGTAAGCAATTCCTTGCTCTTGTTAGTTAATTCTAATTCCATCTTACTGAACACCTTCCCATTTGCTAAATTAGAAAACAAATCATCACTAGTAGGCAGTGGGTGAGTATCATTTTCAGTTACCTTATTTACCGTTTGTTTATAATGTCCAGAAATGTGAAGGGACCAGCCTGCTTTTTGAACTAGCACAATGGTTGTGGCCCATTCATTGCTCTTCACCTTCTTAATTGCCCCTGTTCTTTCTAATCTATCAAGCTCTTTACTTATTGCTTCTAACTGTGCATAAGGCACTGGCCTAGTGTTTTGCAAAATGTCAGCTGTAATTGTCCTTTATCTTGACTTTGGCCTTGTGATGTCTAATTTTATCATTTGGTCCTCCTTGCTCAAAGACCACTTTGTGCTCCCTTAGCACTTTCTCAATGTCTTTCGTAATGTTACTGTAAATAACTTAGTCCAGTTTAACTGTATTTTCTTAAGCCAATTCCTTTCTATCAGGGAGACTTTGTTCCCTCCTACTACTACCAATGGCAAGTAATAAGATGCACCTTCATATTCCACCCTGCCACTAACTTCGCCTAACACTGGAATACTGTTATTGGAATAACTAGTCAGTTTCACACCAGATTTTCATAAGGGAATGCGACTTAGGGACTTCTTATACTCTCCTTCCGAGATAGTGGACACTGCTGCAGCTATATCAATGATGAAAGTAATTTGTGAATCGGCGACTTTCATTTTTACTGTGGGCATTGGAATTATATCTTCAGCACTTTTACTCTGTTCTTCCATGTGCTGTTTTTCTTGCTCTCTGACCTGAGTACAACTCTTGATCTTCCTGCTCGATAACATCAGCTTCTTCTGTTTCCATATCTATCATATGTGCATTTGAGGACTTCCAGGCTCCTGAACTATCTTTAGGTCTACCACAACCTCAACCTGGTGCATTGCTGCAACCTGGAGCTTTACTGTTTCCTCTGCTCCTGCATGCTGTCTGGATATGACCGATTTTCGCACAGGCATAGCACTTTGACTAGAAATGGGGGCATTTTGATGGCTAGTGGCTATCATGGCAATGGTAACATCTAAATTTATGACCGAGTCTGTGAACTTGGCAGCTGTGTCCTGGTTTCCGCTGAAATCCGGTGGCCCTCCCCTGCCGGCTCAGGAAAAGAATATCCTTGTAACTATCACTTTCTGCCATTTCCATGGCTGTGGCCTTATTGCAGGCCTCCTTCCACATCAGCTTATTGTCTTTACTCAAAAGCTTGGCCAGGATTTTACTGTTCTTTAGACCTCCAACGCACATGTCTCTAATGTTGACTTCTAAGTTCACGCCATACCCACAGTGATGAGAGAGTTTCTTCAATTTGAGTATATAATCAGCTCACTTGGCAACTGCTTCCTTTCACGGAATGCAACTCGCAGTGCAATTTCAATCTTGTTGTGCCACAATGAGTCCCGAATCTTATTAATTTCATAGTACTGGGGTCTTGCGGGTGACATTGATTAGACACCACCACAAAAGCATCTGGCCCCATCATGGTGAGGAAAACATTTATTTTATCCTCATCTCCTATTTTATTAGCTTTCAGCCAAATGTATAACCTTTGTTCATAATTACGCCAGTCCTCTTTGTTGGGGTTGAATTCCCCCATTGTCCCAAAATATGTCTTCAGTGTCTTTTTTAAAAATTACATACCGTGCTGATGCACTGAGTTGTACCTGAACACAGTGTGCACCCACAAGGAACAATCTTTCAAATTGCCCAAACTTCCTCAAAATCAACCTGGAATTCCAAAAGGTGTGTCACAATGTTCTTCAGATTGTAATTTCTTGAATGAATTATAAAAAAGAATTCAATCCCATCTCATCGTCATTTTTCTGTTGTGTATTTCACTAAGTAAAGCTAGCATTTGGACTCACAGCCATTATTGAACAAACTTTATTAATGTTGCTGGTAATTGCTTATCTATGTTATCCTTCTAAACTTTAGTTTGTTCTTGATCAGAAAGTTAGCTGTTAGAATAATGAAACTTATCTACCCATTAATTTTAGTACAAAGGAAAGCTCTCTTAATCTTGGTGGGTTTTCTAAATTAGAATAATATTGATCAGGCTTTAAATTACAATATATGCAAGAGATTTGCGTCGAAAATGTGCATTAATATGTTGTCTAGTAGCTGCTGCAATCAGATTTATTTATTTATTTTTATTTAGAGATACAGCACTGAAACAAGCCCTTCGGCCCACCTAGTCTGTGCCGACCATCAACCACCCATTTATACTAATCCTGCACTAATCCCATATTCCTACCATATCCCCACCTGTCCCTATATTCCCCTACCACCTACCTATACGAGGGGCAATTTATAATGGCCAATTTACCTATCAACCTGCAAGTCTTTGGTGGTGGGAGGAAACCGGAGCACCCGGCAAAAACCCACGCAGGCACAGGGAGAACTTGCAAACTCCGCACAGGCAGTACCCAGAATTGAACCCGGGTCGCTGGAGCTGTGAGGCTGCGGTGCTAACCACTGCGCCACTGTGCCGAAATCAATTCAGAAATTTGAATTGACACCAAAAATCTGTTAAACAGCAAAAACGCAATACCCACAGAATTGTGCGGTTTTAGCCTCAACTAATACATTTAAAACTTATTTTGACTGCTGTATTCCACTGCAAATTAACAGATGGTCATATTAATCATGGTATTGTTCTGTTGCTTGGATCAACAGTTTGGTATCTGAAATGGTTAATTTCAAGCTGCTACTGGCTGGTGATGTCACTTCCTGCAACGGCTGTGAAAATGTCAGGCTAGAAACTTGACAGGATTTGTCATTTAGATTTCAGAGCCCGTATAAAGATGCGTAATAACTGCTAACAGACGGCACATTGCAATTTCAACCAGTCGCTAATGCTCGCTCATCAATTTTAAAATAACAGATGTCCTCTCAATAGCAATATTTGCGGTGGGGAGCTTGCAGTGCTCTGGCAGATGTTTGGATGATGTACTATAATATTTATCAGTGATGTGCTGAAGGAAGATTGCCATCAAAGATTTGTTTTGTCATCCCCATGTAAATACATTTAGCTTATTGCATGAGAACCATCATCATATTACTAATATAACAAAAATGTATGACTTAAAAGAAAAGCTTTTTCAGTATTTTGTTCCCGTCATCTTCAGGAGATTACTGTAGCCAAGAATAGCTAGGAACAATAAATATGGCCATCACTATGTTCCTAGTTTTTACTGTAATATAATTGTCAGACAGTTCAGGAGAGCTAGGTTGTTCAGGAATTTCATTTAACTTTGTGTCATTGGCAGCTTTCAAAACTATTTACTGTTTCTGTATATCCCATCTGAAAATTTCTTTCAGACATCTAAAGCTTAATTTAGTAGTTTTCAAACTGGTTTTCATCATTTGATGCAATTTCCAGTAAGCCATTTACACTTCTACTCTGATTTGTTACCTTCAGATACAGCTAATTCATCTGTGAAATCAAAAAACATATTAATTGTCACTTTATGCAACAATGTAATGTGGCATTTTAGAACAGGCCCTCATATGTCAGATATAGAGTGTCCTAATAGTTTTTTTGGTGGTGCAGTCATTTGAAAGGTATTCATACATGTGATGGAATGGTGACACGTGGTAAAGCAGAGTTGGCACTTAATAGAGATGAGGTATTTTGTTGCAGCCATGCAAAATTATAGTGACTGCCATTGTGCATTATCTGTCTATACAGTAAGCATGGATGACTGATCCAGGAGTGGGAGCATGAATCTCCCTTCTGGGGTGCTGCATATTGCTGCAGCATGCCATGCCACCATGTCACCCTAATCTCATATTTTCAATGCAGCGTATGTAAAATCTGATGATTACTTTCAACAGGTTTGTAAAATGACAAGTTAACTGGTTTCCCTGCTTTATTCTGCACTTGCGCGGCACAAGATGCAAGCATGTGCACAAGTACCAGTGATCTGTTAAGTCTGCATTAACCTTGATGCTCCCACCACCCCCTGCCCCCACTCCCCCCCCCCCCCCCCCACCCCCGACCCCCAAAAGAAAAAGCCTTCCAAATCTGTGGAAGTCTTTATTCAGCATTACAGAACAAGAGTTGACTTTTTAACATGCTAAAAGTTGGTGCTGTTTTTGCCCACATCTGCCATAGGGCATTTCAACATAAGTTAGAAGAATAAGTTTACTTGTGTGAACAAGCTGACTAATTTCATCCAATGTTCAAGGATTGGTTTAGAAGCTTCTGTCAAAATCTTTTGACACAGCAAAAACTGTTCGTTCAGTTACTTCTGGGCAATGATTAGTTGCAGATTTCTAAATTCTGCAGACAAGGAGCCTTGTTAAAGCAGAAGTAATTAATCCTTTTGGCTTCAACACATTGTTCACAAACTGAAGTGATTTCTCTCAAAACTGTGCTAATCCTTTGCAGTCTTAGAAGATTAGATTCCTGTTTTTGATCTAAATGGTGGAACAAAGCTAAAATCTTGTTGGCTTTTTAAAATGGGAATTAGTGTAGACAAGGCTAGGATTTGGCATCGTTAGAATGGAAGTTCTAGAGTTTCAAAAAAAAATTCTATCCTTTAATTTCAGTGAATTTCAATTAATTGAAAAAGGGGGAGAAGACAGTAAGAGTCCACAACAGTAATGCAAACAAAGAACAGTACAGCACAGGAATAGGCCATTCGGTCCTCCAAGCCTGTGCCGATCTTGATGCCTGTCTAAACTAAAACCTTCTGCACTTCCGGGGACCGTATCCCTCTAATCCCATCCTATTCATGTATTTGTCAAGATGCCTCTTAAACGTCGCTATCGTACCTGCTTCCACCACCTCTCCCGGCAGCAAGTTCCAGGCACTCACCACCCTCTGTGTAAAGAACTTGCCTTGCACATCCCCTCTAAACTTTGCCCCTCTCACCTTAAACCTATGTCCCCTAGTAACTGACTCTTCCACCCTGGGAAAAAGCTTCTGACTATCCACTCTGTCCATGCCACTCATAACTTTGTAAACCTCTATCATGTCACCCCTCCACCTCCGTTGTTCCAGTGAAAACAATCCGAGTTTATCCAACCTCTCCCCATAGCTAATGCCCTCCAGCCCAGGCAACATCGTGGTAAACCTCCTCTGTACCCTCTCCAAAGCCTCCACGTCCTTCTGGTAGTGTGGCGACCAGAATTACACGCAATATTCTTAAGTTTGGCCGAACTAAGGTTCTGTACAGCTGCAACATGACTTGCCAATTTTTATACTCTATGCCCCGACCGATGAAGGCAAGCATGCCGTATGCTTTCTTAACTACCTTATCCACCTGCGTTGCCACTGTCAGTGACCTGTGGACCTGTACGCCCAGATCTCTCTGCCTGTCAATACTCCTAAGGGTTCTGCCATTTACTGTATACTTCCCACCTGTATTAGATCTTCCAAAATGCATTACCTCACATTTGTCCGGATTAAACCCCATCTGCCATTTCTCTGCCCAAGTCTCCAACCGATCTACATCCTGCTGTATCCTCTGACAATCCTCATCACTATCCGCAGCTCCACCAACCTTTGTGTCGTCCGCAAACTTACTAATCAGACCAGCTACATTTTCCTCCAAATCATATATATATACTACAAACAGCAAAGGTCCCAGCACTGATCCCTGCGGAACACCACTAGTCATAGCCCTCCATTCAGAAAAGCACCCTTCCACTGCTACCCTCTGTCTTCTGTGACCGAGCCAGTTCTGTATCCACCTTGCCAGCTCATCTCTGATCCCGTGTGACTTCACCTTTTGTACCAGTCTGCCATGAGAGACCTTGTCAAAGGCTTTACTGGTCCATATAGACAACATCCACTGCCCTTCCTTTGTCAATCATCTTCGTCACTTTCTCAAAAAACTCAATCAAGTTAGTGAGACATGACCTCCCCTTCATAAAACCATGCTGCCTCTCGCTAATAAGTTTGTTTGTTTCCAAATGGGAGTAATCCTGTCCCAAAAAATCCTCTCTCATAATCTCCCTACCACTGACGTAGGCTCACCGGCCTATAATTTCCTGGATTATCCTTGCTACCCTTCTTAAACAAAGGAACAACATTGGCTATTCTCCAGTCCTCTGGGACCTCACCTGTAGCCAATGAGGATACAAAGATTTCTGTCAAGGCCCCAGCAATTTCTTCCCTTGCCTCCCTCAGTATTCTGGGGTAGCTCCCATCAGGCCCTGGGGACTTATCTACCTTAATGCTTTGCAAGACACCCAACACCACCTCCTTTTTGATAACAACATGACCCAGACTATCTACACTCCCTTCCCTAGACTCATCATCCACCAAGTCCTTGTCTTTGGTGAATACTGATGCAAAGTACTCATTTAGTACCTCACCCATTTCCTCTGGCTCCACGCATAGATTCCCTCCTCTGTCCTTGAGTGGGCCAACCCTTTCTCTGGTTACCCTCTTGCTCTTTATATACGTATAAAAAGCCTTGGGATTCTCCTTAATCCTGTTTGCCAATGACTTTTCATGACCCCTTTTAGCCCTCCTGACTCCTTGCTTAAGTTCCTTCCTACTGTCTTTATATTCCTCAAGGGCTTCGTCTGTTCCCAGCCTTCTAGCCCTTACGAATGCTTCCTTTTTCTTTTTGACTAGGCTCACAATATCCCTTGTTATCCAAGGTTCCCGAAACTTGCCAAACTTGTCCTTCTTCCTCACAGGAACATGCTGGTCCTGGATTCTAATCAACTGACGTTTGAAAGACTCCCACATGTCAGATGTTGATTTACCCTCAAACAGCCACCCCCAATCTAAATTCTTCAGTTCCTGCCTAATATTGTTATAGTTAGCCTTCCCCCAATTCAGCACCTTCACCCGAGGACTACTCTTATCCTTATCCACAAGTACCTTAAAACTTACGGAATTATGGTCACTGTTCCCGAAATGGCCCGCTACTGAAACTTCGACCACCTGGCCGGGCTCATTCCCCAATACCAGGTCCTGTACGGCCCCATCCCGAGTTGGACTATCTACACAAAAACAAACTCCTGAGAAATTGCAGAGGAGAAATACTATATTGCACATTTAACTTGCAATTAATACTATACACGATCCTGTTCAAGGTTTAATGTGTTATTGACATAACACTGAGAGGTAATACAAAAATTAGAAGAACAGTTTCCATTCTGGGGTACATGGCGGTTCATATTAAGCATTTGGATGTTTTGATGCAGTATTTTGTGTATGAAGTGAGCTCCATGATCCTAATTATACTGCTTACACGGTTGCTTTTGCTACTTGCTCAAATAGTTTGACATCAAAGCTAAGAAGTATTGAAATTTTTTGCGGCTTAATGATGGCTCTTGCTGGTATCTGCATGACTCTCGCATTGGCTTCATTGACCTCTGGATAAGTCGGGATCTGGAACATCAGTGTGCTCAACTCAAAGCTTTCTTGCACCTCTGCAGTATAACCTACCTCTGCCCACTCAATCCTAATTTCTGCATTCATCATCTAGAGGCTTGGCTTCTTGGTACTCTTCTGGTTGGTTTCCTACTTACACTGTTCACAAATCAGAACTGATTCAAAAACTGCTTCCTGTGTTCTCATCTGCAGAAAGTCTAGCATTCCTATTATTCCTGGCTGTCCATGGTCCAGCACATTTAACTTGAAGATGTTGTCTTTGATTTCAAATTGCACCATGGTCATTCATCAATTGTGTTTATGTGCAGGTGGAGGGCATTAATTGGGGTCTGTCTTCAGCACATATAGAGACACTACTGAAACTGTGTGGGGGTTGAGTTAGGTATATGCTTGTAATGTTTCACTCAGCAAATAAATATAAGACTATGTAAAGATTGGCTTCAGTATCATCCTTCACCAACTGGCTTTCTGGATTATAACATCCTCGCCCTCCTTTTGCATTCTTCTCCAGCTATAAATGCCCCATGTATCCTCCTCCTGTGGTACTGGGTTACTCCTTTTTCTCCACTTCCTGCACTGGGGGCTATTATCTCAGCCTACTGCACTTCTGCCTTTTGAAACTCTTTGATTTCCCTTTCCGCTTTCAAAATCCTTTGTATAGCTATGGTAGCATAGTGGTTGTTACTGGACTGGTAATCCGGGGCCTAGACTAATGACCAAGTTCAAATTCCACCATGGGAACTGGAGAACTTAAATTGAATAAATTAAACAAATCTGGAATTTAAAAAAACTAGTATCAGTAATGGTGACTATGAAACCCATCTGGTTCACGAATGTCCTTTAGGCAAGGAAATCTGCTATTCTTATCTGTGGTCTGGCCTACGTGTGACTCCAGATCAACAGCAATGTGGTTGATTCTTAACTGCTCTCTTAAGTAGCCTCGCAAGTCACTCTGTTGTATTAAGATTGCTCAACAACATCTTGGACAGTTGGGGATGGGCAATAAATGCTGGCCATGACACTGTGAATGAATTTTTAAAAAAGTGGCTTTGCGTGTTACCAGCATCTTTCCTTTTTTGTTGGTGTCTGCTTTCTTTCTGTTCCATTGAGATATCTTTCTAAAAGAACACTGCAAAAATGCAGGTTAGTGTTATCAAAATGTAGGTTGATATAATAGTAGTGGTAACCACAGCTGTCTTTTTTTTATTCATTCACTCATGGGATGTGGGAATCACTGGCAAGGCCTGCAATGGCCCAGTTTAGCTCAGAGACCAAAGTGCTGCCACTGAGTCAGAAAACTATGGGTTAGAACAATTCCCTCCACGATCTTCAGCATGTCATCTCGGTTGACATTGAAATGTACCACTTTTTGGATAAGATGTTAAACCAATGCTCCATATTCCTATTCAGTTCCTATTCCATGGAACAATTCAGAGAAGAGCAGGGGTATTCTCCTGGCAAACATTCCTCCTTCAACCATTGCCTCTAAACCAGATTAACTGCTCATTCATCTAATTTCTATACATGGGAATTTGCAATGTGCAAATTGACTGCTGTATTTGCTTTCATAAGTGCCTACACATCAAAATAAGCACTTTGGGAGAACAGGACAATGTGAAAAGTTTTGGTTCATTCTTTGCTAGTCGTGCCAGTTGTAAACTGGTGATCTCTGAAATTTTTTGTGTTAATGGAAGTTATTTTTGTATTGGTACAAAAACTACAATATATTTAAGGAGTAAATTTGGCCATCCAGTACATCAGGTTCTAGCAAGCAGAGAAGGTAGTCTGATTCCACTTAAACATCACACCAGCTGCAGTACAAGAAGTTTGCTTGGAACTTTTTAAATGAACTATCCTATCTGCTCTTTGCTAGCATATGTTTAAGTGATGTCTGAATATTTGTAACTTGATGACTGCCACTAGCTTTCAACAGTAATGCAATGATCCCATTATATCCTATTAACCTCAAACATACTTTAATTGTGCCAAAATTTTCCTTTTATGCAGGATTCTTGTATTTAAGACATTCCACAAATGGCAGACAAATATACCGCTGCTTGCCATTGACATTTTCATAGCTCCCATTGGCTCTAATGGGCTGTGCTTAACTCTTAATAGCAAAAACAAAATCCTGAGTTGCAGCACCAGCAAGCATAAATGAGAAGAGTGCTACAGAGAGGTTGCAGATCTCTGTTGAGCACCACACTCATGGACCCATAAATATTTAATATAAAATTGCCTGTTTTGGGAAGTCAGTTAAATTGAGATGTTCTTGCCTTTTAATAGATGCCTTCCATTGTGTATTTTTTTCAGTCTTATTCTTCTTTGGCCTCATAATCTCGAGAGACAATGGGAAAGCGCCTGGAGGTGGTCAGTGGTGTGTGGAGCAGCGCCTGGAGTGGCTATAAAGGCCAATTCTACAGTGACAGGCTCTTCCACAGGTGCTGCAGAAAAATTTTTGTCGAGGCTATTACACAGTTGGCTCTTCCCTTGCGCCTCTGTCTTTTTTCCTGCCAACTGCTAAGTCTCTTCGACTCGCCACACTTTAGCCCCGCCTTTATGGCTGCCCGCCAGCTCTGGCGAACGCTGGCAACTGACTCCCACGACTTGTGATCAATGTCACAGGACTTCATGTCGTGTTTGCAGATGTCTTTAAAGCGGAGACATGGACGGCCGGGGGTCTGATATCAGTGGCGAGCTCGCTGTACAATGTGTCTTTGGGGATCCTGCCATCTTCCATGCGGCTCACATGGCCAAGCCATCTCAAGCGCCGCTGACTCAGTAGTGTGTACAAGCTGGGGATGTTGGCCGCCTCGAGGACTTCTGTGTTGGAGATACAGTCCTGCCACCTGATGCCAAGTATTCTCCGGAGGCAGCGAAGATGGAATGAATTGAGACGTCGCTCTTGGCTGACATACGTTGTCCAGGCCTCGCTGCCATAGAGCAAGGTACTGAGGAAACAGGCTTGATACACTCGGACGTTTGTGTTCTGTGTCAGTGCGCCATTTTCCCACACTCTCTTGGCCAGTCTGGACATAGCAGTGGAAGCCTTTCCCATGCGCTTGTTGATTTCTGCATCTAGAGACAGGTTACTGGTGATAGTTGATCCTAGGTAGGTGAACTCTTGAACCACTTCCAGAGCGTGGTCGCCAATATTGATGGATGGAGCATTTCTGACGTCCTGCCCCATGATGTTCGTTTTCTTGAGGCTGATGGTTAGGCCAAATTCATTACAGGCAGCCGCAAACCTGTCGATGAGACTTTGCAGGCACTCTTCAGTGTGAGATGTTAAAGCAGCATCGTCAGCAAAGAGGAGTTCCCTGATGAGGACTTTCCGTACTTTGGTCTTCGCTCTTAGATGGGCAAGGTTGAACAACCTGCCCCCCGATCTTGTGTGGAGGAAAATTCCTTCTTCAGAGGACTTGAACGCATGTGAAAGCAGCAGGGAGAAGAAAATCCCAAAAAGTGTGGGTGCGAGAACACAGCCCTGTTTCATGCCACTCAGGATAGGAAAGGAGTCTGATGAGGAGCCACCATGTTGAATTGTGCCTTTGATATTGCCATGGAATTTTTTTGTATTTTTGTGTATTTTTTTCAGTCTTATACTCTTATTATGAACTGCAGTGATTACATTGGTTTTGATGCTAACAGGAAATAAAACAGTCATACTTTTGACAACTTTCTGAAGCAGGGTTGTTTATGCCCTTGGACGAATTATTTTCAATATGTGGTGTTCCATTCCAATTATAATGTACCTTGCGCCATGTCCTGCCTCCAGATGTGGATAACAGATGTGGCTTTCCTGCAGCTGATAAACTTGCATTTATAAAGTGCCTTTCATGACTTTAAGAAGTTCCAAAGCCCTTTACAGCAATTAATTATTTTTTGAAGCATGGTCAATAATGTAATTAGTATTGTAATGTCAGTTTGCACACAGCAAGTTCCCACAAACATAATTGGGATAATGACCAGATAATCTGTTTTTTGCTGATGTTGATTGAGAGATAAATTTGATTAGGACATTGGGGATATCTCCCCTGCTCTCCTTCAAAATAGTACCATAGGATCTTTTGCATCCACCTGAGAGAGCAGACGAGGCCTTGGTTTAACATCTCATCTGAAAGACGGCACCTCTGACAGTGCAGCACTCCGTCAGAACTGCACTGGCGTCTCGGCCTGGATTTCTGTACTCTAATCTCGGAGTGTGACTTGAACCCACCACCATCTGACTCAGGCAAGAATGCTTGCTGTCAACTGAGTCATGGTAGACACAATTATCATGACTGGTCCTCCCCAGTACCTTTGCATGATTGCGCCAGCTTTGTTAGAGTTTCTGAAAAAGGACTAAATGAAATAACGTGAAGATCTGATGAAATAAAGATGATAGCATTATAGCCGAGCTCCAACTGTGCCAAGTCAGTTATGTTGTACCCTTGTTCACACGAGAAGAGGATTGAACAAAAAGAAAACTGCAGTATAAGGCAGTTTTAAGGATCAAAAAATAAATAAATTCAGGAGAAACACTTGTAGATTGTTGGTTGTGGATTTTAACAAGTCAAGTCCTTTTGTTTTTAAAAAAAAAGATAAGCACCATAAGGGCCATAATTTTACATGCGATAGGATGAGCATACGGAACACATTTTTACCTACTAGCAGCTGAACTGTTTTCCTGGGACTAACTGTAAAACATCATTTAAATTAACTCAAAAGTGGTGGGTCAGGGGATCAACACCCAAATTATATAAATTGCCCTCATGACTGAGGATGCATAAAATGTGCAATTTTAAGAACAACTGAAATAGTTTCATGAATAGCACTTACAGCTGGTAGGTGGGATAAATTCCATGATTCCAAAAAGAATCTTGATAGAATAAGCACAACATACTGGGTAGGTGTGAAACAGTTGTCAACACCAGGATGGGGAGGAAATAATGTTGTACCTACAGAGTTTAGCATTAAACGTACAGCACATTCCAAGCCATTGATCTCCAATTTTATGCCCTATAAAGCAGGTGTGGAAAGAGATACAGCGGTTTTTATCGCGGTTCATCCCAAGCAGCTCTGTAACACAGGAGCCTGTGCTGTACGGGCTGTTCCCAGGGGCGCACACCGAGATAAACATCAACTGCTGCTGGAGGACCATCAATTCGGTGAAAGACGCTCTATGGTCTGCCTGAAACTTGCTGGTCTTCCAGCACAAAGAGGTGTCCACGACTGAGTGTTGCAGACTGACACATTCCAAGGTCCAGGACTACGTGCTGAGGGACGCATTGAAGCTTGGGGCAGCCACTGCAAAGGCTCAATGGGGAAAGGCCATTGTGTAAGGTCCCCCCACCAAAGTGAACTGAGGGGCTGGAACCATGGGAAACCAAATGTGCTTTTGCTGTAAAATGTACATGGCAAGTAAAATGGAATGGAAGGGTTGTGAGGCAACTCACTCCTGTATTGAAGAAAACCGATTTCCTTTGCACTCTTTGGAATGTCAGCTTAGTGCTGTTTTGAACTGTTCTGTAATTTTTTTTTTTTACAGATTTTTATGAATAAAGTATATTTTGGGGGGCAAAAAGGAAGGTGGTGCAAAGGTTCAATGGGGAAAGACCACTGTGTAAGTTCCTCCCACCAAAGTGAACTGAGGGGCTGGACCCATGGGAAACCCCTCGGGCTGTATCCACCAAATATGCTTTTGCTGTAAAATGTCCATGGCAGGTAAAATAGAATGGAAGGGTTGTGAGGCAACTCACTCCTGTATTGAAGAAAACTGATTTCCTTTGCACTTTTTGGAATGTCAACTTGGTGCTGTCTTGAACTGTATTTTTGTTTTTTTACAGATTTTTATGAATAAAGTATATTTTGGGGGAAAAAAATGCCCTATAAAGATAGGATTGGACAATGAGCTGTCTCACTGAGGCCATCAACGTCACACACGTATTCTATCATTGTGATCTCGACTTCAATGTGCATTGTCCTTGAACTTGCAACTGTGTGTGTCTGCTATATCGATAGACTATCATTACCATTCCTCATAAGCATGAGTATTTCATTCACAAACCAGCTGAGACATTACACTTTTGAAACACATTGAGAAAACTCCTAATTGGCAATCTCTGTAAACCCCTTTTCAACCCATATCATCCTATATCTCAACAAACATCTCAACCAGTCTTCGGATGGAATTGCTATATTGTGATGAATGTCCAGTTGAAGTGAGACCTTCTTTTGTAGAAAACCAATGTTTGGTCTGTCCTCAAATGTAGATTAGGTTATTAAGAGACAGTAAACCAAAGCCAATAAAGGTCTGATACAGTTGTGTTAAATGTGCTTAGCAGTGATTGTGCAGGGTGCAATCCAAGCTAACGGTTTAGGGGAATGCAGGTACTGCTGAGCATTAGATTTTTAGAAGATTGTTGATCTTTTTAGAATGCAACCAGGAAAGTACCATGGTTAATTGATTTGTTTATGTGGTATGCTGTTAGACCTTGTGGGTAATATTTCATGTGTCAAACAAGTATGGTTTCTGACTGCGAAACACAAATATTGTCCAGCTGGTTAAACTCTCTGATAAATTGCTGCTTTTTCCTCATGTTTCGTGCATTGCAATGTTTGACACATCTGACGAGAAACATTGAATATGGCAGCTTAATATGAGTTGTGAATTGGTTGACTTGTATTTGAGTCCAGCATTTTAGCCAAAATTAACTCTTGAGCTTTTTAGAAGTTTATTTTTTTTAAACGAGATTTGTTTAGCCCAAGGATTTTCTAAAATAGTTTTTTGTTTTTTGATGCCAAATTCTATAGAAACACAGCATAAGTATCCAAAGTACTCAACTATTTTAAAAAAGTGCCAATTCATTGCAGAAATGCTGTTGGCCTAAAAATACAATGTCGCATACCCACCATCTGTTCGGAATTTAACTTGCTTCATGGTGACTGGAAGCTGTTATAAACAGGCAGAACTTCAGATTTGGACATAAAATGAACCAATTACTTTAATCTTGTCCACCGATTTTATTTTATGACTCAATAATCTCTTCTTTTTCCATGAGTTTGTTAGCAGTATGACTATATAGGTGAACAGTTTCAGTATCTCCAGAATAAACTACATCCTGTGGTCAGTGTTACTGATAACCTGCATTTCACAGACAGAACAGTGCTCAGTATCAGCATGTAATCGGAATGAGATTTTGAAATGCATACTGCTGGCCATTGGGGCTGTCAGCAGCTCATTCTCACAGGCTTATTGATTTTTATGCAATCCCTAGATACAATGCAAATTTGATGATTTGTACTGTGAGGAAGCATTGGCTGACGTTTGATTTTCTGCTTGTATACTGTAATACTGTCTGTTATATATCAGTTGGCCAAACTTGTGAATAGATTTTTCTGTAAATTTCATTGGGAAGTAATGGCTTGAAGAAGCCTGTATTTGTGTTTTTATGCATGATGTATGCAAAGATGGGTGAATCTAATTTCCACTCCTTAAGTATTGGATTTCCGTAACTTTTTTAGCAGCAGCGCACCAGAGAAAAAAAACTGAGTAGGTCATAGGCACTTGAGTGAAGTGTAAGAGTCAAAATAAAAATGATCATAATTCAAACTGCAGTTTTCCATACCATTTGTATTCATATTTTATAGATTTCCAGATAATTCATTCCTCAGTCAACTGAAAACCCAGGTGGAAGAGTTTATTGGATAAATAATTGAATTTTGACCCTGGCCAAATCACACCTTTTTGAGTCCGTTATCTATTGCATGGGCCACTGTTGTGTTGACTGCTGCCGTGCATGGAGGACTTTCTCAACAGTTCCAACAAATGAAAACTTGACGAATCATTTTAGGAAGCAATAAGTAGATTTTAGTTAGAAAATTTCTTATTTCTAGATATGAGTTAATGTAGATTTCAATATTTGGATCTCCTGTTCCGCATTAAGTCTTGCTTTCACATTACTCCTGTCCTTGTTGATCTACAGTTACCTAGCACGTTAATGCCAAAATTGTATTCCTCTCATCTTTAAATCGCTCCAGGGCTCTCGCCGTCATATTTCTAGAATATCCTCCAGCCCATATTCTCTTGCCACACTTCTGAACATTGTGTTCCTATGACTCCTACCTTTTGTGTGCACCCCCACTCCCTTCACCATGCATTTGGCCACAGAGCTATCAACTCCCTTGGTCCTCCTTTGTGGACTTTTTTCCCTAGGCTTCTCTGCCTATCTCTGTTTAAAAACCTTGTCAAAACCAGTTTCCTCAAGGAAATTTTCGGTCACCAATCCCAATCCCTGTTTTCCTTGCATCCGTAAAACCTTTCAGATGCTTTCTATGTTAAAGGTCTATGTAAATGCAAGTTGTTAAATGTTTGGCTGACAGTGACACTATTGAGTGGGAATATAATGTCATATTACAACACATAAAAATGTAAAAACCGTTGCTTTTATTACCTATGCAGTGCAGTTACTGTTGCTATGTAAGCAAATAGCGGGGCCAATTTTGGCACAGCAAGGGCCCACAAGCAACAAATGAGGTAAATGACCAATTAATTTGTATTCACCGAATCACAGAATTGTTACGGTGCAGAAGGAGGCCATTCAGCCCATTGTGTCTGCCCTGGCTCTCAGAGCAATTCACTTAGTGCCATTTCTCCGCCTTCTCCCTGTTACCCTGCACATTCTTTCTTTCCATATAACAGGCTAATTCCTTTTTGAATGCTTCAATTCAGTCTGCCTTCGCCACACTCTCAGGCAGTGCATTCCAGACCTTAACCACTCGTTGCATGAAAACGTTTTTCCTCATGTCGCTTTTGCATCTCTTACCCATTACTTTAAATCTGTGTCCCCTCATTCTCGAACCTTTCACGAGTGGGAACAGTTTCTCCCTATCTAACTCTGTCCAGACCCCTCATGATTTTGAGTACCTCTATCAAATCACCTCTCAGCCTTCTCTTCAAGGAAAACAATCCTAACTTCACCAATCTATCTTCATAACTGAAGTTCCTAATCCCTGGAACCATTCTCGTGAATCTTTTCTGTACTGTCTCCAATGCCCTCACGTCTTTCCTAAAGTGTGGTGCCCAAAACTGGACGCAATACTCCACCTGAGGCTGAACTAGTGTTTTTGAACAAGGGTGTAACTTTTACAATTCTCCAGTCATTTAGCACCACCCCGGGTCTAAGGAAGACTGAAAAATTATGGCCAGTGCTTCTGCAATTTCCACCCTCACTTCCCTCAGTATATCAGTAACCATCTTCATCTCCTTCATCAATGACCTTCCTTCAATTATAAGGTCAGAAGTGGGGATGTTCGCTGATGATTGCCCAATGTTCAGCACCATTTGCGACTCCTCAGACACTGAGGCAGTCTGTGTAAAAATGCAGCAGGACCTGGACAATATCCAGGCTTGGGCTGATAAGTGGCAAGTAACATTCGCGCCACACAAGTGCCAGGCAATAACCATCTCCAACAAGAGAGAATCTAACCATTTCCCCATGACATTCAATGGCATTGCGATTGCTGAATCCCCCACTATCAACATCCTAGGGGCTACCATTGACCAGAAACTGATCTGGAGCAGCCATATAAAAACCTTGGCTACAAGAGCAGGTCAGAGGCTAGAAATTTTGCAGTGAGTAACTCACCACCTGACTCCCCAAAATCTGTCCACCATCGACAAGGCACAAATCAGGAGTGTGATGGAATACTTGCCTGGAAGGGTGCAGCTCTAACAACACTCAAGAAGCTTAACACCATTTAGGACAAAGCAGTTTGCTTGTTTGGCAACCCATTCACAAACATTCACTCCCAACATCACCGATGCACAGTGGCAGTAGTGTCTACCATCTACAAGATGCACTGCAGCAACGCACCAAGGCTCCTTAGACACTACCTTCCAAACCTGTGACCTCTACCAACTAGAAGGACAAGGGCAGCAAATGCATGGGAACACCACCACCAGCAAGTTCCCCTCAAAGCCGCCCACCATCCTGATTTGGAACTCTATCGCCGTTCCTTCACTGTCGCTGGGTCAAAATCCTGGAACTCCCTTCCTGACAGTACTGTGGGTGTACCTACCTCACATGGACTGCAGCGGTTCAAGAAGGCAGCTCACCACCATCTTCTCATGGATAATTAGGGATGGGCAATAAATGCTGGCCCTGCCAGTGACGCCCACATCACATGCATGAATTAATAAAAAAACATCCTTGGCTGCATCTCATCCGGTCCTGGTGCCTTATCCACTTTTAAGTACAGACAGCCTATCATGACCTCCTTTACAATTTTAAACCCTTCTCGTGTCTGAATTACCTCCTCTTTCAACATTGCCTGGGTTGCATCATCTTCTCTGGTAAAGACGAATGCAAAGAATTAATTTAACACCTCAACCTCCATGCATAAATCCCCTTTATGGTCCCTAATCGGCCCAACTCTTCCTTTTGCCACCCTTTTACATGTCTGCATTTATATGTCTGCAGAAAACTTTGGGATTCCCTTTTATGTCAGCTGCCAGTCTCTTTTGACACTCTCTTTGCTTCGCTTATTTGCTTTTTCACTTCCCCTCTGGACCTTCTATATTCAGCCTGGTTCTCAATGGTATTTTCTATCTGGCAAGTGTCATAAGCACACTTTTTTTCTTTATCTTAATCTCTACCTCTTTTGTCATCCCGGGAACTCTGGATTTGTTTACCCTACCTTTCCCCTTGGTGTGTCAGTTGAGGGATCAGTATTGTTCTGGGCATTGGGAAAACTACCTCCTCTTCAAATTATTACCGTGCAATTTCTTACATTGATCTAAACAGCAAAGACAGGGCATCAGTTTAACATGTCATCCAAAGATGGCACCTCT
This sequence comes from Heterodontus francisci, assembly GCF_036365525.1. Classification (NCBI taxonomy): domain Eukaryota; kingdom Metazoa; phylum Chordata; class Chondrichthyes; order Heterodontiformes; family Heterodontidae; genus Heterodontus; species Heterodontus francisci. The sequence goes on from NC_090393.1 coordinate 7,976,069, forward strand.
GACATTGCAGCACTCCCTCAGTTTTGCACTTGATCGCATTACTTTACACTATTACCAAGCATTATTTTCTTTCTGGAGTGTGAAATTGTGCTTCATACATCTTAAAAAAAAATGGAAACTTCTTTGTAAAATGAAAAAGCTCAATGATCCAAAATGATACTGTCGTTATCTTGAGAAATTTGTAATTCTGCTTTCTTAATGCTGCCACCAGCTATTGACACTTCTGTAGTCTCATCAAACTTTAGCCGCAAACTAGAAGAAGCATATAACAGACTTGACTTTAGTTGTCTTGTTTGGGAGAGCCGCCTGAATTGTGTCTCTATTACATTCTTGCCCATCAAACCTATTCTTATAAGCTATACTAGTTTCCCTGTCTCCTAATGCCTGAGATGTCAACATGTTTATCTACAAAACCTTGCAAGGCCCCATTTCGTCCTATCCAGCTACCTCCTCCTGCCTTATTTCCCCTCATATCCTTTGACTAGCCTGTATTCTCTCTTTCTTTCCAGGCTCTTCCTTCCTCAACAGCAGAAGTAGAAGAAAGGACAGTTTTTTGAGTTTGATGGCACAAAGGCATTAGCTTTGAATGAGATTTCCATCGATTTGACATTTTTTGAAATCCTGAAAGTTGTATAAAATTTTCTTCTCTTATTCTTATGCGTGTAGTTCTGTGGCTCAAGATACAATGAGATTGGCAGTCATAACTCTAAATTTGATGCGAAGCAGTTAATTCTTTTCCATGTTAACAGTGTTCATCCTTTACTGCACCTGGGACATATGATTGTAACCCATGCTTATGAGTTTACTGAGGAAATGCTGGGTATTTCATGTGTGACCAGATTCCCTGTAGAGCAAATGGGCTAAAAACAATGCAAGTTTAAATAAAATGAAAAAATCTCCTGAAAGCTCCCTAATTAGATCTACCAGGTGCTGATAAATCTTTATGGGAATTCAGGCTGACACTGACAGTGCAGTGCTGAGGGAGTACTGCACTATTGAAGATGCCGTCTTTCAGATGAGGCATTAAACTGAGGCTCTGTCTACCCCCTCAGGTGGATGTAAAAGATCCCATAGCACTATTCCAAAGAGGAGCAGGGGAGTTATCCCCAGTGTGCTGGCCAATATTTATCCCTCAATTAATAGTACAAAAAACAGATTATATGGTCATGATCACATTGCTGTTTGTGGGAGCTTGCTGTGTTTCCTACATTACAACAGTGACGACACTTCAAAAGTGCTTCATTGGCTGTAAAGCAATTTGCAACGTCGGAAGGTCATGAAAGGTGCTGTATAAATTCAAGTTTTTTTTAATCTATTGCAGTTTGTCCAGGACTGCCATAGTTTTTAGCTAAAGTTCTTGATGACATATATTTCAAATGTTTCAATCTTAAAGATTTCTGTTCCATAAGGTAATTTCCGGTTACCAAATGAGTATTTTGTGCAGTGATATTTAACACATTTCAGATAGTAGGATAAGAAATGTTGTAACAAAATACGCTTCAGTGCTTTTCCACACCATAAAATCAGCACTACATGAACTGCTATGCCTGTGCTGGGATGAGGGAGCAGTACCGCAGGACATGCGCTATGCCAATATCATCACCCTCTATAAAAACAAAGGTGACCGCGGTGACTGCAACAACTACCGTGGAATCTCCCTGCTCAGCATAGTGGGGAAAGTCTTTGCTCGAGTCGCTCTGAAGAGGCTCCAGAAGCTGGCCGAGCGCGTCTACCCTGAGGCACAGTGTGGCTTTCGTGCAGAGAGATCGACCGTTGACATGCTGTTCTCCCTTCGTCAGACACAGGAGAAATGCCGCGAACAACAGATGCCCCTCTACATTGCTTTCATTGATCTCACCGAAGCCTTTGACCTCGTCAGTAGACGTGGTCTTTTCAGACTACTAGAAAAGATTGGATGCCCACCAAAGCTACTAAGTATCACCACCTCATTCCATGATAATATGAAAGGCACAATTCAACATGGTGGCCCCTCATCAGAGCCCTTTCCTATCCTGAGTGGTGTGAAACAGGACTGTGTTCTCGCATCCACACTTTTTGGGATTTTCTTCTCCCTGCTGCTTTCACATGCATTCAAGTCCTCTGAAGAAGGAATTTTTCTCCACACAAGATCAGGGGGCAGGTTGTTCAACCTTGCCCGTCTAAGAGCGAAGTCCAAAGTACGGAAAGTCCTCATCAGGGAACTCCTCTTTGCTGACGATGCTGCTTTAACATCTCACACTGAAGAGTGCCTGCAGAGTCTCATCGACAGGTTTGCAGCTGCCTGCAATGAATTTGGCCTAACCCTCAGCCTCAAGAAAACGAACATCATGGGGCAGGACGTCAGAAATGCTCCATCCATCAATATTGGCGACCACGCTCTGGAAGTGGTTCAAGAGTTCACTTACCTAGACTCAACTATCACCAGTAACCTGTCTCTCGATGCAGAAATCAACGAGCGCATGGGTAAGGCTTCCACTGCTATGTCCAAACTGGCCAAGAGAGTGTGGGAAAATGGCGCACTGACACGAAACACAAAAGTCCGAGTGTATCAGGCCTGTGTCCTCAGTACCTTGCTCTATGGCAGCGAGGCCTGGACAACGTATGCCAGCCAAGAGTGACGTCTTAATTCATTCCATCTTCGCTGCCTCCGGAGAATACTTGGCATCAGGTGGCAGGACCGTATCTCCAACACAGAAGTTCTTGAAGCGGCCAACATCCCCAGCTAATACACACTACTGAGTCAGCGGTGCTTGAGATGGCTTGGCCATGTGAGCCGCATGGAAGATGGATCCCCAAAGACACATTGTACAGCGGGCTCGCCACTGGTATCAGACCCACTGGCCGTCCATGTCTCCGCTTTAAAGACGTCTGCAAACACGACATGAAATCCTGTGACATTGATCACAAGTCGTGGGAGTCAGTTGCCAGCTTTCGCCAGAGCTGGCGGACAGCCATAAAGACGGGGCTAAAATGTGGCGAGTCGAAGAGACTTAGTAGTTGGCAGGAAAAAAGACAGAGGTGCAAGGGTAGAGCCAACTGTGCAACAGCCCCGACAAACAAATTTCTCTGCAGCACCTGTGGAAGAGCCTGTCACTCTAGAATTGGCCTTTATAGCCACTCCAGGCGCTGCTTCACAAACCACTGACCACCTCCAGGCGCATATCCATTGTCTCTCGCGATAAGGAGGCCCAAACGAAAGAATATGTAGCAGTGAAGCCAAGAAATCTGTTAGTTTTGATTTTTCATCATCAGCCTCCTCATCAAGTGCAGTTTCTTGTTTTGTTTCCTGTGATTCATCTGTGCTAGACTGTTACTTCATTGAATTATAACTGAAGAATAGTGAAATGGATGAGGCACATGGAGCTGTTGTAGATGTAAAATTGTGTTGAGCAGAGATAATTCCAAGGAAAAGTTTAATATTTTTACACGTGTAAAAGAGACCTGTGTGGCCTTCAATCTCGGATACAATAAAACTGACCTGAGGCACAATCTCCTGAGACGATTTACTTTGGCTAACATGGTAGCAATTACCATAAACCCAAAGGGAAGGAGGTGAACTATCTGAAAACCATGTGAAAAGAGTTTTCATATTTTCTTAGCAGTTTGGTAAATTGTTCATAATTTGTATCAAAACACAGCTGTAGTTAATTTCATGTAGCTCTTTGCTGACTGGCACCTCAAACAGTATTTTTAAATGTCTTTCGAATACTGCATTGGCAAACTTGATAAAGATGTTGCTAAACTGACTTTCCCAAGTACACTGTATAGTCTGTCTTGTGTAATTGATGGTTCAGTTGCCTGTTATAGTTTATTGCACATGGAGGCAGGGAATTCTAATTGGAGTTAATCGGCAGATTTTATTTATGGATATTTATAGAGCTGTCAAATCAAGTTTCACCACATAATTACCATATTCAGCAGATCGGTATTTACCTGAAGTAATTGTAGTTTAGGCATACAGCCTTTGAGGCTTAATAGGTATTCAGTCAAGAAACAGATTGCCTGGACTTGTTTCTGTCATTGTACATAATATATATTTAGTCTGCTCTGGTAAAATAAAATTATATGTGGAAATAAATTTTACCAGTAAAAAGATTGGAATGGGACCAAAATCCCCCTCTCAATTCCATCCCCACCCCCACCCCCACCCCCACCCCCACACACACACACACACACACACACACATTTCCAACCTGTACCACAGCAGAGCAAAAAAGGTATGTGGGAAAGAAAACTAGATGTACGGTTAACCATTATTCTATTGTCTATGGCAAATTGTGTCTCAGGACAGCTAAGTTACCTGGTAGCAACTGACAGAAAGCAGTTGACATCAGTGCTCAACGGGCTGAGAGTTGAGTTTTAGGCATGGTGTTGCACATCTAAGTTTTGGCAGGCGAAGTGAGATTTCAGAATCAGTTCCTTAATTTGGTTTTCTTATCAAAAGGATGCCAGAGGCCTGTTTGCCTCAACAACAACAGTTTTGACTTGTACAACACCTTTCCATAACAAAAACGCCCCAAAGTTTATTACAGGAGCATTATCAGAAATTAGAACAAGTGACCGAAAGCTTGGTCAAAGAGGTTGGTTTTAGTGAGTATCTCAAAGGAGGACAGAGACAGAGAGGAAGGGAATTCCAGAGTTGAGGGCCGAGCCAGCTGAAGGTATGGCCAATAATGGTGCAGTGAAGGAGAGAAGATAAAAACCCCGAACACATAAAAAGCCACGACCCAGCCCCAGTTGACTCCATCGCGGAACGGCTCCTTGGCCACAACTTCAAAATGCCCGCGGGAGATGTGCAGCTCGTAGCGCATCTGCAGCGCAATGTTGGCGAATTCCTGCTGGTACTGGCGCCCGAGGCTGACGCCCACCTCCTGGAGGACGCGGATGAGCTTCGATGGTGGGAACTAATGAAATGTTTGATTAGCTGCACTCCCTCCGCCGCCCCCCCCCCCCGCTTCCCCTCCCCCCCCTCCCCCCCGCTCCCCCCCCCCGCACCCCCCTCGCAACCGCTTCCCAGCTCCCCCCTCGCATCATCTTCCCCCTGCAACCCCCCACCCCTCTACAGCCCCCTTCCCAGCTCCCCCTCGCACCTCCGTCCCTCCACCCCACCCCTTCGCACCCCCTCCTCCCACCGGCATCCACCTATCACTGAGCAGGGGCCCTAACAACCCCACTGCCTTGTGGGCGTCTCGGGAGAGTCCAAGGCTAAGGGAGTAAACCCTAACAGAAAATCCGGAGCGGAACCCTGCAGGCAGTCATGTGTCACCTTTGGCATGTTTCCGGCAGTTCCTGCAGCCATACTGGTGCCAAATGTCGTGCTCTGCACTCCTTTGCTGGACTCCACCAGAAAGGCCGAGAGGGGGGGTTTTGACTTTTGGGCAACTCACAACCTCCATACATTCGCCCAGGCATGCGCCATGGAGAGGTCACGCCATAGTCTCCTCACAGCGACCGAAAAAACATGGAAGGTAGCAGTTACGGGTTATAAGTCCAGCTCAATTGGCGTAGAGATTGGGCGCCAAGGGTTGCCTTTGTCGGTGGGAGAGGTCATCGCACCTCACTGGACAGCGACCGCCCGCCTCAAACCGGGCAGCCCCCGGTCAATAAGGTTCTGTCCCGCCACAGTCCACCTGCTTCAATGGGTGCTTGGAGCTCAGGGTCATTGCCCGAAAAGCAGACTGCAACACCGCACGAAAAAAGGAAAGAAGGTACCAGCCCTTCATTTTGCAAGCTGGAACGTCAGAACTGTGTGTCCTGGCCTGTCGGAAGACCCTACACAAATCAACGATTCTCAGAAGACCGCCATCATTAACAATGAGCTCAGTAGACTCAATGTGGACATTGCAGCACTTCAGGAGACACGCCTCCCTGCGAGCGGATCTCTAACAGAGCAAGACTAGAACACCTTCTGGCAGGGTAGGGATCCTGAAGAACCAAGACAGCATGGAGTGGGCTTCGCCATCAGAAACTCTTTGCTCAGCATGATAGAGCTACCTTCAAATGGCTCAGAACGTATACTGTCCATCCGACTGCTCACCGCCTCTGGTTCAGTACACCTGCTCAGCATCTATGCTCCAACACCCTGCTCTCCACCTGAAGCTAAAGACCAGTTCTACGATGAACTCCATAATATCATTAGTAGCATCCCCAATACCGAACATCTGTTCCTGCTGGGGGACTTTAATGCCAGGATTGGGGCCGACATGACTCATGGCCCTCCTGCCTTGGGCGCTATGGCATTGGAAGGATGAATGAGAATGGACAGAGACTGCTTCAGTTGTGTACATATCATAACTTCTGCATCACCAACTCGTTCTTTCACACTAAACCCGGTCACCAGGTTTCTTGGAGGCACCCAAGATCACGTCGTTGGCAGCAGTTGGACCTCATTGTCACAAGGCGAGCCTCCTTAAACTGTGTTCAAATCACACGCAGCTTTCACAGTGCGGACTGTGACACCGACCACTCCCTGGTGTGCAGCAAGGTTAGACTCAAACCAAAGAAGCTGCATCACTCCAAGCAGAAGGGCCACCCGCGCATCAACATGAGCAGAATTTCTTATCCACAGCTGTTGCAAAAATTTCTAAATTCACTTGAAAAAGCCCTTCAAAACACTCCCACAAGGAATGCAGAGACCAAGTGGGCCCACATCAGAGACGCCATCTATGAGTCAGCCATGACTACCTATGGCAAACGTGTGAAGCGGAATGCAGACTGGTTTCAATCTCATTTTGCAGAGCTGGAACCTGTCATAGCCACTAAGCGCATTGCACTGCTGAACTACAAGAAAGCCCCCAGCGAGTTAACATCCGTGGCACTTAAAACAGCCAGAAGCGCTGCACAAAGAACAGCCAGGCGCTGCGCAAATGACTACTGGCAACACCTATGCAGTCATATTCAGCTGGCCTCTGACACCGGAAATATCAGAGGAATGTATGATGGCATTAAGAGAGCTTTTGGGCCAACCATCAAGAAGATCGCCCCCCTCAAATCTAAATCAGGGGACATAATCATTGACCAACGCAAACAAATGGACCGCTGGGTTGAGCACTACCTAGAACTGTACTCCAGGGAAAATGTCGCTGAGACCGCCCTCAATGCAGCCCAGCCTCTACCAGTCATGGATGAGCTGGACGGACAGCCAACTAAATCGGAACTCAGTGATGCCATTGATTCTCCAGCCAGCGGAAAAGCCCCTGGGAAGGACGGCATTACCCCTGAAATAATCAAGAGTGCTATGCCTGCCATACTCTCAGCACTCTACGAACTGTTTTGCCTGTGCTGGGACGAGGGAGAAGTACCACAGGACATGCGCGATGCCAATATCATCATCCTCTATAAAAACAAAGATGACCGCGGTGACTGCAACAACTACCGTGGAATCTCCCTGCTCAGTGGGGAAAGTCTTCGCTCGGATCGGATGTCCACCAAAGCTACTAAGTATCATCACCTCATTCCATGGCCATATGAAAGGCACAATTCAGCATAGCAGCACCTCATCAGACCCCTTTCCTATCCTGAGTGGCGTGAAACAGGGCTGTGTTCTCACACCTACACTGTTTGGGATTTTCTTCTCCCTGCTGCTCTCACATGCGTTCAAGTCTTCAGAAGAAGGAATTTTCCTCCACGCAAGATCAGGTGGCAGGTTGTTCAACCTTGCCCACCTAAGAGCGAAGTCCAAAGTACAGAAAGTCCTCATCAGGGAACTCCTCTTTGCTGACGATGCTGCATTGACATCTCACACTGAAGAGTGTCTGCAGAGTCTCATCGACAGGTTTGCGGCTGCCTGCAACGGATTTGGCCTAACCATCAGCCTCAAGAAAACGAACATCATGGGATAGGATGTCAGAAATGCTCCATCCATCAATATCGGCGACCACGCTCTGGAAGTGGTTCAAGAGTTCACCTACCTCGGCTCAACTATCACCAGTAACCTGTCTCTCGATGCAGAAATCAACAAGCGCATGGGAAAGGCTTCCACTGCTATGTCCAGACTGGCCAAGAGAGTGTGGGAAAATGGCGCACTGACACGGAACACAAAAGTCCGAGTGTATCAAGCCTGTGTCCTCAGTACCTTGCTCTACGGCAGCGAGGCCTGGACAACGTATGTCAGTCAATTCATTCCATCTTTGCTGCCTCCGGAGAATCATTGGCATCAGGTGGCAGGACCGCATCTCCAACACAGAAGTCCTCGAGGCGGCGAACATCCCCAGCAGGTACACCCTACTGAGCCAGCGGCACTTGAGATGGCTTGGCCGTGTGAGCCGCATGGAAGGTGGCAGGATCCCCAAGGACACATTGTACAGCGTGCTCGCCACTGGTATCAGACCTACCGGCCGTCCATGTCTCCGCTTTACAGACGTCTGCAAACGCGACATGAAGTCCTGTAACATTGATCACAAGTCGTGGGAGTCAGTTGCCAGCGATCGCCAGAGCTGGCAGGCAGCCATAAAGGCGGGGCTAAAGTGTGGCGAGTTGAAGAGACTTAGCAGTTGGCAGGAAAAAAGACAGAAGCGCAAGGGGAGAGCCAACTATGTAACAGCCCCGACAAACAAATTTTATCTGCAGCACCTGTGGAAGAGTCTGTCACTCTAGAATTGGTCTTTATAGCCACTCCAGACGCTGCTCCACAAACCACTAACCCCCTCCAGGCGCTTACCCATTGTCTCCCGAGACAAGGAGGCCAAAGAAGAAGAAGAAAGGAGATAGATTGATAAAATACCAGAGAGGAGGGTTCTTGAAGGTGTGTTGGGTTGGAGAAGGCTGGTGATGGATAGGGATGAAGCCATTTCGTGTTTTGAGCTAACCTAGAGGATTTGAAAACATGATTTCAATGACAAAAGTTAAAATGAATCCATTTGCAGGTCATTGTCTGAGGACCACTGCTTCAGAGGTGTCTGCTTTTGATTGTCTCAAAAACTAAAGCTCTTTCTTTAGCTGCTCTTGAATATCAATGCTGAACACAGGTGATTCAAATAGCTGTCTAGATTTTCGATCTCTCACATCAGATTTAATGCATTTCAAAATAAGTTTATTTTGTGTAAATCTCAACAACTGGGCTCATAATCCAGTAACCCAGGGTAATGTCCTGGGGACAAAAACAAGAAATGCTGGATTCACTCAGCAGGTCTGGCAGCATCTGTGGAAAGAGAAGCAGAGTTAACGTTTCGGGTCAGTGACAAAAACAAGAAATGCTGGATTCACTCAGCAGGTCTGGCAGCATCTGTGGAAAGAGAAGCAGAGTTAACGTTTCGGGTCAGTGACCCTTCTTCGGAACTGACAAATATTAGAAAAGTCACAGATTATAAACAAGTGAGGTGGGGGTTGGGCAAGAGATAACAAAGGAGAAGGTGCAGATTGGACCAGGCCACATAGCTGACCAAAAGGTCACGGAGCAAAGGCAAACAATATGTTAATGGTGTTTTGAAAGACAAAGCATTAGTACAGATTAGGTGTGAATATACTGAATATAGAACATCAGCAAGTGCAAACCTGAAGAAAAACAACCTGAAAAAAACAGTGGGTAAGCAAACTGAACAAACTAAGATGAAATGAAATAAATGCAAAAAAAGATTGTAAAAAATGTAAAAAGGAATGCAAAAAAAAAGGAAGAAAAAATAACTAAAAATGACTAAAAAAGAAAGTAAAGTGGGGGGCTGTCATGCTCTGAAATTATTGAACTCAATGTTCAGTCCGGCAGGCTGTAGTGTGCCTAATCGGTAGATGAGATGCTGTTCCTCGAGCTTGCGTTGATGTTCACTGGAACACTGCAGCAATCCCAGGACAGAGATGTGAGCATGAGAGCAGGGGGGAGTGTTGAAATGGCAAGCAACCGGAAGCTCAGGGTCCTGCTTGCGGACTGAGCGGAGATGTTCCACAAAGCGGTCACCCAGTCTGCGCTTGGTAATGTCCTGGGGACACTGCTTCAAATCGCAGCACGGCAGCTGGTTGAATTTAAATTCAATTAATTAATAAAAATCTGGAATTGAAAGCTAATCTCATTAATGGTGCCATAAAACTATCATCGATTGTTGCAAAAAATCCATCTAGTTCACTAATGTCATTTAGGGAAGGAAATCTGCTGTCCTTGCCTAGTCTGGCCCAGACTCCCAGCAATGTGGTTGACTCTTAATTGCCCTCTGAAATGGCCTAGCAAGCCACTCAGTTCAAGGACAGTTCGGGATGGGCAGAAATGCTGGCCTAGCCAGCGACGTCCACATTCTATGAAAGAATAAAAAAATTAACTAGGAGAAAAACACTTTCCAACTGAACATGGAATTTTATAGCATTTTCATGACCTCCAGACATCCCAAAGCCAGCTGAAGTATTTTTTCGAATAGCAGTTACTTTCATGGCACAGTGGTAGCACTCTTGCATCGGAGTCAGGAGCTTGTGGATTCATACTTCATTCCGGAGACTTGAGCATGGAAATCTCAGCCGACACTTCAATGCAGTACTGAGGGAGTGTTGCTCTGTCAGAGATGCCGTCTTTCAGAAGAGACATTAAACCATGGCCCTATCTGCACACTCAGGTGGACAGGAAAGGTCCAATGGCACTATTTTAAAGAAGAACAGGGATGTTCTCCCCTGTCTCTGGAATGAAGTATGAATCCACAAGCTCCTGACTCTGATGCAAGAGTGCTGCCACTGTGCCATGACAGTTCAGAGGTTATAGAAGCCTGACAGGATCCGTATGCCATGTTGAGCAGGGTTATCGGGGTACAGTAGCATTGTGGTTAGGTTACTGGTAATCCAATGACCTAACCACTGAATGTAAATACCCCAGCCATGGTGGGATTTGAACTCATGTCTCTGGATCATTAGTCCCGTTTACTGGATTAGTAATCCAGTGAGCTGGACTAATGATCCAGAGACATGAGTTCAACTCCCACCATGGCTGGGGTATTTACATTCTGTTGATTAAATAAATCTGGAATAAAAACCATGTATCAGTAATGGTGACCATGAAACTACTGGATTGTCATTAAAAACCTATCTTGTTCACGAATGTCCTTTAAGGGAAGGACATCTGCTGTCCTGACCTGGTCCGGCCTATATGTGACTCTAGACCCACAACACTGTGGAACCCTCTAGAGTTGCCTAACAAGTCACTCAGTTGTATCAAACCCACTCTTGGTAGCGCTGCGGGGACTGAAGAGCTGCTGGCCCTCCAACGGCAGCTCATTTGCTGCTAGATTTGCAGAAAGTCCGGCCAGGGCTCCGCAGCCTCACAGCTCCAGGGACCCGGGTTCAATTCTGGGTACTGCCTGTGTGGAGTTTGCAAGTTCTAGGGCGGCACAGTGGCGCAGTGGTTAGCACTGCAGCCTCACAGCTCCAGGGACCCGGGTTCGATTCCGGGTACTGCCTGTGTGGAGTTTGCAAGTTCTCTCTGTGTCTGCGTGGGTTTTCTCCGGGTGCTCCGGTTTCCTCCCACAAGCCAAAAGACTTGCAGGTTGGTAGGTAAATTGGCTATTATAAATTGTCACTAGTATAGGTAGGTGGTAGGGAAATATAGGGATAGGTGGGGATGTTTGGTAGGAATATGGGATTAGTGTAGGATTAGTATAAATGGGTGGTTGATGGTCGGCACAGACTCGGTGGGCCGAAGGGCCTGTTTCAGTGCTGTATCTCTAATCTAATCTAATCTAAACGGCCAAGGACGGGTTGCCTCCGACTTCCCTGTCCATTGTTAGGGCCGCTGTCACCCTGACAAAATGACTACGCACACAAGAAATGGTATAAGTTGAATTGTAGAAGTATTGTGGTGGTGATCAGGAAATGGTTAAAGGACAGACGTATATGTGAAGGAGACTGAAGAAGCATGAGAGAAATCAAAGAAATAGATATAGAACCATGGAAACATTACGGCACAGAAGGAGGCCATTCAGCCCGTCGTGTCTGCACCAGCTGAAAAATCTAGCCGCCCAATCTAATCCCACTTTCCAATCTAATCCCACCTTCCAGCAGCTGGTCTGTAGCCTTGCAGGTTGCAGCACTTCAGGTGCATGTCGAGGTACCTTTTAAATGAGTTGAGGGTTTCTGTCTCCACCACTGTTCCCGGCAGTGAATTCCAGACACCCACCACCCTCTGGGTGAAAACGTTTTTCCTCATGTCCCCTCTAATCCTTCTAACAATCACCTTAAATCTGTGCCCCCGGTAACTGATCTCTCTGCCAGGGGAAACGGGTCCTTCCTTTCTACTCTATCACGGCCTCTCATAATTTTGTACACTTCAATTAAGTCGCCCCTCATCCGCCTCTGTTCTAAGGAAAACAACTCTAGCCCATTCAATCTTTCCTCATAGCTGCTACTTTCAAGCTCTGGCAACATTCTTGTAAATCTCAACTGTACTCTCTCCAGAGCAATTATGTGCGACCTGTAATGTGGTGACCAGAACTGTACGCAATACTCCAGCTGTGGCCTAACCAGCGTTTTATACAGTTCCAGCATTACATCCTTACTTTTGTATTGTATACCTCGCCCAATAAAGGAAAGCATTCCGTATGCCTTCTTCCCCACTCTACCTGTCTTGCCACCTTCAGGGACCGGTGGACATACACTGAGTTTTTTTCATGGGATGTGGGTGTCACTGGCAAGGCCAGCATTTGTTGCCTATCCCTAATTGCCCTTGACAACTGAGTGGCTTGCTAGGCCATTTCAGAGGGCATTTAAGAGTCAACCTCATTGCAGTGGGTCTGGAGTCGCATGTAGGCCATACCAAGTAAAGACAACAGATTTCTTTCCCTAAAGAGCATTAGTGAACCAGATAGATTTTTAAGACAATCGATGATCGTTTCATGGCACTATTACTGAGGCTCGCTTTCAATTCCAGATTTTTATTAATTAATTGAATTTAAATTCCACCTGCTGCCATGGTGGGAATCGAACCCATATCCTTAGGGCATTAGCCTGGGCCTCCTAGTTCACTGACATTACCACCACTCCACCGTCTTCCCCTCCCGCCCCCGCCCGCCAAGAAGCACTAAAGTAAGTGGAATAGGAAACATGAAAAATTGCCAAAATGGAGCAGGCTGCAGTGGCTCAGGGCCCATAGCCTTTGCATCCAATGCACTCAGAAGCAAATTGACAGAATACTGATACTTTTGATGTTGGCAACCTTGGGAGGAGGCATTTTTGGCTGAACACACCTGCAAATACTTCAAATTGTCTCTTGCACTTCTATTGTGTTCCATTATGTTTAAGGATAGGAAATATTCACAGACCCTCCTTAGTTGACTGATTGCCCATCACCATTCTGAACATGATAGCACTGCACTGATTTTCCATCTTTTTACTTTGGTTGCTCTGTCTGTCCAATGAGTCACAGTTGATAACAGTTTATGGAATTTAGGAAAATAAGTAATGGGTGCCTGGGAGTGATTTCAAGGTGGTGATTAAATTGAGTGGATCAAATCACATAAAGCACATGGCTTGTGTTGCAATGTTCAGTGCCCTAAGGATTACCTTACAGCCTTGAAATTTCTGATTAATTTTCAAATAATATAGCATTATACAGGCTGACTACTCCGTTGTGTTGGCAGTGACTTAGTGCGGCACTAACATCAGCCTTTTGGGTGCTCTTTGTGTTTTGGCATTCATTGGCAGCAATTGTAATACAGAGGAATGTGATCAGTTACATTTCCAACGTATATTGTCCTTTTCATTATTCCAACATTAGATTTTAAAAGTCCTCATTTGAATTTTTACATTTCTATTGCATGTTATCTTTGTATAGCTTTGAAGCTGCAGTTGTTTCATCACTTTCATTAAATTGATAGAAAGAAGCACAAGTTCTTGAATATAGTTTCTTCTAGTAGCATCTGTTATTTGCTGTTGGGTTGAATTTCATTGAATGGTTTGTGAACTCACAGTACTGACGCCTTTGATTGGATTCTGGCTTTGTGGTTAGCTGGAATGCAGCTGATAGATTGTACAGTGAGGACACCTATTTCATGTTACTGAAGGTCTTTGTTGAGAAAACTTAACTGCAATACCTCACAGAATCACAGAATGCTGCACAGAAGGAGGCCATTTAGCCCATTGTGCACCGGCTCTCCAAATGAGCAATTCACTTCGTGCCACTTCCCAGCCTTCTCCCCATACTGCACATTCTTCCTTTGCATATAACAGTCTTATTCCCTTTTGAATGCTTCAATTGAACCTGCCTCCACCACACACTCAGGCAGCGCATTCCAGACCTTAACCACTCGCTGCATGAAAATGTTTATTCTCATGTCGCTTTTGCTTCCTTCACCAATTACTTTAAATCTGTCTCCTCTCGTTCTCGATCCTTTCACGAGTGGGAACACTTTCTCCCTATCTACTCTGTCCAGACTCCTCATGATTTTGAACACCTCTCTCAAATCTCCCCTCAGCCTTCTCGACTGCAAGGATAATAGTCCCAACTTCTCCAATCTATCTTCATAACTAAAGTTCCTAATCCCTGGAACTATTCTCGTGAATCTTTTCTGTACCCTCTCTAACGTCGTCACATCCTTTCTTAAAGTGCGACGCCCAGAACTGGATGCAATACGCCACCTGAAGCTGAACTACTGTCTTATACAAGTTCAACATAACCTCCTGTTCTTGTACTCTATGCCCCTATTAATAAATACCAGGATACTGTCTGCTTTATTAACCGCTGTCTCAACCTGTAGTCCTGCCACCTTCGATGACTTATGTACATATACACACAGGTCCCTCTGATCCTGCACCCTCTTTAGAATTGTACCCTTTATTTTATATTGTCTCTCCATGTTCTTCCTACCAAAATGTATCACTTCACATTTCTCCACATTGAACTTAATCTCACCTGTCCTTCCATTCCACCAACATGTCTGTCCTTTTGAAGCCCAGTAAAGTTGGCTTTCCCAGGTAATTATTCTTACTCTGGATTGTTCTTTGTCCTTTTCCATAGTCAGCCTAAACATTATGATACAATGACGTTCAACTGACACTTCATCCACTTGGCCCATCTCATTCCCAAGAACCAAGTCTAGCAGTGCCTCCTTTCTCGTTTGACTAGCAACATACTGCTGTAGAAGATTTTCCTGAACACACTGCAGGAACTCTTACTCCTCACTGCTCTTTAGACTACTCCTATCCTAGGCTATGTTTGGATAATTAAAGTTCCCCATTATAACTACCCTATAGGTGGCGCAGTGGTTAGCACCGCAGCCTCACAGCTCCAGCGACCCGGGTTCAATTCTGGGTACTGCCTGTGTGGAGTTTGCAAGTTCTCCCTGTGTCTGCGTGGGTTTTCTCCGGGTGCTCCGGTTTCCTCCCACAGCCAAAAGACTTGCAGGTTGGTAGGTAAATTGGTCATTATAAGTTGCCCCTAGTATAGGTAGGTGGTAGGGGAAGAGAGGGGCAGGTGAGGATGTGGTAGGAATATGGGGTTAATGTAGGATTAGGATAAATGGGTGGTTAATGGTCGGCACAGACTCGGTGGGCCGAAGGGCCTGTTTCAGTGCTGTATCTCTAAATAAAAAAAAAATTTTAAAAAATAAGTTTTGCACTTTTCTGTGATTTCCTTGCAAATTTGTTCCTCCACATCCTTCCTGCTAGTTGGCAGCCTATAGACAACACTGAGCAATGTAACTGCACCTTTTTTGTTCCTTAGCTCTAGCCAAATAGATTCTGTCCTCGACCCCTCTGGGGAATCCTTTTTCTCCAACACTGCATTGCTCTCCTTAATACCGTCACTCCACCTTTTTATTCCCTTTCCTATCTTTACTGAATACCTTGTATCCAGGAATATTTAATACCCAGTCTTTCCCTTCTTTGAACCAGGTCTCTGTTATAGTCACAATATCATATTTCTACATGTCAGTCTGCACCTGTAATTCACCAGTCTTATTCACAACACTCCGTGCATTCACATACATGCACATTAACCCTGAATTAGACTTTATTAATTTCTCCCTTACTCTGACCCCACCTAATAACTTAATATTCCCTTTCAAAATGGTTGCAAAAACAAAACTATTGATTTTTTTTCCCCTTTCTGCCTCCTCCTCAGCTATACTCTGCACGGATCCTAATAGTCTTTCCCATTTGTTTTCAGAGACCATGCGTGTCAGAGATGGCAGGTTTTTTGACCATGGGAGTGTCACAGCTGAGTGTGATCCTGTCTTGACCTGAGCACTGATGAGAATTTTCAACAGGCATTGCTGGATAGCGAATAGGGATGGAAAGCATGCTGATTTTCCCCTCTCTGATCCAGTAGCACATAGACCATTTGTAATATCCTTCCTGCTACCCTGACTGAGATCGGAGAGGCATTTAATCTGGGGAACTCCTTGGTTAATATAGGCCACTTACTCAATCAGATAAACTTGCTGAGCCTTTCAAATTTACTTTAAAATGTTAAATCTTTTTGCAACGTGTTGAGAAGGCACATGTAATTTTCTAACTGTGTGGTTTAAGCTTGTTTTATTCACAAAACTGTACTTGCTTAGTCTGGACAGAGTTACTTAGACAAGCAGAAGCCCAGCAGCTCAAGCCTTGCTCCAGATGATCTATGTTTATAGCAACCCAGGATAAGCACACGTTCAACTTGGAAGTTTAAATTCAAGGATGAGAAGGCAACATACTACAGACTGAAAACTAGCATTTTTGGATACAGTTTCATTTAAATACATCTCCAACAGCCAACACAGTACACTGCTTCCCAACTGAGGCTACATGTGTTGAGCTGATAAGAGGTGACATTGAAGCAACAGTCCATGCTTTCAAAGCCTTCACTGAAAGGAATTAGACTGCTTTTCCAGATAATTGAGTTCAGCAATGTGATTCTGCCTATGCCACAAACCTCCTCGCCATCCCTTATTGCAAAATCTTTCACAGTTGACATTTAAAAGGATTTGTACCCATTAAATATATGTACAGATTCTATCTGAATCACTTTTACAAGTATCACCACACACCTAATGCAGAAACATGTGCTGCAGAATAGAGTGGTTATATTTTAAACTTTATATTTGTGAAGTATGTATGGTGTTCAGTGTTATCTATAACAGAGGTAAAATTAACTTAATATTGGAAACAAGATGGACACACTTCTGGTTAAAATTGTTTACTGCTCTGCATACAGAGGGTCATGACAGTCATTTTCAGTTATATCAAGGGAGAGCTTCAATCATGTGTCCTCTGGGAAGTGCATATTGCAACTTCACCTTGGGGGGCAGTGGCCCAGAATTTCCTTAGTAACTTGGTGACAGTGGAATGGAAACTCTTTATGTCGCACTTCTGGTGAAGTTATGGCAGTGGGACAGAAGCAGCTTGGAGGAAGTTCCCGGCCATTGTCTCAATACCTTCAGATCAGTGTATAAAACCAAGTGGCTGGCATCCTTCTGTCTACTCAGAATCCAGACACCTTTCCCTCTCACCTCGCCCTTTTGCTAAGTGAATGGGATCCTTGGGGGACCCAGCTTTTCTGTAATCATGGTGAATCCCCCTTACACTTGATTTACTTTATTAAAACAGTCAGAGTTCATTCTTTTGCTGAGTATATTCAAAACTATATTGGGAAGTAAAAGATGCAATGCCAATGTAAATAACTTGAATGATGAAACAGCTCTGCAATTGTTGGATCAATTCAGGCCACAACAGGGAGTCAAAATGGAACACGATTTTCAGCTCAGTGTTAGTTTTGTTATTCCATCGATCAGTAGTGCAAATGTATTTAGCAGTGGCCTTCACATTTGAAACATGAAATTATAATAAGCGATAATTCATAAGATTTGTTTTGCAAGTTTGCCTCAAACGTTGGCAGGACATCATGGTTCCTTTGCATTTATTTTCCAGCTATGTAGTGCAAAACCAATTATATATTCTAATAATTGTAGTTTTGATACCTCAGTTATACTTATCTGGTCACTCACATGAATTTGATTTCTATGTGAGCAGATCCTGGGATTGGTGGGAAGGGTGGACACACCTTGGAAGTATGGTTGGTAGAAGGTGCATGGTTCTCCTGTAAATATAAAATCAGCCAACCTGCAACCCAACTGCTGTTGGGTGAAGTACTTGCTATGCTGGAATGCTAAGTTTGCATCTGCTTGCTTACAAAAGGGGAAAGTCAGGGATTTGAGCACTCGGCCTCTTGAATTCATCTTTCTAGCATTTCAACCTAACTTCCAACTGCATTTGAATTCCTGCATAATACCCTTTGAGCAATTGCAGGTCATGTTGGAGGCAGGGAGATGCACAGAACCAGCTTCATATCAACTCATAGATGAAGTGAAGCAGAACCAATTGCTGTAGAAATCAATCTTTCAACAAAGGCTGCTTAAATTATATGTATAATAGTATTTAATTTAGAGGTATAGGAAGATCATGACATCAGGTCCTTCATTCCCATATAGTCATAAAGACACCAAGCATAGCCCACACTAAAAAGACCTTGCCAGCCACAGCTTGATTTGCAGTGGTTCAGGAACCAAAGGTAAATAAGGAAGCTGGTGGATGTAGTATATTTGGTTTTTCAGAAGGTTTTTGATAAAGTCTCCTACAGGAGGTTGGTTAGCAAAATTAAAGCACATGGGATAGGAGGTAATATACTGGCATGGATTAAGGATTGGTTAACAGGCTGAAAACAGAGAGTAGGAATAAACGGGTCATTCTCGCATTGGCAGGCTGTGACTAGTGGGGTACCACAAGGATCAGTACTTGGGCCCCAGCTGTTCACAATATATATCAATGATTTGGATGTGGGGACCAAATGTAATATTTCCAGGTTCGCAGATGACACAAAACTAGGTGGGAATATGTGTTGTGAGGAAGATGCAAAGCGGCTTCAAGGGGATTTGGACAGACTTAGTGAGTGGGCAAGAACGTGGCAGATGGAATATAATGTGGAAAATGTGAGGTTATCCATTTTGGTAGGAGGAATGGATGTGCGGAGTATTTCTTAAATGTAGGAGATTAGAAAGTGTAGATGTACAAAAGGACCTGGGTGTCCTTGTCAATAAGTCACTGAAAGCTAACATGCAGGTGCAGCAAACAGTAGGAAAGCAAATGGTATGTCAGCCTTTATCGCAAGAGGATTTGAGTACAGGAGGAGTGAAGTTTTGCTTCAATTGTATAGAACCTTGGTCAGACTGCACCTGGAGTACTGTTTGCAGGTTTGGTCCCCTTACTTTAGGAAGGATATTATTGCCATAAAAGGAGTGCAATGAAGGTTCACCAGATTTGTTCCTGGGATGGCGGGACTGTCCTATGAAGAGAAATTGGGGAAACTGGGCCTGTATTCTCTAGAGTTTCGAAGAATGAGAGGTGATCTCATTGAAACCTACAAAATACTTAAAGGGATAGACAGGGTAGATGCAGGTAAGATGTTTCCCCTGTTTGGGAGTCTAGAACCAGGGAACACAATTTCAAAATAAGGGGGAAGCCACTTAGGACAGAGATGAGGAGAAATTTCTTTACTTAGAGGGTTGAGAATCTTTGGAATTCTGTACCCCAGAGGGCTATGGAAGCTCAGTCATTTGAGTATGTTTAAAGCAGAGATTGACAGATTTCTAGATACCAATGACATAAAGAGATATGGGGATAGTGTGAGAAAAAGGCATTGAAGTGTTGGAGCAGGCTTGATGGGCTGAATGGCCAACTCCTGTTGCTGCATTCTTATGTTCCATAGTACTGGGGCATTTGAGTACTGTTTACTTAGAACCGATACTTAAATGTTCCAGTACCTTTTGCTGCCCAGGCAAGGTATGATTGAAATGTGCAGTTAATGAAAGCAATTTGAAGATCCTGGCGAGCAGTTCCACTGCTGGAAAGCACTTACACCACAACCAGTTTTAACACTAGGAGTTGGACTCATCTGTACCCAATTTATACCAATTTAACACAACACCGGGGACTGTGCACTGCTTTTTGGGAGCAGGTTTACAATGATAGCAGCAATAGTGGTGTATAAGATTTGGATGGATTTGAATCATTCTGCTCAATTATTCTGGTTGCTGTATCTAATGCTTAGTTATAGAGATCTTAAGAACTGCTTTGCCTGTGCTGGGACGAGGGAGCAGTACCTCAGGACATGTGCGATGCCAATATCATCACCCTCTATAAAAACAAAGGTGACCGCGGTGACTGCAACAACTACCGTGGAATCTCCATGCTCAGCATAGTGGGGAAAGTCTTTGCTCGAGTCGCTTTAAACAGGCTCCAGAAGCTGGCCGAGCCAGAGGCACAGTGTGGCTTTCGTGCAGAGAGACCGACCATTGACATGCTGTTCTCCCTTCGTCAGATACAGGAGAAATGCCGCGAACAACAGATGCCCCTCTACATTGCTTTCATTGATCTCACCAAAGCCTTTGACCTCGTCAGCAGACGTGGTCTCTTCAGACTACTAGAAAAGATTGGATGTCCACCAAAGCTACTAAGTATCACCACCTCATTCCATGACCATATGAAAGGCACAATTCAACATAGCGGCACCTCATCAGACCCCTTTCCTATCCTAAGTGGCGTGAAACAGGGCTGTGTTCTCGCACCCACACTTTTTGTGATTTTCTTCTCCCTGCTGCTTTCACATGAGTTCAAGTCTTCAGAAGAAGGAATTTTCCTCCACACAAGATCAGGGGGCAGGTTGTTCAACCTTGCCTGTCTAAGAACGAAGTCCAAAGTATGGAAAGTCCTCATCAGGGAACTCCTCTTTATTGACGATGCTGCTTTAACATCTCACACTGAAGAGTGTCTGCAGAGTCTCATCGACAGGTTAGCGGCTACCTGCAACGAATTTGGCCTAACCATCAGCCTCAAGAAAACGAACATCATGGGACAGGACGTCAGAAATGCTCCATCCATCAATATTGGCGACCACGCTCTGGAAGTGGTTCAAGAGTTCACCTACCTCGGCTCAACTATCACCAGTAACCTGTCTCTCGATGCAGAAATCAACAAGCGCATGGTAAAGGCTTCCACTGCTATGTCCAGACTGGCCAAGAGAGTGTGGGAAATGGCGCACTGACATGGAACACAAAAGTCCGAGTGTATCAAGCCTGTGTCCTCAGTACCTTTCTCTATGGCAGCGAGGCCTGGACAACGTATGTCAGCCAAGAGCGGCGTCTCAATTCATTCCATCTTCGCTGCCTCCGGAGAATACTTGGCATCAGGTGGCAGGACCGTATCTCCAACACAGAAGTCCTCGAGGCGGCCAACATCCCCAGCTTATACACGCTACTGAGTCAGCGGCGCTTGAGATGGCTTGGCCATGTGAGCCGCATGGAAGATGGCAGGATCCCCAAAGACACATTGTACAGCGAGCTCGCCACTTGTATCAGACCTACCGGCCATCCATGTCTCCGCTTTAAAGACGTCTGCAAACGCGACATGAAGTCCTGTGACATTGATCACAAGTCGTGGGAGTCAGTTGCCAGCGTTCGCCAGAACTGGCACGCAGCCATTAAAGCGGGGTTAAAGTGTGGCGAGTCGAAGAGACATAGCAGTTGGCAGGAAAAAAGACAGAAGTGCAAGGGGAGAGCCAACTATGTAACAGCCCCGACAAACAAATTTTATCTGCAGCACCTGTGGAAGAGTCTGTCACTCTAGAATTGACCTTTATAGCCACTCCAGGTGCTGCTCCACAAACCACTGACCACCTCCAGGCGCTTACCCATTGTCTCTGGAGATAAGGAGGCCAAAGAAGAAGAAGAAAGGACACACCTTTTGCACTAACACATGACCTTGGAGCTCCTGAGAAAAAGTGTTCCAGGCCATGAACAGAATGAGACACAACCAAGTCTATATTTATAACACTGTATTCTTTTTACCTTTGGTGATAGTCTTAGTGCAATGTTACTATGTCCCATAGAAAGCAAATAACAAGGTGCAGCAGAGCAGTTCAAAAATTCTTAACGGCTCATTTCTGAATGTTAAAGATAGCATAATACGATTTCACTGAGGCATCAATTTTTCTGAGAAAATATACCTCAAGGAATAAGGCTGCAGTAACAGCATCAGCAAATTTAGTACCTCAATTCAGTATTTAGGCACTATTTACTAGATACAAATATCAAAATACAAATTGATTATGGAGTAGACACAAGTATTCATGTAATAACTGCTACATTTGTATTTAATGGATAACTGGCACTATAACAGATTTGGTTTTACATAACTGCATTTGGGATAGGAATCCAATTCGTTTGATAACTGAACACAGCAATTTACATTGCAGTTATATCGTTAAATAATGTAATCTACCTGCAATGCCATTTAACATCTCATAGCACCTTCTCCATAATACCTACTGAATCTCTATTTTCTACAACTAGAATAATGCTGAGTCTAGTGAATGAGAAGAGGTATAAACAAAACTCTTTAATTTTCATAAGGGTAACTTCAGAAGGTAAGATTTTCCCTTTTGTGAGGTTTGAGAATTGAACTCTGTATAGAAATTACAACATGGAAATAGGCTGCTCAACTCACCTATCCAACCTATTTTTAAAATGTTGACATGGTCTCTGCTTCAATCACGAGCTCTGGTAGTGCATTTTGCAGCCTCACAAACGGTGTGTATATACACATTGTCAGACAAACCCCCACCTGCCACGTTATTTTGCCACATGAACATTAAAACTTAAAGATTGCAAACCTGGACTGGAAGGACATTTATATAGTACCAGACAATGTTGAAACAATGGGGACTCTGCAGTTTCTCCAATACACAGAAGTGTTCAAACCAGTTCTAGTCACATGGCTAGCTGGCTGGAGCTTTTGGATTTGAGCTTCCAACAAATGTTGAAGAGACTGTTCCATATAAGGAGCTAGTCACATGATTAACCTGCTGTGCACTGTGGGAGCTTTTTGAATTTGAAACTCCCATCAAAGGCAGAGAATGCCGTATGCTCCTGGAACTGAAGCAAGAACATCGCACCTGCATGCTCATCTCTCAAGGAACTGAAACCATTGAAGACACGTGAAATTCAAAGAGAGAAGGGTTTGCCATGTGAACAAAGTTTTAAGAAGATTACTGGGCCCAAACGAGTCGCAAGACTATATCGTCAATCAAGGACTACAGCGAGCTTGAGAAACAGTTGCAAGATATTGACTCAAACTCTTCTACATATCTTTTCTTCTCTTTTCTATTCATATCTGCATGTTTATATCGCGTATGCATGCTAGCGTGAGTGCGTCGGATATCCGTAAGCATGAACCATATTAGAGTTTAAGTTTTAAGGTTTTAATAAATTTCCTCTTTCTGCCTTATAATTGGAAAGTTGTGAACAAGGATTCACAAAGGGGGTGCTCAAAACACAGTGTTAAAAATTAAACCCTATTACAATAAGACCACGTAAAGACAGCAAAAGACCCCTGGACCTTGCTCACCTGGTCGTAACAATATATATATAAAATTCTCTTGCATGCACTCTCTGTAAGCTCTTGTATTTAATCCTGTTTCTATATGACCTTGTTCTCGACCCATCAACTGGAGACAGTATGTTCTATCTACTTTGTCTCATTCATTACCTTCTGTCAAAGCATCTCATAATCCTTTTTGTTCTAATAAAAACAGCATTACTTGGCTGGACTAGCAAGGTGAGCTGGGGTTATAGATACAATGATGAGATAATCTCTACTATTGTCATTTTGCATTAAGAAATGGTGGTAGACTATAGTTAAGTAGGACCACCCAGCTACAGCCTGCTCATTCTGTCCATCACTTTGGAAAAAACCCAAGTCATAGCTGGGTAACATAATTGCTTCTCCCCTTCTGACAATGAGATCTTTTTAGGGCCATTCCTTACACCAAAATATAGACTGTATTTTAAAATTATAAACACGTATTTCAAGAGTATAAGTGCAGATATCTTTCATTGCTCATTGGGGTTTCTGCAGTTTTCTACTTTGTTACTGTACCTTTCATGGATATGTTTTTGTCCATCTACTTAACATAATTAGCACTTTAGCTCAGATAGAAGATGAGAATAAACATTACAAGCAGAATTAGAAAAAGATATTTATTTCAGAATTTGAGGCACGTGTTTTACCAGTTCCCAGTGCTATATGCAGCCATTCACATCCCCATAGGACAGTCACAAATGAAATCAACTGAAGATGGATAGTCTGTAGCCCAGTTTGTTCTGCTCTCCATTTGAAGATAGTAGCAGGGACTACTAAGGAGAAACTAGGGTGGAAGTATGTTTCTCAATATGCTTAGAAATTGCATTTAACATTTTGGTCTTGGAATAACATTGCTGTCCTTATAATAGGAATGACTATTCCATTTCTTAACGTAACCAGTCAGGTTTTCTACATGCTCAGCACTGTGTTGCTCGCACCTTCCTCACATCCATATTGAGTTCTCTCAGGAAACAAATTTCACTTGCAATGGTTCCTGTGCATTTTGAGATCTCAGCAGTCTGCAATACCCTAGGGATTCCAGACTGCAGGCCTCAACATTTTGCATTATTTTCTTTTCCACCAAAGCCAAGGGATGAAGATCTTGAATTCCCTGTTGTGTTTTTATCACCTAGTACATTAATCGGGTGTGCAAGTGCTATGTTTCAGCGCTGGGACTTCTACATAAGCAGCTTCATGTGTCATAGAATGAACTGAAATATGAATTCTGTAGCAGTAATATGAGCATTTATAAACCATTAAGATGTTTTTTTGGTATTGATGAGAACATTTTTTTTTGCTACCGTAGTAGAAAACTTCTTCCATGGAACATTTGTATTGTATACAAAGCTAATCTTAGTCAGTAGATATATAAATTTAGATGCAGACCCAATTCTTTCAACATTACTCTTTTGGAAAATTAAAAATCCTCAGCTCTACTCCCAGATCATAAAATTTTACATCATGCACATTTAACAGTTGTCACAATTGGTGCAAATTTGAAGTATTTTCTCCACTGAAAACAATACATTTCTGTAGTGTTTCTCACATCCAATTATGTCTCAGGTGTTTTACAGAGCAGTGGGCAATGGGTAAATGTCAAGTTAGAGTGCGGAGGGGAAACGTATGCAAGGCGGGAGGCAAAAGCACAGTTAGGCACAGACTTTTGAAAACTGGGATAGATGTGTCAAGGGGGAGAACTGAAGGAGGGAGTTCCAGTAAGCTTGGGCGTAAGAACTGAAACAGAGGATGCTGATAGTGGATCAAGTACAGAGCAATGGAAATAAACGATGCAAGGTTAGCTCACTGCATAATATATATTACACATCTCTGTCTGTGATGAGATAGATTAATTTAAACTGTAAATGAAAATGTTAGTTTCCTGTCAATAGTATGTTGCTTTCTAGTCCTTTATATTTAAATTTCAAGAGTTAAAGCTATGCTTGATTTACTATAAATATGAATCATCTAGAGTAAATTGTTTATCTCCCTATCCTGTTGGTCCTGCTTCTGTGGAGCTGTACTGTGACGACCGAGGCGGGAGGAGTGCACTGTTGATTCAGTCCCACTTCTCCACGGGTCACAGCATATCAATAAATTTTTCCACTGACCGAAAAGCAGCCAATTACATACTCTCTTTATTTGTCCCCCAGAATAAAGCACACCAACCAGGTTTCTTTAATCAACAACAGAATTAACTATTTATTATAAAAACAAGTCTTAACCAATAGTGAGATAAATCTACATACGAAAAGCTCCTTATTTCCCTAGTCCTCATGCGCACATACACATACATTCAAAAAAAACATTTACCGGGGAAAAAGGATTTTGGTTTACAGCTGTTTCATAGGAATAGAAGGAATAATAAAATAACTTACTTTGTCACGTTCTGGTAGGAAGTTCTTCAGTTTGGTGAGGTGTTCCAGAGTTGAATAGTTGGATGTTACTTGACGTCTCTCCAGGAGAGGTTGATGAACAGTCTGTAATGGGTAGGTGGTCAAGGCCGTTCAGCTGCAGCAGGCTTCACATTGCTCTTTGATCAGGAGTGAAGCAACAGGTTTAGTTTAGTTTAGCAATACAGCACTGAAACAGGCCCTTCGGCCCACTGAGTCTGTGCCGACCATCAACCACCCATTTATACTAATCCTACACTAATTCCACATTCCTACCACATCCCCACCTGTCCCTACATTTCCCTACCACCTACCTCTCCTAGGGGCAATTTATAATGGCCAATTTACCTATCAACCTGCACGTCTTTGGCACGTGGGAGGAAACTGGAGCACCCAGAGGAAACCCACGCAGACACACGGAGAACTTGCAAACTCCACACAGGCAGTACCCAGAATTGAACCCGGGTCGCTGGAGCTGTGAGGCTGCGGTGTGTTTAAAAACACACAACATTCTAAATTTTTGTTACAAAAACAAAAACCTTATAACAGTACCCACCCTTTGTTAAGTTAAAGAAGCTGTCCACTATTTTTTTTTAAGTGAAGGAACACGGCCTCCAAACAGCCAAAACATTTTACAACCAGTTAAGTGCTTTTGATGTGTATTCACTGTAGGAACTATTTCTGATAACCATGAATCCCATTCATTGACAAAAACCTTAATGTTTCTTTTGCCACCACCTTTGCTGGTAATCTGTTCTACATTACTTACCACCTTTTTACTGAAAAGATTGCTCCTGCAAATTTTATAACAAATGTTCACTGTAAAGATGTTTATAATTTTTTGTAATAACACTTTTTAAGTACATGTATTTAGTGCAGTTGCATCAGTGTCTTAATATACTTCGAGTTTTGTTTCTTTGATTGCAGAAAACTTTGTGAATTTTTATCAGCAACAATTATTCAAGCTGCCAAGTAAATTCCTTCCTTTTGAAAATTCTGATTAATATTTTGATGGGATTAATGCAGCATAATATGACATTACATTAAATACACAAGCTATGGATGAAGGCCTAAGTAAATATTTGAGCAGAGTTCTGAACTATAAGTTTATGAAGTATTCAATTGTTCGTCTGTCAACAAGTTTCTTAAGTACTCATCTGGCTCACGTAATTCTCTTGGACATTTTGATGTTTCATGCTGCCATGAGATCTTTCTTTCCTGAAGAGTTGACAACTATTTAATATTTGGTGGTATTTCTGTCTCTCTATCAATGTCAATTATATGCATTGTAAACAGCCTAAGTGTTACGACCAGGTGAGCAAAGTGTCTAGGGGGTCTCTTGCTGTCTTCACATGGTCTTATTGTAACAGGGTTTAATTTTAAACACAGTGTTTTGAGCTCTCCCTTTGTGAATCCTTGTTTGCAACTTTCCAATTATAAGGCAAATAACTGAGCACAAACAGGCTTTCTTTGGTTTAAAGCAGAAAGATGAAATTTATTAAACCTTAAACTTAACTCTAATATGGTTCACGCCTATGGATATACGATGCTCTCATGCTAGCATGCACATGCGATATAAACATGCAAGATAGGGACAGAAGAGAGTAGAAGAGTTAAGTAGAACAGTTTGAGGCAATATCTTGTTGGTGTTTCTAGAGCTCACTGTAGCCCTTGACTGAAGTTGTATTCTTGTGTTTTGTTGGGGCCCAGTAATCATAAAACTTTGTTCACATGGCAAACCTTTCTCTCTTTGAGTTTCACATGTCTTCAGTGGTTTCTGTTCTCTGAGAGATAGACAGGCAGCAGGCAGGCAGACAGGAGGTGTTCTTCGTTCCAGAAGAGTGCACAGCGTTCTGCCTGGTAAAATCTTTGGGAGTTCAAATTCAAAAAACTCCCAGGGTGCTCAGCAGGTTAGTCATGTGACTAGTTCTTTATATGGAACAACCTCTTCACATCCCTTGTTGGCAGCTCAAATTTCTCTGCCCCAGCCAGCTAGCCATGTGACTAAAACTAGTCTGACCACTTCTGTGTATTGGAGAGCAACTGCATTGTTTCAACATTGTATGTTACCATGGAAATGTCTTTCCGATCAGAGATTGCAATTTTTAAAGTTTTAATGTTCATGTGGCAAAATAATGTGTGCCTCAGTCTTGGCAGATGGGAGTTTGCCTGACACTAAGACTGATTCCTGAGGCACCATATTATGTAACTCCTTCCATGCTGATCCAGCTCCATGTATAACTGCCCTTTGCTTCCTCTGCTTTGACCAA
Source organism: Heterodontus francisci (assembly GCF_036365525.1). Classification (NCBI taxonomy): domain Eukaryota; kingdom Metazoa; phylum Chordata; class Chondrichthyes; order Heterodontiformes; family Heterodontidae; genus Heterodontus; species Heterodontus francisci. The sequence goes on from NC_090393.1 coordinate 8,004,081, forward strand.
TTTACAGTTCACTTCAGAAGAACTCCACCTGTGTATGCCTTTCAACCTTGTAGACTAATCTACTTGGTGGCACTGGATCCAAAGCTAAAATCTAAATAAACAGTAATAAAAACAAAACAAGCTGGGAATACTCAGCAGGTTTGGCAGCATTTCAGTGCTGTATCTCTTAAATAAAAAAAATAAATACATAAAAAGCAGAGTTAACGTTTTTGCTCAGTGACCATTCATCAGAACTGGCAAAGGTTAGGAATGTAATAGGTTTTAAGCAAATAAAGCGGGGGTGGGGCAAAAGATAACAAAAGGGAAGGAAGGTGTTGATAGGACAGAGGGTCACAGAGAATAACTGACAAGAAGGTCATGGAGCAAAGGGTGTGTTAATGGGGTAGTGAAAGACAAAGCATTAGTACAGAGAGGGTGTTAAATGACAGAATAATGAACAAACCTGGCCAAAAGCACAAACATGAAAAAAACAGTGGGCAGGCACATGGTAAAAAAAAAAATGATGAAACAAACGAAAAGAAAAAGATAAAAAGGGGACCAGTCATGCTCTGAAATTATTGAACTCAATGTTGAGTCCGATAGGCTGTCATGTGCCTAATCAGCAAATGAGATGCTGTTCCTCGAACTTACGTTGATGTTCGCTGGAACACTGCAGCAAACCCAGGACAGAGATGTGGGCATGAGAGTATGGGTGTGTGTTGAAATGGCAAGTGACAGGAAGCTCAGGATCATGTTTTTGGACTGAGCGAAGGTGTTCCGCAAAGCGGTCACCCAATCTACGTTTGGTCTCCTCAACGTAGAGGAGACTGCATTGTGAGCGGCGAATACAGTATACTACATTGAAAAAAGTACAAGTAAATCGCTGCTTCACCTGAAAGGAGTGTTTGGGGCCTTGGATAGTGAGGAGAGAGGAGGTAAACGTGCAGGTGTTACACCTCCTGCAATTGCATGGGACGGGGACGAATTGTCTGGGATAATGGAGGGACCAGGGTGTTGTAGAGGGAACGATCTTCTACCCCCTTCCTAAAATCCACAAGCAGGACTGTCCTGGCAGACGCATCGTTTCAGCCTGTTCCTGCCCCACTGAACTTATTTCGTCCTAACCTGACTCTATCTCTTCTCCCCGGTCCAGTCTCTTCCCACCTACATCCATGACTTTTCTGACGCCCTACATCATTTTGACAATTTCCAGTTTCCTGGCCCTAATCGCCTCCTCTTCACTATGGATGACCAATCTCTCTACACCTCCATCCCCCACCAGGACTGTTTGAGGGCTCTCCGGTTCTTCCTTGAACAGAGGCCCAACCAGTCCCCATCCACCACCACCCTCCTCCGCCTGGCTGAACTTGTTCTCACACTGAACAACTTCTCCTTCAACTCCATGCATTTCCTTCAGGTAAAAGGTGTCGCTATGGGTACCCGCATGGGTCCTAGTTATGCCTGTCTATTTGTGGGATATGTCGAACATTCCTTGTTCCAGTCCTACTAAGGCCCCCTCCCTCAACTCTTTTTCCATTGATGACTGTATCGGTACCGTTTCCTGTTCCTGCCCTGAACTGGAAAACTTTATCAATTTTGCTTCCAATTTCCACCCTTCTCTCACCTTTACATGGTCCATCTCCGACACATCCCTTCCCTTCCTTGACTTCTCTGTCTCCATCTCTAAAGACAGGCTGTCTACTAATATTCATTATAAGCCCACCAACTCCCGCAGCTACCTCGACTACACTTCTTCACACCTTGCCTTCTGTAACGACTCCATTCCATTTTCCCAGTTTCTCCGTCTCCGACGCATCTGCTCTGATGATGCAACCTTCCACAACTAACCTTTGCCAGTTCTGATATGTCTTCCTTTTTCCTCAACTGGGGATTCCCCCGCACTGTGGTTGACAGGGCCTTCAACTATGTCCAGCCCAGTTTCCGCACCTCTACCCTCACCCCTTCCCCTCCCTCCCAGAATCGCGACAGGGTTCCCCTTGTCCTCACTTTCCACCCCACCAGCCTCCACATCCAAAGGATCATCCTCTGCCATTTTCACCATGTCCAGCGTGATGCCACTACCAAATGCACCTTCCCCTCCCCTCCCCTGTCAGCATGGGAGGAAGTTGGAAGTTGGAGAGGAAAGATCTCCGGAGAAGATGAGGTCACTGACAGTCCTGTGGGCAGTAGCTTGATGTTTGGTCGTGGGGTCATGGTCCGGGGGAGGTAGGAAGAAGTTTGAGAGTTGGCGCTCAGCTTCTACAAGGTCGAGGTCGGTACGCCAGACAACAACAGCACCACCCTTGTCTGCAGGTTTGATCACAATATTGGGGTTAGATCTGAGAGAACGGAGTGCAGCAAGTTTAGAGTTAAAATAAACAACCTTCACTGAGTTTCTCCTGTCTGCAATGTTTATGTTCTCAAATAACTTAGATTTGCAAGGTATGATCTCTCTCCCATAAAGCAATGCTAGCGTTCTCTTATGGTTTCATGTTTATCCAGGTGATTCATCATTCGTTCTTTCAGGATTTCCTCTAATACTTTCTTGATGGATGTCAGGCTCACTAGACTGCATTGATGACCCTGCTGAGTAAATTGAACCAATCCTTCAGAAGTGTGATTTCCATTGTATTGCATAAGAGACCCTAGTTATAGTTATTGTATTTGCATTCTTCCAAGAAAAGCTATCTTAACCACTAGGGACTTGTTGGAAAACTCATCTTTTTAAATATCCATTGATAAAAGAAATGGGGAATGTGCCATAGTATAATTCTCTTGTGAGCGAGAATTTGCCCGTAAAGCATCATCTAGCAATTACTAGTAGGCCTGATTTGTCTGAAGTAATTATTGGCCTTGTGTCAACTGTCATGGTGTACACCCTGTGGGTTTCTTTAGAAGCTGAACATTTTGCGCACTTTTACTGTTTTTTTTCCCTGGTTGTATTGCAGTGTGCATATATAGAACGTTACTTCAAAATTTACATTATTTTGAATTTTATTTTGTCCTGTATGATTTTGTGAGTACCTTCTCCTTTTGTCCTTGTGCACCCGTTGCTGAAAGTAAGATGCAGGTGCAGCAGGCAGTTAAGAAGGCAACTGGTATGTTGGCCTTCATAGCGAGAGGATTCAAGTACGGGAGCAAGGATGACTTGGTGCAATTATACAGGGTCTTGGTGAGACCAAATTTGGAGTACAGTGTGCAATTTTGGTCTCGTTATCTGAGGAAGGATGTTCTTGCTGTGGAGGGAGTGCAGTGAAGGTTCACCAGACTGATTCCTGGGATGGCAGGATTGGCGTATGAAGAGAGATTGGGTCGAATAGGCTTGTATTCGCTAGAGTTTAGAAGAATGAGAGGGGATCTCATCGAAACCTACAAAATTCCAACAGGACTGGACAGACTAGATGCAGGAAGAATGTTCCCAATGGTGGGGGAGTCCAAGACCAGGGGGTCACAGTCTAAGGATAAGGGGTAAGCCATTTAGGACTGAGATGAGGAGGGATTTCTTCACCCAGAGAGTGGTGAACCTGTGGAATTCTCTACCACAGAAAACAGTTGAGGCCAAATTATTAAATATATTCAAGAAAGAGTTAAATATAGTTCTTAGGGCTGAAGGGATCAAGGGATACGGGGGGAAAGCGGCAACAGGATACTGAGTTTGGATGATCAGTCATGATCGTACTGAATGGCGGTGCAGGCTCGAAGGGCTGAATGGCCTACTCTTGCTCCTATTTTTCTATGTTTCTCACCAAAACCCAACTGGACTGGCACTGTTAAACCAGACCAGTTTCCCAGTGGAGCTGTGAGCAAATTTAAAATTTGCTTTCTTAGCAATTTTGTTACTGGTGAAGGTGTCAAACTTTAGCGCGCGCCTCATTCTGTCTCTCATCGCACCTGTAGTAAATGACTGCAAATGGTCTGAAGTCTGCAAGGTTTACACCATCAGTCTCAATCTTGCAACACAGAAAGGTGGTGTTGTGAAGACGTTGTGTAACCGTGCGCACTTTTGCCTCTGTTGCCTGAAGACACGCAGGAAACATCAAAGAGTAAATGCTTAATACTTTTAGATTGGTATAAAACTAATGGCAGTAGGAAATGAGATGCATCAGCACCAACAGTATGTATTTACACTTTAAAGGTTGTTTGAGAAGACTTCATACAGGAGTTCCCGAGCTGAACTTTGTAATAAATCTGTTAAACTGGCTTCTGACACCACAATCTGACGTGGTTCTGTTTCAGTACCAGTTACACCGGTTCAAAGTTGGATTTATTCAATTCATGTCTGTTTTATCAGGCATGCAAAGGAAGTTTTTTTTAATTGATTCCTCCTGGAAAATATTGAAAACCACATGCCCATAACCATCAATACTCAGTTATGTTGTGAGATGTGAAATCCTGAACCAAAAATGAACTCATTCAGCTAGAAGCTGAAGCAAATGGGCAAAAACCCGTAGCCAGTTGGGGCAGAACTGTGGGATAAATGTTAGATTCATGGTGTTTGGTTCATCTGTTGCCCTCCACCATTGAAAGAACAATAGGGGTGGGGAGGCATGGGATTATTTTGATGAAACGTTGAAAATAAAGATTTATTTTTGGATGGCATGCTTGCATTTTGTATGTTAAACTTATTAACAATGTTTTATCTGAAATAAATTGGTTTACCTCCCAACAGTTGCAAAGCTTTGAAATCTGCATTGGTGGATACCGGCACTGATGCCCTTGGGCGTATACTTCTCTTTGCTGCTGGCATTTGCCTTCAGGTCATCCACAGAGGGTGTCAACTTATGTACTAGAACTGGTGGACATCTGCTCGGCCTTGTCTGCTTGAGATCTATGACAAATGTGTGCAAGACCCCAACAGAGAGTTGCTCTATGCCGATGATGCCACGCTAGCATTCCAAGGATATGTTCAGTAGCAAATGGACATACTCTCTCACGTAAAGAGTTTTGTTTGATTGTCGTCAGGAAGATAATAGTCGTGGTCTAGGATGTTGCCACACCAATCAGCATTGACAATGTGACGCTGGAGGTTGTTGATAGCTTCACATATCTAGGCTCCGCAATCGCCAGCAATCTGTCACTTGATGCTGAAATCAACACACACATTGCAAAAGCTGCAGCTGTTGTGTCCAAGCTGTGTAAGAGTGTGCGGAACAACAACCACCTGATGGAGAACACCAAACTGTGAGTCTACCAAGCCTATGTCCTCAGTGCACTCCTCTACAGTAGAGAGACCTGGACAACATTTGCTAGGCTGAAGAAAAGGCTGAACAGTTTCCCCCTTCACTGTCTCAGACATATCCCTGGCATCTCTTGGCAGGACAAAGTCACCAACTCACAGGTCCTGAAGCATGCTGATTCAATCAGCATACACTCATTACCTCGCCAGCAAAGTCTGTGATGGCTCGGCTGCATTCATCGGATGGATGACAGTCGTATACCCAAAGACCTTCTGTACGGTGAACTGGCCACTGGATCACGACCTACTGGATGTCCATACCTCCACTACAAGGACACCTGCAAGCAAGAAATGAAGATAGCGGAGTTTGACACAGACAACTGGAGACGGCCATTAACACCCGGGACCTCTGGAGGTTGCTCGAAGGAGGATTGGAAGAGGCAAGGAGAAATGGAAAGCTCAGCTGACTGAGAAGAGGGCCTAGAGAAAAGAGGCCAGTGAATCCTGCACCTTCTCCGCCTAGTGCCTTCAATTGTAGTAAGTGCAGCAGAGACTGCCATGCTAGAGTGGGGCTCCTGAGTCCCACCAGGTGATGTTTAATATAGAATTGACCACCAAGGCACAAACCATTGTTTCGTGAGACGGAAGGCTGCCAGAGCTAACAGTGATAGAGTAAGTATTCTTTCTATCTGCCAAATAACTGACACTGTCTAGGGAATAAACAGCAGTATGCATATGCATTGCCGTTCCAAACCCATTTAGTTATTTTTTAATTTGAACGCTAAGACAAATGATTTAGGCTGAAGTCCCATGTGCAAATTTTTTATTGACTTGTAGGAAATTGAACAGCCTAATGTACCTGCAGCACTTTGTTTTGAGCTCATTGAGCACAAGCATGTTGAAAATGATGGAAGTACTTTTTACAAGTACTGTTGTCATAAAATTTCACACCAGTATGTTGGCACCTGCATTTTAAATGTGATTTCAAGGATGTTTCACTGATGCTAAGAAGTTGCAATATATTCCATGTATGTTTGGGATCAGAGCTTGTCCTAAGTTTGGAATGAAGCAGAGTAAGATATGCTTAGCAAGGGTACATGACATTTAGGAAGGACAGGAAGCTAGGCAAAGGTAGAGGGGTGACTCTGTTCATTTATGAAGGCATTAACATTAAAGAGGGTTGAGCCAAGTTCAGGAAACCAGGATGTAGAAGTAATTTGAGTGGAGATGAGAAATGATAAAGGCAAGAAGTCACTCGTGGGAGTGGTGTACAGGCCCCCTAACTAACCACATGGTAGGACAGAGTATAAAGGAAGAAATATTGGGAGCTTGTCAGAAAAGTATGGTGATAATCATGGGGGATTTTAATCTACATATAGACTAGAAAAATCAGATGGGCAAAGGTAGCCTAGATTAGTTCATAGAGTGTTTTGGGGATAGTTTCTTCGAACAGCACATTCTGGAGCCAGCCAGAGAGCAGGCTATGCTAGATCCGGTGTTGTGCAACGAGATAAGATTAATTGGTGACCTCATAGTGAAGGCGCCTCTAGGTAACAGCGATCATAATATTGAATTGTACTTTCAGTTTGAGGGAGAAAAGAATTGGTCCAAGGCTAGTATTTTAAACTTAAATAAGGGCAGTTATGAGGGCATGAAAGCAGAGCTACCTAAAGTGAACTGGCAAGGTAGGTTAAGAGTTAGGTCAATAGAGATGCAGTGGCAGACATTTAAGGGGATATTTCAGAATACACAGAATAGATACATTCCAACGAGAAAGGAAAATTCCAAGGAGAATACCCACTATCCGTGGTTGACAAAAAGAAGTTAACGACACTATCAAATTTAAAGAAAAAGCATATAATTGTGCAAAGATGGGTGGCAGGTCAGAAGATTGGACAGAATATAAAAGCAGCAAAGAATGACTCAAAGATTGATGAGGGAAAAGTTAGAGTACGTGAGAAAGCTAGTTAGAAATATAAAAACAGATAGTAAGAGTTTCCATATATATTTAAAAAAGAAAAGTTAACAAAATGAGCGTTGTTTCTATAGAAAGTGAGTCTGGGGAATTAAGAATGGAAAATAAGGAGATGGCACATGAATTAACCAGGTATTTTGCATCGGTCTTCACCATAGAGGATACAAGAAACATCCCAGAAAAAACTATAAGTCAGGAAATGGAAGGGAGAGAGGAAATCAAGAAAATTACAGTCACCAGGGAAATGGTGGTACTGAGCAAATAGTTGAAGCTACAGGCTGACAAGTCCCCGGGTCCTGATGGACTTCATCCTAGGGTCCTAAAAGAAATGGCGAGTGAGATAGTTGATGTGTTGATCTTAATTTTCCAAAATTCCCTAGATTTGGGGAAGGTTCCATTAGATTGGAAAATAGCAAATGTAACTCCTTTATTCAAAAAGGGAGGGAGACAGAAAGAAGGAAGCTACAGGCCAGTTAGCTTAACATCTGTCATAGGGAAGCTGTTAGAAACTAATATTAAAGACATTCTAGCTGGGCACTTAGAAAAATTCAAGCTAATTAGGCAGAGTCAACAAGGTTTTGTTAAAGGGAAATCATGTTTAACCAAATTATTGGAGTTCTTTGAAGAAGTAACATGTGCTGTGGATAAAGTGGATGTATTGTACTTGGATTTCCAGACGGCATTTGATAAGGTGTCACATCAAAGGTTATTGCAAAAAATAAAAGCTCATGGTGTAGGGGGTAACATATTGGTATGGATAGAAGATTGTTTAGCTAACAGGAAACAGAGAGTAGGCATAAATGGGTCATTTTCTGGTTGGCAAGATGTAACGAGTAGTGTGCCGCAGGGATCTGTGTTGGGGCCTCAACTTTTTACAATTTATATAAATGACTTGGATGAGGGGACCAAAGACATGGTTGCTAAATTTGCTCATGACACAAAGCTAGGTTGTAAAGTAATTTGTGAAGAGGACATGAGGCTGCAAAGGCATATAGATAGGTTAAGTGAGTGGGCAAAGATCTGGCAAATGGAGTATAATGTGGGAAAGTGTGAAATTGTTCATTTTGGAAAAATAAAAGAGAAGCATATTATCTAAATGGTGAGAGATTACAGAGCTCTGAGATGCAGAGGGTTCTGGGTGTCCTAGTGCATGAATTGCAAAAGTTTAGTATGCAGGTTCAGCAAGTAATTAGGAAAGCTAATCAAATGTTATTGTTTATTGTGAGGGGAATTGAATACAAAAGTAGGGAGTTTATGCTTCAGTTATACAGGGCATTGGTGAGACCACATCTGGAGTACTGTATATAATGTTGGTCTTCTTTAAGGAAGGATGTAAATGCGTTGGAAGCAGTTCAGAGAAGGTTTACTAGACTAATACCTGGAATGGGTCTGTTGTCTGATGAGGAAAGGTTATACAAGCTAGGCTTGTACTTGCTGGAGTTTTGAAGATTAAGAGGCAACTTGATTGAAACATATAAGATCCTGAGGGGTCTTGACAGGGTGGATGTGGAAAGGATGTTTCCCCTTGTGGGAGGATCCAGAACTAGGGGTCACTGTTTAAAAATAAGGGGTTGCCCATTTAAGACAGAGACGAGGAGAATTTTTTTCTCTGAGGGTCATGAGTCTTTGGAACTCTCTTCCTCAAAAGGCAGTAGAAGCAGAATCTTTAAATATTGTTAAGGCAGAGGTAGATAGATTCCTGATAAGCAAGGAAGTGAACTTTTATCGGGGGTAAGTGGAAATGTGGAGTTGAGGTTACACTCAGATCAGCCATGATCTTATTGAATGGCCGAGCAGGCTCGAGGGACCGAGTGGCCTATTCCTCCTAATTCATACGCTTCTGCAGGAAGTCTTGGCACATTTCGCTCTGGAATCAGTTGACACCTAACTCTGTTTGCACTGCAACTTTAGCTTAAGTGCAAAGCTTCGAATCAATATTATAGCTGTGAATGCAGTTTTAAGTGCATACAGTTTGCACATTTTCAAAAGGCTAAAGTGTTACAGTATTTTAAACCTGGAATGTAGGTGCGACAGCAATCTGCTGAGTATTAAAAGTAATTGTATGCATATGTTGACTTTAATTTATCTAGTTAACACTTAAATGCATAAATAGAGTTGTTTCCTGAAAATTGCAAGTATTGTAGAGAAATAGTGATGGGAAGGATCTGTTTAGGTAATATGATTAATGTTAGCATATCCACACATAGTTGGCATGATGAGCAGGAAACTTCCAACAGTTAAACCCAATTGTTCATTTGAAAAAAATTGGTCAAAGCTCGATTAAATCCCATGGCGGGGGGCTCATGCTGTAGTTCTTTTCTTTTGGGCCTCCTTATCTCGAGAGACAATGGATACGCGCCTGGAGGTGGTCAGTGGTTTGTGAAGCAGCGCCTGGAGTGGCTATAAAGGCCAATTCTGGAGTGACAGGCTCTTCCACAGGTGCTGCAGAGAAATTTAACCCGTAACTGCTGCCTTCCGTGTTGTTTCAGTCGCTGTGAGGCAACTATGGAGTGACCTCTCCATGGCGCATGCCTGGGCAAATTTATGGAGGTTGAGAGTTGCCCAGTCGTCAAAACCCCCCTCTCGGCCTTTCTGGTGGGGTCCAAAGGAGTGCAGGACACGATGTTTGGCACCAGTATGGCTGCAGGAACTGCCGGAAACATGCCAAAGGTGACACATGACCGCCTACGGGGTTCCGCTCCGGATTTTCTGTTAGGGTTTACTCCCTTAGCCTTGGTCTCTCCCGAGACGCCCACAAGGCAGTGGGGTTGTTGGGGCCCCTACACAGGTGTAGGATGGTGCCGGTGGGAGGAGGGGATGCAAGGGGGAGGGGTAGAGGGAGGGGGTGGGGGGGGGGGGGTGCAGGGGAAGGGGGTGCGGGGTGAAGATGGTGCGGGGGGGGGCGGGCTGGGACGGGGTTGTGAGGGGGTGAGCTGTAGTGTTGACTTTTTTAAAGGTATTTTTTAAACTTAATCATGTTTGTTAAATAAAAGACAGTAAAATTGCTGTTTAACGGATTCCTAATTGTGAATTGTAAATTTGTTGTTCCAGCTTGAGATAGATGAAATGCATAACATAGCAAAGTAATAGGGAATTTACAGGAAGATTTCACAGTTAATTTAAATGATCAAAGCCAGCCATGTGTGGAGGATTTGTGACAGTAGCCTGGAAAGGAGTGTGTGAAACCAAAGGTTTCCTTGGAAACCAGAGAACTAGCACCTACTTTAGCCTTTTTTGTTTTTATTTAATTAGTGTTAGATTACTGTACTTCTATATCTTTAGCAAGTCTGGTTCACATTTACAAATAAACACACACATCCTCTCCAATCATGTGACAGTAATTTCATTTTGGATTACTTAAATTGGAAGTCAATGACTGGTATTGGGTAACAATTTTTTCTTCAATCTCACCTGTGCCCTTGAGTTGACGGAATAAAGTTTATTGAAACACGTGCTCCGTACCAGAGGATGATGGAACAGTGATTCCTTTCCGCATACATAGTTGGCAGTCACAGTCATGTTATGGACAGTTGCCATAACTTTGCACTTTGGGATAAAAAATCTGAACATGTGTTGATGGGTCCTTGTGCAATGCTTTGTCGACTCTGTGCTCTACGGTCTGTTCCCAGGGACATACATCGCGATAAACATCAACTTCTGCTGGAGGACCATCAACTCGGGGAAAGACGCTCTTTGGTCTGCCCGAAACCTGCTGGTCTTCCAGAGCAAAGAGTTGTCCACGACCTAGTGTTGCAGACTGGCACATTCCAAGGTCCAGGACTATGTGCTGAGGGACGCACTAAAGCTTGGGGCAGTTGCCGCAAAGGCTCAATGGGGAAAGGCCACTGTGTAAGGTCCTCCTGTCATAGTATACCAAGGAGCTGGAACCTGTGTAAAAACCCCTTGGGCTGCATGCACCAAAATATGGTTTTGCTGTCTAATGTGAATGTGCATTGCATGTAAAATGGAATGGAAAGAGTTGTGAGGCAACTCACTTTCTTTATGGAAGGAAACTGATTTGCAGTTTCTGGAATGTTAAATTGGAACTAGTTTTGCAATGTATTTTTTTTTACAGATTTTTATGAATAACCGGTGCTCCGGTTTCCTCCCACAAGCCAAAAGACTTGCAGGTTGATAGGTAAATCGGCCATTATAAATTGTCACTAGTATAGGTAGGTGGTAGGGAAATATAGGGACAGGTGGGGATGTTTGGTAGGAATATGGGATTAGTGTAGGATGAGTATAAATGGGTGGTTGATGTTCGGCACAGACTCGGTGGGCCGAAGGGCCTGTTTCAGTGCTGTATCTCTAAAAAAAAAGTGTATTTTTGGAAAAAAAGTCGATGGTTTCATAGGCATTGCTAGATGCCTGGGGGCATGTTGCCTTTAGTCTGTGAAACTATATCGCCGTTCCTTCACTGTTGCTGGGTCCAAATGCTGGAACTCCCTCACTAACAGCCCTGTGGGTGTACCTATACCAGATGGGCTGCAGCGGTTCAAGAAGGCAGTTCACCACAACCTTCTTGATGGCAATTGGGGATGGGCGGTAAAAAAAATTGCTGGCTTTGCCAGCGTTGCTCGCAGCCTAAGAACGAATATGTAAAAAAAAGTTGTAGCCCAAAGAAGCCTGACAGGAGGGAAGAAAGGGTAAGATAATCCTCAAAATAAAGAAAAAAAACGTGCAGTTTTACACCTCTGAAGTAACAATTAATTTGATTTCCATGTTTTAATGACTGCCAAATTACCAATTAAAAAGCTAAGTTGTACATCTTTACGTACAGCGAGGGTAACTTGCCAGTGGAGAAAGGTTGTTTCTACCACTAAGTTCTTACACAAGAAATGGTATCAATGCGTCAGTCAGCAGAGTCCATTTGTGGACAAGATTCAGTCTGGAGTTCAGGTAAATGTTATGCTTTATGGTGTACTATTGAATCGTAAAGACTAGCAAGGTCCCATGTTTGTGCTGAGTTAGCTGATCTCAACGTAACAGCGGAGGTATCAAAGTTAGCATCTTCTAGCCACTGAGTAACTCATGTAAGATTGATTTCCCCTTTCTATCCAGCCCCTCATTTTCTCCACCTCTGTAAACTTCAGCTCAGATAAAGTTCATGTATCCTACACCCCTGGCCTCACATACCTTTGGCTCCTGTTACTCCAATCCCACAAATTTAAAATTCTCAAATTTTGTTTAAATCCTTGTATACGCTTGCCCATCTCGGCCTCCTCCAGTTCTGCAACCCACCCTCCCTGAATTTTGTTCCTCTGACACTAGCCATGTGTGCAACCTCCTCTCCCTTCACTTTCCATTGGTGGCAATGCTTTCAGCCATCAAGCCATCTCCCCTTTCCCTCTGTTTCCCCTGCTCCCCCACCATTGTAGAATGTTATTCTGCAATAAAGGTACAATATAAATAAAAGTTCTTGTTTTATTCTTCCTTTTCTTCATCTCATCGTGGCAAGTGTGCATGTGTGTGTGCAAGTTTAAGACTGGGCTCACCTGTGATTTTTTTCCCCCCCCCCACCCCCACCCCCTCCCTAAGATTTAATTGCCTAATCACACTTGCTGCCTCAGCTAGAAAGTAAGGAGGAATGGTAATTTGGATGAGATTGCCAAAGAGATGTCCGTGTATGCACCTTAGCAGAGCATAAGTAGTATCCTTCAAGAAAGTAAAAGGGCCAGGGATAGAAACCAGTTCAAAGTCTAAAATGCTTTTTTCTGATGAGGATTCGAATTCTCGAATGGGATTCTGTGCTACCATTCGTACTTTAATAAGTGAAAAGAGCTTGATATTTCATTTCAGAAATCACCTGGTTCAATTCTTATCCATCTAGTTGTAGCCAGAGAATCATGTACAATTACTTCCCTTCTTGCACCAAGGATCCTATCCTTGACCCCCTCATGTTTCTCATTTACATATTGCCCTTTGTCAACATCTTCTGAAAACACAAGAAATTTTCACAAATACGCTGATGACACTCAGGCCTATCTTACCACCACCTCTCTCAACCCTCCACTGTTTCTAAATTGTCTGACTAAATTAAAAGCAAAATACTGCGGATGCTGGAAATCTGAAACAAAAACAAGAAATGCTGGATTCACTCAGCAGGTCTGGCAGCATCTGTGGAAAGAGAAGCAGAGTTAACGTTTCGGGTCACTGACCCGAAACGTTAACTCTGCTTCTCTTTCCACAGATGCTGCCAGACCTGCTGAGTGAATCCAGCATTTCTTGTTTTTGTCTGACTAAATGTCAGGAATAAAAACTTGTATTTATATAGTGCTTTTCATGACTACTGGACATCTCAAAGAGCTTTAAAGCCAACTAAGTACTTTTGAAGTGTAATCACTGCTGTAATGTAGGAAGTGTGGTAGCCAATATGCGCACAGCAAGTTCCCACAGACAGCAATGTGATAATGACCAGATCATCTGTTTTTATGCAGTTGATTGAGGGCTCAATATTGGCCAGGACACTTGGGATAATTCCCCTGCGCCTCTTCGAAATAGTGCCATGGGATCTTTACATCCATCTGAGCAGGCAGATGGGACCTCAGTTTAATGTCTAATCCGAAAGACAGGACCTCCAACAGTGCAGCACTCCCTCAGTACTGTACTGGAGCATCAGCCTTGATTTTTGTGCTCAAGCCCTGGAGTGGAACTTGAATATGGAAGCTTGTGACTCAGGGGTGAATGCTACCAGCTGAACCACAGCTGACACTTACTGTCTTTGGTGCCCACCATAAACTCCCTTCCCTAGCCACTGACTCAATCCCTCTCGCTGACAACATTCTGAAGCTGAAGCAGACTGTTTGCAATCTTGGTGTTACCTTTGACCCCAAAATGAGCTCTCGACAACATATCCACACCATCATTTAGATTGCCTTTTTCCACCTCCGTAAGATCATGGACTCTGCCCCTGCCTCAGCTCAGCCTGCTGCTGAATCCCTCAGCCATGCCTTTGTTATCTCTAGACTTTACTATTCCAATGCACTCCTGGCCAACTTCCTATGTTCTACTTTCCATAAACTTAGGTCATGCAAAACTTCTCCTAACTGGCACTGAGTACTGCTCATCTATCACCCCTATACTCCTTAACTTACATTGATTCCCAGTTAGGCAACACCTTGGTTTTAAAATTCTCATCCTTATTTTCAAATCCCTCCATTGCCTCGCCCCCTCCTTAACTCTGTAATCTCCTCCCGCCCTAAAAACTCTCAGATATCTGCATGTCTCCAATTCTGGCCTCTTGAGCATCCCGAATTTTAAATACTCCACCGTTGGTGGCCATACCTTCAGTTGCCTGGGTCCTAAGCTCTGGAATTCTCTCCCTAAACCCCTCTGCCTCTTTTCCTCTGGTTCTTCCTTTAAGACGCTCCTTAAAACCTACTTCTGACCAACTTTTTGGTCATATGTCTTCTTATTTCCTTCTGTGGCTCAGTGTCAATTCTTTTTTATAACCCTCATGTGAGGCGCCTTTTACTACGTTAAAGGTGTTGTCACACTATATAAATACGAGATGTTGTTGTAAATATCTCATGGCAGTTGGCCTGTGGACAGCACTCTGTCGGTGTACATATGTATTGAACTCTGACTTCACGATCCTTAGTTCAGTAAAGGTAGTGTAACAGTACTTTCTTTGTGCTGCTGTGAGAATGCAGACAGTACTGCAAAAGTGATTCGAGATCCCATTGATTTAAAGGTGACAACTGAAATTGTAAATCTTTTCAAAAAGTGTGTTCACAATATTTTGTACACTAGTAAACCATGGAAATTTCACATTTGCAGATCTTTGGGCCTTCTGTAAAAGAAGGGGCAATTATAATTTGATTTTCTGAAGAGAGGTAGGCACTGTAAATCCTGAGAGCACAGCAATGTTGAATACTTTCCTTTAGAACTGTTGCAATAAGTATGATGACCTGTTGAAGTTTGTATAACAGCAAAATACTGCGGATGCTGGAAATCTGAAATAAAAAAAAGAAATACTGGAACCACTCAGCAGGTCTGGCAGCATCTGTGAAAAGAGAAGCAGAGTTAACATTTAGGGTCAGTGACCCTTCTTCGGAACTGACAAATATTAGAAAAGTCACAGGTTATAAGCAAGTGAGGTGGGGGTGGGGCAAGAGATAACAAAGGAGGTCCAGATTGGACCAGGCCACAGAGCTGACCAAAAGGTCATGGAGCAAAGGCAAACAATATGTTAATGGTGTGTTGAAAGACAAAGCATTAGTACAGATTAGGTGTTAATATACTGAATATTGAACAGCAGCAAGTGCAAACCTGAAAAAACCAGTGGGTAAGCAAACGGAACAGACGAAGATGAAATGAAATAAATGCAAAAAAAAAAATTGTAAAAAATGTTTTAAAAAAAAAGGCAGAAAAAATGACTAAAAATGAAAGTAAAATGGGGGGCTGTCATGCTCTGAAATTATTGAACTCAATGTTCAGTCCGGCAGGCTGTAGTGTGCCTAATCGGTAAATGAGATGCTGTTCCTCGAGCTTGCGTTGATGTTCACTGGAACACTGCAGCAATCCCAGGACAGAGATGTGAGCATGAGAGCAGGGGGGAGTGTTGAAATGGCAAGCAACCGGAAGCTCAGGGTCCTGCTTGCGGACTGAGCGGAGATGTTCTGGTCTGCGCTAGGTCTCCCAGTCTGCGCTTGGTCTCCCCAATGTAGAGGAGACCACACTGTGAGCAGCGAATACAGTATACTACATTGAAAGAAGTACAAGTAAATCGCTGCTTCACCTGAAAGGAGTGTTTGGGGCCTGGGATAGTGAGGAGAGAGGAGGTAAATGGGCAGGTATTACACCTCCTGCGATTGCAGGGGAAGGTGCCATGGGATGGGGACGAGGTGGTGGAGGTAATGGAGGAGTGGACCAGGGTGTCGCGGAGGGAACGATCCCTTCGGAATGCTGACAGGGGAAGGGAGGGGAAGATGCGACTGGTAGTGGTATCACACTGGAGGTGGCGGAAAGGGCGGAGGATGATTCTTTGGATATGGAGGCTGATGGGGTGAAAAGTGAGGACAAGGGGAACCCTGTCATGGTTCTGGGAGGGAGGGGAAGGGGTGAGGGTAGAGGTGTGGGGGAATGGGCCGGACATGGTTGAGGGCCCTGTCAACCACAGTGGGGGGAAATCCTCGGTTGAGGAAAAAGGTCATATCAGAAGCACCGTCATGGAAGGTAGCATCATCAGAGCAGATGCGTCGGAGACGGAGAAACTGGGAGAATGGAATAGAGTCCTTACAGGAGGTAGGGTGTGAAGAAGTGTAGTCGAGGTAGCTGTGGGAGTTGGTGGGCTTATAATGGATATTAGTAGACAACCTATCCCCAGAGATGGAGACAGAGAAGTCGAGGAAGGGAAGGGAAGTGTCAGAGATGGACCATGTAAAGGTGAGAGAAGGGTGGAAATTGGAAGCAAAGTTGATAAAGTTTTCCAGTTCGGGGCGGGAGCAGGAAACGGCACCGATACAGTCATCAATGTACCGGAAAAAGAGTTGGGGGAGGGGGCCTGAGTAGGACTGGAACAAAGAATGCTCGACATATCCCACAAAAAGACAGGCATAACTAGGACCCATGCAGGTACCCATAGCGACACCTTTTACCTGAAGGAAGTGCGTGGAGTTGAAGGAGAAGTTGTTCAATGTGAGAACAAGTTCAGCCAGGCGGAGGAGGGTGGTGGTGGATGGGGATTGGTTGGGCCTCTGTTCCAGGAAGAAGCGGAGAGCCCTCAAACTATCCTGGTGGGGGATGGAGGTGTAGAGCGATTGGACGTCCATAGTGAAGAGGAGGCGGTTGGGACCAGGAAACTGGAAATTGTCAAAATGACGTAGGGCGTCAGAAGAGTCACAGATGTAGGTGGGAAGAGACTGGACCAGCGGAGAAAAGAGAGTCTAGATAAGAAGAAATAAGTTCAGTGGGGCAGGAGCAGGCTGACACAATGAGTCTGCCGGCACAGTCCCGTTTGTGGATTTTGGGAAGGAGGTAGAAGCGGGCTGTCCGGGGTTGTGGGACTATGAGGTTGGAAGCTGTAGAGGGAAGATCTCCAGAGTAGATGAGGTCAGTCCTTTGGACGGTGGCTTGATGTTCGGTGGTGGGGTCATGGTCCAGAGGGAGGTAGGAAGAAGTGTCCGTGAGTTGGCGTTGAGCTTCTGCAAGGTAGAGGTCAGTACGCCATACGACAACAGCACCACCCTTGTCTGGAGGTTTGATGACCATGTCGGGGTTAGACCTGAGAGAACGGAGTGCCTCAAGTTCAGAGGGGGACAGGTTACTGTGAGTGAGGGGGGCAGAGAAATTGAGATGACCAATGTCTCACCGACAGTTTTCAATGAAGAGATCAAGAGCGGGTAAGAGGCCAGGGGGAGGGGTCCAGGTAGAGGGAGAATCCTGGAGGCGGGTGAATGGGTCTGCTGGTCAGGGGGAGGACTCCTGGTCAAAGAAGTGAGCCCGGAGGCGGAGGCGACGGAATAAGAGCTCAACGTCATGCCGAGCGCGAAATTCATCGAGGTGGGGGCGTAAGGGGATAAAACTGAGACCTTTGCTGAGTACAGAACGCTCAGCATCAGAGAGGGGGAGGTCAGAGGGTATAGTGAATACACGGCAAGGGGTCAGATCAGAAGGGGTGGGGTCAGAGGGAAGTGAAGCGGAAGGAGGATCTGGAGGGGCATTAGTCCCCATCAGCTGCTGGAGCTTGCGTTCCTTAACACCTGAAAGGAAGAAAAAAAGTTTTTTGTTAATGCGTCGGATGAGACGAAAGATGAAATGAAACTGCGGAGTAGAACAGCTTTGAGATAAGGTGAGGCGGTGCTGCTGGAGAGAGAGGTCCAGTGTGTGCATGTGGCAGCGCATAACCCTGAGTGTGGATCTCAGGATGCGGCGAGCGTAGCAGTCAGAGGAACGTTGTATTTCTCGGAGATACCTGTGATCCTGGGTGGTTTCAAAGCATGATGGGTGAAACTGCAGTTGGAGTATGTTGAAGTTTGTAGTTTGTTTGGATTGGAAAATTGGTATGTCAAAAGGCCATAGAACATAGAACAGTACAGCACGGTACAGGCCCACGATGTTGTGCAGAACCTTTAACCTACTCCAAGATCTAAGTAACTACCTACCCTTCATTCTACTATCATCCATGTACCTATCCAAGAGTCGCTTAAATACCCCGAATGTATCTGCTTCTACTACCACCGCTGGCAGTGCATTCCACGCACCCACCACTCTCTGTGTAAAGAACCTACCTCTGACATCTCCCCGAAACCTTCCTCCAATCACCTTAAAATTATGCCCCCTGGTGATCCCCTTTCCACCCTGGGAAAAAGTCTCTGACTATCCACTCTATCTATGCCTCTCATCATCTTGTCCCCCTCTATCAAGTCACCTCTTATCCTTCTTCGCTCCAATGAGAAAAGCCCTAGCTCCCTCAATATTTCTTCATCGGACATGCCCTCCAGTCCAGGCAGCATCCTGGTAAATCCCCTCTGCACCCTCTCTAAAGCTTTCACATCCTTCCTATAATGAGGCGAACAGAACTGAACACAATATTCCAAGTGTGGTCGAACCAGGGCCTTATAGAGCTGCAGCGTAACCTCGCGGCTCTTAAACTGAATCCCCCTGTTAATGCAAGCCAACACACCATACGCCTTCTTAACAACCCTATCAACTTGGGTGGCAACTTTGAGCGATCTATGGACATGGACCCCAAGATCCCTCTGTTCCTCCACACTACCAAGAATCCTGTCTTTAAGCCTGTATTCTGCATTCAAATTCGACCTTCCAAAATGAATCACTTCACACTTTTCCAGGTTGAACTCCATCTGCCACTTCTCAGCCCAGCTCTGCATCCTGTCAATGTCCCGTTGCAACCGACAACAGCCTTCCACACTATCCACAACTCCAGCAACCTTCGTGTCATCGGCAAACTTGCTAACCCAGCCTTCCACTTCCTCATCCAAGTCATTTATAAAAATCACAAAGAGCAGAGGTCCCAGAACAGATCCCTGCGGAACACCACTGGTCACCCAGCTCCAGGCTGAATACTTTCCATCTACTACCACCCTCTGTCTTCTATGGGCCAGCCAATTTTGTATCCAGAAAGCCAACTTTCCCTGTATCCCATGCCTCCTTACTTTCTGAATGAGCCTACCATGGGGAACCTTATCAAACGCCTTGCTAAAATCCATATACACCACATCCACTGCTCTTCCTTCATCAATGTGTTTTGTCACATCTTCAAAGAATTCAATAAGGCTTGTGAGGCATGACCTGCCCCTCACAAAGCCATGCTGACTGTCTCTAATCAAACCATGCTTTTCCAAGTAATCATCAATCCTGTCTCTCAGAATCCTCTCCAATAATTTGCCCACTACTGACGTAAGACTGACTGGTCTATAATTCCCAGGGTTATCCCTATTCCCTTTCTTGAACAAGGGAACAACATTTGCCACCCTTCAATCATCTGGTACTACTCCAGTGGACAGTGAAGACGCAAAGATCATCGTCAAAGGCGCGGTAATCTCTTCCCTCGCTTCCCGTAATATCCTTGGGTATATCCCGTCTGGCCCCGGAGACTTATCTGTCCTCATATCATTCAAAATTTCCAGCACATCCTCCCTCTTAACCTCAACCTGTTCAAGCATATCAGCCTGTTCCACGCTGTCCTCACAAATGACCAGGTTCCTCTAGTGAATACTGAAGCAAAGTATTCATTTAGGACCTCCCCTACCTCCTCCGACTCCAGGCACAAGTTCCCTCCACTATCCCTGATCGGCCCTACCCTCACTCTGGCCATCCTCTCGTTCCTCACATAAGTGTAGAACGCCTTGGGATTTTCCTTAATCCTACCCGCCAAGACTTTTTCATGTCCCCTTCTAGCTCTCCTAAGTCCATTCTTCAGTTCCTTCCTGGCTACCTTGTAACCCTCCAGAGCCCTGTCTGATCCTTGCTTCCTCAACCTTAAGTAAGCTTCCTTCTTCCTCTTGACTAGCTGTTCCACATCTCTTGTCATCCAAGGTTCCTTCACCCTACCATCCCTTCCCTGCCTCATCGGGACAAACCTATCCAGCAGTTGAAGCAAGTGCTCCCTAAACAACCTCCACATTTCTGTCGTGCATTTCCCTGAGAACATCTGTTCCCAGGTTAGGAACATGCTCCAAATGATCCAACTATCAGCTTACATCTGTGCTTTTTGTAATGGAAAGGTAGTAATAGTTCTCCATATTCTAGGAGACATATTTGTGAACATTCAATAAATTCATAAAGATATAGAAAAACAAAATAAACACTATAAATAGGTAGGTAGGGAAATATAGGGACAGGTGAGGATGTGGTAGGAATATGGAATTAGTGTCGGATTAGTATAAATGGGTGGTTAATGGTCGGCACAGACTCGGTGGGCCGAAGGGCCTGTTTCAGTGCTGTATCTCTAAACTAAACTAATACCCAAATTCCAGTCATTTCTGTCTTTTTCCAGAGCATCATTGAGAGCTTGTGCACTTAATTTAGTGAAAAAGTGTTGACATTTTCTCATGGTATATTCTAAGACCGTTTTGAGGACTTTTTTCAGGTTCTGACCTTAAAACAAGTTTTAATCTGAAATCCTTGCAAATTCTAATAGGAATTAAATGCATATAAATGGTCCATATGCCTGTTCATAATTTCTAATCTTGTATTAAAAATGCAGTAGCACTGTACTTAAGAGTCTGCAAAGGTTTACTTAGTTAAAGGACACTATTTCACCAATCATTAGCCATGGCAGCTCCCAGAGGTCAATAAGTTGCAAGCACCACAGGCATAAGTGATGGTCTTTTGCATGAATGAAAGAATGTTTGAACTTTTGTTCACTGATGGCGAGACATTCTGTGATGCATGAATATTCAGTACGTTAACAGTTTCCTACTAAAAGGAAGTGAAACATAATTACAGTTGGCAAAATTATTTGTGATACTAAGTCGAGCTTTTTAGTGCACCTCTCCTCCCCAGTGTGCACACAGCAAGCTCCCACAAACAGCAATGTGATAATGACTAGATAATCTGTTCTTGTGATGTTGGTTGAGGAATAAATAATGTCCAGGATAACTCCCCTACTGTTGTTCAAAATAGTGTCATGGGATATGTACATCCATCTGAGAGGGAAGATAGGGCTTTGCTTTAATGTCTCATCCAAATGACAACACCTCCAACAGCACAGCATCCCTCAGTACTGCACTCAAGTGTCAGCCTTGATGTTTGTGCTCAAGCCATGGATTGGGAGTTGAACCCAGAAACTTCTGACTCAGGTGAGAGTGCTACCAACTGAACCATGGGTAAGAGGCCAGTGTGGCAGCAGCAAGTCACTGCACATCAGCAAACTCTTACAATATACTGGGTTTTCTAATATAAAGTAGGCAATGTAAATAGCACAAAAGCAAAATACTATAGATGCTGGAAATCTGAAATAAAAGCAAAGTGCTGGAAATACTCAGCAGGTCAGGCAGCATCTGTGGAGAGAGAAGCAGAGATAACGTTTCAGGTCTGTAATCTTTCATCAGAACTGGCAAAGGTTAGAAAAGAATTAGGTTTTAAGCAAGTGAAGCGGGGAGGGGGGCTCGGTTTGGTGGGGTAGAGTCATAGAGTTATACATCACAGAAACAGGCCCTTCGGCCCATCGTGTCTGTGCCGGCCAGCAGCACCCAACTATTCTAATCCCATTTTCCTGCACTTGGCCCGTAGCCTTGTATGCTTTGGTGTTTCAAGTGCTCATCTCAAAACTACTTAAATGTTGTAAGGGTTCCTGCCTCCACCACCTCTTCAGGCAGTACATTCTAGATTCTAACCACCCTCTGGGTGAAAATTTTTTTCCTCAAATCCCCCCTAAACCTCCTTCCCCTTACCTTAAATCTATTCCCCCTTGTTCTTGACCCCTCTGCTAAGGGAAAAAGTTTCTTCCTATCTAACCTATCAATGCCCCTCATAATCTTGTACACCTCAATCATGTCCCCCTCAGCCTTTTCTGCTCCAAGGAAAACAACCCTAGCCTTTTCAGTCTGTCTTCATAGCTGAAATGCTGCAGCCCAGGCAACATCCTGGTGAACTTCCTCTGCACCCTCTCCAGTGTAATCACATCCTTCCTGTAGTGCAGTGCCCAGAACTGTACACAGTACTCCAGCTGTGGCCTAACTAGTGTTTTATACAGCTCCATCATAACCTCCCTACTCTTATATTCTATGCCTCGGCTAATAAAGGCAAGTTTCCCATATGTCTTCCTAACCAACTTATCTACCTGTGCTGCTGCCTTCAGTGATCTATGGGCAAGTACACCAAGGTCCTTCTGACCTTCTGTACTTCCTAGGGTCCGACCATCCAGTGTATGTTCCCTTGCCTTGTTAGTCCTCCCAAAATGCATTACCTCACACTTTTCAGGATTAAATTCCATTTGCCACTGCTCTGCCCATCTTACCAGCCCATCTATATCTCCCTGTAATCTAAGGCTTTCCTCCTCACTATTTATGACACCACCAATTTTCATGTCATCTGCAAACTTACTTATCATACCTCCTATATTCACGTCTAAATCATTAATGCACACTACAAACAGCAAGGGTCCCAGCACCGATCCCTATAGTACACCACTGTCACAGGCTTCCAATCGCAAAAACCGCCCTCGACCATTACCCTCTGCCTCCTGCCACTAAGCCAATTTTGGATCCAATTTGCCAAATGACATTGGATCCCATGGGCTCTTACCTTCTTAACCAATCTCCCATGCGAGACCTTATCAAAAGCCTTACTGAAGTCCATTTAGACTACATCAGCTGCTTTACCCCCATCCACCCATCTAGTCACCTCATCGAAAAATTTAATCAAGTTAGTTGGACACGATCTCCCACTGACAAAGCCATGCTGACTATCGCTGATTAATCCCTGCCTCTCCAAGTGGAGATTAATCCTGTCCCTCAGAATCTTTTCCAATTTTCCCAACCACTGATATACTCACCGGCCTGTAATTACCTGGTTTATCCCTGCTACCCTTCTTGAATAATGGTACCACATTTGCTGTCCTCCAGTCCTCTGGTACTTCTCCTGTGGCCAGAGAGGATTTGAAAATTTGTGTCAAAGGCCCTGCTATCTCCCCCCATGCCTCACATAACAGCCTAGGATGCATCTTATCTGGACCTGAGGATTTATCCACTTTTAAGCCCGCTAAAACATCTAATATTTCCTCCCTTTCAGTGCTAATATGTTCAAGTATATCACAATCCCCCTCCCTGATCTCTACACCTACATTGTCCTTCTCCATAGTGAACACCGATGAAAAGTAATCATTTAAAACCTCACCTATGTTTTCCAGCTCCACACAAAGATTGCCACTTTGGTCCTTAATGGGCCCTACTCCTTCCCTGCTTATCCTCTTACCCTTAATATATTTATAAAACGCCTTGGGATTTTCCTTTATCTTGCCGCCAGTGTTTTTTCATGTCCCCTCTTCACTCTCCTAATTACTTTTTTAAGTACCACCCTACACTTTCTATACTCCTCTAGTGCCTCCACTGTTTTCAGCACTTGGGATCTGCCGTGAGTTTCTTTTTTTTTTCCTGATCCAATACTCTATATCCCTTGACATCCAGGGTTCCCTGGGCGTGTTAGTCCTACCCTTCACCCTAACGGGTACATGTTGGCCTTGAACTCTCTCTCTTTCCTTTTTGAATGACTCCCACTGGTCTGATGTAGACTTTCCTACAAGTAGCTGCTCCCAGTCCACTTTGGCCAGATCCTGTTTTATCATAAAATTGGCCTTCCCCCAACTCAGTACCCTTATTTCTGGCCCATCTTTGTCCTTTTCCATAACTACCTTAAATCATACAGAGTTATGATCACTATCCCCAAAATGCTCTCCCACTGACACTTCTACCACTTGTCCAGCTTCATTCCCTAGGATTAGGTCCAGTACTGCCCCTTCTCTTGTAGGACTTTCTACATACTGGCTCAAAAAGCTCTCCTGTATGCATTTTAAGAATTCCGCCTCTTTAAAGCCTTTAGCACTAAGACTAACCCAGTTAAAATTGGGGAAGTTGAAATCCCCTACTATTATTATCCTATTATTTTTACAGCTCTGAGATTTGACTACATATCTGCTCCTCTATCTCTTCCTGACTGTTTGGAGGCCAGTAGTACTCACCCAGCCAAGTGATTGCCCCCTTTTTGTTTATAAGTTCTCCCTAAATGGCCTCATTTGAGGAACTTTCTAATATGTCATCCCTCCTTACTGCAGTAATTGACTCCTTGATCAGCAGTGCAATGCCGCCTCCTCTTTTATCCCCTCCCCTGTCGCGCCTGAAGATTCTATACCCTGGAATATTGAGCTGCCAGTCCTGCACCTCCTTCAACCATGTCTCTATGATAGCAATAATATCATAATCCTATATGCTAATCAATGCCCTCAATTCATCTGTTTTACTAGTAAGACTCCTTGCATTGAAATAGATGCAATCCAGCCTTGCATTTTTCACTTGTGCCTTAACAGGTCTATATTTGCTCTGCCTTCCAGGCAGACTCACTTTCTGTTCTATATTACCCCCAACTGTACCTCCACTCTGTATCCCATCCCCCTGCCAAATTAGTTTAAACCGCACCCCCCCTCAACAGCATTAGCATATCTCCCAGCAAGGATGCTTGTCCCATTCTGGTTCAGGTACAACCTGTCCAACTTGTACAGGTCCCACCTTTGCCAGAAACAGACCTAGTCATCCAGGAAACTAAAGCCCTCCCTCCTGCACCATCTCCTCAGCCACGCATTCATCTGCTCTATCCTCCTATTTCTAAACTCACTAGCACGTGGCCCTGGGAGTAATCCAGAGATTACAAACTTGGAGGTCCTACTTTTTAATCTGCTAACTAGCTCCCTAAATTCTTGTTGCAGGACCGTATCCCTTTTTCTACCTATGTCGTTGGTACCTAACCGAAAGGGAAGGTGTGTGATACGGAAGCGGGCAGGAGAGATAAAATAACAAAGATGTCATGGGACAAAGGCAAAGAGAGTGTTAATGCTTGTGTAAGACAAAGCATTAGTCCAGAGAGAGTAGTTATGGCAGAGTAATGAGCAACTCTGTCCAAAAGCACAAACGTGAAAAACAGGCACATGGCTAAAAAATAAAATAACATTTAATTTAAAAAAAGAAAAATAGAGAAGACCAGTTCTGCTCTGAAATTATTGAACTCAATGTTGAGTCCGCAAGGCTGCAGAGTGCCTATTTGAAAGATGAGGTGCTGCTCCTTGAGTTTGCGTTGATGTTCACTGGAACACTGCAGCAGGCTAAGGACACAAATGTAGGCATGAGAGCAGGGGGGTGTGTTGAAATGGCAAGCAACCGGAAGCTTGGGGTCATGTTTTCGGAGTGAACGTAAATAGCATATCGCAGATGGAGTAACTTCAAGGTGTCTACTTAATGATAAATACTGATTGTAGCAAGAGGCTCCCTTGATGGTTTACAATCGCAGCTGCAATTAACATGAAAAATGCAGCAGCATTTGTAACAACACAGTGAGTAAAGGTCTTGTATCAAGCCATACAGACCAGAAGGTCTTGGTTTCAGTTCTTGATCTGTACTTAATTGGCTCATCTCAGTTGCGATGCTGCAAATAACTTCAGCGCCCATGTGTTAGGGAGGGAAAAAAAATCAGTCAGGGTTCCACGTTGAACTGCCGTAAGTTAGTAGAGTGTCAAGCAATTTGTAAGTGAAGTGATGCTTGAAATATTGGTGCCTAACAGCATAGGGGATCATTTGAAGCAACTCGCGTAAATGCATGTTGTCAGTTGTTAGTTTGAATGCCCTTGCCTTGGAGAGTGATTGGAGAAGTGGTTACTATTTCAACTGATGTAAATACAAGCTTCCAAGTGGTATAAAAAGTAAAAGGAAACTGTTACATGATGAACAGGAGTATTTCTGAATACACAGGAAACCACTGTTCAGACAATCAGACTGAAAGTTTTTCCTCCTCCCCCTGTTGCGTTATTTGCTTGTGTTGCAATGCTGTTTTGCTTTAGCATGAGAACTTGCCTTAATAAGAATAGCTGTCCAGTCAAATGTAGGTTTCAGAATAATTTGTGAATGTTTCAGTTGCCCCTTTGATCGAATCTGCATTTTCTCTTTATTTTCTCCTTTAATTTAGTTTAGTTTAGAGATACAGCACTGCAACAGGCCCTTTGGTCCACAGAGTCTGCGCCGACCATCAACCACCCATTTATACTAATGCTACACTAATTCCATATTCCTACCACATCCCCACATATTTCCCTACCACCTACCTATACTAGGGGCAATTTATAATGGCCAATTAACCTATCAACCAGCAAGTCTTTGGCATGTGGGAGGAAACCGGAGCACCCGGAGGAAACCCACGCAGACATGGAGAACTTGCAAACTCCACACAGGGTCGCTGGAGCTGTGAGGCTGCGGTGCTAACCACTGCGCCACTGCGCATCATGCCTCCTTCCAACTGTGTTTGTTTTCTGCACTTGATGAATCTTCCTTTGCTGACTCGCACTGGTTAAATGCCAGGAGTAATTTGTATGGGTCATATTATCCCTATACAAGACACAACATAAAACTCAGTGGCTCAGTTGGTAGTACTCTAAGTTTGTTGGTTGATGTCTCACTCCAGGACTTGAGCACAAAAATCAAGGCTGACCAGTGCAGTACTAAAGGAAACACAGTACTGTCAGAGGTGCCATCTTTCAGATGAGATGTTAAATTGAGGCCCCATCTGCCCTCTCTGGTGGGCATTAAAGATCCCATGACACTGTTTTGAAGAAGGGCATTAGTTGAGTGTGTCCTTGGCAATATCTATCCCTCAATCAACATCACAAAGCAGACTATCTGGTCATTATCCCATTGTTGTTTGTGGGAGCTCGTGCACGAATTGGCTGCTGTGTTTCCTACATTACAACAGTGATCACACTTTAAAAGTAGTTGATTGGCTGTAGAGTGCTTTGGGATGTCATGAGGTCATGAAAGGTGCTATATAAATGCAAAGAATTTTTTGAATAAAGGAAGCATTAAGAGTTTAGTTCTGAAGTGTAACCAGGATTGCAGGAACTTTATAAAAATTCCAGACCTTTAAATTTTGCTTTTTATTTGGTATTCTCTTTGCCTTTTTATTTGCTCTACTCTGCTGACTGTTAACTTAGTATTTTCTCTATTTTCAAAATAATTTCATTACTTTTCTGTTAATCCTTCAAGACTGGGGCAGTTTTATTCATTAAAGAAGGTTTTGTGATAAATGAGATATTCCCCTGGATAAGTCTATTTTAGCCTGATTTTTATAGACCGTGTAATTCGATGAAACCCAAACTCCACTTTGAGCTGCAGATTTTAACTCCTTTTAACAGTTACACAAATCAAATCTTTGGGCGCGAGATAAATTGTCGTAGTTGAGCGCTTTATACTACAGTTCTATTTGCAACCTTTGTTTATCAAAACGAGAAAGTTTTAATTCAAACCTGTACTCTTGATCAATATCAAAACTCTTTTGGAGATGTGGGTGGGATTAGGAACAGGAGAAATAAGTGAGAAAATGGGGCAAGCTTTGGCACTAAGGTAAGACAATTGGCAATGTTGCTGTCTTCTGCTTGTTTTGTCCTGGTTGGTGCTAGTGTTTAAGGATTGTAGTTAATCTCTCCCTCCCACCCCATTGTAACCAAACGTACTTCCATGGCTGGCTGCTTCTGTGCTACTGCACAACAAAGAAGACCAAATTGAGACAGATTCCCAGATCTACATTGATCTATGTTTGTGAGCAGAAATGCTTACAATAGAATATAACCTCTATTGGGCATGCATTAGTCAAATAAAAATATATATATTTTTTAACTGCATGGAAAAACAGCAGTGGAAAGGGTGTTAGGGGTTAAAGGTTTTTGAATTAGCCTGTTTACAGCTGCTTAATTTTGAATGCAGTTACTGGGGTGATTGAACAGCTGCCAGACCCAGTCAAAACCATGAATGTTTTTGTTCCCTCCTCTTGATGAAATGCCAAGTTTCCATCTTGCCATGGGCGAAAGGGAGGGAATCTAATATGAACCTTTCAAAGATTGACATTGCCTCTGTTCTGTTGACTGGCTGATTTCTAGGAAGCAGGTCAAGAATTGCACCAATTGTGGTCAGCCACTACCAAACGCATCTTCCCCTCCCCTGTCAGCATTCCGAAGGGATCGTTCCCTCCGTGACACCCTGGTCCACTCCTCCATTACCCCCACCACCTCGTCCCTTTCCCATGGCACCTTCCCCTGCAGTCACAGGAGGTATAATACTTGCCCAATTACCTCCTCTCTCTCTACTATCCCAGGCCCCAAACACTCCTTTCAGGCGAAGAAGCGATTTACTTGTACTTCTTTCAATGTAGTATACTGTATTCAATGCTCGCAATGTGGTCTCCTCTACATTGGGGAGACCAAACGCAGACTGGGTGATCGCTTTGCGGAACATCTCCACTCAGTCCGCAAGCAGGACCCCGAGCTTCCGGTTGCTTGCCATTTCACCACTCCCCCCTGCTCTCATGCTCACATCTCTGTCCTGGGATTGCTGCAGTGTTCCAGTTGAACATCAACGCAAGCTCGAGGAACAGCATCTCATTTACCAATTAGGCACACTACAACCTGCCGGACTGAACATTGAGTTCAATAATTTCATAGCCTGACAGGCCCCCCATTTTACTTTTATTTTCAGTTATTTTTTCTTTTTCCTTTTTTGTCTTTTTTTTTGTGTTTAATTTATTTCATCTTAGTTTGTTCAGTTTGCTTACCCACTGTTTTTTTTTCATGTTTGTACTTGCGGCTGTTCAATTTTCAGTCTGTTAAGACCCTATCTGTACTAATGCTTTGTCATTCAACACACCATTAGCCTTTGCTCCACGACCTTCTGGTCAGCTATTCTGTGACCTTGTCCTATCTACACCTTCTCCTTTGTTATCTCTTGCCCCACCCCTGCTTTACTTGCTTATAACATTTTACATTTCTAATATTTGCCAGTTCTGAAGAAGGGTCACTGACCTGAAACGTTACCTCTGCTTCTCTCTCCACAGATGCTGCCTGACCTGCCGAGTATTTCCAGCATTTCTTGTTTTTATTTGTGGTCAGTTACTTTGTGACTGCCATAAAGCTTTGAAAATTCCAATCTTTGAGTTGTGTTCAAAAGTGATCCAAAATTAAAATCTGTTCGATCACACTCACCCCACAACCCCCCCCCCACCAACCAAACATTTACTTTTCCCTCTTCTGGATCTGTGTCAGTTTGACTCAGCACTTGCCTCTGAATTAGAAGGTTGTGGATTCAAGCACTACTCCAGGATTTAAGCATGTATCTGGGCTGATAGCTCAGTGTAGTACTGAGGGAATGTTGGCCTGTCAGAGTTGCTGTCTTTCACATGAGTTTTAATTTTGCCTGTTCAAGTGGACATATAGGATCCCATGACACTGTTCAAAGATGAGTAGGGAGTTCGCCTTGTAACTTGGGTGATTTTTATCACTCAACTGATGCCATCAAAACAGATGAACTGGTCATTTATCTCGTTGCTATTTGTGGGACCTTGGCGCGCACTTATTCGCTGTGTTTGCCTACACGATGACAGGGCTGCGCTGCAAAAATAATTAATTTGCTGTGATGCACTTTGGGGCACCCTGTGGATATAAAAGGTGTATCAACTCAAGTTTCCTTTACATACATACGAACATATGAATTAGCAGTAGGAGTAGGCCACTCGGCCCCTCGAGCCTGCTCTGCCATTCAGTAAGTTCATGGCTGAACTGGTTTCTCCAAATTTCCACCTACCCTCGATAACCTTTAATCCCCTTGCTTATCAAGAATCTATCTAACTCTGCCTTAAACATATTCAAAGACTCTGCTTCCACAGCCTTTTGGGGAAGAGTGTTCCAAAGACTCATGACCCTCTGAGAGAGAGAATTTCTCCTGATCTCTGTCTTAAATGGGCAACCCTTTATTTTTAAACAGTGACCCCTGGTTCTAGATTCTCCCACAAGGGGGAACATCCTTTCCACATTCACCCTGTCAAGACCCCCCAAGACCTTGTATGTTTCAATCAAATCGCCTTTTGCTCTTCTAAATTCCAGCGGATACGCCCCTAACCTGTCCAGTCTTTCCTCATATGATAGCCCAATCATTCCAGGTATCAGTCTAGTAAACCTTCTCTGAACTGCTTCCAATGCAATTACATCCTTCCTTAAATAAGGAGACCAATACTGTACACAGTATTCCAGATGTGGTCTCACCAATGCCCTGTGTAGCTGAAGCATAACCTCCCTACTTTTGTATTCAATTCCCCTCGCAATGAACGATAACATTCTATTAGCTTTCCTAATTAAGTGGTCTACCTGCACACGTTTTGCCTTTATGATTCCTCATCTCTACTCAAACTGCTTCTATAGCCTGGTTTCCTGAACTTATTGCGCTAATACCATCATTAATTAACAGAGCCACCCCTCCACCTTTTCCTAGCTTCCTGTCCTTCCTAAATGCCATGTACCCTTCAATATTCGGGCCCCAATCCATGTCATCCTGCAGCTATGTCTCTGTAATGGCTATCAGTTTGTAATTATTTATTTCTATTGGTGCTCTCAGTTTATCTGTTTTGTTTCGAATGCTATGTGCATTCAGATACAGAGCCTTTAGTTTTGTGCTTTTATTATTTTTGTCACCTCTATCCTTAACGGCTGATTTACTCTTAGATTTGTACGCTCTGTCCCTTCCTGTCATAGTCTGTGTGTCATTTCACTTAATAACACCTTCCTCTCTTGCCTTGTCCCTACTCTTTGATCTACCATATCTTCCCAAATTTGATCCCTTGCCCCCACTATTAGTTTACAACCCTCTCCAGTTCCCTATTTATGCAGCTCGCTAGAACACCAGTCCCAGCACGGTTCAGGTGTAGACCGTCCCAACGGTACAGCCCCAGTACAGGTGCCAGTGCCCCACGAACCAGAACCCACTTCTACCACACTAGTCTTTGAGCCACGCATTAACTTCTCTAATCTGACTTGCCCTTTGCAAATTTGCACATGGCTCAGGTAATAATCCAGAGATTATTACCTTTGAGGTTCTGTTCCTTATTTTAGTGCCTAATTCCTCATACTATGCAGAATCTCTTTCCTTGTCCTGCCTATGTCATTGGTACCTACTTTTGTCTTTGGCAGCCTTTTGTTAGTGGTCCCTAAGTTTCAAGAACTCCTTTTTCGGAGGTTTGTTTTGAACTGGGCACTGTAGCTGTGTTGGGCTGCACTTTAGCAGCAGCTGTAATAACAACATTGTGTTTTTGAAGGAAAGGCTGCTGTTGACAGCTGCATCTGTGGAGTATGTGCTGTGGGCTAAATTGGCAAAACTGGCAAGTTTCTGAATAGTTGTAATTGATTTTTGAGAGACACTTCTGTTTGCTGCAAACAATCACCTGTGTAAAGTCTCTGACACATGGAAAGGACAGCAAGGTAAACTACTTGGTGCGATTTGATACAGCTAAGCAGAATTCTAGTCCGTCTAAGTCTGTTTTTTTTATATATACTCGAATTATCCAAACATTGAATCTCTTGGAGACCCAGTGAAAACACTACTTTATAATAAAGCATCATGACCCTAGTTCACTAATCAAAAGAGAGTTCTGCTCTTTAAATAAAAATTTACACACATTGTAAGGTTTTAATGTGATGGGCATATTCCTTTATTGTAAGATTAGAAAAGAATTTAATAATGTTGTCTGGGAAAAATGCCATGCTCAATTTCAGATTTGTGTTGGTTGGTTTTAACAGTTAAACAGCAGTTGGATCCAGAGCTTGCAGAAATGTTTACTTGTTGAATTTGAGGAATTTACGTAGAGCTCGAAAGTAACCTGTCGGTTTCTGTTAACATTTAGTGATAAAGGCAGACATTGGAAGTGTTTATCATGTCACAAGCACCATCCAAATTACAGTGTCATCTATGATTTATCTTGGAGGCTGAAATGTAGGGTCACTAACAGTAGGGAGGTGTCTGAATGGACTGCCTGACTTAACATGCGTAGATTTCTCACTCAAAGCCAGTCATGCTTCAGATTAGCAATTTATTAGTGGCTCACTTAACAATTCTTGTTAACTATATCTCGATTGTTTCATAGCAGGGGTTTCTACTCCAGAAGCTGAATCTTTGAATTTGGGTATCTCTGTGTTTCAAGGTGCAGATGGTAGAAAAATCTTAAGCAAATATCAAAAACATGATGCACAAATCAAATTCCAACTGTCCCCCTCATCAATCAAAAGAATACAGAAATGCTATTGTTCTTTAAGGAAGGAAATCTGCCGTCCTTACTTGGTCTGGCCTACATGTGATTTCAGACCCACAACAATGTGGTTGACTCTTAATTGCCCTCTGAAATGGCCAAGCAAGCTACTCAGCTGTACAAAACCACTACTCAAAATTTGAACAGGAATAAAACTGGACAGAACACCAGCATTGACTGAGGCCCCGGAAATGACAATGGTGAACCCAGCCCTGTCGACCTTACTCACGTCTGGGGTCTTGTGCCAAAATTGGGAGAGCTGTCCCACAGACTAGTCAAACAACAGCCTGACATAGTTACACTCAGGGAAATATACATTCCATGCAATGTCCCAGGCACCGCCATTACCATTCCGGGGTAGCTCTTGTCCCAGGTGGCAGCACAATGGTATACAGTTGGGAGGGAGTTGCCCTGGGAGCCCTGAGCATTGACTCTGGACCCCATGAAGTTTCATGGCATCAGGTCAAACATGGGCAAGGAAACCTCCTGCTAATTTACTTTCTGGTGCCCTCCCTCAGCTGAGGAATCAGTACTCCTCCATGTTGAACACCACTTGGAAGAAGCACTGAGGGTTGCAAGGGCACAGAATGTACTCTGGGTGGGGAACTTCAATGTCCATCACGGAGTGGTTCAATAGCAATACTGTTGGCCAAGTCCTGAAGGACATATCTGCTAAACTAGGCCAATGGTGAGGGAACCAGCAAGAGGAAAAAACCTACTAGACCTTGTCCTTACGAATCTACCTGTTGCTGATGCATCTGTCCATGACAGTATTGGTAGGAGTGACCACTGCACAGTCCTTGTGGAGACAAAGTCCTGACTTCACACTGAGGAGTGTAACACTACCACCATACTAAATGGGATAGATTCAGAACAGATCTGGCAACTCAAAACTGGGCATCCCATGAGGCAGAGGGTCAAACCTAGTTCAATGAAGAGTGCAGAAGAGCATGCCAGGAGCAGCACCAGACATACCTAAAAATGAGGTGTCAATCCGGTGAAGCTACAACACAGGACTACCTATGTGCCAAACAGCGGCAGCAGCATGCAATAGACAGAGCTAAGTAATCCCACAACCAGCAGATCAGATCAAAGCTGTACAGTCCTGCCACATCCAGTCGTGAAGGGTGGTGGACAATTAAACTACTAACAGGAGGAGGAGACTCCATGAATATCCCCATCCTCAATGATGGGGGAGCCCAGCACATCAGTGCATAAGAAAAGGCTGAAGCACTCACAGCCATCTTCAGCCAGAAGTACCAAGTGGATGATGCATCTTGACCTCCTCCTGAGGTCCCCAGCAGCACTGATGCCAGACTTCAGCCAAACCAATTAACTCCACATGATATCAAGAAATGGCTGAATACTGGATAATGCAAAGGCGATGGGTCCTGACAACATTCCGGCAATAATATTGAAGACTTGTGCTGCAGAACTAGCCAAGCCCCTAGCCAAGCTTTTCCAGTACTCGACAATGTGGAAAATTGGCCAGATATGTCCTGTCCACAAAAAGTAGGACAAATCCAATCAGGCCAATTACTGCCCCATCAGTCTAATCTCGATCATCAAAGTAATGGAAGGTGTCGTCGACAATGCTATCAAGCGCCACTGATACAGCAATAACCTGCTCACTGATGCTCAGTTTGGGTTCTGCCATGGCCACCCAGCTACTGACCTCATTGTAGCCTTGGTTTAAACATGGGACAAAAGAGCTGATCTCAAGAGGTGAGGTAAGAGTGATTGCCCTTGATATCAAGGCAGGATGTGAGTGTGGCATCAAGGAGCCCTAGACAAATTGAAGTCAATGGGAATCAAGGGGAAAACTCTCCACTGGTTGGTGTCATACCTAGCACAAAAGAAGATGGTTGTGTTTGTTGGAGGCCAATCACCTCAGTCCCAGAACATCACTGCAGGAGTTTCTTTGAGCAGTGTCCTAGGCCCAACCATCTTTAGCTGCTTCATCAATGAACTTCCCTCCATCATAAGGTTGTAAGTGGGGATGTTAGCTGAATGTACGATGTACATTTGCAACTCCTCAGATACTGAAGCAGTCCGTGTCTGTAGTCAGCAAGACCTGGACAACATTCAGACTTGGGCTGATAAGTGGCAAGTAACGTTAGTGCCACACAAGTGCCAGGCAATGACTAAATCAAACGAGAGAATCTAACCAAGTCCCCTTGAATGTCATTGCCATCACTGAATCCCCCCCTGTCCCATTGATCAGAAACTGAACTGGAGCAGCCACATGCGTACTATGGTTACAAGAGCAGGCTTGAGACTGGGAATTCTGTAGCAAATAACTCACCTCTTGACTCCACAAAGCCTGTCCACCATTTACAAGGCACAAGTCAGGAACGTGATGGAATACTCTCCACATGCCTGGATGAGTGCAGCTTCAACAACAGTCAGGAAGTTTGACACCAGGACAAAGCAGCCTGCTTGATCTGCATCCCATCCACCAGTATACCTTCACTCCCTCAGCCTCTGATGCACAGTGATGCAGTGTGTACCATCTGCAAG
The DNA here is from genome assembly GCF_036365525.1 of Heterodontus francisci. NCBI lineage: Eukaryota > Metazoa > Chordata > Chondrichthyes > Heterodontiformes > Heterodontidae > Heterodontus > Heterodontus francisci. The sequence goes on from NC_090393.1 coordinate 8,039,015, forward strand.
ATGTACTGCAGCAAGTCACCACGCCTCCTTCGACAGCACCTACCAAACCTGCGACCTCTTCCATCTAGAAGAACAAGGACAGCAGACGCATGGGAATGCCACTACCTGCAAGTTCCCCTCTAAGTGAGACACCATCTTGACTTTGGAAATATATCACCATTCCTTCACTGTCGCTGCAGCAAAATCCTGGAACTCCCTCCCTAACAGCACTGCGAGTGTATCCACACCAGATGGATTGCAACGGTTAAAGAAGGCAGCTCACCACCACCTTCTCAAGGGCAATTCGGGATGGGCAACAAATGCTTGCCTTGCCAGCGATGCTGACATCCCATGAAAGAATAAAGAAAAAAGTATGCATCAATGCTGAACCTCGCACTGGTAAAAGACCAACTTGAAAAACTTGTGTCTCGATAGTTTTATGGGAAAAAAATAAACCAATTTTAATAACTTAAAAGAGTTAACTATCCAATTCCATGAATTTTCTTGTATAGTCAAATTGTTGAGTAGTGCAGATTATATTGAAGGGCCTGTACCCTCTATGGATTTCTTAAAAATGAGAAGGAGATTTACATCTCAGTTTGTATTTTGTGCTGGACTTTGTAACAGGACGTAGAATCTCTGACAGCTAAAAGCAATAGAATGTTGAGAGCATTGAATAGAATCTTGTGCCTGGGTGTATTCATGGCACTTTAAAGAGCCTTTTCACATCTGTCTGTTAAGAGCCTTTCTATTCTCCTGTTCCTTCCTGAATAGACATCTTGGAATGAGCGAATCTGAAAAAAAGAGAATCCCAAATTTTCCTTTTAGGTCTGCTGTACCACACATCATTGCCTGACATCACAAGAGTGAATATGTCTCTTTCACCCTGTTTCTGTGCCACTTAAGCTGTGTTTTATGTTGGGAGAGCAATTATAGTGTCGTTGGCTCTTGATGCAAGGGTCTGAATCAATATAAAAGTAGGTTGAAGTTTCTTAAAACCAATTTTTCTTGTGAGAGAAGTTGTAATTACTTAATAAAATTGGCAGTTATGTTGTGTATGGCTGGATTAAAATCAGGACAGAGTCAGAGTCATTTTATGGCACAGAAGGAGTCATTCGGCCCATCGAATCCAAGGCAGATTTTGATCTTTTTCTTTCTTTATGATATTCACACCAGCTCCATTTAGCAAGCAATAGAAAATTGACAGGTGGCTGCACATGGGGAACTATGACTAAACTGATCTTTTCTTCCAACAATCCAAGAAACCAGAACATTTATTGAAACTGTTTGGAATGCGACATTACAGTGTCAGAGTACAAATATTGACAGCTTCTCACAAACTCCCTAACTATAAATTCTTGTCTATTCAATACAGTAAATGTTCGACATTACACTTTAATCAAAAATACTATCTGGCATTTGACTATTACTGGTTTATCAATTTTAAATTGATATTTATCTGTCTCTGTATGATTGCATTTGTTGGGGCCAATAAGGGCATAATGCTGCCTTTTTCACCCTTGGATTTAAATCCAGCCTTAGGAAAGACATACTGTTGTATTCTCGAGCTTAAGACCCATGAGTGCAACTCGAGTAACTCCAGAATAGAAAGACTTATAGTAGAAGGGATGATGGCTAACAGAGTGGAATTGTCGATCCATTTTTCCAAAATGAATACCTGAAAGAGTCAAACCTTTTCTTTTATAATAAAAACAAGAAATACTGGAATCACTCAGCAGGTCTGGCAGCATCTGTGGAAAGAGAAGCAGAGTTAACGTTTCGGGTCAGTGACCCTTCATCGGATTTTAGTGTTTAAACCTTTTCTTTTGTTAGCTGTATAGTTGGTAGGAACGTGACATGACTGTGCCATTTTAAAATTCAGTTTTTATTGCTATGACAACAGTCTGTAGACACAATGTATGACAACTGTTTACAGACACATTAATGTGATTTATTATGATGGTATTTATTGCAAATCAACACTTCTGTAGTGTTGGCATAAATATGGATTTGAAAAATGTTGTGTGAATTGATATAATAGCTTCATTTTTTCCAATCTGGATAATTGTTTGTAATTAATCGAATTTGCTCTTTTCACTTGCCTCACAGTATGTTTGATGACTAATCTAATAGTAGGTAGCATGTTCAGTTGTGACAGAATTGAACTGGAGCCAGTTGAAAAAGCCCACTGTGTAATGGACTCTGTTATTGTAAAGTACTATGGCTTTGAATGAGAGAGCATTATTAATATAATGGCTGTTTCCTTTCTAAGCTGAAAATAGTGTTCTAGTCCCAGATTTTGAAGGGCATAAGACCCAGTATAGATGCATTTATACAACATAATATGACATACTTAAATTAGCTGGATGATCATGAAATGCACATTCAAATTATAATTCTTAGAAATGTGCTTTTGAAACTCAGTTGTAAAATTATTGGCAGCTCCAAATAGCTGTTCAACAATTCAGTTACAATTAATATAGTTTTGTGTAACTTTTTTTTTGGTGAGGGTGGAGAAGGGGAAAGAAGAAACTGACTTTTGACAGCCTCGTAGATCGTGCCGTCTGATTTTGAGTAATGTTGGTCAAGAATGACCCCGCCCCTCAAATTGGAGGAAAAAGTTACTGGCCAGAAAAGTGGAAAAAAAAGAAAAAAACGTTACAGAATACCTTATCACATCCTCCAGACATCTCAAAGTGCTTCATAATCAGTAAATTACTTCAGGAGTGCTGCTACTGCTGTTAGGCTATCAAAGCATACAGCTAGATCCCATAAACAGCAAATGAGATGAATGACCAAATAATTTATCTGGATTTGGCGATGTTCATTAAGGACCAAATGCTGACCATGGCCCTGGGAAAATACCCTACTCTTCGAATGGTGCCATGGGATCTTTTACGTGTATCTGAACCATAGGACAGGCAGACATGGTTTAGTATCTCATCTGAAAGATAGCAACTCACAACAAAGGAGCAGATGCACTAAAGTATCAACCTAGCCTATATAATTAAGTCTCGAGTGAGTACTTCTGAGAATTTTAGAAACTTGTATGATCTTTTTGTCCTTTTGGCTGTTTCTTCTCATGTGGAAAAAGTTTTGAAATAGATGTTGCTGAATAGTTCTGGAGCGTGGTATGAATACAGCTGAAATGAGTGGATGTGGAGAAAAGGAAGTGACATTTGGTGAGGAAAAAGAACCTGTTTCTTGAATGTATAGTCCCGACACCTTCAAGTGCTGTGGAACTGATCTTCACAAGAGAATTCAAAGGGACTACATTTCCACATCAGTGGAAACATGCATATCTAATACTTCATTTAATTTGAAGTGCACTCCCACCTCTGGTTTCTCTGTGTGTCAAAGTAGTCAGTGTGAGTCTTCAACAAGCAATAAGAGAGGTAGACTTTGCTAGTACCGATGCAAAACAGGCATTGCCCTCGAGGCATAAAGAGAGACATTTTCTGGCGTGTTTGGCCCCAGTGTGTTTTTTGCTAGGTATGGATTTTCTGTAGCATAGGTGGGCTGTATTGCAAAACTAGGGTCCTGCAATATAAAGGAAGAAAGAACTTGTTGTGTTGCACAAGAGGTGAGAGGAATGAAGGGTTCGAAGTAGTTATAGGGCTGGAGGAGGGAGGGCAAGGCCATAAACAGCTTTACTTTCCTCCAACTAACTATTGTGAAGACCAAAGCCATTGTCTTCAGTCCCCTCCGCAAACTCCATTCCATGGTCACTAATTCCATCCCTTTCTGTGCCAACTGTTTGAGGCAAAACCAAGCTGTTCGCAACCCTGGTGTCGTCTTTTCCCCGAGATCAGCTCCTGACCATCCATCTGCTCCAACACCAAGACTGACTCCTTCCACCTCTAACATTCCCTGCCTCCAGCCCTGCCACCGCTCATCTGCTGAAGCCCTCATCTGTTCCTTTGTTATAGCTAGACTTGACTATTCCATTACTGTCCTGGCTGGCCTCTCATCTTGCACCCTGTGTAAACTTGAGCTCATCCAAAACTCTGCTGTCAGTATCCTAACTTGCACCAAGTCCTGTTCGGCCATCATTCCTGTGCTCACTGACCGACGTTGGCTCCTGATCTAGCATCACCCATTCCTATCTCTATAACTGCCTCCAGCCCTACAAACATCAGATCTCTGTGTTCCTCCAATTCTGACCTCAGAATTGCGTGGGAGAGAGACAGAGAGGAGCGGAGCCCGAGGAGCAGCAGGACCGGAGGTTTGTGTGGGAGGGAGACGGAGAGGAGCAGAGCCCGAGGAGCCGGGGAAAAATCAAAAAGTGACATCAGAGTGATGTCACATTGACCAGTGAGAGCAGGGAAACAGAGAGCAGCTGGGGTCAGTATTCAGGTAAGTTTTTAATTTAATTCAATTGAATCAACATAGAATAAGACTTGATTGATTTACAAGTATACAAACTAAAGACTAAAGCAGATTTAAAAAAAACTAAAGACCAGTCAGAAATGTAAATAACAAATTCAAATCTAATTATATAAAATAGAGATGCAGGACCAGGCGATGTGTTGTACCTGCACGATGTGGGAGCTGGTGGACCCCATTGTGGTTCCTGGTGAAGACATCTGAAGCAAGTGGTTGGCTGCTCGAGGAACTCCGGCTCAGAATTGATGAGCTGGAGTCTGAGCTTTGGACACTGTGACACATCAGGGAGGGGGAGAGTTACCTGGACACTGTGTTTCAGGAGACAGTCACGCCCGTTAGATTAACTACCTTGAATTCGGCCAGTAGTCAGGGACAGGAGGGTGTGATTATGAGTGAGGCAGGTAGAGGGATCCAGGAGGTAGTGTTGTTTGAGCCTCAGCCCTTGTCCTTGTCCAACAGGTTCAAGATTCTTGCTCCCTGTGAGGACGAGAGCAGGGACTGTAGGGAGGATGAGCAAACTGACCACAGCACCATGGTACAGAGAGCCATTCAAGTGGGGGGAGAAAAGAGAAATGTAGTCGTAATCTGGGATAGTATAGTTAGGGGCATAGACACTGTTCTCTGTGGCCAGGGTCAAGAGTCCCGAAGGCTCTGTTGCTGACCTGGTGCCAGGGTTCGGGATATCTCATCTGGGCTGCAGAGGAACTTGGAGTGGGAGGGGAACCATCCAGTTATCCTGGTCCACATAGGTACCAACGATATAGGCAGAACGAGGTTAGAGGTTCTGCTGAGAGAATATGAGCAGCTCGGGGCTAAATTAAAAAGCAGAACCAAAAAGGTAGTAATCTCTGAATTACTACCTGAGCCACGAGCAAATTGGCAAAGGGTCAATAAGATTAAAGAGGTAAATGCGTTGCTCAAAGATTGGTGTGGGAGAACTGGGTTCGAATTCGTGGGACATTGACACCAGTACTGGGGCAGGAGGGAGCTGTTCCGATGGGACGGGCTCCACCTGAATCATGCTGGGACCAGAGTCCTGGCAAATCGTATAACTAGGGCTGTAGATAGGGCTTTAAACTAAATAGCGGGGGGAGCGTTCAGTTGCATGGAAAAACAGGAAGTTGAAGGAGAAGGTAGGAGTGTGGGTTAGTGGGGAAGCTGATCGTTAACAGAAAATAAAAAGAAGGGACAGAACATGTGAACATCATATTGAACCAGGAATAGTACAAGAGCAGGGAAATTTAATAAAAGAAAAAGTTTAAAGGCTTTATATCTGAATGCATGAAGCATTCAGAATAAAATAAATGAGTTAACAGCGCAAATAGAGACAAATGGGTATGATTTACTGGCGATTACTGAGACGTCGTTGCAGGGAAACCAGGTTTGGGAATTGAATATCCAAGGGTACTCAGTATTTCGGAAGGATAGACAGGAAGGAAAAGGAGGTGGTGGCTGTGTTGGTGAAGGAAGAGATCAGTGCTGTAGTGAGAAATTATATAGGCACTGAAGATCAAGGCATAGAATCAGTCTGGGTAGAAATAAGAAATAGCAAGGGAAAGAAGTCACTGGTGGGAGTAATCTATAGGTCCCCAAACAGTAGTTCCGCACAGTATAAACCAGGAAATACTGGGGGCTTGTATATAGACTGGATTAGTCAAATTGGCAAGGGTAGCCTCATGGGAGAGTTCATTGAATGTATTAGAGATTGTTTTTTTGGAGCAATGTGTTGTGAAACCAACCAGGGAACAGGCTATTCTAGATTTGTAATGAGGTGGGATTAATACATGATCTCATTGTTAAGGATCCTCGAGGGAAAAGTGATCATAGCATGCTAGAATTTCAAATTCAGTTTGAGGGCGAGAAGCTGGAGTCCCACACGAGCGTTCTGGAGTTAAACAAAGGTAAGTATATAGGCATGAGGACAGATTTGGCCCAAGTGGACTGGGCAGGAAGACTACAAGGTAGGACAGTAGACGAGCAGTGGCAGATGTTGAAGGGGAAATTAATTTATCCCAACTAAAATATATTCCAGAGAGGAAGAAAGATTCTAGGAGGGGGAAAAAACATCCATGGCTAAGCAAGGAAGTTGAGGATAACATAAACACAAAAATTAAGGCACACCATATTGCAAAGGCCAGTGGCAGGCTGCAAGATTGGGAAACTTTTAAAGATCAACAAAGGGTTGTTCTTTGAAGAGAGATTGAGCAGTTTAGGCCTTTACTCTTTGGAGTTTAGAAGAATGAGAGGAGATCTAATTGAAGTATATAAGATGATGAAGGGGAATGACAAAGTAGACATAGAGAGGATGTTTCCTCTTGTCTAGAACGAGAGGTCATAGTTTTAGGATAAGGGGTAGCAGATTTAAAACAGAGATGAGGAGAAATTACTTCTCTCAAAGTGTCGTGAATCTGTGGAATTCACTACCCCGGAGTGCGGTGGATGCCGGGACATTGGGTACGTTTAAGGAGGAGATAGATTTTTTAATTAGAAATGGGTTGAAGGGTTATGGAGAACGGGCATTAAAGTGGAGTTGAGGCCAAGATGAGATCAGCCATGATCGTATTGAATGGCGGAGCAGGCTTGAGGGGCTGAATTGCCTACTCCTGCTCCTAGTTCTTATGTTCTTAATTGCTGCACCATAGGCAGCCATGCCTTCAGCTGCCTAGGCACTCCGATCTAGAATTCCCTTCCTAAATCTCTCTGCATCTCTACCTCTTTCTCCTTTTAAGATGCTCCTTTAAAACCTACCTGTTTGATCAAGCTTTTGGTTACCTGCCCTAATATCAACTTATGTAGCTTGGTATCAAATTTTGGATGATAACACTCTTGTGAAGTGCCTTGGGATGTTTTACCACGTTAAAGGTGCTTTATGAATACGTTTTTTTTAAAATATGAAGAGAATTTTAAATTTGAGATCTTTGGGAGCCGATGCTGGTTAGTGAGGACAGTGTTAACAAGTGAGCAGGACTTGCGTGCAGAATAGGATATGGGCAGCACTGTTTTGGATGAGCTGAAAGTTAGAGGGTGAAGGATAGGCGCCTGACCAGGAGAACATTGGAATAGTCTTAGAAACCAAAAATATAATAAAAATCAGCCCCGAAAGCCCTGCTTGACCAGCCTTATTGAATTTTTTGAAGAAGTAACAAAGAATGGACATGGATAATGCAGTAGATGTAGTATATTTGGATTTGTGATAAGGTAACGCATAGTAGCCTCATGACTAAGCTTAGAGCCGGGGCAGGTAGCAGAATGGATGGCAAGCTGGCTACAAAACAGAGCACAAATTAAAGTTAGTTACTCAGATTGGCAAAAGGTGAGAAGTGCTCCACGGTGATAATTGTTGGGGCCGCTGTTGGTCACTCGATGTGCATGCGTGCGTGTAATATGTGTGTGTATATACACACACACACACACACACACACACACACACACACACACACACACACATATATAGTCCTAGAGTTATACAGCACAGAAACAGGCCCATCGTGTCTGTGCCGGCCATCAAGCGCCTATCTATTCTAATCCCATTTTCCAGTACTTGGCCCGTAGTCTTGTATGCTATAGCATTTCAGGTGCTCATCTAAATACTTCTTAAATGTTGTGAGGGTTCCTGCCTCTACCGCCCCTTCAGGCAGTGTGTTCCAGAATCCAACCACCCTTTGGGTGAAATTTATTTCCTCAAATCCCCTCTAAACCTCCTGCCCCCTTACCTTAAATCTATGCCCCCTGGTTATTGACCCCTCCGCTAAGGGAAAAAGTTTCTTTCTATCTAGCCTATCTATGCCCCTCATAATTTTGTATACCTCAATCAGGTCCCCCTTCAGCCTTCTCTGCTCTAAGGAAAACAACCCTAGCCTATCCAGTCTCTCTTCATATCTGAAATGCTCCAGCCCAGGCAACACCCTGGTGAATCTCCTCTGCACCCTCTCCAGTGCAATCACATCACATAGTGTGGCGACCAGAACTGTATACCGTACTCTAGCTGTGGCCTAACTAGTGTTTTATACAGCTCCATCATGACCTCCCTGCTCTTATAGTCTATGCCTTGGCTAATAAAGGCAAGTAAAAAAAAAAAAAATCCCATATGCCTTCCTACCCACCTTATCTACCTGTACTGTTGCCTTCAGTGATCTGTGGGCAAATACACCAAGGTAAATGCCTGCTCAGATCAGAAAAAAAAAACCCGACCTGAACCCAACAGAACCACATCGGACCCGAGGCTGACCCGGCCCATGTCCCTCCATTTCTTTCCCACGCCCAAACCAACCCGACCACCGGAATGTTCACTTTACCTACCTTCTGATTCCGAATCTGCAGGAAGCTGCAGCATGGGCGTGATGACGTCATCGAGACGCTCACTGCACAGACTCAGAGTTTCCCTCCTTGATGTTTCAACTTTTGACACTTACTAAATTCGACTTCCCAGCAGAGCAAAATGTAATACTTACTGTGTGTGTCCGACCCAGACACATCTCGGGTCCTGTCGGGTTCGGGTCGGGTAGCAGGCCTTTACACCAAGGTCCCTCTGACCCTCTGTACTTCCTAGCGTCCTACCATTCATTGTATAGTCCCTTGCCTTGCCTTATTAGTCCTCCCAAAATACATCACCTCACACTGCTCTGCCCATCTTAGCAGCCCATCTATATCGTCCTGTAATCAATGGCTTTCCTCCTCACTGTTTACGACACAACCAATTCTCGTCATCTGTGAACGTACTGATCATACCTCCTAAATTCATGACTAAATCATTAATATACACTACAAACAGCAAGGGTCCCACCAATCCCTGTGGCACTCCAGTGGTCACAGGCTTTCAATCGCAAAAACAACCCTCGACCATCCCCCTCTGCCTCCTGCCACTAAGCCAATTTTGGATCCAATTTGCCAAATTGCCCTGATCCCATGGGCGCTTACCTTCTTAACCAATATCCCATGCAGGACCTTATCAAAAGCCTTACTGAAGTCCATGTAGACTACATCAACTGCTTTACCCTCATCTACATATCGAGTCACCTTCTTGAAAAATTCAATTATGTTTGTTAGACATGATCTCCCTGTGACAAAGCCATGCTGACTATCTTTGATTAATCCCTGCCTCTCCAAGTGGAGAGTAATCCTGTCCCTCAGAATTTTTTCCAGTAGTTTCCCTACCACTGATGTTAGACTCACCAGCCTGTAATTACCTGATTTATCCTTGCTACCCTTCTTGAATAATGGTGCCACATTTGTTGTCCTCCAGTCCTCTGGTACCTCTCCTGTGGCCAGAGAGGATTTAAAAATTTGTCAGAGCTCCTGCTATCTCCTCCCTTGCCTCACATAACATTCTGGGATGCATCTCATCTGGACCTGAGGATTTATCCACTTTTAAGCCCGCTAATACCTCCTCCCTTCAATGGTAATTTGTTCGAGTATGTCACAATCCCGCTCCCTGATCTCTACACCTACATCGTCCTTCTCCATAGTGAACACAGATGAAAAGTAATCGTTTAAAACCTCACCTACATCCTCCAATTCCACACACACATTGACACTTTGGTCCCTAATAGGCCCTACTCTTTCCCTGCTTATCCTTTTGCCCTTAATATACTTCTGAAAAGCCTTGGGATTTTCCTTCTTGCTCGCCAGTGTTTTTTCCTGCCCCCTCTTTGCTCTCTTGGTTACTTTTTTTAAGTACCCCCCGACGCTTTCTGTACTCTTCTAGGGCCTCCGCTGTTTTCAGCCCTCTGGATCTGCCATAAGCCTCCTTTTTTTTTTCCCTTATCCAATCCTCTATATCCCTTGACACCCAGGGTTCCCTGGACTTGTTGGTCCTACCTTTCACCTTTACGGGAACATGTTGGCCCTGAACTCTCGCTATTTCCCTTTTGAATGACTCCCACTGGTCTGATGTAGATTTTCCTTCAATGTAACTGCTCCCAGTCCACTTTGACCAAATCCTGATTTATCATTGAAATCGGCCTTCCCCCAATTCAGTACCTTTATTTCCGGTCCATCTTTGTCCTTTTCCATATAACTATCTTAAATCTTAGAGTTATGGTCACTATCCCCGAAATGCTCCCCCGCTGACACTTCTACCACTCACCCAGCTAGGATTAGGTCCAGTACTGCCCCTTCTCTTGTAGGACTTTCTACGTGCTGGCTCAAAAAGCTCTCCTAGCTGCACTTTAAGAATTCCGCCCCCTTTAAAGCCTTTTGCACTAAGACTATCCCAGTTAATATTGGGGAAGTTGAAATCCCCTACTATTATTGCTCTATTATTTTTACACCTCTCAGAGATTTATTTATTTATTTAGAGATACAGCACTGAAACAGGCCCTTCGGCCCACCGAGTCTGTGCCGACCAACAGCCACCCATTTATACTAACCCTACAGTAATCCCATATTCCCTATCACCTCCCTACACTAGGGGCAATTTACAACGGCCAATTTACCTACCAACCTGCAAGTCTTTTGGATGTGGGAGGAAACTGGAGCACCCGGCGAAAACCCACGCAGACACAGGGAGAACTTGCAAACTCCGCACAGGCAGTACCCAGAATCGAACCCGGGTCCCTGGAGCTGTGAGGCTGCTGTGCTAACCACAGCGCCACTGTGCCGTCCATATACACACAGATGCACACACACACACACACACACACCTGCTCCTCTATCTCTCCCTGACTATTTGGAAGCCTGTAGTACACTCCCAGCCAAGTGAATGATTGCCACCTTTTTGATAAGTTCTACCCATATGGCCTAATTTGAGGAACCTTCTAAGATATCATCCTTCCTTACTGCAGTAATTGACTCCTTGATCAATAGTGCAATGCCACGTCCTCTCTTACCGCCCCCACTCCCCGTCATGCCTGAAATTCTATATCCTGGAATATTGAGCTGCCAGTCCTGTCCTTCCCTCAACCATGTCTCTGTGATAGCAATAATATCATATTCCCATGTGTTAATCATACTTGTAAGACTCCTTCCGTTAAGATAGATGCAATCCAGCCTTGTAATATTGATTAAAAACATACACGATTTGGACTGGAATAAAATTTGCAGATGACACCAATTTTCAGGGTATAGTTAATACTAAGGAAGACTGCGACAAGGTACAAGAAGACATTCATCAACTTCAGGATGTGCGTGCAATTACAAATCATTTCCAATTAGACGTGTGAGGTGATGCATTTTGGTAGGAAGATTAGGAGGCCACATACTCCTGGGACAATAAATTTAAAGGGGGAGAGGAGCAAAGGGATCTCTCTGGGTGGATGGACAAATCACCGAAAGTAGGAACAGAGGTTAATAAGGCTATAAAAAAAAAAGCTAAGTACTGGGGTTCATTTCCAGAGGGATAGAATTGAAAAGCAGAAATACATAGAACATAGAACATACAGCACAGAACAGGCCCTTCGGCCCACAATGTTGTGCCGATCCTTTGTCCTCTGTCAAGGACAATTTAATCTATACCCCATCATTCTCCTTTATCCATATACCTATCCAAAAGCCTTTTGAAAGTCCCTAAAGTTTCTGACTCAACAACTTCCCCGGGCAAGGCATTCCATGCCTCGACCACTCTCTGGGTAAAGAACCTTCCCCTGACATCCCCCTTATATCTCCCACCCTTCACCTTAAATTTATGACCCCTTGTAACGCTTTGCTCCACCCGGGGAAAAAGTTTCTGACTGTCTACCCTATCTATTCCCCTGATCATCTTATAAACCTCTATCATGTCACCCCTCATCCTTCTCCTTTCTAATGAGAAGAGGCCTAGAATGTTCAGCCTTTCCTCGTAAGACTTATTCTCCATTCCAGGCAACATCCTGGTAAATCTCCTCTGCACCCTCTCCAAGGCTTCCACATCCTTCCTAAAATGAGGCGACCAGAACTGCACACAGTACTCCAAATGAGGCCTTACCAAGGTCCTGTACAGCTGCATCATCACCTCACGGCTCTTAAATTCAATCCCTCTGCTAATGAACGCTAACACCCCATATGCCTTCTTCACAGCCCTATCCACTTGAGTTGCAACTTTCAATGATCTATGCACATAGACCCCAAGGTCTCTCTGCTCCTCCACATGCCCAAGAACCCTACCGTTAACCCAGTATTTTGCATTCATGTTTGTCCTTCCAAAATGGACGACCTCACACTTTTCAGGGTTAAACTCCATCTGCCACTTTTCAGCCCAGCACTGCAACCTATCCAAGTCCCTTTGCAGACGACAATAGCCCTCCTCGGTATCCACAACTCCACCAACCTTTGTATCATCTGCAAATTTACTGACCCACCCTTCGACTTCCTCATCCAAGTCGTTAATAAAAATCACAAACAGGAGAGGACCCAGAACTGATCCCTGCGGCACGCCACTGGTAACTGGGCTCCAGGCTGAGTATTTACCATCTAAGACCACTCTCTGCCTTCTATCAGTTAGCCAATTCTTAATCCAACTGGCCACATTCCCCACTATCCCATGCCTCCTGACTTTCTCCATAAGTCTACCATGGGGGACCTTATCAAATGCCTTACTAAAATCCATGTACACCACATCCACTGGTTTACCCTCATCCACTTGCTTGGTCACCTGCTCAAAGAATTCAATCAGGCTTGTGAGGCAAGACCTACCCCTCACAAAACCGTGCTGACTGTCCCGAATCAAGCAGTGTCTTTCCAGATGCTCAGAAATCCTATCCCTCAGCACCTTTTCCATCAACTTGCCTACCACCGAAGTAAGACTAACTGGCCTGTAATTCCCAGGGTTGTTCCTATTCCCTTTCTTGAACAGGGGCACAACATTTGCCACCCTCCAATCACCTGGTACCACCCCCGTCAGCAGAGAAGATGAAAAGATCATTGCCAGCGGCTCTGCAATTTCATCCCTTGCTTCCCATAACATCCTTGGATATACCCCGTCAGGCCCGGGAGACTTGTCTATCTTCAAGTTATTCAAAAACCCCAACACATCTTCCCTCCTAACGAGCACTTCCTCGAGCTTACCAGTCTGTTTCACACCGTCTTCTTCAGTAATACACCCCTTCTCATTCGTAAATACCGAAGAGAAGTACTCATTCAAAACCTCACTTATCTCTTCCGGCTCAACACACAGTCTCCCGCTATTGTCCTTGACCGGACCTACGGTCCCCCTAGTCATCCTCATATTTCTGACATACGCGTAAAAGGCCTTGGGGTTTTCTTTTATCCTACCCGCCAAGCATTTTTCATGCCCTCTCTTAGCTCTCCTAATCCCTTTCTTCAGATCCTTCCTGGCCATCTTGTATCCCTCCAGAGCTATGCCTGTGCCCTTTTTCCTCAACTTTATATACGCATCCTTCTTCTTCCTAACAAGACTCTCAACCTCTCTTGTCAACCACGGTTCCCTCACATGACCATCCCTTCCCTGTCTGACAGGGACATGCTTATCAATGGCCCCTACTATCTGCTCCTTGAAAAAGTTCCACATTTCGACCGTGCCCTTCCCTGCCAGCATATGCTCCCAACTTATGCTCCTCAGTTCCTGCCTGACAGCGTCATATCTACCCTTCCCCCAATTGTAAACCTTGCCCTGTTGCACATACCTATCCCTCTCCATTACCACAGTGAATGCTACAGAATTGTGATCACTATCTCCAAAGTGCTCGCCCACCAACAGCTCTATCACTTGCCCTGGTTCATTACCTAGTACCAAATCCAATATTGCCTCCCCTCTGGTCGGGCAGTCTACATACTGAGTCAGAAAAGCTTCCTGGACATACTGCACAAACACTACCCCATCCAAACTATTCGATCTAAAGAGTTGCCAATCAATATTTGGGAAGTTGAAATCCCCCATAATTACTACCCTGTGACTTCTGCTCCTTTCCAAAATCTGTTTCCCAATCTGCTCTTCCACCTCCCTGCTGCTATTGGGGGGCCTATAGAAAACTCCCATCAAGGTGACTGCTCCTTTCCTGTTCCTGACCTCAACCCACAGTGCCTCAGTCGGCAGATCCTCCTCGAAAATTCTTTCAGCAGTTGTTACACTATTTCTAACTAACAATGTCACCCCCCCACCTCTTTTACCACCATTCCTAATCTTATGAAAACATCTATAACCAGGTACCTCCAAAAACCATTCCTCCCCCTCACCTATCCACGTTTCAGTGATGGCCACAACATCGTAGTCCCAAGTGCCCATCCACGCCTTCAATTCACTCACCTTATTCCTGATGCTTCTTGCGTTGAAGTATACGCACTTTAACCCTTCTCCGTGCCCATCTGTCCTCTGTGACAGTGCTACCTTCCCCAATACCTCACTACACTCTTTGTCTTTCTGAGTGGACCCACTGGTCCCTGGATTACAAGTCCGGTTCCCATCCCCCTCCCAAACTAGTTTAAACCCTCCCGAACAGTACTAGCAAACCTCCCTCCCAGGATATTGGTGCCCCTCTGGTTCAGATGCAGCCCGTCCTGTTTGAACAGGTCCCATCTTCCCCAGAATGCAGTCCAATTATCCAAGAACTGGAAGCCCTCCCTCCTACACCATTCCTGCAGCCACGTGTTCAGCTGTGCTCTCTCCCTATTCCTAGCCTCACTATCACGTGGCGCCGGCAACAAACCAGAGATAACAACTCTGTCCGTCCGAGCTTTCAGCTTCCAGCCTAACTCCCTAAACTCACTTCTAACATCTGTGCCACCCTTCCTTCCTACGTCGTTGGTGCCAATGTGCACCACGACCTCTGGCTGCTCCCCCTCCCCTTTAAGGATCCTGAAGACGCGATCACAAACATCACGGACCCTGGCACCAGGGAGGCAACAAACCATCCGTGCGTCTCGCCTGCGCCCACAGAACCGCCTGTCCGTACTCCTCACCATCGAGTCCCCGATGACTAGTGCTCTCCCATTCTCCCTCCTTCCCTTCTGAGCCACAGTGCAGGACCCCGTGCCAGAGGCCCGGTCACTGCAGCCTGCCCCCGATAGGCCGTCCCCCCCAACAGTATCTAAAACTGTATACTTGTTGTTGAGGGGAACGACCACAGGAGATCCCTGCACTGACCTCTTCCCACCTCTAACTGTTACCCAGCTGCCTTTGATTTGTGGAGTAACGACCTCCGTGTAGCTTCTATCTATCAACCCCTCAGCTTCCCGAATGATCCTCAGTTCATCCAGCTCCAGCTCCAATTCCCTAACACGGTCTGATAGGAGCTGGAGACGGATGCACTTCCAGCAGGTGAAGTCGGCAGGGCCACCGGAGGTTTCCCTCACCTCGAACATTCTGCAGGAGGAGCAATACACTACACTGGCTGCCATTTCTTTTATTCAATTACCCCTTAGTTAAGTACAACTATAGATATTAACAAAAACAGTAAATAGCTTACCTGCTCAAATGTTATGTGAAACTTGTATAGAACCTTGATTAGACCAAGAAGAGAGTCTAACCACCACCTCATGACATAAATACTGTGGCTTTAAGAGCAGGACAGAGGCTGGGTATTTGGTGGCAAGTGACTCACTTCTTGACTCCCCAAAGCATGTCTACCACCTACAAGACACAAGTCAGGATTGTGATGGAATACTGTCCACTTGCCAGGATGAGTGCAGCTGCAGCAACACTTGAGGAGCTCCACACCATCCAGGACAAGGCAGCCTATTTGAGCGGCATCCCATCTACCACCTTAAACATCCACTTCTTCCACGACTGGCGCAGTATGGCTTCAGTGTGTACCATCTACAAGATGCACTGCAGCAATAAGTCAAAGCTACTTTGACAGCATCTTACAAACACGTGACCTCTACCATCTCGAAGAACAAGGGCAGCAGGCACATGGAAATACTACCACCTCCAAGTTCCCCATCATCCTGATTTGGAAATATATCTCTGTTCCTTCATCATTGTGGGGCCAAAATTTTGGAACTCCCTGCCTGACAGCAAAATTGAGAGTACCTTAACCACACGGACTGCAGCGATTCAAAAAGTCAGCTCACCCACCTTGAGAGCAATTATGGATAGTCAATAAATGCTGGCTTTGGCAGTGATGCCACATCCTGTAAATAAATAAACAAGATATAAACAAAGGCCACACTTGGTGTACTGTGTATGGTTCTGGTCTCCAGATTACAAAAAGGATACAGAGCCACTGGAGAATGTGCAGAACAGATTTACAAGGATGATACTAGAACTGAAGTCATAACTATCAGGTAAAACCTAACAAGCTGGGGTTAGATCACTTAGACTTTTTCTCTGGAAAAGAGAAGGCTGAGGGCTGACCTGATAGAAGTCTGAAAGTTATGAAAGGGTTTGATTGGTCAGACAGAGGGTAGATGTTTCCACTTCTGGGGGGGAGACCAAAACTAGTGGTTTTAGATATTCACTAATATATCCAATTGGCACCTACCTCGGCTCAACTATCACCAGTAACCTGTCTCTCGATGCAGAAATCAACAAGCGCATGGGAAAGGCTTCCACTGCTATGTCCAGACTGGCCAAGAGAGTGTGGGAAAATGGCGCACTGACACGGAACGCAAAAGTCCGCGTGTATCAAGCCTGTGTCCTCAGTACCTTGCTCTACGGCAGCGTGGCCTGGACAATGTATGTCAGCCAAGAGCGACGTCTTAATTCATTCCATCTTCGCTGTCTCCGGAGAATCCTTGGCATCAGGTGGCAGGACTGTATCTCCAACACAGAAGTCCTCGAGGCGGCCAACATCCCCAGCTTATACATACTACTGAGTCAGCGGCGCTTGAGATGGCTTGGCCATGTGAGCTGCATGGAAGATGGCAGGATCCCCAAGGACACATTGTACAGCGAGCTCGCCACTGGTATCAGACCCACCGGCCGTCCATGTCTCTGCTTTAAAGACGTCTGCAAACGCGACATGCAGTCCTGTGACATTGATCGCAAGTCGTGGGAGTCAGTTGCCAGCGATCGCCAGAGCTGGCGGGCAGCCATAAAAGCGGGGCTAAAGTGTGGCGAGTCGAAGAGACTTAGCAGTTGGCAGGAAAAAAGACAGAAGCGCAAGGGGAGAGCCAGCTGTGAAACAGCCCTGACAACCAATTTTATCTGCAGCACCTGTCTGTCACTCTAGAATTGGCCTTTATAGCCACTCCAGGCGCTGCTCCACAAACCACTGACCACCTCCAGGCACTTACTCATTGTCTCCCGAGACAAGGAGGCCAAAGAAGAAGAAGAATTCAAGACAAATGTTTTTACCTGGAGAGTGCTTAGAGTGTGGAATTTGCTACCACGAAGAGCAATTGTGGCAAATAGCATTGATGCATTCAAGGGGAAGCTAGATAAGTGCATGAGGCAGAAAGGAATAGAAGGCTATGTTGGAGTGAGATGAAGAGGGGTTGGAGGAAGCTGCTGTGGAGCATAAATGCCAGCATAGATGAATTGGTCAGGGCCCATTTCTATGCTGTAAATTTCCTTTTTTGAACCTGAGAACTGGGCATATATTCTCTCACTTTTGCTTTTCTCCTTCAGGCCTCCCTCGAACCATACAATAAATCTCTTATGTTTTCCCTGACCCCCACCACTTCCATACTTGATGCAGCTATCAAGAGGTACTTGAGAGCAACTTGATGCCAGTCTCCATGCAGTGCCTCCCTGTGTTCTTGAACTCTGTGGAGTAAGGATTCCAACTTGCAGTACTTTTTCAAGTACCAATGCTGAAGCATCAGCTTGTAACTTTGTTCTATATTTCTGACTCAAATTTGTAGTTTAGAAGCAATGGATCAAGTAATCTAAGCAAAAATTGCCAGTCTACAATTCCCATTATCTCTGTGTAATCTTGATTTAAATGGCTCAATTGGAGATGTGCTATAAATATAGTGTAATTATTAGTGGACGTAAACTGGATTATAAAAATTGCATCGCTCTAGAACATGGTTTAATTTGAAAAAATGATTGTGGAGCTGCTGGAAAGAGCAACAGTCTGGGTTTTTCATGTAGGTCTTCATCCTGCTTTAATACAAGCTATTAAAGAGTTGAGTGAGGTAAAAAGAAGCCTAATGTTTAATATGAGTGACGCCATCGGATTCAATAGGTAATTGTCAAATAGAATGCACTATAATCAGTGGCACACTTTTGCACAATTTACAAATTTGTCAGCAGCTATAAGGTGACAAAAAATTATCCTGGTTTTAAAGCAAATCCAGCAAAGTTGTTAGCTGTTTCATTGATCATTGGTAACTCCAGTTGGAAGAAGTAGCCAGAGAGTGCTAAAGTTACAACTGGTTATTTTTTAAAATGTTTTTATTTATTTAGAGATACAACACTGAAACAGGCCTTTCGGCCCACCGAGTCTGTGCCGACCATCAACCACCCATTTATACTAATCCTACATTAATCCCATATTCTTACCACATCCCCACAATTCCCCTACCACCTACCTGTACTCGGGGCAATTTACAATGGCCAATTTACCTATCAACCTGTAAGTCTTTGGCTGTGGGAGGAAACCGGAGCACCCAGCGAAAACCCACGCAGTCACAGGGAGAACTTGCAAACTCCGCACAGGCAGTACCCAGAATTGAACCCGGGTCGTTGGAGCTGTGAGGCTGCGGTGCTAACCACTGCACCACTGTGTTGCCCACATGTGCAAACATTGGGTCCACATAATCTTTCAACATCACAGTTCTAAATACAAGCAATTTAATAATGTTAACAACTAAAGGTATCATCATCCGCCATTTCTGGCTCCTCCAAACACACCCTCCCCTGTCATCATTCCAAAGGAACTGTTCCCTCCGTGACACCCTGGTCCACTCCTCCATCACCCCAACACCTCATCCCCTTCCCATGGCACATTCCCATGCAATCGCAGGAGGTGTAATACCTGCCCTTTTACCTCTTCTCTCCTCATCATCCAAGGCCCTAAACACTCTTGTCAGGTGAAGCAGCGATTTACTTGTACTTCTTTCAATGTAGTATACTGTATTCAGAGCTTCCCAGAGCTTCCGGTTGCTTGCCATTTTAATTCGGCAACGTGCTCTCACACCTACATTTCTGTCCTCTGCCTGCTGCAGTGTTCCAGTGAAGCTCAACGCAAGCTTGAGGAACGGCACCTCATCTTCCGATTAGGCACTATACAACCCTCTGGACTCAACATTGAGATCAATAACTTCAGACCATGACTGCCATTTTGTTTTTGTTTTTTTTACCATGTGCCAGTCTTAAACTTGTTTTTCCTTTTTTTGCTTTCAGACAGAGCTGTTCATTATTCTGCCATTAACACTCTCTCTGGACAAATGCTGTCTTTTAATACAGCTATTACTACTTCCTTTGCCTATGTTCCATGACATCTTGATCATTTAATTTCTCCTGCCCTCTGCCCTATCACAGACCTTCCCTTTTGTTCTTCCTCCCCCACTCCCTTTCATTTGCTCAAAGCCTATTACATTTCAAACCTTTGTCAGTTCTGATGAAAGGTCACAGACTTGAAACACTGTTTCTCTCTCCACAGATGCTGCCAGACTTGCTGTGTATTTCCAGCACTTTCTGTTTTTATTTCAGATTTCCAGCATTTACAGTATTTTGCTTTTATTTTAATTTTGCAACTAAATATTTCCATGCCTTAGAATATTCAGATTTATACAAACTGCAGTTTCTTCTGCCCAACTGTGTCTACTCTTCCTCTCCTGTCAGGTGGAATGTGGCTTCCAGTGTGCTGGCTGCCTTCTGTCACCTCAGTGAAAGAGTCATGCTTTACATATGACCCTCGACGGCAAATGTAATGCTGTTTGACTATGGGAGTGGGATATGGTCACTACTCAAATTGAGACTCAATCTGACATCCACACAACTATGCTTTCCAGCAGTGATCATTGCATCATTATCATTTGTACCAGTCTTGGAAAGTTCCACCTACCAACATTCGCATTCGCATCCACCTCCCCTGCCCCATCCTGCCACCCCGTGCCGATTTCAGTGATACAGTACAGACGATTTTTGATGCTACTACCTCTGGTCTGTGTTGCTCAGTTCCAAATTGAGAAGTGGTTGTGACAACTCAACCATTGTGGAGCCAATTTTCTCCTCTCCTATGCCAAAGAGGTGAATCTTAACTAAGTACAGTTGCATTGGCACTAAGCATGCTCTTGTACCTTGCTTGGGTGACAACTGTTCATGTAAGCTTTGGTGAGCGTTGGCAGGCTATTTGATTGCAGAGCTCAGGAAGGAGCATTGCAGCCAAGCTCGACACAGCCCTCAGATGATATGCACTTCCAGTGGGATTAGCACACAGGAGCAGGGAACTCTAGATTGTTACCCAACGACAGAGAAGCCAACTATATTGTATTTCCTGCTGCCTAACTGAGGTCAGTGTTGAGCAGCTGTTGAATGGCTTTTTTAATCGCGCTCTGGACAGGGGCAGCACTGAGACTGAGCCAGAGGGCCTGTTGAGGGATGGAGTTGAGGACATTCAAGTTGAAGACAGAGTCTTGGTTGAGGAGTTCTTCAAAATGTTCCCTCCAGTGAGCACTGACTGCTTCCCTGTCCTTGATAAGTTCTCCCCCATGCTTGGTTCACCTGGGTTGGGCCCTTGAGTACTTGGGCCATAGATCGCCTTGATAGTGCTGAAGAAACTGCGTATGTTGGTGTCTGCAAGTTAAGTTGCTGAATCTTGCGCTGTTTCTACCCACCATTTGTGTTTTATATCCCGGATTTTATGCTGCACTGTAGAATTGCTGCTTTACCTTGGCTGTGTAGTGTGGTTTCCAATCTGTAAAGGCTTTGCACTTAATGCTCGATTAGGTCCTTTAATTCTTGGTCGTTCTCATCAAACCAGTCGCGTGCTTCTTGGTGGAGAAGCCAAGGACCTCTTTGCAGGTACTTGCGGTGATCCCCACCAATGGAACCACCACAGACCCTACTTCAGTCAAGCAAGGCTGTGCCATTGCATGGACTCTCTTCTCCATTTTCCTTGCTGCAATGCTACACCTCGCCTACAGCAAGCTACCCACAGTTGTGGAGTCAATCTACAGAACAGATGGGAAACTGTTCAACCTGTGCCACCTTCAATCCAAAACCAAAATCACTCCAACCTCAGTCGTCAAGCTCCTTTATGCAGATGACGTGTCTGTGTGTGCTCCGAAACTGAGCTCCAGTTCAGTGTTGACTCGTTCTCTGAAGCATAAGAGAAAATGGGTCTTCCATTAAACACTTGGAAAATAAAGGTCCTCTTTCAACCAGCTCCCACAGAACAACACCTCCCTCCACCCCTCCCACATCAATCAAGATCAGTGGTGTGATCCTGGAAAATGTGAACCATTTTCCAGAACTTGGGAGCTGCCTCTTGGTGAAGGCAGACATAGATGACAAGGTTCATCAGTGCCTGCAAAGTGCCAGCTCAGCCTTCAGCTGACTGAGGAAGAGAGTATTTGAGGATCAGGATCTCCAACCTGAGACTAAGATCATGATTTATCGGGCAGCAGTGATCCCTGTGCTCCTATATGCTCTGGACTTTGTCAACCTACAGCAGGCACCTCAAAGCACTGGAGCAGTACCACCAGAGGTGACTCTGCAAGATCCTCCAAAACAGTGGCAAGAGAGATGGCAGCGTCCTCTCCCAAGCCAACCTGCCCAGCATCAGGGTGCTAATCACTCAAAACCAGCTCCGTTGGGCAGGACATGTTGTTCACAAGCCTGATACCAGAGAGCTGAAGGACTACTCAGAACTTGGTTATGATAGGAGGCTCCCAGGAGGACAGCAGGCACGCTTTAGAGATGTCCTCAAAGCATCCTTGAAGAGATCATAATCCCCGTCGACTCATGGCAGTAAACTGGCTTAGGACCGTCCTAGATGGAGAAAGTTCATTTGGGAAGGCATCGTACGCCTAGAGGGACTTCGTCGGGAACTTGTGGAGGCTAAGTCAAGGCATCTGAGGGAGTGGAAAACCTCCAAACTACTCATCTGCCTGACCCTTCAAGCACCACCTGCCCCTCATATGGCAGAGTCTGCAGATTATGCATTGGACTTATCAGCCATTTCCGAACTCGTTGAATTGGAGTTGAAGCAAGTCATTCTCCATTGCAAGTGACTGCCTAAGACTGTTGAACATGGGACCTATCTAGCTAGTATTGGCTAGCTATTCTGCACATAACCTCAATGAGCTTTAAGGAGAACTTTGCTTTTTTTAAGTCTTTGACAGATCCCAGTTAAACAGGATGTATAATTTTGAAAGAATGTAAGGCCATTTCCTTTTAAAAGTTCTGTGCTGAAAGGAAAGAGTTAAAAATAAAGAGCCCTGTAATGTTGATCATGCAGGAATGTGCACTCCCTCTACTTGACAGATTGGCTTAAATCTTGTGGTTTTGAGATATTTCTGTGGTATTGAGAAACCATAATATGCATCAGTTAGCAGCAACTGAAGAGATTTTCCTGTTTACAATACATGTCAAGTATTGGAAATAACACTACATGAACTTAAAAGTCAATACCCACTTCTTTCCCCCTCTCATTTCAACTGTCCCTTCCCCCACTCCAGCAATCAGTTTCCAGCATGCATTATCTTTGGACAGGGGAACAGTTTATGCTGCAGCCAAAGTAAAATTGATCAGATATTATCACCGTTAATGGGCAGTGTCCAAACTTGGTGTTTATCTAAATGTAAGGGAGGATTGTAAACCTGTTTTGCATAATCTTTGAGGTTTTATACCTTTATATTGTTGGCTAATTTTCTCCCCATATCTCCTGAAGGAACTCACTTCTATAGTTCTGCAGGCACTTTTCCAAAGTGGCTCTTATTCCTCATGAGTTGGCTGTTTGACTACTGGGTCCTCACATCTCATTGAGTCATAGAGTCGTACAGCATAGAAACAGGCCCTTCGGCCCACCGCGTCCATGCCAACCATAATGCCTATCTATACTAATCCCACCTGCCTGCATTAATTCCATATCCCTCTATGCCTTGCTCATTCAAGTACCTGTCCAGATGCCTCTTAAATGTTGCGACTGTTTCTGCCTCCACCACCACCTCAGGCAGCTCATTCCAGAAACCCACTATTCTTTGTGTGAAAAATTTCCCCCTTTGATCACCTTTAAACCTCCTCCCTCTCACCTTAAATCTAGTTTTAGTCACCCCTACAGTGGGAAACAGACTCTATCTATATGTCTCATAATTTTATAGGGACACCCCTATCATGTCCCCTCTCAGCCTCCTTCGCTCCAGGGAAAACAGACCCAGCCTATCCAATGTCTTTTTATAACTCAAGCCCTCCAAACCAGGCAACATCCTTGGGAATCTTTTCTGCACCTTCTCTAGCTTAATCGCATCTTTCCTGTAGTGCGGCGACCAGAACTGCACACAGTACTTCAAATGCAGCCTAACCTACATTATGTACAACTGTAACATGACGTTCTAACTCTTGTACTCAATGCCTCAGCCGATGAAGGCAAGCATGCCAAACACCTTCTTCACCACCCTGTCTACCTGTGTTGCTACTTTCAGGGAACTATGTATTTGCACCCCAAGGTCTCTCTGCTCAAGAACACTCCCTAGGGCCCTGCCATTCACTGTATATGTCCTGTCCTGGTTTAACCCCAAAATGCATCACTTCACACTTGTCTGCATGAAATTCCATTTGCCACTCCCTTGCCCACTTTCCTAGTTAACCTATATCCTGTTGTAACCTGAGACAACCTTCACTGTTCATCTGGCCTTGATCTTGTCATTCAATGTCTACATCCTTGGACTTTCATCAGGATTACACTGAATCAGTAATGGGAACCTACCTGATTATCATCCCCGTAATGCAATAGGGCATGGAGGCTATTTGTAACTCCCTAATTAAAATCTGCTAATTCAGCAGACACTGGGGATCAACACGTAATCATTTTCGACTCTACAGCTCAGCTATAAACTGGATAAACTAACTGAGCCATGGGTGGTACAATAATTGGGTTCCTTTTAGTTTCATTTTGTACAGGCCAGCTTTCAAGAGGTGCATTTTGGGTGACTTATGCAATGTCTCGAAAGGAACATATTGGGCTGGTCTGTGATGGTATGATGTAGGATTTTTTTTTTGGTGATGTCCAGGGTGCAGTTGCCCATTAGGAGGGCATTCTTGCCTGCTGCAACAACATTGTTCATCAGATCCCATAGGATTTTAGTTAAGGGATGTATCATGCAAATTTGGTAATTCCAGGTTGTCTGGTACAAACACTAGTAATCTTGCAGATGTCAGTGCTGATTGATCTTTATTGACGCGTTCAGATCTCATCTGGGCGATTTGCCATCGAAATTATGGTACTGTTTGCAGTCAGAGCCCTCTATTATGATCTTAAGGGTGCATTAATATACCAGCTTCAGCATTGTAACTTGAACATTAAATATTCTAGCAGCTGTGGTTTTCAAGCCAAAGATACTTAGCATAGTCTCCGTAGCTGCTGCGAATTTAAGCAATCAGATGTGTGCAGGCTAAGTACTTTCTCAAGTTGTGAGGAGGCAATGAAAGTTATTGGATATGAGGTGAGATTTTCCTGAAAAACAATAAATAACGGTTATTTCTGAAGAATTGGATGCTGCCCATTGATTTTTAATTAACTTTTTCATTACAGTCACAACGTGATTGCCCACTGTTCTTGCTGATGGAACACTTTGTGAAAATTAGTAATAGAGAGGAGTCAAGAAAAAAAACCACAAAACCTATTAGAGTAACTTCTGACACCATGCAGCTGGAATTTACAGCAGATACTCTACACCTAAGGAAGAATTACAGCTGCCTGTATAGCTTTACCTCAGAGTAGAGTGCGTGTGACTTGGCAAGAATGACAGCAAGGCCATGTGCTTTGTAAAAAAAAAATAGAGTTCGACAAAATTAGAACAATGTAACAGATAAAGCTCCAAGTAAACCATGTGGATGAAGGTTGTGAACTGTCTCTACCACTGTTGGTGAGTGCTATCGTACTTCAGTCTGGCTCAGTGGCTTAAATAAAAAAAAGAAATGCTGGAAATACTCAGCAGTAAAGGCCTGCTACTCAACCCGAACCCAACGGGACCCGACGACGTGTCTGGGTCGGGTCGTTCTTCCGGGTCTGGCTTTCGGGCTCAGGTCGGACCGGGCACACACAGTACTACCTTATGCTCTGCTGGGAGGAAAAGGGAAGTTGAGCAAGTAAATGTCAAAATTTTAAAAGCATGCCTGAGCTGGGAGTCCAGGACATCAAGGAGGGAAACGTGCATCTGGACTCCACAGACACTGAGTCTGCGCAGTGAGCGAGTGAGTGTCTCTATGATGTCATCGCGCTCATGCTATAGCTTCCTACCATTCCCTCCAAAAGTGGTAAGTACAGTGAGTGCGCTATGGTCAGGTCGGGCTTGGAAAAAATGGAAGCATTCGGGCTGGGTGGGGCTCGGGTCCGATGTGGTTCTGTCGGGTCGGGTTTTTTTTTCCAGACCCGAGCAGCCCTTTACTCAGCAGGTCTGGCAGCATCTGTGGAGAGAGAAGCAGAGTTAATGTTTCAGGTCAGTGACCCTTCATCAGAACCCATCAGTTCTGATGAAGGGTCACTGACCTGAAATGTTAACTCTGCTTCTCGCTCCACAGATGCTGCCAGACCTGCTAAGTATTTCCAGCATTTCTTGTTTTTATTTCAGCATCTACAGTATTTTGCTTTTATTTTAGCTCGGTGGCTTGTAGCTGGGTTTCGACTCCCTGGTTAAATGTGGCTTTGACAGGCTGTTAAAATCATGATCAGTACTATTTGGATAATTAGATTTCAGAGTGAAATGATTACAGATTCACTTCCTAGTACTAACATCTTACACCAATTTATGTGAAATCTTTCGTAAGAAATAGGAGCAAGAGTAGCCATTTGGTCCCTCAAGCCTGCTCCGCCATTCAATAAGATCATGACTGATCTGATTGTGACCTTAACTCCACTCTTCTGCCTGCCCCCCCATAACCCTTGACTCCCTTGTAAATCTGTTTAATGCAGACTTGAATATATTCAATAACCCAGTCTTGACTGCTCTCTGGGGAAGAGAATTCCAAAGATTAACGACCCTCTGAGACAAGAAATTCCTCCTCATCTCAGTCTTAAATGAGAGACCTCTTATTTTGAAACTGTGCTCTCGCGTTCTAGATTTCCCCTATGAGGGGAAACATCCTTTCAGCATCTACCTTGTCAAGCCCCCTCGATCTTTATATGTTTCAATAAGATCACCCCTCATTCTTCTAAACTCCTGTGAGTATAGGCCCAAGCTGCTCAACTTTTCCTTATAAGACAACTCCATCATCTCAGGAATCAGCCTAATGAACCTTAAGTAAGGTGATCAAAACTGCATACAGTACTCGAGATACGGTCTCAACAATGCCCTGTACAATTATAGCAAGACTTGCCTACTTTTATACTCCACCTCCCTTGCAATAAATTCCAACATTCCATTTGCCTTCCTAATTACTTGCTGACTTTTTGTGATTCACGTACAAGGACACCCAGATCCCTTTGTGCCGCAGCATTCTGCATTCTCCATTTAAATAATATTCTGCTTTTCTATTCTTCCTGCCAGTGGACAACGTCAGATTATCCTACATTATACTCCATCTGCTAAATTTTTGCTCACTCGCTTAACCTATCTATATCCCTTTGCAGACTCTTTGTATCCTCGTCACAACTTGCTTTCCTACCTATTTTTGTATTGTCCACAAATTTGGTTGCAATACACTCGGTCTCTTCATCCAGGTCATTAACACAGATCATAAATAGTTGAGGCCCCAGCACTGATCCCTGTGGCACTTCCCTAGTTACACTTTGCTAACCTGAAAATGCCCCATTTATCCTGCATTATGACCAGGTGAGAAAGAGGTCTAGGGTTTCCTTTCAGCCTTCACCTAGATGTTCAAATGATGTTACCGTTGCTGAATCCCCCACTATCAACAGCCTGGAGTTACCATTGACCAAAAACAGAACTGGAGTAGCCATATAAATGCTGTAGATACAAGAGCAGGTCAGAGGCTGGGAATTCTGCAGTGAGTAACTCACCACCTGACTCCCCAATGCCTATCCATCATCTACAAAGCACAAGTCAGGAGTGTGATAGAATACTTTCCACTTGCCTGGATGAGTGCAGCTGCAACAACACTCGAGAAGCTCGACACCATTCAGGACAAAGCAGCCTGCTTGATTGGCAACCCATCCACCACCTTCAACGTTCACTCCCTTCACCACCGACGCACAATGACAGCAGTATGTTCCATCTACAAGATGCACTGCAGCAACTTACCAAGACTCCTTTGACAGCACCTTCCAAACCTGCGACCTCTACCACCTGGAAGGACATTGGCAGCAGATGCATGGGAACACCACCATTTGCAAGTTCCCCTCCAAGCCACACACCATCCTGACTTGGAAGGATATCGCTGTTCCTTCACTGTCGCTGGGTCAAAATCCTGGAACTCCCTTCGTAACAGCACTGTTTGTGTACCTACACCCCAAGGACTGCAGCGATTCAAGAAAGCAGCTCACCACCACAGGACAGCACAGTGGCGCAGTGGTTGGCACTGCAGCCTCACAGCTCCAGCGACCCGGGTTCAATTCTGGGTACTGCCTGTGCGGAGTTTGCAAGTTCTCCCTGTGACTGCGTGGATTTCCGCCGGGTGCTCCGGTTTCCTCCCACAGCCAAAGACTTGCAGGTTGATAGGTAAATTGGCCATTGTGAATTGCCCCTAGTATAGGTAGGTGGTAGGAGAATTGTGGGGACGTGGTAGGGAATATGGGATTAATGTAGGATTAGTGTAAATGGGTGGTTGATGGTCGGCACAGACTCGGTGGACCGAAGGGCCTGTTTCAGTGCTGTATCTCTGACTATGACCAGCACCTCAAGGGATAGGCAATAAATGCTGGCCTAGCCAGCGACGTCCACATCCCATGAACGAATAAAAAAAGAAACAGCATTTATTGCCCATCCCTAGTTGCCCTTGAGGAGCCGCTGCCTTGAACCGCTGCAGTCTGTGTGGTGTAGGTACACCCGCATATTAAAGCCAGAAGAGCCTTCCAAAATCAACTCCCACACCTTTACGATTCTTTTCTTCCTCCGAGCATTTACTTGGGCATGTTCACTTTTGTCGAACTTAATCCTGATGTAGCCTTTTTTTAGAAAAAAACTTTTTGTATTTACAGGAGCAGTGTGCTAGCACTTGCATAGGTTCATTTTTGCACAGTTGTTGCTTTAAGTATAAATTTTATGGTAGCTCATTGTGTAGTTTGTGTGGAAGGAATTGGGGTAAAAGTGACTTTTTCCAACCAACAAGAAATTGGCAGTCTTCCATTGTTGCACATGTTACCTTGGCTGGATTCCACATAGTTTGAAATTGACTGACAGCTCACCTGCAGGTAGGTTTCCAAGTCTGGGACACTTGAGAAGTTGTTAATTTGCTCCAATTATAGTAGCAAATGCAAGATGTTTTTGGTAAATGTAATAAAAGTTTGTAACTTATTAATAAGGAGCCCAATGTAGTGTGTTACGACCAAGGTGGGAGGAATGCACTGTTAATTCAGCCTCACTACTCCACAGGTCATAGCACATTAGTGAAGTTTCCAACCTACCAGAAACTAGCCAAATGACGGATGTTGAGGTTAGGGACAGATGTTTGATTACTCTAGGTCAAGTCGGCATAAGGAGGGAGAAAGTGTTGGGTATTCTAAAAGGCATTAAGGTGGACAAGTCCCCAGGTCCGGATGGAATCTATCCCAGGTTACTGTGGGAAGCGAGAGAGGAAATAGTTGGGGCCTTAACAGATATCTTTGCAACATCCTTAAACACGGGTGAGGTCCCGGAGGACTGGAGAATTGCTAATGTTGTCCCCTTGTTTAAGAAGGGTAGCAGGGATAATCCAGGTAATTATAGACCGGTGAGCCTGACGTCAGTGGTAGGGAAGCTGCTGGAGAAGATACTGAGGGATAGGATCTATTCCCATCTGGAAGAAAATGGGCTTATCAGTGATAGGCAACATGGTTTTGTGCAGGGAAGGTCATTTCTGACCAACTTAATAGAATTCTTTGAGGAGGTGACAAAGTTGATTGATGAGGGAAGGGCTGTAGATGTCATATACATGGACTTCAGTAAGGCAGATAGTGAAGGGGACTGTCAGAGAATACAGCAGAATATAGATAGATTGGAGAGTTGTAAGGGCTGTAGATGTCATATACATGGACTTCAGTAAGGCAGATAGTGAAGGGGACTGTCAGAGAATACAGCAGAATATAGATAGATTGGAGAGTTGTAAGGGCTGTAGATGTCATATACATGGACTTCAGTAAGGCGTTTGATAAGGTTCCCCATGGTAGGCTGATGGAAAAAGTGAAGGCGCATGGGGTCCAAGGTGTACTAGCTAGATGGATAAAGAACTGGCTGGGCAACAGGAGACAGAGAGTAGCAGTGGAAGGGAGTTTCTCAAAATGGAGACGTGTGACCAGTGGTGTTCCACAGGGATCCGTGCTGGGACCACTGTTGTTTGTGATATACATAAATGATTTGGAGGAAAGTATAGGTGGTCTGATTAGCAAGTTTGCAGACGACACTAAGATTGGTGAAGTTGCAGATAATGAAGGGGACTGTCAGAGAATACAG
Source organism: Heterodontus francisci (assembly GCF_036365525.1). Taxonomy (NCBI): domain Eukaryota; kingdom Metazoa; phylum Chordata; class Chondrichthyes; order Heterodontiformes; family Heterodontidae; genus Heterodontus; species Heterodontus francisci. The sequence goes on from NC_090393.1 coordinate 8,068,910, forward strand.
CAGAATATAGATAGATTGGAGAGTTGGGCAGAGAAATGGCAGATGGAGTTCAATCAGGGCAAATGCGAGGTGATGCATTTTGGAAGATCCAATTCAAGAGTGAACTATACAGTAAATGGAAAAGTCCTGGGGAAAATTGATGTACAGAGAGATTTGGGTGTTCAGGTCCATTGTTCCCTGAAGGTGGCAACGCAGGTAAATAGAGTGGTCAAGAAGGCATACGGCATGCTTTCCTTCATCGGACGGGGTATTGAGTACAAGAGTTGGCAGGTCATGTTACAGTTGTATAAGACTTTGGTTCGGCCACATTTGGAATACTGTGTGCAGTTCTGATTAGATTTAGATTAGAGATACAGCACTGAAACAGGCCCTTCGGCCCACCGAGTCTGTGCCGAACATCAACCACCCATTTATACTAATCCTACACTAATCCCATATTCCTACCAAACATCCCCACCTGTCCCTGTATTTCCCTACCACCTACTTATACTAGTGACAATTTATAATGGCCAATTTACCTGTCAACCTGCAAGTCTTTTGGCTTGTGGGAGGAAACCGGAGCATCCGGAGAAAACCCACGCAGACACAGAGAGAACTTGCAAACTCCACACAGGCAGTACCCGGAATCGAACCCGGGTCCCTGGAGCTGTGAGGCTGCGGTGCTAACCACTGCGCCACTGTGCCGCCCTCTGGTTGCCACATTACCAAAAGGATGTGGATGCTTTGGAGAGGGTGCAGAGGAGATTCACCAGGATGTTGCCTGGTATGGAGGGCGCTAGCTATGAAGAGAGGTTGAGTAGATTAGGATTATTTTCATTAGAAAGACGGAGGTTGAGGGGGGACCTGATTGAGGTGTACAAAATCATGAGAGGTATAGACAGAGTGGATAGCAAGAAGCTTTTTCCCAGAGTGGGGGATTCAATTACAAGGGGACACGAGTTCAAAGTGAAAGGGGAAAAGTTTAGGGGGGATATGTGTGGAAATTTCTTTACGCAGAGGGTGGTGGGTGCATGGAACGCTTTGCCAGCGGAGGTGGTAGACGCGGGCACGATAGCGTCTTTTAAGATGTATTTAGACAGATACATGAATGGGCAGGAAGTAAAGAGATACAGACCCTTAGAAAATAGGCGACAGGTTTGGATAGAGGATTTGGATCGGCATAGGCTTGGAGGGCCAAAGGGCCTGTTCCTGTGCTGTAATTTTCTTCTTTTTTCTTTGTTCTTTGTTCAAATTAAACACTCTATTTGTCCCCCAGAATAAAGTACACCAAACCAGGTTTCTTCAAACAACAACAAAATTCTATTTATTAATAAACTATATCTTAAACAATAATGAGATAACTTTGTGTGAAAGGATTCTTTTCAAACTTCTTTCTTCCTAAACCTCATGCACACACACATACATTAAAAAAAAAACGATTAACAGATGTTAAATGGATGTTTTGGAGTATAACTGTTTCTTAGTAATAATAAAATTATCAGGTTGTCATGTTCTGGTAGGATATTTCTGGGTCGGTGAAGTGTCCCAGAGTCGAATAGTCGGATGTCACTCGAAGTCTCTCCAGGCAAGGTTGATGGACAGGCTGTGATGGGTAGGCGTTCACGGCACTTCGTCTTCAGCAGGCATCACACAGATATTTCAGCAAAGGGTGTAGCAACAGGTCTACTTGGGTTTTGAAATAGCAGTCTTAACAATAGAAGCTCTCTTGAGCTTTCAGCATCTCTCAAAATATAAGAGGCACAGGAATCACTCCTGAGGCAGAGATTTTTCAGAGACTGGAGGCAATAGGAATCTGCTACCTTTAAAAATGTAGGGCTTTCTCTCAGCAAAGGACCCTTTCTCCACAGAGAGCAGGAACTCTTTTCCTGGGTCTTTTCCTCTCCTGGGGCCTTTTCTCTCTCCAGGCAGACCACAGCCTCCACCTCAAATGTAGAATTTCTTTTTACAGGAGAGGCAAGCCTCCTTTTGAAGGGAGAGGTTTTTTTTCTGGTTTGCAGAAACACAAGTCCCAGCCAGTTTTTGTGCCTCCTGCCTGTCCAGCACTGGTCTTGGACAAAGCCAAAAGTGAAACAAACTTTAATAATCAAGTAAAAGCAAAATACTGCGGATGCTGGAAATCTGAAATAAAAACAAGAAATGCTGGAACCACTCAGCAGGTCTGGCAGCATCTGTGAAAAGAGAAGCAGAGTTAACGTTTCGGGTCAGTGACCCTTCTTCGGAGTCATGTGACCTGTCATTTCCTTTGCTGTTGTTTAGAACAGGTGTCTTGTTGTCTGTCCCACTCAGTTCAAACACCAAGTTTCAGCATTCAGTGTTCACAGAAAATCCTTATTCTCAGTTTTCAAAACATACACAACTCCAAGCTTTCAAATTAAAAAATAACAAAACTCTTGTGACCAGTGTTTTTTATTTTTTTTCTCAGGATGTGGATAGTACCGGCAAAGCCGGTAAGCATTTCTGCTCCTGTTTTCTATCCACCAACGAATGTACGTGGACATTGGGTGAGGATAAAATTTGTCTTGCCAGTGATGTTCTCATATTTGAATAGCTTGCTCAGTCTCACTGTCCAGGCCTGATTTAATTTCTACTTGGGCAAGGTACCTGGTAATAGTCAGTGCTGGTGGAAAAGTGCTACATCGAGGAGTTGATGGGTTGGAAGGCTGTAATTAGCATGGTACCACAAGGATCAGTGCTTGGGTCTCTGCTGGTTGTAATCTACATCAATGACTTAAGTGAGGGGACTGAGTGTAATATATTCAAGTTTGCTGATGCTACAAAGCTAGATGGGAAAGTAACTAGTGAGGAGGGTGCAAAGCGGCGGCAAAGGGTTATAAACTGGTTTAGTGTGTGGGCAAGAACATGGTAGATGGAATATACCGTGGGGAAGTGTGAAGTTATCCATTTTAGTAGGGAAGAATAGAAAAGCAAAATATTTTTAAATGATGAGAGCCTGGGAAATGTTGTTATTCAGAGGGTCCTGGGTGTCCTTGTACATGAATAGAAAGTTAACATGCAGGTGCAGCAAGGAATTAGGAAAGCAAATAGTATTTATTACAAAGGGATTGGGTATAAGATTAAAGAATTCTAATTACAATTGTATAGGGCCTTGGTGAGACCACACTTGGAGTACTATGAACAATTTTAGTCTCCTTAACTAAGGAAGTATATGCTTGCCTTGGGGGAAGTGCAGCAAAGGTTCAGTAGACTGATTCCTGGGATGAGGAGGGGTTGAGTAGACAAGGCCTATATTCCATAGAATTTAGAAGAATGAGAGGTGAATGCAATGAAACATATAGCATTTTTAATGGGCTTGATAGAGTAGATGCTGGGAGGATGTTTCCCCTGGCTGAGGAATCCAGAACATGGGGGGACAGTTTCAGAATAAGGGATCGTCCATTTAGGACTGAGAAATGAGAAATTTCTTCACTCAAAGGATTGTGGATCTTTGGCATCCTCTACCCTAGAGGTCTGTGGATGCACAATGGTTGAGTATATTCAAGCCAGGGATCATTAGATTTTTGGCTACTCAGCGAATTAAAGGATTTGGGGATGGTGTGGGAAGGTGAAATTGAGGTAGAAGATCAGGCATAATTGTATTGAATGGCAGAGCAGGTTTGAAAGGCTGAATGGCCTGCTCCTATTTCTTGCAGGAGTGAATTTTAAAAACATTTAAAAAAAAGTTGTCATAAAGAAGAATGACTTGCTTTCTCAATCATGTAGCTTACACCTCACTTTTTATCAGTTTGTGAAATTGGACTGTTTCAAATACTATTGTAAATATTTGTACTGTTAGCAATTTCATGTCAACTAGTGTAGAATTTGGGGAATTTTGTGCTGGGAACTCTTGATTTAGATTTAGAGATACAGCACTGAAACAGGCCCTTCGGCCCACCGAGTCTGTGCCGACCATTAACCACCCATTTATACTAATCCTACACTAATCCCATATTGCTACCACATCCACACCGGTCCCTATATTCCCCTACCACCTACCTATACTAGGGGCAATTTATAATGGCCAATTTACCTATCAACCTGCAAGTCTTTTGGCTGTGGGAGGAAAGGAAACCCACGCAGACACAAGGAGAACTTGCAAACTCCACACAGGCAGTATCCAGAATTGAACCCGGGTCGCTGGAGCTGTGAGGCTGCGGTGCGAACCACTGCGCCACTGTGCCGCCCTTGCAATATTTACTGGCGAGGGTGAGGGGAACCCAAAGCACGGGGGAAACCTGGTGAAGTGAGGGTCTAGATGGTCCAGTTGAATTTAACAGCAAGAATGCATTTTTTCTTCTTTTTCCAACCTGGTAACTGGCCAGATTGATAGGCTGCTAGGTGGAAAAAAACAGCAGTCGGCAGACTCAGCTCTGGCCTCTTGGAGATGGTCCCCGGCATTTTGAAGGGAGCGAGAGATTGGCGCTTTGGGGAAGAGGGAGGGGTAATCTCTGGCAGTGGGGGCTGGGGAGGGGGAGCGAGCGAGCGAGAGATCAGGGCTGGGAAGTTTAGGGGGAAAGGTTGTGGCGGGTGTGAATGGCCATGATTGGCAAAGAAAAGGCCCAAGGCTTGCAAGAGGTGCCGGGAAGCAATGCTGCTCCTCCTGACCCACAAGGAGTGCACTTAAGTTATTGAATCTACAGCTCCAGCTTCCTTTTTTCTGTTGACTTACCTGATCCCTTCCTGGAAAACCTGGATGGCAACTGTTGAAGGTAGGCTCTCAGCTGCACTGTGGGAGCCTGATCAGGACACACACAGCATGTTGCTTTAAAAACAATGGTGGCCTTTCTCTCCTGTCATGGGGTTAATATTAAGGCCTTAGTTTCAGTTAAGATCCTTAAGGTTGTCTCTCTTATAAGTCTGGCCTTGATTTAAACGAAGATCTCCAGACAGTCTAGTAACTATTTAGTTTCCTTGCAGTTTGCCATTCTCCATCAGTATAATTGGAAACATCAGACCATTACCAGATGGATTTTCAAATCTTTACATTGACTGCCCATTTCACGAAGATGCAAACTGATATAAGCCTAAAATAGGGAGTACTACGCCTGAGTTTTGAAGTGATGGCACTCACCACTGACTTTGAGAGAAGCTGCCCACAAAGTTCCAGTGATCTCTGTGGCAAGAATTTTACCTTTCCTGACAGTAATTTCATTCTGGTGCCAGCTATCGGATATCAAAAATGATGACATCAAACAGGCTAGGAGGCTAAGCAGCCAATCACATGACGGAATATTCATAGACAGCAAACCAGAAAGTAAGCATTCATTCATCATAATAAAGATTGCGGCATACATCAAATGTAGGAACTGAAATATCATAAATGTTAAAATTATTATTTTAAAAATCCGTGGAGTTTTTGGTATGGAATGGAGAAATTTGATATTTCACAGATTTGAAAAAAAGTGTTGCAGGGTGAAAGAGGTTGTTCAATAATTATGACTTTGTATGCCAATCAAAAACCTAATTACACCTCATTCAACAAGGTGTTACTTTTGCAAGGGTTTTTACAGCGAGACTAATCGGATAGAAAGTACAAGTTCATGTCAAACCAGTGATTTAAAAAAAAATTGATTTGGAAATTGCATGGACTTTAAAAGCACACCCTGTAGAAGAGCAACTTCTGGATTCCGCGTATAACAGTGCATGTGCAGATGCCATAAGTAGCTGTCGGTTTCACAGAGTAATGACAGTGAACACTGACAGTTTTGTCATCTTTACAGCTGCAAAAACAACTGGAGATGCATATGGAAGATATGTATAGGCTGTGTATAGTTGACAGCAGAATATTCTCTTTAGTTTTCAGTTTTAGCTAAAATTTTAAAAAACGGCAGAATTTTCAAGTATTGTAAAACTTACCATGTGGTTAAAAAAATGGCCGTATTGTACTATATCTCCAGAGCAGATTGCATGCTCCTGTATTAATAGATGCTACCAATGGCACATTATCAGAGATTGCAACTTGCTTTATTAAAAATTAAATGGATTATAACACTTATGTACGATAATGGATGCTTAAAAATAATTGTTGTATGCAATCTGCCTATTGCTTTGCAATTGATTTTGTAAGAACTTCACTATTTTACCTTTTCAGGAAGAAAAGCACAGTGACCTCCCCAATCATTTACATCCTTTAGATGTGTTTCAATTTACAGTCGAAACCGTGAGTCAAATATCTGTTGCCATTTCAACAATTGTCGTAAAATACAGCTGGTTATTATCACTGGACTTTTGGGAAGTTCTTGATGTCAGATGTGTGGATTATACTGGGCTTTCCAGAAATTATTTCTGAAAGTTTATTAAAACAAAATAACTGGATAAAATTACAGTTGCCTTCATGGTTGATTTTGTTTGGAAACTATCTCAAACTGTGATTCAGGTTGCCCCATAACATAATCTAAGGTGGAGTGGATTTCAACCAGTAGCCTGTTGAATTGTGTCATTAGCAATGGAGAGGCTCTTCCCAATTGCTCTTCTATCTCTGCTAAGGAGAAAGGAACGTTTCTAATTTAATCAAAATGTCAGGAAATTTATCAAAGTAAACTAGCTGAAAATTAATAGTGGTAATGGGCTGTACTAATTCTTTGCTGAGAATTAGGATTGAAAGGCTTGCTTGCCGTATAGTTCTTCAGATCAACCTGCCCATTAGTTTCTCAATACAGTACGAGCAGTCATGCTTTATGTACCCCTTGTCTTGATTCAATGCCTGTCTGAAAAGCTGCTAGTCCCAGATAGCTTTTTAAAAAGTGACAATTCAACAAGAGGAATTATGGCAGGCAACTGGAAAATGTTCTGATCACACGATCAATATTTCTTGACTGAATGAAATGGAAAGAACAGTTTGAGACTTGGCTGTGTTGTGTGAGATCGGCGTTATTTGATCACTTGCACAAGCTGCTTCGTTCTAAAGGAAGGTAGGTTGTCGTTTACTGAAGTGCTCTGATATTAGAGTACTAGGTCAGATGTTTAGTAACACATTGCAGATTTTTGTGTATGAAGAGTACTTTTGCCTGTGTGCTGAAAATCTCTCCACATTTAAGCTAGAAAGAAACGAAATTTCCCCTTTAAAACAGACATGTCATTATCCCAATAGTTATTCTGAACTTTGTCTCAAAACTAAAAAGGTAATAATGCATTTATTATTTTTAATCTGCTTTCCAGCAGGATTTTTGAATCTGCAGTTTATAGGTTTTTGCCCAATTAATATGAAATGCCTCAGCTTCATGTCTTTTGTATGTTACTATTCAAGCATTAAACCTGCACATGTCGCATCTAAGCAACTCTTCCCTGAAGCTTAACCACACCTTCACCTCTGTATGAGATGGAATTGGCAGAATTAGTGTTCACATCACTGCGTTTACCAGCTTTAGACACAGTGGTGTTTTTTTAAAGCCGGGAGCTGTACAAATGCTTACATGAATTTCCACACACACATTTTACTTTGAATTTGATGTTCAGTAATTCAAATTACTGACAATTCAAAAAGATATTGCAATTTTTTTAGGCTGATAAATCAGCATAGCTAACCTCTCTTCAAAAAAGGTTGGGGGTGGGGTGGTGGTGACAGGAAGCAGGAAACTATAGGCCAATTAACCTCACATCTGTCATTGGGAAAATGCTGAAATCCATTATTAAGGAAGTAGTAGCAGGACATTTAGAAAATCATAATGCAATCAGAGTGAACATGGTTTTATGAAAGGGAAATAGTGTTTGACAAATTTATTAGAGTTCTTTGAGGATGTAATAAGCAGGATGGATAAAGAGGAATTCGTAGATGTAGTGTATTTGGATTTTCAAAAGGTATTCAATAAGGTGCCACATTAAAGGTTACTACACAAGAGCTCATGGTGTTGGGGGTAATATATTAGCATGGATGAAGGATTGGCTAACTAAAACAGATGGGATAAATGGGCATTTTCAGGTTGGCAAAGTGTAACTAGTGGAGTGCCACAGGGATCAGTGCTGGGGCTTCAACTGTATTAATGACTTGGGTGAAGGGACCGAGTGTATTGTAACCAAATTTGTGGACGATACAAAGATAGGTAAGAAAGCAAGTTGTGAGGAGGACACAAAGTTTCCCCAAAGAGATATAAATAGGTTAAGTGAGTGGGCAAAAATTTGGTAGCTAGCGTATCATGTGGGAAAATCTGAGGTTGTCCACTTTGGCAGGAAGAATAGAAAAGCAGAATATTATTTAAATGGAGAGAGACTGCAGAATGCTGCAGCACAGAGGGATCTGGATGTCCTTGTACATGAATCACAAAAGTTAGCATGTAGGTACAGCAAGTAATCAGGAAGGCTAATGGAATGTTGGCATTTATTGTAAGGGAGATGGAGTATAAAAGTAGGCAAGTCTTTCTATAGCTGTACAGGGCAATGGTGAGAAGCACCTACTGTGTACACTTTTGGCCTCCTTACTTGAGGGATATATTTGCATTGGAGGCAGTTCAGAGAAGGTTCACTAGGCTGATTCCTGGGATGAAGGAGTTGTCTTATGAGAAAAGGGTGAGCAGGTTGGGCCTATACTCATTGGAGTTTAGAAGAATGAAACATATAATGAATGAAACATTTCTTATTGAAACATATAAGATTCTAAGGGGCCTAGACAGGGTAGATGTTGAGAATATGTTTCCCCTCGTGGGGAACTATGGGGCACAGTTTCAAAATAAGAGGTCTCCCTTTTAAGACCTAGATAAGGAGGAATTTCCTCCAATAGGGTCTTTAATCTTTGGAATTCTCTTCAAGGCTGAATTAAACATATTTTTGATCCATAAGGGAGTGGAAGGTTATGGGGGCAGACAGGAAAGTGGAGTTAAGGCAACAAATCAGCCATGACCTTACTGAATGGCGGAGCAGGCTCGAGGGGCCGAATGGCCTACTCCTGCTCTTATTTCTTATGTTCTTATATGTGCACATCCCCTTTCAACTAATCAGACACATGGATGGTAATTCTGGCTCACCTAACGCAAGCCAGGAAGTTTTGGTCGGGTAATAAGGATGTATTTAAAATGTTGCACTTGTTTCTCGACTTTTGTATTTCAGAAAACAGTGGTATTTTATCCAAGAACGGCTCTATGTATAACTTCTAAATAGCAGACTATAATTAGCAGAAAACACGTGGTAATGCTGTACCATGATCTAAATTCTGATAGTTAGATTACTTTTGCTAATTCGCTTTATTCAAATTACTGGATAATTCACATTTTTGCAATGCAAAAAAAAAACGTGAATTTTCAGGAGTAGACTGTTTACTTTTAATCCAGTCACATGATTTAAAACATAGGATATCTGCTGAAACTGGTCATCTGGTACAGCATAATGTACACAAGTGAATGTAGCTGATTGAGTTTTGGTAACCCATTGCTGGAGATAGTAACAGAGCTTGGCTATCGCTGTGGGTGTCATCATCTTTGTTGTTCAACTACTGTTTGCCATAGCTTTGTAAATATTTAACCTGATTTTAAAAGAAGATTGCTGAGCGGAACTGCCTATGTATATATTGAGAGGTGGTGGCATAGTGGTAATGTCACTGGACTAGTAATCCAGAGGCCCAGGCTTAAGCTCTGGGGACATGGGTTCAAATCCCACCATGGTCGATGCTGAAATTTGAATTCAGTTAATAAACCTGGAATTAAAAAAGCTAGTCTAATGGTGACCGTGAAACCATTGGCGATGTTGTAAAAAGCCATCTGGTTCACTAATATGACTACCGTCCTTACCTGGTCTGGCCTACATATGACTCCAGACCCACAGCATTGTGGTTGACTCTCAGATGCCCTCTGAAATGGTCTAGCAAGCCACTCAGTTCAACAGCAATTAGGGATGGACAATAAATGCTGGCCTAGCCAGCGACACCCGCATCCCACAAACAAATAAAAGCGTGAAGTTCACAGAATCATAGAAATTTACAGCATGGAAGGAGGCCATTTAGCCAGTTGTGTCCACATCAGCTGACAAGGTGCCATCCAGCCTAATCCAGCATTTTTGGCTCTTGGTCCATAGCCTTGTAGGTTACTTTTTAAATGTAATGAGGATTTCTACCTCTATCACTCATTTTCCGGCAGTAGAGTTCCAGATCCCCATCAGTCTCTGGGTGAAAAATTTCCCCCTGAATCCCCTCTAAACCTCTTACCCTAAATCTATGCCTCCTGGTTATGGACTCCTCAACCAAGGGGAATTGGGCCTTCCTATCCACTCTATCCAGATCCCTCATAATTTTGTACACTTTAGGTCTCCTTTCAGCCTCCTCTGTTCCAAAGAAAACAACCCAGCCTATCCAATCTTTCCATATAACTAAAATTCTCCATTCCAGGTAATATCCTCATAAATCTCCTTTATACCTTCTGTAGTGTAATCACATCTTTCCTGTAGCTGGTGACCAGAACGCCACACAGTAATCCAGCTGTGGCCTAACTAGTGTTTTATACAGTTCCAGCATAACCTCCCAACTCTTAAATTCTATGCGTCGGCTTATCTACCTGTCCAGCTACCTTCAGGGATCTGTGGACATGCACTCCAAGGTCCTCTGTTCCTCTACATGTCTCAGTATCCTACCATCTATTGTGCATTCTCTTGCCTTGTTAGCCATCCCCAAATGCATTAGCTCACACTTCTCTGCATTGAACTCCATTTGTCACTGTTCCGCCCATCTGACTAGTGACATCTTCCTACAGTCTACAGCTTTTTTTCTTCATTATCAACCACACGGCCAATTTTTGTATCATCTTCCTAATTGTAATCCTTACATTCTTGTCCAACTCATTGAAATATGGCACAAAAACATCCGTCGACTACTACCCTTTGTTTCCTGTCCCTGAGCTAATTCTGGATCCAACCTGCCATCTTCCCCTGTATCCCATGGGCTTTCATTTTACTGATCGGTCTGCCATGAGGGACCTTGTCAAATGCCTTACTAAAATCCATGTAGACCACATCCACTGCACTACCCTCATCAATTCTCCTTGTTACTTCCTCAAAAAACTCAATCAAGTTACTAAGACATGACCTTCCTCTAACGAATCCATGCTGACTATCCCTGATTAATCTGTGCCTTTCTAAGTGGGGATTAATCCTGTCCCTCAGAATTGATTCTAATAATTTACCCACCACCGAGGTCAGACTGACCGGCCTATAATTTTTGGCAAAGCTCTCGCACCCTTTTTAAACAATGGTACAAGGGTTTTCAAGAAGGAGTTAGATATAGCTCTTGGGTCGAAAGGGATCAAAGGGTATGGGGCGAAAGCGGGAACAGGTTACTGAGTTGGATGATCAGCCATGATCATAATGAATAGTGGAGCAGGCTCTAAGGGCCAGATGGCCCACTCCTATTTTCTATGTTTCTATGTTCGCAGACCTCCAATTGTCAGGTACCTCTCCTGTATCTAGTGAGGATTTGAAGATGATCCTCAGCACATCCTCTATTTCCTCCCTGGCTTCCTTTAACAACCTGGGATGCAATCCATCTGGCCCTGGCGATTTATCCACTTACTGTGGGACCTTATCAAATGTTGACCAGTATTTTTAGTGCATTGTGTGCTTGTAGGGGCATTCACTTCTGTGAGTGATCTACTGTGAAACTGGAAAATATATTGAAACAGCATAGTTCCGATTCTCTGAACCACCCCAGAGGCAACGCAGTTGGTTTAGAGATTTGAACTTCCAACTCCAGGTTTCTAGATGCTGCTGAATTAGATTCCCTGGGAGACTTAAAACTTATTGGGCGTTAGATAATGAGTGCTTTAAGTTTCTTCCTTCCTTCCTTTTGGCCTCCTTGTCTCGAGAGACAATGGGTAAGCGCCTAGAGGTGTTCAGTGGTTTGTAGAGCAGCGCCTGGAGTGGCTAGAAAGGCTAATTCTAGAGTGACAGACTCTTCCACAGGTGCTGCAGGTAAAGTTGGTTGTTGGGGCTGTTACACAGTTGGCTCTCTCCTACATTGCTGTCTATTTTCCTGCGAACTGCTGAGTCTCTTCGACTCGCCTCTCTTCAACCCCGCCTTTATAGCTGTCCGCCAGCTCTGGCGATCGCTGGCAACTGGCTCCCACGACTTGTGGTCAATGTCTTAAGACTTCATATTGCATTTGCAAACATCTTTAAAGCAGAGACATGGATGACCAGTGGGTCTGATACCAGTGACAAGCTCTCTGTACAATACGTCCTTGGGGATCCTGCCATCTTCCATGCGGCGCATATCTGACATCTTGTCCCATGATCGTTTTCTTGAAACTGATGATTAAGCTAAATTCGTTACAGGCAGCCGCAAACCTGTCGATGAATCTCTCTAGACACCCTTCTGTGTGGGATGTTAATGCAGCATCGTCAGCAAAGAGGAGTTCCCTGATGAGGACTTTCCGTACTTTGCTCTGAGATGGGCAAGGTTGAACAATCTGCCATCTGATCTTGTGTGGAGGAAAATTCCTTCTTCTGAAGACTTCAACGCATGAGAGAGCAACAGTGAGAAGAAGATCCTAAACAGTGTGGGTGTGAGAACACAGCCCTTTTTCACACCACTCAGGATAGGAAATGGGTCTGATGATGCACCGTTATGCTGGATTGTGCCTTTCATATTGTCATGGAACGAGGTGATGATGCTTCGTAGCTTTCGTGTTACTAAGGGAGCAAAACTATACCTTCTGCTGGCAGGGTAGGGATCCAGAAGAACCAAGACAGCATGGAACGCATACTATCCATCCAACTGTTCACCACCTCTGGTCCAGTACACCTACTCTGTACTCAGTACAGTACTCAGCATCTTTGCTCCAACACTCTGCTCCCCACGTGAAGTTAAAGAACAGTTCTACGAGGAACTCCATAATATCATTAGTAGCATTTCTAATACCGAACAATTGTTCCTGCTGGGGGACTTTAATGCCAGGGTTTGGGCCGACCATGACTCATGGCCCTCCTGCCTCAGGCGCTATGGCATTGGAAGGATGAATGAGAATGGACAGACTGTTGAAATTGTGTACCGACCACAACCTCTGCATCACCAACTCGTTCTTTCAAACTAAACCCTGTCATCAGGTTTCATGGAGACATTCAAGATCACGTCGTTGGCACCAGCTGGACCTCATCGTCACTAGGCGAGCCTCCATAAACAGGATTCAAATCACACGCAACTTCCACAGTGCGGACTGCGACACCGACCACTTCCTGGTGTGCAGCAAAGTTAGACTCAAACCAAAGAGGTTACATCACTCCAAGCAGAATGGCTGCCTGTGCATCAACGCTACCAGAATTTCTTACCCACAGCTGTTCCAAAGATTTCTCAATTCGCTTGAAAAAGCCCTTCAAAACACTCCTGCAGGGGATGCAGAGACCAAGTGGTCCCACATCTATGACTCAGCAATGACCACCTTTGGCAAATGTGAGGAGCAGATTGCAGACTGGTTTCAATCTCACTTTGAAGAGATGGAACCAGTCATAACCGTCAAGCGCACTGCATTGCTGAACTACAAGAAAGCCCCCAGCCAGTTAACATCCTTAGCACTTAAAGACGCCAGCAGCACTGCGCAAAGAACAGCCAGGCACTGTGCAGACGACGACTGGCAACACCTATGCAGTCGTATTCAGCTGGCCTCTGACACCAGAAGCATCAGAGGAATGTACGACAGCATTGAGTGCTTTTGGGCCAAGCATCAAGAAGTTCGCCCCCCTCAAGTCTAAATCAGGGGAAACGATCACTGACCGAAGCAAGCAAATGGACTGCTGGGTGGAGCACTTATTAGAACTGTACTCCAGGGAAAATGATGTCACTGATAACTCCCTCAATGCAGCCCAGTCTCTGCCAGTCATCGACGAGCTGGACGAACAGCCAACAAATTCGGAGCTCAGTAACGCCATCGATTCTCTAGCCAGCGGAAAAGCCCCTGGAAAGGACGGCATTACCCTGAAATAATCAAGTGTGCCAAGCCTGCTGTGCTCTCAGCACTCCATGAACTGCTTTGCCTGTGCTGGGATGAGGGAGCAGAACCACAGGACATGCACGATGCCCATATCATCACCCTTTATAAGAACAAGGGTGACCGCGGTAACTGCAACAACTGCCGTGGAATCTCCCTGCTCAGCATAGTGGGGAAAGCCTTCACTTGTGTCATTTTAAACAGACTCCAGAAGCTGGCTGAGCGTGTCTACCCTGAGGCACAGTGTGGCTTTCGAGCAGAGAGATCCACTGTTGATCTGCTGTTCTCCCTTCGCAAGCTACAGGAGAAATGCCGCGAACAACAGATGTCCCTCTACATTGCCTTCATAGATCTCACCGAAGCCTTTGACCTCGTCAGCAGACATGGTCACTTCAGTATACTAGCAAAGATCGGAGTGTTTTAAGTATAAAAACAGAATCGATGAACTCTTGATTAAATTATTTATTAGAAACAATATATAATATCCATATATAATGTCACAGTTACCCTTAGTACAGTAAAATTCCTAATACTGTTTTCTTAAAGCCAATTAGAGTCATAGAGAGATACAGCACTGAAACAGGCCCTTCAGCCCACCGAGTCTGTGCTGACCATCAACCACCCATTTATACTAATCCTACATTAATCCCATATTCCCTACCACATCCCCTCCTACATTAATCCCACATTCCCTACCACCTACCTACACTAGGGGCAATTTACAATGGCCAATTTACCCATCAACCTGCAAGTCTTTGGTGGTGGGAGGAAACCAGAGCACCCGGCGGAAACCCATGCGGTCACAGGGAGAACTTGCAAACTCCACACAGGCAGTACCCAGAACTGAACTCGGGTTGCTGGAGCTGTGGGTTTGCTGGAGCTGTGAGGCTGCAGTGCTAACCACTGTGCCGCCCAATTATTACATATTTTCGGCCTGCCTTTAATATTTTCTCAGTACAGCAGTGATGGTCGCTGCAGTAAACAGTCCAAGCACCTTATTTCTAGGAATGTGCCCATACTTCCCAATATCGAATTCTTTTCTCCTTTTGGGCCTCCTTATCTCGAGAGACAATGGATACGCGCCTGGAGGTGGTCAGTGGTTTGTGAAGCAGCGCCTGGAGTGGCTATAAAGGCCAATTCTGGAGTGACAGGATCTTCCACAGGTGCTGCAGAGAAATTTGTTTGTCGGGGCTGTTGCACAGTTGGCTCTCCCCTTGTGCCTCTGTCTTTTTTCCTGCCAACTACTAAGTCTCTTCGACTCGCCACAATTTAGCCCTGTCTTTATGGCTGCCCGCCAGCTCTGGCGAATGCTGGCCACTGACTCCCACGACTTGTGATCAATGCCACACGATTTCATGTCGTGTTTGCAGACGTCTTTATAGCGGAGACATGGACGGCCGGTGGGTCTGATACCAGTGGCGAGCTCGCTGTACAATGTGTCTTTGGGGATCCTGCCATCTTCCATGCGCCTCACATGGCCAAGCCATCTCAAACGCCGCTGACTCAGTAGTGTGTATAAGCTGGGGGTGTTGGCCGCTTCAAGGACTTCTGTGTTGGAGATATAGTCCTGCCACCTGATGCCAAGTATTCTCCGGAGGCAGCGAAGATGGAATGAATTGAGACGTCGCTCTTGGCTGGCATACGTTGTCCAGGCCTCGCTGCCGCAGAGCAAGGTACTGAGGACACAGGCCTGATACACTCGGACTTTTGTGTTCCGTGTCAGTGCGCCATTTTCCCACACTCGCTTGGCCAGTCTGGACATAGCAGTGGAAGCCTTACCCATGCGCTTGTTGATTTCTGCATCTAGAGGTAGGTTACTGGTGATAGTTGAGCCTAGGTAGGTGAACTCTTGAACCACTTCCAGAGTGTGGTTGCCAATATTGATGGATGGAGCATTTCTGACGTCCTGCCCCATGATGTTCGTTTTCTTGAAGCTGATGGTTAGGCCAAATTCATTGCAGGCAGCCGCAAACCTGTCGATGAGACTCTGCAGGCACTCTTCAGTGTGAGATGTTAAAGCAGCATCGTCAGCAAAGAGGAGTTCTCTGATGAGGACTTTCCGTATTTTGGACTTCGCTCTTAGACGGGCAAGGTTGAACAACCTGCCCCCTGATCTTGTGTGGAGGAAAATTCCTTCTTCAGAGGATTTGAACGCATGTGAAAGCAGCAGGGAGAAGAAAATCCCAAAAGGTGTGGGTGCGAGAACACAGCCCTGTTTCACACCACTCAGGATAGGAAAGGACTCTGATGAGGAGCCACCATGTTGAATTGTGCTTTTCATATTATCATGGAATGAGGTGATGATACTTAGTAGCTTTGGTGGACATCCAGTCTTTTCTAGTAGTCTGAAGAGACCACGTCTGCTGACGAGGTCAAAGGCTTTGGTGAGATCAATGAAAGCAATGTAGAGGGGCATCTGTTGTTCACGGCATTTCTCCTGTATCTGACGAAGGGAGAACAGCATGTCAATGGTCGATCTCTCTGCACGAAAGCCACACTGTGCCTCAGGGTAGACGCGCTCGGCCAGCTTCTGGAGCCTGTTCAGAGCGACTCGAGCAAAGACTTTCCCCACTATGCTGAGCAGGGAGATTCCACGGTCACCTTTGTTTTTATAGAGGGTGATGATATTGGCATCGCGCATGTCCTGGGGTACTGCTTCCTCGTCCCAGCACAGGCATAGCAGTTCATGTAGTGCTGAGAGTATAGCAGTATATACTCTCAACACTAATATCTAATTACAAATAGTGTAATTCAGCAGTCTTAATGTGGCACTGACTTGTGATCTGAATTGGATAGAGTTTCTTTCACATGTATATTATGCCTATCATCCAATCTTTTCCACAATTGACAGAAACACTTAGTAAAATGAGAGCAAATACAAGTTGTCAGTTACTTTATCTTGTAGTAGTTAGTGAATGTACAGAGTAACAGATGTAATCAAAACTCACCTTGATTCAACTGATGACAGAACCCTCCTCGACGATGACGAAAATAATAAAAATGCGCCAAACTATCCAGACTAGCAGGCTTGCTTAGCCTTTTTTGATCATTTCTCTGGACTTGAGTTTCTCCTTGTTAAGATAGGCCTCTGTCTCAGACTTAGCTGGCTGACTACTGTCCCTTCTGTCTTTGTACCCAGCCAGTGGTGGAACTGGCCTAATAACTTGCTCACCATTCAGTTATTCACCATGCAGCGCATCAATAAAACCAGCTACCCCCTTCACCCCTTTTCCTGGGGGTGGATTTGAAGAAAACTGATCTCAAAACGAATAAGAAACATCCTGGCTTTCTGCACCTGGGATGAGGCTATTGACCATCATGGTATCAACAGTGTGCTGGCACATTCCACAAACTAGCTCATTGGCTTCAATGGTGACTTCAACGCCTGTGTTTTTTTTAAACTGTGCATTTAACAATAACAACAACTACTATACTTATATAGTGTCTGTAATGTAACAAAATGCCCCAAGGCACTTCACAGGAACATTATAAAGCAAAATATGACACCAGGCTACATAAGGTGATATTAGGTCAGATGATCAAAAGCTTGGTCAAAGAGGTAAGTTTTAACGGGAGACTTAAAGGAGGAAGGTGAGGTGCAGCGAGGGTATTCCAGAGCTTGGGGCCTGGGCAACTGAAGGCAGTGGTGGAGCGATTAAAATTGGAGATGCTCAAGATGCCAGAATTAGAGGAGCACAGATATCTTGGAAGGTTGTGGGACTGGAGAAAATTACAGAGATAGGGAGGAGCGAGGCCATGGAGGGATTTGAAAACAAGGAGGAGTATTTTAAAATCAATATGTTGCTTGACTGGGAGCCAGTGTAGATCAGCGAGCACAGGAGTTATAGGCGAACGGGACTTGGTGCAAGTTAAGACATGGGGAGCAGAGTTTTGGATGACCTCAACTTTACAGAAGGTAGAATGTGGGAGACCAGTAGGAGTGTGTTGGAATAGTCAAGTCTAGAGTTTACAAAGGCATGAATGAGGGTTTCAGAAGCAGATGAGCTGAGATGGGGCACAGTCAGTCAATGTTATGGAGATGGAAACAGCCTGCCTTAGTGACGGCGTGAATATGAATATGAAGCTCATCTCGGGGTCAAATGTGACACTAATGTTCCAAACAGACTGGTTTAATCTCCGACTGATGCCAGGGAGAGGGATGGAGTCAGTAGCTAGGGAATGGAGTTTGGAATGGAGACTGATAACAATGGCGTCAGTCTTCCCATTTAATTGGAGGAAATTTTTGTTCATCCGGTACTGGATTTTGGACAAGCTGTCTGATAATTAAGCAACAGTAGAGGAGTTGAGAGAGGTGGTGGTGAGGTAGAGCTGCGTATTTTCAGCGTACATGTGGAAACTAATTCGCTATCTTTAAACACACTTAACCAGACATAGCTCATTTCAAAATCCTCTCTGAAAGAAAAAATGATTTTTTACAAAATCCTGATCCCATCAATCTTTTCTTAGGTGCAAATTACAGCTATCTGACCTGATGTACTTAATTTCTCTAACCTGTATAAATATTCTCCATCTCTTATTTTCTTAATTGAGTCATTTTTGCTTCCAGCAAATAGTCCAAGAAGCATTTGTTCCAGCTGTTCTCTGTGTGAAACTACCCCACTTTCCAAAAGTGCAGAGTGCTGAGGTAGGATTCCATGGTTTCTGGAAGTCTCACTGTGCAAACTGCTAGTCTTGTGTGAATGGTAGGAGACTATTTTATCATGAAAGGCATCACAGCCAGACCTGAACATGTCTTTGGTTACATTGACACACATGTACTTTGCAGCAGGAGGAATTGGTTAACAGTTGGGACTTCTTGAGGCAGGCTGGGGATTAAATCTGGCATTTGGTACTCTGTAAAGCTGAGTACTACATTGAGTGACACTCTTACTCACTGGACCATGAGGGGCAGTTTTGTGAACCTTAAATTGAATGTATCTATTCAGCACCCCATTCCCTGATCTTCATTTTTGCAAAAGATCAACACAGTACTTCTAAGCTTCTGATGATATTGCTATGTGAAAGATCTGGAGTGACTTGTCCTCTAACATTTTCTTACTGCTTCTCTTTTCCCCTCCGTCTCCAGACTTGTGATTGACTGTGTTGGGATTTGCAGGTGGCCGTCTATATCCTGACCCCTGTAACTATGTTGCAGGCAACTGTATATTTAAAGCCTGAAACCACATAAATTGTTAAAAATTTAATAACATTTTGAAATTTCTAATGAGACTCGACTCTGGATAATTTCTTTAGTGACCAATTCAGTTTCTTTTAGTTGCTGTGTACACGTGTAATATGCTTAATCAGGTTTAACTAAGCAGTGTAAACAGAAGTGCTAAGCTCAATTAATTTCATTTCCTTGGGATTACTTAACCCCTTTCATTGATGCATCTCCTAAATGCATTAGAAGTCTGTCTGCACACTGTAGCTGAGGTTCTGCTTGTGATAGGATAAAGTAAATTGTTCCCTTTTTTTGTCCTTAGTGTTAGTTCATAGAGAGTTCCTCTATTTAATTTAATTGCTGGTCCATATTACGCTAACATGCATCCCAATACTTGAGTAGCAAGTACTGTGATTTATGAACAGCGCATATATAAGCAAGAGCCCCAGCAGCTTCTCCGGCTAGAGAAGTTACAGTGCTGCAAATTCAAAGCAGGTTGAGATCATACAAAGTGACAATGGCTCAGATCCAATTTCCGTATCATGATTGAAAAGTTCAAAGCTTAGTTATCTTGAAATACAGTGGTTATAACCTTTTTATTTGATCTACATTGGGAACTTATATCGAGGATTTTAAAAATGTCAAGCTCGGGACCTTTTTCTCAGGCTTGTTAAATATATTGCTTGTTGCTGGAGAGATTTCTTAAATTAAGCCTTCAGCTTCAGAGGTTAAAAATTAGTGTTGATAAACCCAAGTTCAATTATGTAATTGTAGGGACATTGGACAGGGGTTAGGCTATTTAGCCCCCCGCCCCCCTACCTCAGCCTGTTCCGCTGTTCCATGCGATAGTGGCTGATCTGTGAGCTAACTCCATATATCCACCTTTGCCCCATAAATTCCAAGAGCTGAATTACAGTTTCCTGAAATAGCAAGGCAGCATGGTCCTTCATCATTGGGGAGGGCCAACATAATGCTGTACTAGCTTTAGGGAACAAACATAGACAAATATTAATTCACACACCAACTTACCCAGTTTTCTATGTTGGAGGAAACAAAACTAGGTATTAAATACACTTTCACTGGTTGAATGTTTAATGGACTACCAGAGACTAGATTCTACTCCGCTCGTTCTTCCCCACCCAACCCCCGCCCACCTCTCCACAAATCGGAGAACACTTATGATGTATATAAGAAAAATCTGGAGTGTCTGCTGTTATTAGCTAATATTGGAAACACTTGTGATATTGGGTAAATGGTGTTACATGCACACTGAAGATATTTAAAGTCTATCTATCGATGCAGGACTATAAGGGCCATTGAGTCTGCACTGATGTTTAGCCACAGCAGCACTTTACCTTTTTAATCCCAATATTTTGCCATTCCTCAGATCCATTAATACCCCTACTTCCGTACACCTCAATTGATGGTACACTGAAGACTTTTTAGGGCAGTGTATTTGATATTCTTTATCACCTTTTGTGTTTGAATACTAAAGTTATCTCCTCTACTGGACAGAAGGGTTGTTCCCTATCTATTCTGTCAATTTCCTTCATTATTTTAAACACCTTAAATCAGATCAATCCCTTAGTATTCTCATTTCTAGCTTTATATAATATTTCATCATATGTCCCTTCATCCCAGATATTATCCTGTTGCAATAAGACCAGTATATCATTTCTACAGTCGAACACATTAGTCTAAGTGAGGTCTGTCCAGCAGTCTGTATAGATGCAATACTTACTTTTCCTCTTGCATTGAAATCCAACATCCCATTAGTTGTCTTGATCACTTAAAAGTCATAGAGTCATACAGCACAGAAACAGGCCCTTTGGCCCATCATGTCTGTGCCGGCCATCAAGCACCTACCTATTCTAATCCCATTATCCAGCACTTGGCCCGTAGTCTTGTCCGCTATGGCGTTTCATCTAAATACTACTTAAATGTTGTGATGGTTCCTGCCTCTACCTCCTGTTCAGGCAGTGCATTCCAAATTACAATCCCCTCGAAACCTCCTGCCCCTTCCCTTAAATCTATGCCCCCTGGTTATTGACCCCTCCACTAAGGGAAATAGTTTCTTCCTATCTAATCTATCAATGCCCCTCATAATTTTGTACACCTCAATCATGTCCTCCCTTAGCCTTCGCTGCTCCAAGGAAAACAACCCAAGCCTTTTCAGTCTCTCTTCATAGCTGAAACGCTCCAGCCCAGGCAACATCCTGGTGAATCTCCTCTGCACTCTCTCCAGTGCAATCTCACCCTTCCTATAGTGTGGTGCCCAGAACTGTACACAGTACTCCAGCTGTGGCCTAACTAGCATTTTATATAGCTCCATCATAACCTCCCTACTCTTGTATTCTATGCCTCGGCTAATAAAGGCAAGTATCCCATATGCCTTCCTAACCACCTTATCTACTAGTGCTGCTGCCTTCTGTGATCTATGGGCAACACCGAGGTCCCTCTGACCTTCTGTACTTCCTAGGATCCTACCATCCATTGTATATTCCCTTGCCTCGTTCGTCCTCCCAGGATTAAATTCCATTTGCCACTGCTTCGCCCATCTTAGCAGCCCATCTGTATCATCCTGGAATCTGCTTTACTCCTCACTATTTATAACACCACCAATTTCGTGTCATCCACGAACTTACTGATCATACCTCCTAAATAATTAATGTGCACTACGAACAGTAAGGGTCCCAGCACCGATCCCTGCGGTACACCACTGGTCACAGGCTTCCACTCGCAAAAACAACCCTCGACCATAACCCTCTGCCTCCTGCCACTAAGCCAATTTTGGATCCAATTTGCCAAATTGCCCTGGATCCCATGGGCTCTTACCTTCTTAACCAATCTCCCATGCGAGACCTGATCAAAAGCCTTACTGAAGTCCATGTAGACTACATCAACTGTTTTACCCTCATCTACACATCTAGTCACCTCCTCGAAAAATTCAATCAAGTTAGTTGGACACGATCTGGCCCTGACAAAGCCATGCTGACTATTCCTGATTAATCCCTGCCTCTCCAAGTGGAGATTAATCCTGTCCCTCAGAAATTTTTCCAATAGTTTCCCAACCACTGATGTTGGACTCACCGGCCTGTAATTACCTGGTTTATCCTTGCTACCCTTTTTGAATAATGGTACCACATTCGCAGTCCTCTGGTACCCTGTCCTGTGGCCAGAAAGGATTAGAAAATTTGTGTCAGAGCCCCTGCTATCTTCTCCCTTGCCTCACATAACAGCCTGGGATACATCTCATCTGGGCCTGGGGATTTATCTACTTTTAAGCCCCCTAAAACAGCTAATACTTCCTCCCATTCAATACTAATATGTTAAAGTATATCACAATCCCCCTCCCTGATCTCTACACCTACATTGTTCTTCTCCATAGTGAACACAGAATAAAAGTAATCATTTAAAACCTCACCTATATCCTCTGGCTCCACACACAGATTGCCAGTTTGGTCCCTAATGGGCCCTACTCTTTCCCTGCTTGCCCTCTTGCCCTTAATATACTTAGAAAATGCCTTCGGATTTTCCTTTATCTTGCTCGCCAGTGTTAAGTGCCTGATTCCTTAACTTGTATTATCAATCCCCACGCCAGTGTTTCTGCATTGAGACTGTACTTCTACCTCACACTTTATGTTGAATTGCTTCTGACTACTATTGATCCATCCACTCACTGAACCTATTTATGTTGTGTTGAAATTTTCCGCTCTCCGCTTCACTATAGCTCAAAGTTTGGTATCCGTTGCAAGCTTGAATGCAATTGAGTCTTCTTAACTCCTGGTCATATATATAGAAAAGCTGGGGCCCACCAGTTCCTGTTGATCCTATTTATTACTTCCCTTTGTCTCAAGAGTGTCCTTTATATCCCATCTCTCTACATCCATCTCCTAATCAGTTTCCTCTAATTTGTTGCACCTGAAATTTGACCCTAAATCTCATGCGTAACTTTATCAAATGCCTTCTGGAAATCCATGTATATGACATCCATTTAACTTCTGTCTACCACCCCATTAACTTTATCAAAGAATTCTGTTAGGTTAGTTGAAGATACTAACATTTCATGAAAAAGTGCTGATTGGCTCTCTTTACTTGGCTTTCCAAGTTCTCATTTATTCTCAAATCTGTTCTACTCCGCAGTTTCATCTCATCTTACGTCTCATCCGACGCATTAACAAAAAACTTTTTTTCTTCCTTTCAGGTGTGAAGGAACGCAAGCTCCAGCAGCTGATGGGGACTAATGCCCCTCCAGATCCTCCTTCCGCTTCACTTCCCTCTGACCCCACCCCTTCTGATCTGACCCCTTGCCGTGTATTCACTATACCCTCTGACCTCCCCCTCTCTGATGCTGAGCGTTCTGTACTCAGCAAAGGTCTCAGTTTTATCCCCTTACGCCCCCACCTCGATGAATTTCGCGCTCGGCATGACGTTGAGCTCTTCTTCCGTCGCCTCCGCCTCCGGGCTCACTTCTTCGACCAGGAGTCCTCCCCCCGACCAGCAGACCCATTCACCCGCCTCCAGCATTCTCCCTCTACCTGGACCCCTCACCCTGGCCTCTTACCCGCTCTTGATCTCTTCATTGAAAACTGTCGGCGAGACATTGGTCGTCTCAATTTCTCTGCCCCCCTCACTCACTCTAACCTGTCCCCCTCTGAACTTGAGGCACTCCGTTCTCTCAGGTCTAACCCCGACATGGTCATCAAACCTGCAGACAAGGGTGGTGCTGTTGTTGTATGGCGTACCGACCTCTACCTTGCAGAAGCTCAACGCCAACTCACAGACACCTCTTCCTACCTCCCTCTGGACCATGACCCCACCACCGAACATCAAGCCACCGTCCAAAGGACCGTCACTGACCTCATCTCCTCTGGAGATCTTCCCTCTACAGCTTCTAACCTCATAGTCCCACAACCCCGGACAGCCCGCTTCTACCTCCTTCCCAAAATCCACAAACGGGACTGTCCCGGCAGACCCATTGTGTCAGCCTGCTCCTGCCCCACTGAACTTATTTCTTCCTATCTTGACTCTATCTTTTCTCCGCTGGTCCAGTCTCTTCCCACCTACATCCGTGACTCTTCTGACGCCCTACGTCATTTTGACAATTTCCAGTTTCCTGGTCCCAACCGCCTCCTCTTCACCATGGACGTCCAATCGCTCTACACCTCCATCCCCCACCAGGATGGTTTGAGGGCTCTCCGCTTCTTCCTGGAACAGAGGCCCAACCAGTCCCCATCCACCAACACCCTCCTCCGCCTGGCTGAACTTGTTCTCACATTGAACAACTTCTCCTTCAACTCCATGCATTTCCTTCAAGTAAAAGGTGTCGCTATGGGTCCTAGTTATGCCTGTCTTTTTGTGGGATATGTCGAGCATTCTTTGTTCCAGTCCTACTCAGGCCCCCTCCCCCAACTCTTTTTCCGGTACATTGATGACCGTATCGGTGCCGTTTCCTGCTCCCGCCCCGAACTAGAAAACTTTATCAACTTTGCTTCCAATTTCCACCCTTCTCTCATCTTTACATGGTCCATCTCTGACACTTCCCTTCCCTTCCTCGACTTCTCTGTCTCCATCTCTGGGGATAGGTTGTCTACCAATATCCATTATAAGCCCACTGACTCCCACAGCTACCTCGACTACACTTCTTCACACCCTACCTCCTGTAAGGACTCCATTCCATTCTCCCAGTTTCTCCGTCTCCGACGCATCTGCTCTGATGATGCTACCTTTCATGACGGTGCTTCTGATATGACCTCCTTTTTCCTCAACCGAGGATGTCCCCCCACTGTGGTTGACAGGGCCCTCAACTGTGTCCGACCCATTCCCCGCACCTCTACCCTCACCCCTTCCCCTCCCTCCCAGAACCGTGACAGGGTTCCCCTTGTCCTCACTTTTCATCCCACCAGCCTCCATATCCAAAGGATCATCCTCCGCCATTTTCGCCACCTCCAGCGTGATGCCACTACCAGTCGCATCTTCCCCTCCCTTCCCCTGTCAGCATTCCGAAGGGATCGTACCCTCCGCGACACCCTGGTCCACTCCTCCATTACCCCCACCACCTCGTCCCCGTCCCAGGGCACCTTCCCTTGCAATCGCAGGAGGCGTAATACCTGCCCATTTACCTCCTCTCTCCTCACTATCCCAGGCCCCAAACACTCCTTTCAGGTGAAGCAGCGATTTACTTGTACTTCTTTCAATGTAGTATACTGTATTCGCTGCTCACAGTGTGGTCTCCTCTACATTGGGGAGACCAAGCACAGACTGGGTGACCGCTTTGCGGAACATCTCCGCTCAGTCCGCAAGCGGGACCCTGAGCTTCCGGTTGCTTGCCATTTCAACACTCCCCCCTGCTCTCATGCTCACATCTCTGTCCTGGGATTGCTGCAGTGTTCCAGTGAACATCAACGCAAGCTCGAGGAACAGCATCTCATCTACCGATTAGGCACACTACAGCCTGCCGGACTGAACATTGAGTTCAATAATTTCAGAGCATGACAGCCCCCCACTTTACTTTCTTTTTTAGTCATTTTTAGTTATTTTTTTCTTCCTTTTTTTTGCGTTCCTTTTTACATTTTTTACAATTTTTTTTTTTGCATTTATTTCATTTCATCTTAGTTTGTTCAGTTTGCTTACCCACTGTTTTTTTCAGGTTGTTTTTCTTCAGGTTTGCACTTGCTGATGTTCAATATTCAGTATATTCACACCTAATCTGTACTAATGCTTTGTCTTTCAACACACCATTAACATATTGTTTGCCTTTGCTCCGTGACCTTTTGGTCAGCTATGTGGCCTGGTCCAATCTGCACCTTCTCCTTTGTTATCTCTTGCCCCACCCCCACCTCACTTGTTTATAATCTGTGACTTTTCTAATATTTGTCAGTTCCGAAGAAGGGTCACTGACCCGAAACGTTAACTCTGCTTCTGTTTCCACAGATGCTGCCAGACCTGCTGAGTGAATCCAGCATTTCTTGTTTTTGTCTCATTTATTCTGTTTAGTAATGGATTCCACCAGTTTCTCATTCCTGCTACCTTCTGTTGTGGGCGAACATACAAAGTTGACAGGCAGTGTTACGACTGCTGTGGGAGCAATGCACTGTTACTTCAGTCCTGTCACTCCACAGGTCGCAGCATTTTATTAAGCTTTCACACCCAATCGGAAAACAGCCAAATTAAACACTCTAGTACCCCCAGAATGAAACAGACCAAACCAGGTATCTTTAGACAACAACAAACTAACTATTTATTTAAAAAACTAAATCTTAAACACTATTAAGATAAACCGATGTCTAAAGACCTTATAATTTCTTATTTTAATCTAACTCTCCAGTCACGCATATATATTCAGAAGTAACAGTAGTTAATTGGTTTTTAGAAAAACTGTTTTTAAAATTAGCTGTAACTTAAGAATAAATAAAATAACTAAGTTTTTGTAGGTTATGTCCCTGATGGATGAGGTCTTCTAATGTGTATTTGATGGAAATAGTCCTTCAGAAGATATACATTCAATTCTTCAGCTGCAGCAAGCATTAAACAGTTCTTTGAACGATGAGCACAGCAATACAAACGGTTTCTTGACAAGAAAAGGCTTCTTTTGCTCGGAATTAACTAGGCTTGGAGCTCCTTGTAGAATTTTTCTGAGAGGAAATAGCTTTCTTTTTCTTCAGTTTGCCTCGCTCTAAAGTCTCTCAGAACTAACTGGTTTCTGCCAGTTACCCACACAGCCAAATGGAAACATTACCATGTGACCTCTCTCTCCTGCTGTTGCCCAGGGTTACAAAAAATGCAGCTGTGACACACAGTGGCTTTAGAACGTTCTCTCCCTTAAAGGTGCACTATTTTTAACAAAGTCTTAAAGACACGCACACTGTTTTTAATTCGAGGAGAAAAATAATTACAGGTCCGTGACGATAGGAAAAGGCCAGCTGGCCCATCAAGCCTGGCCCACATACCAGGCAGCTCTCTGCAATGATACAGAAATCTAGCAAAATTTTGTGTCTCGAATTTATGTGCATTTGTTTTTAATAACCCTAAGTAGAAACCATATGGGCTTGGAAATTGGTCTGGCTTCAATCTCATTAGTTTATACATGAAAAATGTTCTGTTTATGTTAAACCCTCTCAGTTTCTCTCCTCATCAATCACTGGTGTAAGTCTGGTACTCTTGCATTTAATGACTCAAGGAAAATCTTCATTTAGTGGTTTTGCCATATCCTTAACTTTTATTTTCATTCCTAGATCTATTTTAATGGGCCTACCTCATCTTTTATAGGTTTTTTCGTAAACATAGTTATATAAAGAAAATTGTATTACCCTTGATATTGTCGATTAGGTTTTCTGCCCTCATTTTCTTGGTCTTTTTTCATTGCTTCATATAATCCTCCCAGTCCTCATCCCTTCCACTTACCTTTATCCTTTTATGAACCATCCCGACCACACTGAAATAGATCATGGTAGCATCACCCCAGAAGTACCTTGTTTTGCTATATTGGATTTGCATTCAGTACACGACTAATTTTTTGAGTAGATTTCGCCATCAGTCTATGAATTTTCCAACTTATAATTTCTACCACCCAATTTTAGTCAATTTCTTTCTTGTCTCTTTGAAGTATTGTCATCTGTATGCTCTCTTTCCTCCCATTCAACCATATTATAGTCACAATTCCCAAGGTGCTCTCTTGGCACTACATTGCTAACTATTTTGGTTCATTGTTGTTACGGTCAAGTGAGGAGGAGTTGAAGGGCTTCCCTCTTTTCCCTCTCTTGTTAGCAGGCTTAATTCTTTCTTAAAGTGGATGTACTGGCCAGTTCAGTCGGTGTTTGATTACTTACTTGCTATGATCATAACAAGAACCATTTGGACAGGTTTTCTTGAGTTAACAAAGAAAGAGTTAAACTTTATTGCACCCAAACCAAACCAAACCAATAAAATAATAAACAATGCGACAACTTTCACTCTCTCACTCACACTAGAGGTTTACATACACACAAATAGGTTACAGAGTGGGGAAAGATAGTTTAGTTGAGTGAGAGTCCATTTTTAACAAAAAAGGCATATACAGTCTGTGGGGTTTGATGATTCGGCTGGCTTCTAGCTGATTCAGTGGTCCTGAGGCTTTTAGTTTGAAGAAGGTAGATGACTGGTTCAGTGATTCCTTTGGCGATAGCGATGCGGATGATTTCCTCCAACAGGGTTTTGGATTGTATTTGGAGTATGCAAAAGTGGTCAGTTAACCAGCAGGATTTGAAAGCCTTCAAGCTGGAATGGAGAGAGAGCAAGGGTGTGCTCAAGTCAGAGTCCAGTTGCTTCTCCTCTGCTGCAGAGAAAAAAAATGCTTAAAACCACAGATGGGGAGGGGGTGTCACATGACAGCCAATCTGATTCAAATGTAGCAATTAGCAGTATTTCTCTGCTTGCTGAAAAGAACAGGTAGTTCTTTTAAACTTCCTAGGTCTTGGTTCTTGCTGGGAAATGCACAGCCCATTTCGTCTCCCTCCTCACAGTCCTTTGCAGTGTAGGATAGACTGTAGCAAACGAGGTGCTCATCTTAAGCTGCCAGCAGTCATCCTGTTTTAAATTTCTTCAAAAAAAAATTCAGATCTCCAGTCAGTGGACCAAAGAAAAATATTGTTCAACAAAAAACATATTGGCCTAACAATTGCTCATAACTGAATAGTATATTGTATATACTGTTGGCTTTAAGGCATAATATTGATGAAAATATTCTAAATGTATTCAATATATCTATTTCCTCCCAATCTATATGCAAGATTAAACCTATTATTGTTTTTTCTTCTTAAAAGCATATATGTACTTTTATTTTTTAAAATTCATTCATGGGATGTGGGCATTGCTGGCCAGGCCAGCATTTATTGACCATCCCTAATTTCCCTTGAGAAGGTGGTGGTGAGCTGCCTTATTGAACTGCTGCAGTCCATGTGAGATAGGTGCACCCACAGTGCTGTTAGGAAGGGAGTTCCAGGATTTTGACCCAGCGGCAGTAAAGGAACAGCGATATAGTTCTAAGTCAGGATGGTGTGTGACTTGGAGGGTGGTGGTGTTCCTATACATTTGCTGCCCTTGTCCTTCTAGGTGGTAGAGGTTGCAGGTTTGGAAGGTGCTGTTGGAGGAGCCTTGGTGCGTTGCTGCAGTGCATCTTGTAGACGGTACACACTGCTGCCACCATGCGGTGGACAGAGTGAATGTTTGTGGGTGGGGTGTCAGTCAAGTGGTCTGCTTTGTCTTGGATGGTGTCGAGCTTCTTGAGTGTTGTTGGAGCTGCACCCATCCAGGCAAGTGGAGTGTATTCCATCACACTCCTGACTTGTGCCTTGCAGATGGTGGACAGGCTTTGGGGAGTCAGGAGGTGAGTTACTCTCCGCAGGATTTTTAGCCTCTGACCTGTTCTTGTAGCCACGGTATTTATATGTCTACTCCAGTTCAGTTTCTGGTCAATGGTCACACCGAGGATGTTGATAATGGGGGATTCAGCGATTGTAATGCCATTGAATGTCAAGGGGAGATGGTCAGATTCTCTCTTGTTGGAGATGGTCACTGCCTGGCACTTGTGTGGCGTGAATGTTACTTGCCACTTATCAGCCCAAGCCTGGATATTGTCCAGGTCTTGCTGCATTTCTACATGGACAGCTTCAGTATCTGAGAGGTTACGAATGGTGCTGAACATCCCCACTTCTGACCTTATGATTGAAGGAAGATCATTGATGAAGCAGCTGAAGATGGTTGGACCTAGGACACTACCCCGAGGAACTCCTGCAGTGATTCCTAGAGCTCAGATGATTGACCTCCAACAACCACAACCATTTTCCTTTGCGCTAGGTATGACTCCAACCAGCGGAGAGATTTCCCCCTGATTCCCATTGACCTCAGTTTTGCTAGGGCTCCTTGATTCCATACTCGGTCAAATGCTGCCTTGATGTCAAGGGAAGTCACTCTCCGCTCACCTCTTGAGTTCAGCTCTTTTGTCCATGCTTGAGCCAAGGCTGTAATGTGGTCAGGAGCTGAGTGGCCCTGGCAGAACCCAGACTGAGCATCACTGAGCAGGTTATTGCTAAGCAAGTGCTGCTTGATAGCACTGTTGGTGACATCTTCCATCACTTTACTGATGATTGAGAATAGGCTGATGGGGCGGTA
The DNA here is from genome assembly GCF_036365525.1 of Heterodontus francisci. Taxonomy (NCBI): domain Eukaryota; kingdom Metazoa; phylum Chordata; class Chondrichthyes; order Heterodontiformes; family Heterodontidae; genus Heterodontus; species Heterodontus francisci. The sequence continues at coordinate 8,099,111 of NC_090393.1, forward strand.
ATTGGCTGGGTTGGACTTGTCCTGCTTTTTGTGTACAGGATATACTTGGGCAATTTTCCACATTGTCAGGTAGATGCTAGTGTTGTAGCTGTACTGGAACAACTTGTCTGGGGGCGCGGCAAGTTCTGGAGCACAGGTCTTCAGTGCTATTGCCAGAATATTGTCAGGGCCCATAGCTTTTGCAGTATCCAGTGCCTTCAGTCGTTTCTTGATATCACATGGAGTGATTCGAATTGGCTGAAGTCTGGCATCTGTGATGCTGGGGACTTCAGGAGGAGGCTGAGATGGATCATCCATTTGGCATGTCTAGCTGAAGATTGTTGCAAATGCTTCAGCCTTATCTTTTGCACTGATGTGCTGGGCTCCTCCATCATTGAGGATGGGAATATTTGTGGAGCCACCTCCTCCAGTTAGTTGTTTAATTGTCCACCACCATTCACGGCTGAATGTGCAGGACTGCAGAGCTTAGATCTGATCCATTGGTTATGGGATCACTTAGTTTTGTCTATCACATGGTGCTTATCCAGTTTGGCATGCAAGTTGTCCTGTGTTGTAGCTTCTCCAGGTTGACACCTCATTTTGAGGTATACCTGTTGCTGCTCCTGGCATGCCCTCCTGCACTCTTCATTGAACCAGGGTTGGTCTCCTGGCTTGATGGTAATGGTGGAGTGGGGAATATGCTGGTCCATGAGATTACAGATTGTGGTTGAGTACAATTCTGCTGCTGTTGATGGCCCACAGCGCCTCATGGATGTCCAGTTTTGCATTGCTAGATTTGTTCGAAATCTATCCCATTTAGCAGGCTGGTAGTGCCACACAGCACAATGGAGGGTATCCTCAATGTGAAGGCGGGACCTCATCTCCACAATGACTGTGAGGTGGTCACTCCTACCGATACTGTCATGGACAGATTCATCTGCGGCAGGCAGATTGGTGAGGACGAGGTCAAGTATGTTTTTCCCTCTTGTTGGTTCTCTCACCACCTGCCACATACCCAGTCTAGCAGCCTTTAGGACTCTGATAGTTCGGTCAGTAATGGTGCTACAGAGCCATTCTTCGTGGTGGATATTGAAGTCCCCCACCCAGAGTGCATTCTGTGCCCTTGCCACCCTCAGTGCGTCCTTCAAGAGGATTAGTGATTCATCAGCTGAGGGACGGCGGTAGATGGTAATCAGGAGGTTTCCTTGCCCATGTTTGACCTGATGCCTTGAGACTTCATGGGGTCCGGAGTCGATGTTGAGGACTCCCAGGGCAACTCCCTCCCGATTGTATACAACTGTGCCGCCAGCTGTGCTGGGTCTGTCCTGTCAGTGGGACAGGACGCACCCGGGTATGGTGATGGCAATGTCTGGGACATTGCCTGCAAGGTATGATTCCGTGAGTATGACTATGTCAGGCTGTTGCTTGACTAGTCTGTGGGACAGCTCTCCCAACTTTGACACAAGCCCCCAGATGTTAGTAAGGAGCACTTTGCAGGGTCAACAGGGCTGGATTTGCCATCATTTCCGGTGCCTAGGTTGATGCCAGGTGGTCTGTCTGGTTTCATTCTGTTTTATTGACATTGTAGCTGTCAGATACAACTGAGTGGCCTGCTAGGCCATTTCAGAGGGCATGTACGAGTCAACCACATTGCTGTGGGTCTGGAGTCACATGTAGGCCAGACCAGGTAAGGACGGCAAATTTCCTTTCCGAAAGGACGTTCGTGAACCAGATGGGTTTTGACAACAATCGACAATGGTTTCATGGCCATCATTAGACTAGCTTTTTTTAATTCCAGATTTATTAATTGAATTCAAATTCCACCTTCTGCTGTGGTGGGATTCGAACCCATGTCCCCAGTAATTGTCATCGTAGTTACATCTATAAAATACTCCCACCAGTCTCTTCTACTGATTCTTAGTTCTACACATACTAATTACACTAAATTATATGTTTCCTTGCTGACGTAATCGCCACACCCCTCCCCTTTCCTTTTTACCCTATCCTTCGAAAATTTCCAAAGCCCTTGTACTTGGCTCCCAGTCGTGTTCAGGCAGCAGCCAGGTCTCTCTCATTGTTACTACCCCATAAACCACCAGCTGGATTTTACTTCTAAGTCCTCTTATTTGTAATGTTCCTCGAATTTTTTGAAAGATGGTTTGCTTGGGTAATTGGCTGCTTTCTTTCTCTCTGTTCCTCCAACTTGTGCTTACGTTAATTTATTTTGTTTCTCAAACTTTTAACTGTTCCCTTTTTTTCCCTCCCCATCCATGACATCTATTTGAAATTTTGTTTTGCCCTTCCCAACAAATAGCACCCCATTTTTATAAGATACAGGACAACTAAAGACTGAAACAATATTTCCCATTCGGGGGCTGGGGGGTGTGTGGAATGGTGACCTTCTGGTTTCTGATTGTTGAGATCTAACTACAGACTGGAAAATAAGGAACTGAATGGGGTAGAAGAGTAAAGGTGTTTAAGGACACAGGTGAGTAAATTACTAAAAGCAGCATCACAGGTCACCAAAGCAATTAAAATGCTAGCTAACACTGGATTAATTTCTAGGGGTAGAGAATTCAAAGGTAGTGAAATTATGTTAAACTTGTACAGTTCTGTTCTCCATACTATAAAACGGGCAAAGAAGCTTTGTAAAAAGTGCAAAAAGAGATTTTACAAGGATGGCACCAGAACACTCAGATTACAACTATTGGAAAGGGCTGAACAGGCTGTGGCTTTTGTCTTTAGAAAAGAGAATATTTAGAGATCTTTAAAATTATGTGTGGGTTGGACAGACTAGATGTGGAATGTTTCCACTTGTCAGAGAATCCAAAACTAGGGACCATAACTGCCAGATAGTTACTAATAAATCCAGTAGGGAAATAAGGAGAAATTTCTTTACGCAGAGTGTTGTGGGAGTGTGTAACTCGCTACCACAGAAGTGGTTGAGGCAAATAGCTTAGATGCTTTCAAAAAGAAAATAGATGAGTACATGACAGAAAATGGAATAAAAATATATTCTGAAAGGCTGAGATGAGGTAGTTGGAATGGGGGACGAATATAAACACCAGCACAAACTCGAGGCAAATGGCCTGTTTTTGTGCTGTATTTTCTATGTATGCTTCTTTTTGACTGTTCCCTGAAGTTAGTTTAGTTTAGAGATACAGCACTGAAACAGGCCCTTCAGCCCACCGAGTCCGTTCCGACCATTAACCACCCATCTATACTAATCCTACACTAATCCCATATTCCTACCACATCCCCACCTGTCCCTATATATCCCTACCACCTACCTATACTAGGGGCAATTTATAATGGCCAATTGACCTACCAAACTGCAAGTCTTTTGGCTTGTGGGAGGAAACCGGAGCACCCGGAGAAAACCCACGCAGACACAGGGAGAACTTGCAAACTCCGCACAGGCAGGACCCAGAATCGAACCCGGGTCCCTGGAGCTGTGAGGCTGCGGTGCTAACCACTGCGCCACTGTGCCGCCCAATCACGTATTAGCACGTATCATTAATAGAATTGATAGACAGACTTATTTTTATGAACTGCTGTTTACATCAGTTAATAGTTCATTATAATAATTAATAATTCTGGTGCCATTTGGCCATAACATGTTTACCAGTGGTTGCTTTGCAAAAATCTGTAGTAACATGTTAGATATTAAGACCATTTATGTTAATTGTATATCAATTGTGTTTAACTATATGCAGGAGGAGGGCATTAATTAGGGGTTTCGCTTGAGCACATATAAAGAGACACTTATTGAAACTGGGGTGTAGTTGAGTTATGAGGTGTATTGTAATGTTTTGCTCTGTAAATAAGTGTTAGACTGAATAAAGATAGGCTTCAGCACTATCCTTCAACTGGCTTTCTAGATTTGTAACCATTTATACTGAAAGAATATTTAATACTGAAGTTTGTTGATTTAAAAGACTGTCATTTACTGCCGAGAACTATGCCCTCTAATATTCCATCTTTTATTATCTGGTGTAGGGAAGTAATAGCTGGCAATCTGCTGTGTTCAGTGGGTATAAACCGGATTAATGATTCTTTGTCGTGTTGGTACAAAATAAACCATATAATTTATCGAAGTGAAATTTGTCTTTGCACATATAATAGCAAGAATCTTCGTAGGTTATTTAGTTTAGGCTTTACATTACATAACATGAGCTATGGTGAGCACGCTCTTAGGAATGGATTGAAAGGAAATTGGTGTTTTCAGATGCAGCGCACATTTGTTGAACCTTATGGGAATACATAAAGTAAATGCCAAATTTATACAGAAAACACAACTGCTTTTACATTGGTTTTGTAGTGTGCTCATGTTGCTGGTTCCCAATCCATGTGTGTCTCACAGTCGATGGATCTACTTTATGGGAGCTGTGTGTAAAGAGGCATGTTGGGAGCTGATGACACTAGCATTGTCATCATACACAGCCCACACACAAGTTATTTGTTTTGGAGATAGCTGTTGAAAAATCAGATCTGAGAAAGAGAGACTGAGAAAGAAGATGTTATTACAAACTTATTTTTATGATTCATGGTAAATGACCTTTAATTCAACAAAGAAATATTAAATATTCTCCTAGTGTGAATAGTTTCAGTATCTAATATGTTAATACAGATGTGCTTCTGTTATGGTGCAGTGGCAGTAGAATTATTCATTATTACAAGGAACTGAAATGATTCAAACAGCTGTTCATGAAAAAAAATAAAGTCAGTCCATCGTAATTTTCACATTGTATTGAATCTTACTGTGCCATCACTCAATACAATTGTTTATGGTGAGAATACTGGAATGACGAGCTAAATTGTTAAGAATGCTGGACTTTGTTACATGATTGGTTGAGGGAAGGGCACGATTGGCAACTAAATATCCCAAGATATCGATGCTTCAGGCGGGATAGAGAGGGAGGTAAAAGGGGTGGAGGAGTTGCATTACTGGTCAAAGAGGATATCACAGCTGTGCTGAAGGAGGGCACGATGGAGGACTCGAGCAGTGAGGCAATATGGGCAGAACTCAGAAATAGGAAGGGTGCGGTAACAATGTTGGGGCTGTACTACAGGCCTCCCAACAGCGAGCATGAGATAGAGGTACAAATATGTAAACAGATTATGGAAAGATGTAGGAGCAACAGGGTGGTGGTGATAGGAGATTTTAATTTTCCCAACATTGACTGGGATTCACTTAGTGTTAGAGGTCTAGATGGAGCAGAATTTGTCAGGAGCATCCAGGAGGGTTTTCTAGAGCAGTATGTAAATAGTCCAACTCGGGAAGGGGCTATACTGGACCTGGTGTTGGGGAATGAGCCTGGCCAGGTGGTTGAAGTTTCAATAGGGGACTATTTTGGGAATAGTGATCACAATACCGTAAGTTTTAGAATACTCATGGACAAAGACGAGAGTGGTCCTAAAGGAAGAGTGCTAAATTGGGGGAAGGCCAACTATACCAAAATTCGGCAGGAGCTGGGGAATGTAGATTGGGAGCAGCTGTTTGAAGGTAAATCCACATTTGATATGTGGGAGGCTTTTAAAGAGAGGTTGATTAGCGTGCAGGAGACACATGTTCCTGTGAAAATGAGGGATAGAAATGGCAAGATTAGGGAACCGTGGATGACAGGCGAAATTGTGAAACTAGCTAAGAGGAAAAAGGAAGCATACATAAGGTCTAGGAGGCTGAAGAAAGACGAAGCTTTGGAAGAATATCGGGAATGTAGGACCAATCTGAAACGAGGAATTAAGAGGGCTAAAAGGGGTCATGAAATATCTTTAGCAAACAGGGTTAAGGAAAACCCCAAAGCCTTTTATTCATATATAAGGAGCAAGAGGGTAACTAGAGAAAGGATTGGCCCACTCAAGGACAAAGGAGGAAAATTATGCGTGGAGTCAGAGAAAATGGGTGAGATTTTAAACGAGTACTTTGCATCGGTATTCACTGAGGAGAGGGACATGACGGATGTTGAGGTTAGGGGTAGATGTTTGATTACTCTAGGTCAAGTCGGCATAAGGAGGGAGGAAGTGTTGGATATTCTAAAAGGCATTAAGGTGGACAAGTCCCCAGGTCCGGATGGGATCTATCCCAGGTTACTGAGGGAAGCGAGAGAGGAAATAGCTGGGGCCTTAACAGATATCTTTGCAGCATCCTTAAACACGGGTGAGGTCCCAGAGGACTGGAGAATTGCTAATGTTGTCCCCTTGTTTAAGAAGGGTAGCAGGGAAAATCCAGGTAATTATAGACCGGTGAGCCTGACGTCAGTGGTAGGGAAGCTGCTGGAGAAGATACTGAGGGATAGGATCTATTCCCATTTGGAAGAAAATGGGCTTATCAATGATAGGCAACATGGTTTTGTGCAGGGAAGGTCATGTCTTACCAACTTAATAGAATTCTTTGAGGAGGTGACAAAGTTGATTGATGAGGGAAGGGCTGTAGATGTCATATACATGGACTTCAGTAAGGCAGATAGTGAAGGGGACTGTCAGAGAATACAGCAGAATATAGATAGATTGGAGAGTTGGGCAGAGAAATGGCAGATGGAGTTCAATCTGGGCAAATGCAAGGTGATGCATTTTGGAAGATCCAATTCAAGAGAGAACTATACAATAAATGGAAAGGTCCTGGGGAAAATTGATGTACAGAGAGATTTGGGTGTTCAGGTCCAGTGTTCCCTGAAGGTGGCAACGCAGGTCAATAGAGTGGTCAAGAAGGCATACGGCATGCTTTCCTTCATCGGACGGGGTATTGAGTACAAGAGTTGGCAAGTCATGTTACAGTTATATAGGACTTTGGTTCGGCCACATTTGGAATACTGCGTGCAGTTCTGGTCGCCACATTACCAAAAGGATGTAGATGCTTTGGAGAGGGTGCAGAGGAAGTTCACCAGGATGTTGCCTGGTATGGAGGGCGCTAGCTATGAAGAGAGGTTGAGTAGATTAGGATTATTTTCATTAGAAAGACGGAGGTTGAGGGGGAACCTGATTGAGGTGTACAAAATCATGAGAGGTATAGACAGGGTGGATAGCGAGAAGCTTTTTCCCAGAGTGGGGGATTCAATTACTAGGGGTCACGAGTTCAAAGTGAGAGGGGAAAAGTTTAGGGGGGATATGCGTGGAAAGTTCTTTACGCAGAGGGTAGTGGGTGCATGGAATGCGTTATCAGCGGAGGTGGTAGACGCGGGCACGATAGCGTCTTTTAAGATGTATCTAGACAGATACATGAATGGGCAGGAAGCAAAGAGATACAGACCCTTAGAAAATAGGCGACAGGTTTAGATAGAGGATCTGGATCGGCGCAGGCTTGGAGGACCGAAGGGCCTGTTCCTGTGCTGTAATTTTCTTTGTTCTCTTTGTTCTTTGATTATGTTTTACAAACAGATTTTTAAAAGTTTAAGATGGAGTCAGAGAAGTCAGGTGACCTCACATCCACTCTGCTTAAAGACGAGATAAATCTTGGATATCAGGAAAACAGAGAACACAGATTAAAGACTTTTTTTTGGAAAACAGAGACTGCAGGGATATAACATCTGAAGAACAAAGGGTTTCACCCTCCCAGACTTTTGGATTGTAAACAAGAAGTCATTGATTCTGAGGATGCAAATGTGCATGGCAGCTGCTACCACCTGAAAATAATGGAAGGCCCAGTTGGCTCTGCCGAAGCCAGACTTCTGATGTCTGCATATTGGAAAAGGGCAATAAATTATTGACTTTTAATTCCAGATAAATTTAACAGATTTTCTGAAGGCAGGCTGGCTGTAATAAAGAAGGGAGAGCAGCAGTAGCAGCATCAGGAGGCTGTAAGAAAGGAAGACAACCAGTGGTAGAAGCCTCAAGGAAGAGAGAGAGGGGGGGAGGGGAGCACCTGCTGCCAGGAAAATCTGACACTGCAAAAGGCTACGAAGACTTGAACCTTTTTGAAAGTTGAGCTTTGCAAAGAGATAAAAGACCAACAGGATCAGCAGGAATCACCTTATTCATGGACGTCCAGGTTGAAAGTACTTGGCAAAGTGAGCTAAGAGGACATTAACTTTGAGAAAGGTCTGAGAGATCCAATCATTTGCAACTGGGAGGAGTATGGGACTTTTAACCGCAAAGATTTCACCATCAATGAGGACTATGTAACCTAAAAGTGTGGTGTGAGGTTTTCAAGTGTTTTAATAAGTAAAGAAAATACCTTTCTTTGTATTTTGGGGTATCAATTACTTCCAAGTACTATTTAATGGGGATTTCTTTTAGTTTCATTGTTATATTAAAGGTAGTAAAACATGACCTCTTGTGTAATTCTTTAAATTAGTCTGAGAGTTCATATCTCTTATTTTAACATTAACAGTCTCACTGTGATTGAGACAAAGTAGAATCCGTAGAAGGACCTGTGCATGGTGTCTTTTAGAGTAGTAGGCCTGATGCACAGCAGGGCTCACACTGTCTTGGCAAGGCATTGCCTGGTTTCGATAATCAGGCGAGCTTGTATAATTGAGGACAAAGCCCTGCTGCAACCTTTCATCCGCCTTCACAGTCTTCAGCCAATCAGCCATTGAAGGATTTTGTTGTGGTAGGATTTATTGAATGGCGGCCCTTGCTTGCCGTGTCAAAGGGTGCTGCAAAGTGGGTTTGTAGGAGTTTTGAATGATGTAGAGGCACCACCCTCTACCTTGCCCCACCCTAAACACCCTGCTAGTCCTCAACTGCTTATTCGTCAGGAGAGGTCCTGCTTATTTCGAGGCTAATCTCCATACGGGCGGCACAGTGGCGCAGTGGTTTGCACCTCAGCTCCAGAGACCCGGGTTCAATTCTGGGTACTGCCTGTGTGGAGTTTGCAAGTTCTCCCTGTGACCACGTGGGTTTTCTCTGGGTGCTCCGGTTTCCTCCCACCGCCAAAGACTTGCAGGTGATAGGTAAATTGGCCATTGTAAATTGCCCCTAGTGTAGGTAGGTGGTAGGGAATATGGGATTACTGTAGGGTTAGTAAAAATGGGTGGTTGATGGTCGGCACAGACTTGGTGGGCCGAAGGGCCTGTTTCAGTGCTGTATCTCTAAATAAAAATAAAAAAATAAATAAAATATCTGGAGGTTGTTCTGGTTATCCGCCACCTGCCTATGCAATTGGTAGCTGCAGCTTGCCGCAGCAGCAAGTGAAGTGGAGTCCATCTCCTCAGAGTAAGAAGGAGGAATCGGGGAAATGTTTACTTAGGGTAGAAATCTGTGTATCATCAGCATTCCTCACATCTCCAAGTTCAGACCACTTGTTTATATTTCCAGGAATTTGGGTTTAGGGTGGACAGGTAATTTGCTATGGTGCTTTAAACAGTAAAATAACTTAATGAAAAAATAGCTCCAATTTATGAGGGAGGTTATTGCTGACTATTGTGAAGAATTCCCTCAGTAATATTGCTACCCTTATCTTCACTGTCATCCTTCTATAGTAGTCCCCATGTTGAGAGATCTGGAAGAAGATGCTGGATACAGTCGTAGAATTGCTTTGGACTAGAGTGCTTAATTTACCTTGTACTAGACAAATGCTGCAGCATGAAAGAGGAAAGGCTTCAAAATTGTATGAGCTAAGGCATGGGGCATGTAAACCTCTGAGTTTGAATGCCTCTGAATCTGAATGCTTGTAAAATCAATTCATACTGAATCTGTGATCTCGGTGTGTATGGAGCTCTTTATTGGTTTCAGATGGTGTGTCTTCTGCAGGTTAATCCAATCTTGAAAGGGTGTTGACCCTCTAGGTACTTGCAATAACAGCTCGCCTATTCATAAGTACAGTTGAACTAGGATAGAATTGACAAAAGTGGCCTGCTGTTCAGTTACAAAAAGAAATGCTCAGTATTACTATTCTGGCCGAGGGAAAGTAACTTTAGCCCAGAAAGAAGGAAAATTAATATGCTTTAATTTATAATCAGAATTGTTTTTATTTTAGTCAATTCAAGATCATGATTTTATAATGTTTCCAAGAAAGTTGCTGAAAATTAAATCCTGATAATGTTGCAATTATGTAATGTCATAAATTGATTCCTTCAGCGAGAGTGTTGCATGCAGAAACTCAAGTGTGCCTTGAGTGCCCATACCAGCCCTACCTGAAACAACACCTGTAGACTAACAAGGTGGGTCATATTTTGAGATTTTTTTTTCACCTTCAAGACGCAGACTCTTTCAGGAGTGTGCTTACATTGGTGCCAACTGTCCTCCCATACCTCAACCAAATGGTGATGCTTCATTCCTAAAAATGTATCCTATTCTAAGAGTATTTTATGTTCAGGTGGGGATATCACACCTAAAACCAGTCTTATTCTTGCCTGATTGCTATACAATGAGATTTGTGGCTATCATGAGCATGGCTAATTCCTCCATTCCCACTCAACGCTGCGGAAATAAAGCCAATTATAGCACTCCTACTGGTGGCTTAGCTGAGAGTAATTAATTGAGCGGAGACCAGGGACTGGCATGGAATCATCATATTCATCCATGTGCCTTGGTTATAAAGGTCGGCTTGGGAGTGCAAATGAAACCCGACCCGAGCTCGACAGATCCACATCCAACCCCGAGTCCGACCCGGCCTGAGTCCTTCCGTTTTTTCCCGTGCCCGACTCGACCATCAGTTAACCTACCTTCCATTTTTTACTTCGTTGCTGATCTGCACAAGCTTAAAATAACTAACAAAACCACCTTTCTAGTCCAAAAATTACATTAACATTGGAGCCACTTGCCTGAGGTTGTGATAGAGCGTGTCTGACCCGAGCCCGAATGCCAGACCCGGAAGTGCAACCCGAACCCGACACATGTTGTCGGGTCCCTTTGGGTTTGGGTTGGGTAGCTGACCTTTACTTGGTACTGCATTGGGTGGTGCATTTACCCACTAATACATTAGAAGACCTGAGCATTATCTTTGAAGCTGTCTTTGAAGCGCGGCAGCATTGACATTGATGACTGGGAGGAGCTTGCTACAAATTGTTCAAAATGGCGGCAACTTATCCATCAAGCTGCATCATGCTTTGGGTCCAAACGCCTTAATGATGAGGCACAGTGGTGGCAGAAAAGGAAGCAAATCCTGCATTTGGATCGCACTACCTTGTGGGATGTCCTGCCCATGTGTCCAAAGATCTGCGAGTCAAGAACCGGCCTGTTCAGTCACCTGAAAATCCATGGCAGAAACTCTGGACCTTGAGTCGACGTCAGACAACGACGATTATCTTTTCTACTGCATACATTTCAGTCTTTCCTGCCTTTTGCTGTTCAAGATGCATGTCCTAGGGTAGTGAGCAGCAGTTTTCTGATGCAGCACACAGTGCTGTATTACTTTGACTACTGTGGCTGCGACAGTATTATAATTGCCACTTGTCATTGTCTGCTTTTTTCCTGGTTGCTTTCAATGGTTTTAAAACTAAATGCATCACTGCCTTGTCTGCTTCGACTTGTTCATAGATTTCCTTGCACCATTATTGCATTCACTTTCTTATCCCATCAGCTAATTTTTCTCTGCCTAGTCCTGCGTACCCCGGTTCAGATCAGCGGTGACTGTCGACTTTTTTTTTGTTATTTACTGTGCAATTTTTCTTTCTTGCATTATGATAAATTGGGAGTTCTTTTTGGCCTTTAAAGGATTCATGAAGAGTAATGACAAGAAAAGCGATCATATTGAAGCTTGTTAAATAGTTTTTTGGCACTGACATAATGTTTCTCTTTTGCTTTAGAAATACAGCGGCTGCTTTTTTTACCTAAACCTTCGGACAGCATTGTCAAATTCTTTGAAGGATAAATATATTTTCAGCAGCTGAGCTTCATGAAATCTCTCTGCTATTTCAGCACTAATTACTTTCAGTTTCCTGAGGCCTCATTTTCCCTCAAAGAGGTGGGCTGGGTCTCTGTTTCTGCATTTCTTTCAGTGCTGTTGACTGATGTGCTAAGTAAGTGAAAACGATAATGCTTTGTGACAGGCCAGATGTAATAGACTTTACAGGGTGTGATTGAATGATCTGGTAATTAGAGTAGAAGGCTATTCATACAATCGTGACGTTTGATGAGAGCAAGCCCCTGTCGCTCTTTGCAAGTGCGTACAGAAGCTTGTGTTTGAGATATGTTAATACTTTGCAACAAAATTAAGAATTTGTAGTGTAGATTTGTAGTGCATATTGTCCACTACTAGCTATGTTTAATTTTTTATATTGCTTATCTCCAACAGCATTGAAACCAATATCGTATAGTTGGGATCCATTAGGAACTGTTTATATTATATATAAACCTCCAGTTTACCAAATGGTGGATAGTGTGTTTCAGTACAACACTCAGAGTTTAACTCACAACAGAAACTTGTTGGTAGTGGAGCTAAAATGGACATCTTTATGTTCTGCTGGCATTTTTCCTGGGGCCTTCCCCGGGTGAGGCAGGCACCTCATTCAATCAGTCAGGAACCTTGTTAAACATTGCAAATCAGGGTTCTAAAGCATACTTAAGACCCTAGTGTCATTTTAACTGCTTGCTGGGATGAGCAAGTGGGTTGAAGGTTACAAAACAATGTTCTTAAAGCATAAAAAAAAGAAAAATGTACTTACCCTTCTGAGTGAAGCTCCACTCAGCAAAACCTGGTGGTATAGCAGAAGAGGTCCAGAACGATAGATGTTGAAATTATTTTTGTGTTGCCAGGAGGTGCATGAGTAATTCTTCAGGCTCCACGGAATAATCTGGGCTGCTGCCATCTCAGGTTCCTCACCCCAGGACCTACCTTTTTTATTCCCTGCCTGGTTAGCCTCTGGACTGCCTGATATTATGCAAGCCTGGAACTTCTAAGCTTATTGGTAAACCCATTTGCTGCCTGTAATCCATGAGATTTATGTCACTGAGGCGCTGTCCTCAAAATGGTCCTCCCTGTGGTACTGTAAACCACTAGTTAAAATCTAACTCTTTAAAAAAAAAAATCAGTTCATCACATTTTCAAGTTGATTCTTGAAGCATTGTCCAGTTAGTCATGGTATGAATTACTGAAAGCATAGCATACTCTACCAGTGGTCTTCACTAGCTAACTTGTGCAAAACTAATTCACCACTGTCTGTATCCTTGAGTTGAGGAGCCATCGGATTGTAAATCTTCATGTGTAGGTTTGAATAGAGTGGTGGGACTCCAGTGGTATTTTAACCACATAGACTTTGAGCACTGTATACATTTGAAAAATTTCCATTTGTATCATAACCTTTCTTTAATTTCTACAGTGATATGCAGCTGCAAGCAAGTGGGATTTTATTTACTACATGTTGTTGTTCACTGGTAACTTCAGTTCAGTGTGACCACGTCATACTGATCAAGAAGGTCCAGGATCAATCTCTGATTGATACTAACTGGGTTAATCATAGTTGGTGTGGTTCATGTCAGCTTGCTAGAAGAGAAGTCAAGATTCCTGTTTCTGATTGTCTTCTAATTTCTTCTCTCTTGGAAATCCACCTATGCTTGAATGCAATGGCCCTTGTGCTTGAATAGCCCATCAACAGTTGTTGAGGCTCATGAATAAAGACTGCCCTGTTAGGCAAAGTAATGCAGAGCCATTGGCAGTAGTGAAACTGTACCTGACTGAGTCACTGCATTCAGAGATAGAGGTACGGAGGAAAAACCAGGGAGTAAAGAATTTCCACAGGGGGCATTTTCCTGGTTGTCAGCCATAATTTCGGCAGAAGAGCCATGGAAACTCTAGAAAAATAGCGTAAATGGTTTTTGGATCATTTTTCTGGGTTGACTCTTTTGCTAAAGCTGTGGCGGATAAGCAGGAGAGCCCTGACAGAAATTCACCTGCCCATTTGTTTTCCAGGTTATCTTTGAGGCACAATACAGATTATGTTAAAGTATTCACTGATTTGCTAAACAAAAATAATGGTGTTACGGTCAACAAGACATCACCAGAAGTAAAATAGGTGCATCTGTCTTGTTCCCAGAGTGGAAATGAAATTAACCACTCCTATGTGACTTAGTGATAGTGTGATGGGATCTTCATGTGCAGACTGCATTTTATATAGCTGACCTGTTGACTAGACTGTTGGGTGCTATGACTTTGGATTCAAAGCTGGTATTTTTTTTTCTGAGACAGTCATTTACTGGAAATGAAACTGAAAGCTCCAGAGAATTCTGGGAAAGACAAAACTGGTCCTAACCGGTTTGAAACACAGTCTTATGATCAAAGGTGGGACCAGAGACACACGATTGGAGCACAGATTTCAGTTTAGAAGAATACTCTGTTGTGGGTGGAAGCAAAAATAGCCAGCTGTTGTTTTAAAGAGGCAAGCTGGGAGCAGTTGGTTGTTGTTTTTAAAAGACACGCTGCAGGCTGAGGAAATTGGTCTCTGAGAGCTGGCGAATATGACCTATGGCAGCTGTCTTTAGTGACTTAGAGTTATCGGTTGAACCACGGCATCAGGACAGCTGTGTGCGAGGCCGAAATTAGTGTGAAAGGCGACAAGACCAAACCGTTGAAGATTGCATCGCTTGCTGTCGATGAGACATCAGTACTTCCTTATCTGCATCGTGGAGGACAGGACTTGGAAAACTGCCTGAGGAAGTTCCTGATTTTGATGTACTTTGGGACTCTTCCGCACCCTCTTGCTGATAGGAGTACTCAGAGGATTTGTAAGGACTATCTTTATTGCATCTGGAAATTAACGTGTAATCTTTGAGATATATATGCTGACCAAATTTAACTGTTTGTTACTGTTTAATTTATGTTGGTTTTGTGTTGAGTGTTAAAGTAAAATTTATAAAAGTGAAATCTTGTCCATTTGGTTTCTTGTTTCCTATATTGGGGTCAGTCAGTGGATTCGATTCTTTTGGTTTGTTGATGGTCTCCATAGGGACCATAATAATGATATCTAAAATTTTAAAACCTTTTTGCACTATGTCTTTGTTAATATGGTTGAAGCTCCATATGGTGAAAAATTCACAGTAAATGTACAAACATCATATACTTTTTCTGGAGGAATCTGAAATTCTATGCATCAGTTATCTCCAATGCCACTCACATATCGTTTCTATGAAGAAAATGAATGAAATGATGATGCAATTTCCAAAGCACTGGGAAAAGTCATAAAGTACCTTACAATAAAGGCCTGCTCGGGTATGCAATTTAAACCCGACCCGACCACATCTAACCCGGGCCCGAGTCCTTTGTTTTTTTCCCGCGCCCAATTTGACTCAACTACCAGAAATTAATGACGCTTACTCTTACTCCCCTTTCCCTCCCTGACCAAAAGGCAGGACTGCCACTGTGTCCAGGCCCAGCCTGATCCAACCCGAGCTCGAATGCCGGACCTGGAAGAGCGACCCGAACCCGACACATGTCATCGGGTTCGGGTCGGGTAGCTATGCTCTACCTTTCAATAAAAGTGGCATTTGACCTATTCAGTTAGCATAAAGGAAAGGCTTAACTTCTAAATGGACAGAACTGTGTAATGTAATTCCAGGACAAATGTAAAATTTTGGAACCTCAAATTTTGATTTATTCATTTATCTTAAATCAGGGACCATTTTCCTTTTGTGAAGGAGTGAGAAAACTAAAAGTGTGTTTTGGTATTTCAAAGAGAAGTTTGATTTTTTAATTCCTGTAGAAATGTTCAAAGATGTAGAGCCAGGGTAGATGTACAGTAATGCATGTTTCTGAATACATTTATTCATCTTCGTAGTAAGTTGTGTACAATCCCAAAATAGAAAATTTGTTTCTGGACACACTCATGAGTTACGTAGAGTTACAGTCTTGCGAGCAGTCTCATTTAAAGACTATGCTCCCTCATATGCCTGTGCTTGGAAAGCATTCCAAAAATGTTAAAGGTTATTACTGTAAAAATATCAAACTTTAATTAAAATGCTAATTTACCAATTCATGACAATTTTCAGTAATTCAGCCTGATCTGAGGTCGTAGGCAGAATGGACTGTAGGAGACAGTGGCAAACCTGCATTTATTGCCAGCCGCTAGTTGTCCTGAGAAAGTGGTGTGCCTTCTCCTTGGACCGCTGTACTCCTTGTGGTGATGATGCACCTACAGTGGTTTGGGTAGGGGACTTCACTATTTTGACTCAGTGATGATGAAGCATTAGAGATGTGCATCCAGATCAGGATAGTACACAGTGTGGAGGTGATGGTGTTCCCATAATGTTGCTGCTTTTGTTTTTCTTGGTGGTAGGGATTGTGGGCCTGGAAGGTCCTGTTGAAACAAGCTCGGTGAGTTGCTATTGCACATTCTGTTAGTAGTAAATACTGCAGCCAAAGTACACCAGTGGTGGATGTGCAAGATCTGTAGAAGTAATGAGAATTTTTTGCACTTCAGTCATTTTCTACCATACTTGGTCACAGTTGTCATAGAAAGATAGGTGTATACAAAAGAAAAACACTTTTGTTCCATTGAAAAACATTGTGAAATCTTATTTCCTTTCACCACCACAATGAAAGTCTCTCAGGGAAGTAGTTAAGTGCATTTTAAAAACTGAATGTTGCTTTTTGTTTTTTCCCCTCGCTCCACATAATTTTTCCTTTCTGGTATATTGAAGGTGTCAGCTTAAATTGGAGTGCAGTTCCATGAGCTGTGACACCTGCCATAAATTCTGAATATTAACCATTAAGAAATGCTGTAGTGCATATTAGAGTTTCCAATCATAAAGTACTTAATCTCTGTAAACTGGCTCTACCCTTAAAGAATTATTTACAGTTGGAAGGCTTTAATTTGAGCAGCATTTATCAAATTGAACATTTAATCAAACGGGCAGGACATCCTGTGTGTATAATTGTATAGTGTAAGGACTGCTGAACTGATAGCCAGCACAACACTGGATTAGTACACTACTATTCAGAAGAGTATTTCTGAACAGTTTGAATAGAGTCTTAGCTGGATTGTAGTCGTGCTAATTGGAAAAGGTCCATTTTGTGATCACAAATTTGCAGATGATGCAGTTATTTTCAAACACTATCAATCTCAAAATTATGAATGCGGCAGATTCTTTGGGTTTTGGGCTCTGAATCTCTCTTCAGGTCCATACCTAAAATAGAGCAAGTCTAATTTCTACAACCTTCTATAGGAAGGATGTGATTGCACAGGAGAGGGTGCAGAGGAGATTCACCAGGATGTTGCCTGGGCTGGAGCGTTTCAGCTATGACGAGAGACTGGATAGGCTAGGGTTGTTTTCCTTAGAGCAGAGAAGACTGAGGGAGGACCTGATTGAGGTATACAAAATTATGAGGGGCATAGGTAGGAAGAAACCTTTTCCCTTAGCAGAGGTGTCAATAACGGGGAGCATAGATTTAAGGTAAGGGGCAGGATGTTTAGAGGGGATTTGAGGAAAGAAAATTTCACCAAGAGCATGGTTGGAATCTGGAACACACTGCCTGAAGGGGTGGTAGAGGCAGGTACTCTCAACATTTAAGAAGTATTTAGATGAGCACTGGAAACGCCATAGCATACAAGGCTATGGGCCAAGTACTGGAAAATGGGATTAGAATAGATAGGTGCTTGATGGCCGGCATGGACATGATGGGCTGAAGGGCCTTTTTCTGCGCTGTATAACTCTGACTCTAACAATGTGAAGCATTTTCACAGCTAAGATTTCATCAGGAAAGAATTACACTACGTTGTATATTGGAAAATATACAATTCATCTCCCTGCCTATGTTTCCCCTCTATTGTGACCACCACACTTTCCAGCAAGGTTGGTAGTAAGAGATCATCAGCTGGAACCCCCTCGCTGCTTTTCTTTTTCCAAGGCTGGACTGTGGCCAGGCAAAAAGCGGCCTCTTTGATCTGTAAATATGAGAGACAGTGCTAATGGCAAAATAATGAGCAGGTTTGTACGCAAGCAAAAACATGAAACATAAGACTAGCACATGGTTAAAAAATAAATTAATTACTTTAAAAATATATAAAAATAATAAACAAAAAATAATGGGGCTCATGGTCTGAAATTATTGAACTCAATATTGAGTCCAGAAGGCTGTAGAGTGCCTAATTGGAAAATGAGGTGTGAAGGTGAGAGAAGGGTGCAAATTGGAAGCAAAGCTGATGAGGTTTTCCTGTTCCGGGGCGAGAGCAGGAAGTGGCACCAATACAAACATCAATGTATTGGAAAAAGAGTTGGGGAAGGGGGCCTCGGTAGGACTGAAATGAGGAATGTTTGACATATCACACAAAAAGACAGGCAAAGCTAGGACCCATGCGGTTACCAGAGCAACGACTTTTATTTGGAGGAAGTATGTGGAGTTGAAGGAGAAGTTGTTCAATGTGAGAACAAGTTCAGTTAAACAGAGGAGGGTGGTGGTGGTTGGGGACTGGTTGGGTCTCTGTTCAAGGAAGAAGCAGAGAGCCCTCAGACCATATCAATTCATCCATCTTGTTACGAATGCGGTGTGCATTCAGATAAAGAGTCTTTAATTCTGTCTTTTTCCCATTTTGCCCTACTCTAACCTTATTTGCTGGTAAACTCTTATGTTTGTATGCTCTGTCCCTTCCGGTCACACTCTGGTTATCATTACCTGTATCGCTACCCTGCACTATTGCCTTGACCTTCCTCATTAACTTTCAAAATTTCCCCTCACCTGCTCCCTCTCCTCCGCCCCACTATTCAGTTTAAAGCTCTCTCTACAGCCCTGGTTATACAACTCGCCAGAACACTGGTCCCAGCACGGATCGGGTGAAGGCCATCCTCACGGTACAGCTCCCTCTTTCTTAAGTACTAGTGCCAGTGCCCCGTGAATTGAAACTCATTTCTCCCATACCAATCTTTGAGTCACACATTCAATTCTCTGATCATATTTACCTTTTGCCAATTTGCTTATGGCTCAGGTAGTAATCCAGAGATTATAACCCTTGTAGTTCTGCTTTTTAATCTAGCCCCTAGCTGTTCATTCTCCCTCAGTAGAACCTCTTTCTTTGTTCTACCTATGTGATTGGTACCGACATGGACCACGACAACTGGATCCTTCCCCTCTCATTCTAAGTTCCTCTTCAGCCCCGAGGAGATGTCCTTAACCCTGGCACCAGGCAGGCAACACAGCCTTCAGGACGCATGCTATCGGCTGCAGAGAACAGTCTCTATCTCCCTAACTGTACTGTTTCCTATATTCCTTTTTATTCCCCCCACTTGAATGGTCCCCTGCACCACAGTACTGTGGTCAGTTTGCTCATCATCCTTGCAGTCCCTGCTCTCGCCCACACGAGCTGCAAGAACCTCGAACCTGTTGGACAAGTTCAAGGGCTGAGGCTCCTCCAGTGCTACCTTCTGGATCCCCATACCTGCCTCACTCATAGTCACACCCTCCTGTACCTGAGAATGGACCAAATCTGAGGTATCTAGCTTAAGGGGTGTGACTGTCTCCTGAAACAAAGGTAACTTTCCCCCCTCCCTGATGCATCGCAGTGTCACAATCTCAAACTTTGAGCTGAAGTTATTTGTGCTGCAGATACTTACTGCAGATGTGGTTGCTGTGGATCCCCTGGTCTCCACCAGCTCCCACATGCTACAGCTGCAACACATCACCTGCCCTGCCATCCATATTGTGTTTTATTTAACTAATTAGGTTTCAAGTTTAGAAATATCACTGATAATTTTTAGCTTATATTAAGTAATTTAACTAGTATTGCAAAAAAATTAATAGAGTACTTATATCTCCCTAGTACCTGTTAAAACTACTGCCCCAGTTTAAAAAAGAAAACCCTTGAAACTCACCAACCAATCACCCACCTGCTCACCTAATTAAAGCATCTGGGCTTCAGCTGTCAGGTCTCATCGACTCTGCCTCTGTCTCTCGATCATTTCTTCTGTAAAAGACCAAAACAGCAGCTCCTCTCTCACTGCACCGAATTCCCATACATACCAAATTCCCGAATTAAGCATTCTGCTGTTGGACTCGAGTTGAATTGAACATCATGCGACTTGCCTTGTGCTTTAGCAAAACCTCCTGTATTTATATTAGCTGGAATTCCAAAGACCTAAGTCAGACCTTGCTGACTAGGGAACCAGTTCTAACTAGCTACCTAATTAACTAACTGTGCAGCTGACACCAGCAGGCAGCTTATTTACTACTGGCCAAGACTGAAAGAAACTATAATTTAATGTTAAAGTTAAGATAAATGCTAACTTCAGACTTGACTAGATTTTCGAAAGAGGTCAACCCTTGAAATTCCCACACTTAACAAATTCCCAAGTTAGCACTCTGTCTTGCAGGACTCTGTGCGATGCTTCAGCCTAATGACTTGAGAAGGTACTTATCAAATCAGCCTAAGTGATCTAAAGTTGCCTTGGTTCAGGAGCTTCTGGTTGACTAGATTATGAGCTGTTAAACAGTGGGCAATTGGAGTTACCAGGCCATGCGTTTAGGGGGAGGTAGGGGCGGAGTCATAATGTCAAGGGCAATTAGGGATGGGCAATAAATACTGGCCTAGCCAGTGACGCCCACATCCCATGAGCGAATAAATAAAAAAAAGTCACTAGATTAGTAATTCAGAGCCCATGCTAATGTTCTGGGGGCATGGGTTCGAATCCCACCACAGCAGATGGTGAAATTTGAATTCAATGAATAAATCTGGAATTAAAAAGCTAGTCTGGTGGTGACCATGAAACCATCATCAATTGTTGTAAAAACCCATCTGGTTCGCTAATGTTCTTTAGGGAAGGAAATCTGCTGTCCTTACTTGGTCTGGCCTACATGTGACTCCAGACCCACGACAATGTGGTTGACTCTTAAATGCGCTTTGAAATGGCCTAGCAAGCCACTCAGTTATATCAAACCGCTAGCACTGTGGGTGTACCTACACCCCAAGGATTGCAGCGATGCAAGAAGACAGCTCACCACCACCTTCTCAAGGGCAATTAGGGATGGGCAATAAATGCTGGCTTAGCCAGCGACACTCTCATCCCATGAACGAAGAAAAAACTGTTCTCTGTTTCCCTTCCTCCTCTAATGGACCATATCACTTGGTGAGCCATTGTAAAGATCTGGTGACTAATTCAGCATTCAAAATAAGTGTTTTTCCATGAAAACATTGCTTTTAGGAGGCAATAAGCTAGAATTATAATGTTTCATACCCTGTGATTCCAAATTTGGCTCAGTTGCAGTTCAAAGATGTAATATAATTTCTATGGTTTTGTCCAAAGATGTCCAGTGGGAATCTGGCTGCAGTCATATTCCTTAATGGCCTCTAGGGCACAGATTCTAGGCCCCAAAAACTGTTTTAAAAAGTTCAGTCAAGCACTATTACTGGCAAAAGTTTTAATGTCAGTATATTCCACAGATTTAAATTATAGTTTATGCTGCACTTTATTTACTACAGTCCAGCATATATAGCTGGGTAGTTGCAAATGTCATCAGTTTGTTCTTATGATTTTATTTTTCAATTATTTGGTGTTTCATATCAGGTATTCCAGTAGGTAGCCATACTGTTTGATGATAGTTGAGAATTTTCAGGGTCAAGCCTGATGAACTTAATAGTGTTAATTTCTGCTAAGTGCAATTAGTTTCAGATATTACAGTGAGTTGTCAGATTACATCTTTTTAATGACAAACTGTTAGGTAAATTATCAGTTATTGGCCAGCATAGTGTTGTAAAGAGGTCAGAGAGGCCTGCAGCTTATCTGAGGTTTAGTCATCGTAATGTTTGAACAGAGGCAGCTTCAGATCCAGTTCCAGATTATGAACTATGTCAACTTTACACAACTCATGGGCTTGCTTGTAGGTCAGAGATTTCATAGATTTCAAATCGTGCAGCTAAACAATTTGAAGTTGAACTTTACACAAAGGCTGAAATAAAAGCAAAATATTGCAGATGCTGGAAATCTGAAATAAAAACAAGAAATGCTGGAAATACTCAGCAGGTCTGGCAGCATCTGTGGAGAGAGAAGCAGAGTTACCGTTTCAGATCAGTGACTCTTCATCAGAACTGTTTATGCATTGACAAAAATAGGTCTTCCACTGTGTAAATTGAATTTCTAAAGTAACTGTTGCATTTCTCAACACCTCAGGTCATCTCAAAGTACTTTACAACCATTGACGTACACCTGAAGTGTAGTTACATTTGCAACGTCAGAAATATGACAAGCAATTTGCATACAGCAAGGTCCAAAGTTAATGTTTCAGGTCAGTGGCCCTTCATCAGAACTGTTCTGATGAAGGGCCACTGACCTGAAACATTAACTTTGCTTCTCTCTCTCCACAGATGCTGCCAGACCTGCTGAGTATTTCCAGCATTTCTTGTTTTTATTACACAAAGGCTTCTGATTTTGGAGTGAAGTCTATTAATTAAGATAAATGCTGGTGTGATGCATTCGAGCTATATCATTATGTGTGTCTTTAGTCACCTGCAATATATACCCGACAGCAATGGATGCAATGCCCTTTTAGCATTGTACTTGAACTCTGAGGAGGCAATGTTGGAGATGCCGTCTTTCAGATGAGGCATTAAACCAAAGCCCTGTCTGTCCCCTCAGTGGGGCATAAAAGTTCCCATTACAATATTCGAAGAAGAGCAGGGGAGTTCTCCCTGGTGTCCTGGTCAATGTTTATCGCTCAGCTAATATTGCAGAAACAGATCATCTGAACATCATCACATTGCTGTCTTTGACCTTGCTGTATGCAAATTGCTTGTCATATTTCTGACGTTGCAAATGTAACTACACTTCAGGTGTACGTCAATGGTTGTAAAGTACTTTGAGATGACCTGAGGTGTTGAGAAATGCAACAGTTACTTTAGAAATTCAATTTACACAGTGGAAGACCTATTTTTGTCAATGCATAAAAGCCAGAATTACATTTAACACCAGGTAACTTACATCTGAGAAGAATTTGAACACATAATTTACTGTAAAACTGGAAAAAACAAGCCTTTGAGAATACCTTTTGTGAATGTGCCTCAGTGGTGGCACTTCTGTAACAATAAAGCAGGTAAAGAACCTTACCATTTTCTTTTCAAAGTAATTTTGGTAGCAAGATTAACTTTGAGCATTTTAACACGCAGAGGCTGGTGGATTGGGGTCTGATCAGATGTTAAAAATGTTTAACTCTGAAACACGCTCCCTTTGAGATTTAATGGAGGTGGGACAAGGGGCCAGCAGCCAACCTGCTTTCAGGAGACGGGTTGGCAATTTAAAAATTTCAATGCAGTTTGTCTTCCTGAAGGAAGTCCTGTGATGACTGCTATCACAATCTGCATTAAATCTTCTATAACTTGAGCTGTCTTCCACTTGTTTGTCTGGACTTGTTCCCTTCTGAGTGCCTGCAACAAATTTACACTCATTGTACATACCAGCCATCTATTCCACATACTGGCAATCTATTCCAGAGGTTGATGACTGAGAAAAGTGCTTCCAAGCATCCAACCAACCCTGTGCTTTTGTAACTTGTACAGATGCCTTCTAGCGCTCTCCTGCCTGCCTAGTTTAAATAACTTGTCCACTTGGACATCATCTAGTCCTGTAATTTATTTTAAAGGCCTCCATTGTCTATGTTTTTTTCAAAGTGAAAAGCTGCAGTTCTTGAAGCATGTCCTAATAACTAAGGGCCTTTAAACTAAATGCCAGTTCTCCTGTGAGCCTTTTACAGGACCTTGATATTCTCCAGCATGTGAGGAATTCGAAACTGGGCAATGGTAGACCAAGTAGTACGGATAGTACTGGTTTCACATTTGGTTGTCTTAGCTATTTTTTATTTTTTCAACTATTGGCAGCCATATTAACATTAACTTCCCAGATTTATTCAGGCTGATGGCACATTTTCCCACTGGGTCTTTCTGCCTGCTAGTAAATATGTTGCTGTAAGGATATTGGCATGCTTTAGTTGTGATATGACTTTCATCATGCGTGACTTTTTGATCATCTTTGTACTCATGACATGACATCACTACTTAAGATGTATGCATTTCCAAAATGAACAGGTAGAATTTTATACTATTTCTCTGGGGTTTCTGCCAAAGTTACCCTGAGAGATCAGGTGAAATGCCATGGAACTTCTTCCTCATGGTGGCCAACCCCACAGTAAAGCTTATTTACCGGCTGCACGTTGGAAAGAAAGAGATCAATATGGCAGAGCAGCTCTGTTAACTTTCTCTGCTGGGACTCGAGTTGCAATGCAAAAGCAGCTTTAAGTATAGATGTGTGGTGCAGCAGTGGATCCATTATCAATGAACTTTGGTTCTCATTCAAAATGAGATGGGCTCTAAAGTTTGCAATAAAACGTATCCTGTCTGGGGACCGAGACTGAGATGTTTTCTGTTGCGCATTCATGGTTTCAATTCAAGAACAACTGATGGTATGTTGATATGAAAAGCACAGGTGTGCAGCTTGAGTCCCCTGTGATTTTTCATGAATTTTATTTGAAGAAGTGGCTGTCACTTTGAGTGAAAAATTCTGCCCTTGAACCCAACCACAAGTGGTGCTTTTTCTCAGCTGTTGTGGGTTTTCCAAATTCATTTGCTGCTGTTCGTTCTGTTTTGTGGCGAGTAATGTTGTATTTAACAAAACTACTTTTCAGTCAGCAGACTGCTAGCTCTGTATAACCTAAGGTTGCGCTTACTTTTTAGTGTCGCCTACTTCAGAGGTGGTGAGCCCAATCTACTGAGGGGATTGTCATTGGCGCGATCTAAGCTGCAAATATAAAAGTTGCCTCTGACGTGGCCACCATCATTTTGACCTTGGTAGCAGTACTGTAATGTAATGATGTATAAAATTCTTTTAATGTAATTTTTACAGTGCATCAGCTAGTTGAAGGGTAGAAAGACCACTGTTTGTTTGTATACTGGAAGAGTTCTTGGTGCATTACTGTTACACACTGGGGCTATCGAGTCTAACTATGCTTACTGGCTAAATGGTTGGCAGATTTGCCAGTTATCCGAATAGGAGATTGAAACAGTTTGGAACAGAAAGCATTCCATTGGGCTGCTGAAAAGGGATCAGTTTTTGCTGTCAGTCACTCTTTTTCAAATTAGCTCTAGTAATTCATGTGTGACGCTCCTGCCAGAGTCCCAATAATAATGCAAAGAAGAAAAAAATAGTTTCAGTAAATTCCAACAAGTTAACAGATGTAAGTGATCAGCATGATCAGAGCTCAAGTGCTGGCATATGGTGAAGCTTGTGTCACTAATTTATTTCTGGTTTACCAGATCACTGCTCATCGGCCATTCTGAAATGCAGTGCTTGTGGTGCAGAGCTCCTCTTTCAAATTTCATCAGCATTGAATAACAGAGATGTTGTGACTAGACTGTTGACAAATTACTGGAAAATGTAAGACTTTTGTGCTGCATCATTCTGTTTTTGTTCTGTAACCAGAGCTTTATCTACTTCATTCTTTTCCTGGCTCTCTCATGAAGGTGACTGATAGAGGATTGAATATTGCTATAGTTTGCATTCAGCAACAATATAGTGCTAAGCACAATGATCAACAGTAATGAGTGTCAGAGTCCAACCCAAAAGAAGCAGCACCAGGTCATGAGGGCGTATTGGTCTCTGAATGTTCGATTGAGGTGGAAGACGGACTACTTTTCAACCTACTTTAAGATCTGAGGTTTTAACTAACATGTATTGTTATGACCCTATGACGGACTGTTAACAATTAAAAAGAGAAAGTCGAATTCCCAGTTATTGCTGAAAGAATTACACCACAAGATTTCACATTTTTAAACAAAATTTCACTGTACAAGAATTAAAGCAAAACATGACTAACTTCACACTACAACTTGAGACATTTATATTTTAAATTTAAAATCTTAGAACACTACTGTTTGACTTTTACTTCCACCTGAGGAGTTCCTTATACTTTACAAGATCTTGGTTAGTTTACTTCTCCTGGGACCAATCCAAACTGTACCACAGCTCTTAGGAATCACTTTGATTTCCTTAATTTCTTAGTGTATTCCGAGGTATCAGGTCTCCTGGATCTGGACTTCCCACCTTGACACAGGCCTGCCTCAAAACAAAAACACCCCCTAGTTCCCAATTACCTTTGCTCCTGAGTCCAGCTGATTTCTAAAAGCCAACTGCTTGTCTGTGTCAGCAAGCACACATACATCAATAAACCAAAAGGCATCTTGCATCATCTATTTCCAAAGCAATGTGGTACACGTAGGATGTCCCAGATAGCAATTTAAAATAATTGTTTCCAACTCCAATCTTCTCTTTGATCTGGGAGACCATATGATCAATTTAAACCCCTGATTGAGGTAGCTGCAGACACACTGTCTCCATCAAAAAGTCAAGAGGAGTTCCCAATGTGTAGGGTCTTTACACTTCCTAATATGACCTTACTGAATAAACATGGGCCACCCTTTGATTTGTAACTACCCTCGGTTTGTTTGCCAGCTTCTCAAACCAGGTGTTTTCATTTGACTTGTATTAAAAAAAAATTCAATTCCCAAATTAAAAGTTACCTCTGGAAAATTAATAGAAACCATGAACCAGGTGGTCATAAAAGTATGCATGCATTATTATGGGCCAGT
Source organism: Heterodontus francisci (assembly GCF_036365525.1). Classification (NCBI taxonomy): domain Eukaryota; kingdom Metazoa; phylum Chordata; class Chondrichthyes; order Heterodontiformes; family Heterodontidae; genus Heterodontus; species Heterodontus francisci. The sequence continues at coordinate 8,125,525 of NC_090393.1, forward strand.
ATTTTACATTTATAAATAAAGTGGAACACCAGGACTGTTCCTTTTTAAGTTGAATGGCCTGTTTCTGTGCTTTACGTTTTACATAATTCTATGTAATTTAACTCCCCTCACATAATACAGGACAACTAACTCCAGTTTGATAGGTTGCAGCTCCCAACAAGTCATTGTATAAGTGCACTGTCTGAGGTGTTCTGAGCCAGTCATACAAGATTTGATTCACAATCTCCATTGAGTTAGTTGATCTCATTGAGTCAGGTGAGTGTACCACCATAGGCCTCAGAACCTACAGTTAATGAATGGGAAAAATCAGGCGCCCCACACAGTAACCTCTTAGTTGGAAGCGCACCCATGTGGATGTTTTGGGTTTCGATGTGATATCCACTCTATGGCTGAGTAGCCTTCTGACACTTGCTGTTTAGGCTTACAAATGAGGCATAGCAATTTGGACAAGGAATGGGAGAGCTGACAATACAGTACTTGGTGGAAACATACCACAACATGATTCAGCACCTTCAAGAAAGGAGGACAGAAGATTGGGAGGCAAGTGCCGATTAATGGTGGCCTTTTTTATAGGTGTAAAGTTACTGTCTGTCATTCGAAGAAGTGACACAAATTTCCATGGTTTTGATTGTAGACCTCCAAAAGGTGCTTTTTTAATGTGTATGTGTGTATATATCTTATCCTACACACCATTACTATTAAATTCATAATTCAAAGATCTGACCTGAGAACTGTAACTTGAAACATATCATTTTCACACTAATCATTTCTAGTGCATTATAGTTTTTGGTCGTCTAGGAGTATATCTTAAATGGCATTGATACTAATAACCTCAGCCATGCTGCTTGTATTATCTGTCTCTAGAAGCGCTTTATCAATAGCTGCACAACTATTAAAATTGCAAGTATATACAGTAGGCTGCAGTGACTGTTGGAAACCTTCCAACAGCCTTCAGTTTGCCTTGTATCCTGCAGCTTGTTTGCTTAGTCGAGTTGCCCAGGGGAATTGTCTTTGCCTCTTGCAGATAAGGCAAATTATTTGACTCATTTCTAATCCCAATAATGTACATTGTGTAATATCATCACAAACGTGACTGTAGCTGCCTTTTATTTTTGCTGAACTTCCGTGGCATTACCCATAGTAAACAGTTGTTTGGTTGGGGAGAGATGATACGTGTTAAACATTGACAATTTTTTCCCTCTCCAAATAATTCATCTTTGGTCTGATGTTGTAATTGAACTTCAATTTGCTGACCATTTGACCTTGTAGAACAGAAAACCAGAATGTCTGAATTAAATTAGGAATTAACTGCCAGCATAGTTTAAATTTTCCTGCAGAATTCTTATGGGAGACATGAAGTAACTTGGATTAGAGTTGCACCAACAAACCAGAGCCAAAAGCCATCGTTAAAAGTGAAACTTGTTGAAGGGAATTTGTGATGTGTCATGCTGATGCTCAGAACCATGTGAATGGCAGAAGCCTGGAGAAGTGCAAGAGTTCTTTAAACTAGTAGTAATAAATAGGGTGTGTAAAGGAAAACTTCAGGTTACAATAACAGAAATCATAAGTTATATTTTAGGAACAGGATAATAATTGCATTTTTATATCGAATTACATGGAAATTAGAGCACAGAAGCATACCAGACCATTCAGCTGAACTGGTCCATGCCAGTGCTTTTCCTCAACGAGCGTCCTCTCACCCTACTTCATCTAACCCTTCGCAGCATAACCTATTCCTTTCTTATGTGTTTTTCTAGTATTCCCTTAAATGCATCTAAGCTATTCGCCTCAGCTATTCCTTGTCAGCAAGTTCTACATTCTCACCACTCTCTCGGTAAAGATGGTTTTCCTGAATTCCTTAGCAGATTTCTGAATGCTTTACAAAGAAACAAAGAACAGTACAGCACAGGAACAGGCCATTCGGCCCTCCAAGCCTGCGCCTATCTTGATGCCTGTCTAAACTAATACCTTCTGCACTTCTGGGGACCGTATCCCTCTATTCCCATCCTATTCATGTATTTGTCAAGATGCCTCTTAAACGTCGCTATCGTACCTGCTTCCACCACCTCCCCCGGCAGCAAGTTCCAGGCACTCACCACCCTCTGTGTAAAGAAGATGCCTCGCACATCCCCTCTAAACTTTGCCCCTTGCACCTTAAACCTATGTCCCCTAGTGACTGATTCTTCCACCGTGGGGAAAAGCTTCTGACTATCCACTCTGTCCATGCCACTCATAACTTTGTAAACCTCTATCATGTCGCCCCTCCACCTCCGTCGTTCTGGTAAAAACAATCCGAGTTTATCCAACCTCTCCTCATAGCTAATGCCTTCCAGACCAGGCAACATCCTGGTAAACCTCTTCTGTACCCTCTCCAAAGCCTCCACGTCCTTCTGGTAGTGTGGCGACCAGAATTGCATGCAATATTCTAAGTGTGGCCTAACTAAGGTTCTGTACAGCTGCAGCCTGACTTGCCAATTTTTATACTCTATGCCTCGACCGATAAAGGCAAGCATGCCGTATGCCTTCTGGACTACCTTATCCACCTGCGTTGCCACTTTCAGTGACCTGTGGACCTGTACGTCCAGATCTCTCTGCCTGTCAATACTCCTAAGGGTTCTACCTTTTACTGTATACTTCCCACCTTTATTAGATCTTCCAAAATGCATTACCTGACATTTGTCCGGATTAAACTCCATCTGCCATTTCTCCGCACAAGTCTCCAACCGATCTATATCCCGCTGTATCCTCTGACAATCCTCATCACTATCAGCAACTCCACCAACCTTTGTGTCGTCCGCAAACTTACTAATCAGACCAGCTACATTTTCCTCCAAATCATTTATGTATAATACAAACAGCAAAGGTCCCAGCACTGATCCCTGCGGAACATCACTAGTCACATCCCTCCATTCAGAAAAGCACCCTTCCACTACTACCCTCTGTCTTTTATGACTGAGCCAGTTCTGTATCCATCTTGCCAGCTCACCTCTGATCCCGTGTGACTTCACCTTTTGTACCAGTCTGCCATGGTACCTTGTCAAAGACTTTACTGGTCCATATAGACAACATCCACTGCCCTTCCTTCATCAATCATCTTTGTCACTTCCTCAAAAAAAACTCAATCAAGTTAGTGAGACATGACCTCCCCTTCACAAAACCATACTTTATATTTATAATCCCTAGTTTTGGACTTTGACAAACAGAAACATTTTCTGTATGTCTACTCTAGCTAACTCCTTCATAATTTTAAAAACCTTCATTAGGTTACCCTCTCGTCCTTTTCTTTTCTAGAGAAAGAGTCCCAGCCTGTTAAACATTTCTGATGGTTATAACCTCTCTATTCTGGTTATCATCCTTGAAAATCTTCCTTGGACCTTCTCCAGTGTCTATATCTTGTACTGTAGAGATTAGAACTGTACTCAGTCCTCCAATTGTTGTCTAATCAAGGTTCTATACAAGTTTAGCAACAACAACTTGTATTTATATAGCACTTTGAATGTAGTAAAATGTGCCAAGGCACTTCACAGGACCATTTTGAAACAAAATTTGATGTCAGGTCATGTAGAGATGTTAGGACAGATGACCAAAAGCTTGGTCAAAGAGGTAGGTTTTAAGGAGCATCTCAAAGGAGGAAAGGGAGGTGGAGAGGTTTAGGGAGGGAATTCCAGAACTTAGGGCTTTAGCAGCTAAAGGCCCAGCTGCGAGTGATGGAGCACTTGAAATTGGAGATGCTCAAGAGACCAGAATTAGAGGAGTGCAAAGATCTCAGAGGGTTTTGGAGCTGGAGGAGATTATAGAGATAGAGAGGAGTGAGGCCATAGTGGGATTTGAAAACGAGAATGAGAATTCTAAATTTTCATTTCGTTCGTCAGATGTGGGGATCGCTGACTCGGCCAGCATTTGTTGCCCATCCATAATTTCCCTTGAGAAGATGGTGGTGAGCTGCCTTCTTGAACTGCTGCAGTCCATTTGGTGCGGGTACACCCACAGTTCTGTTAGAGAGGGAATTCCAGGATTTTGATTTTGGGACAGTAAAGGAATGGTGACATAGTTCCATGTCAGGATGGTGTGTGGTTTGATGGGGATCTTACAGATGGTGGTGTTCCCATGCATCTACTGTTCCTGTCCTTCTGGGTGGAAGAGGTTACAGGTTTGGAAGGTGCCGTCGAAGGAGCCTTGGTGAGTTGCTGTACTGCATCTTGTATGCGGTATACACTGCTGTCACTGTGTTGGTGGTGGAGGGAGTGAATGTTTGAGGTGGTGGATGAAATGCTAATCAAGCAGGCTGCTTTGTCCTAGATGGTGTTGAGATTCCTGAACGTTGTTGGAGCTGCACTCATCCAGGCAAGTGGAGAGTATTCCATCACACTCCTGACGTGCCTTGTAGATGGCGGACAGGCTTTGGGGAGTCATGAGGTGAGTTACCCACTGCAGAATTCACAGCCTCTGACCTGCTCATGTAGCCACAGTATTTGTGTCTGCTCCAGTTCAGTTTCTCCTCAGTGGTAACCCACAGAATGTTGTTAATGGGGGATTCAATGATGGTAATTCTGTTGAACGTCAAGGGGACTTGTAAGATGCTCTCTGAAATGGTCATTGCTTGGCACTTGTGTGGCGCAAAAGTCACCTCATTTATCAACCCAAGCCTGAATGTTGTCCAGGTCTTACTGCCTATGGACATGGATTGCTTCATCTGAGGAGTTGCGAATGGTACTGAACATCATACAATCATCAGCGAACATTTCCACGTCTAACCTTACAATGGAGAGAAGGTCATTGATGAAGCAGCTGAAGATGGTTGGGCCTAGGACACTACCCAGAGGAACTCCTGCAGCGATGTCCTGGGGCTGAGATGATTGACCTCCAACAACCACAACCATCTTCCTTTCTGCTAGGTATGACTCCAACCAGTGGAGAGTTTTCCCCCTGATTCCCATTGACTTCAGTTTGGCTGGGGCTCCTTGGCGCCACATGCAGTCTAATGCTGCCTTGATATCAAGGGCAGTCATTCTCATCTTACCTCTTGTGCTCAGCTCTTGTGTCCATATTTAAACCAAGGCTGTAATGAGGTCAGGAGCCGAGTGGCCCTGGTGGAACCCAAACTGAGCGTCAGTGAGCAGGTTATTGCTGTTAATGTGGTGCTTGATAGCACTGTCGGCGACACCTTCCATCACTGCTGATGATCAAGCGTAGACTGATAGGACGGTAATTGGCCGGATTGGATTTGTCCTGCTTTTTGTAGACAGCACATACCTGGGCAATTTTCCACATTGTTGGGTCGATGCCAGTGGAACAGCTTGGCTAGGGGTGCAATTAGTTCTGCAGCACAAGGCTTCAGTACTACAGCCGGGTGTTGTTAGGGCCCATAGCTTTTGCAGTATCCAATATCTTCAGCCATTTCTTGATATCCTATGGAATGAATTTAATTAGCTGAATACTGGCATCTGTGATGATGGAGACCTCAGAAGAAGTCCGAGATGGATAGATGGATCATCCACATGGCACTTCTGGCTGAAGATGGTTGCAAATGGGTAGAGGTGTGAATTTTAATACATGGGTTTTACAAGGAGCAAATTCCACTAATATATGCAGTATAGATTTTATCTTGCAGTTTAAACATTTTGGGTTCACTGACTTCATAGTAACTGGAAGCTAATCCACGTGTGTTTAAGCCATTTATGAAGCAGAGCAGTACAGCAGCAGTTATATTGCTGAGTAGAAACTCAACAGGCTTGCTGGTTCTTTAGAAGAAAGAGGATAACAGCTGTACAAGATTAGTAGAGACCTGGGACAATTTGCATCCTCGTTCAGTTATGATTATGATGTGAGTAGTAAAGCAACTTGCACAACTTTCTGGGGTTACCATTGACCAGAAACTTAACTGGACCAGCCATATAAATACTGTGGCTACAAGAACAGGCCAGAGGCTGGGAATTCTGTCAGCAAATAACTCACCTCCTCGTGTTTTTACTTGATAATCTTTGCCGTCCTCGTGTCAGATTATCATTGGTGAGTGAGGCATTGGTATAGCTGCATATGTTTCTAAATTTAATAAGTCAGAACTGGTGTTGGATTCGTCTGGCAGGTGGCATCTTAAATTGCTAACTTTCCCTCAAAAGACCAATTTTTAGATTGCTGTGCATTCATTACTTGGTATATACTGTATTTGAAATGTGCTACTTGTTTTTCTCAGAATCTGCTGTAATTTATTTTTGAAGACTTAAACAATTCTCTAATTTTTCCTGATGAGCCCTTAATTTATCACCTCATCATCATCTTTCCTGAAGGCCTTATCTCCTATTGGGAGGATAATTCCAGATTCTCGGTTCCTTTGGTGCCAACACTCAAGTGACATTCTTCATGGGCAGCAGATATTGCTAGGATATTTGGACACGAGGATTAAAGCATAGCCTAACACTCTCTTGTCAGGCTTATATAGTGTCAGTCTTCACTCTTAACTTTGAGTTGGAATGTTGTGGGTTCAAGCCTCACTCTAGTGACCTGAGTACGTAATCCAGGATAATACCTCAGTGACATACTGAGGGGGTGCTGCCATCTTTCAGATGCAGTGTTAAACCTAAGACTCATTTGCTCTTTCAGATGGATGTAAAAGATCCCATGGCATTATTTGAAGAAGAGCAAGGGAGTTGTATTGGTGCTATGCCTAATGTCTATCCCTTAACAAGCATCAGTAAAACACAATAACTGATCATTTTTTTTTCATGGGATGTAACCTTGCTGGCAAGGTCAGCATTTGTTGCCCATTCCTAATTGTCCTTGAGAAGGTGGTGAGCCAGTTTATCTCTTCACTGTTTTGGGACCTTGTGTGCAAATTGGCAACGATGCCTGCATTACAACCTTATTAACTGTGAAGCACTCTGGATTTAACAACCCTGAAGTGACCTAGCAAGCCATTCAATTGTCAGTGCAACTTGGAATGGGCACTAAGCCTACATCCCGAGAATTAATGGAAGTAAATTGAGTAATAAACCACAACACTAGAACTGTAGCAATGAGGGGCCAATATTTCAAATCAATTGGGAATTACAACGTTAAAGTTTCCCTTAATTACTAAAGAACCAACATGATTAGGGAGTCCGCAGTGACAGTTTCTATCACATATTGATGTTCTTTGGTGTTTCTTTCTTTACTGTAGTATCATGCTTTTAAATCAGAAACCATTTTAGGGGCTGAAATTTAAGTCAGATTGAAGATAATCTGTTTTGATGAAATTTAAATCAGTGTTTTGAAGTATAAAGAGTGGGTTGGGAGGGAACATTAGTACTTTGAAAAATTGAAAGGAAACAGTAGAAAGAATATCATTGTAACATGAACTACCTGGTTAGTAAAGGATTGGAGAAATACATCCCTTTGCTTCCCTGAATCTAAGATCTACCTAATCTTTCAGCGACTGGGGCTTTATAGTTCTTTTTGTAAGCCGTTCCCAGCTATAACACCCAGTTGTTCATGGAATAAAGGAATCAGGCCATCTTTGACTCTTTCACCACATGAGCTTCTCCAGTGTATATCTAACTGTACGAACATACAGATTAGGAGCAGGAGTAGGCCCCTCGAGCCTGCTCCGCCATTCAATACGTTCATGGCTGAACTGATTACTCCACATTTCCACCTACCCCCGATAACCTTCCACCCCCTTGCTTATCAAGAATCTATCTACCTCTGCCATAAAAATATTCAAAGACTCTGCTTCCATTGCCTTTTGAGGAAGAGAATTCCAAAGACTCACACCCCTCCGAGAAAACATTTCTCCTCTTAAATGGGCGACCCTTTATTTTTAAGCAGTGACCCTAGTTCTAGATTCTCCCACAGGAGGAGACATCCTTTCCACATCCACCCTGTCACGACCCCTCAGGATCTTATATGTTTCAATCAAGTCGCCTCTTACTCTTCTAAATTCCAGCGGATACAAGTCTAGCCTTTCCAATCTTTCCTCGTAAGACAAGCCACCCATTCCAGGTATTAGTCTAGTAAACCTTCTCTGTATTGCCTCCAACGCATTTATATTCTTCCTTAAATAAGGAGACCAGTACTGTGTACACTACTCCAGATGTGGTCTCACTAATACCCTGTATAGCTGAAGCATAACCTCCCTACTTTTGTATTCGTTTCCCCTCACGATAAACGATAACATTCCGATTAGCTTTCCTAATTACGTGCTGTACCTGCATACTAACCTTTTGCAATTCATGCACTAGGACACCCAGATCCCTCTGCATCTCAGAGCTCTGCAATCTCTCACCATTTAGATAATATGCTTCTTTTTTATTCTACGTGCCAAAGTGGACCATTTTACACTTTCCCACATTGTACTCCATTTGCCAGGTCTTTGCCCACTCATTTAGCGTATCTATATCCCTTTGTGGCCCCCTTATATCCCCTTCACAAGTTACTTTCCTACCTATCTTTGTGTCATCAGCAAATTTAGCAACCATATCTTCGGTCCCTTCATTTATATAAATTGTAAAAGGTTGAGGCCCCAGCACAGATCCCTGTGGCACACCACTCATTACATCTTGCCAACCAGAAAATGATCTGTTATGCCTACTCTGTTTCCTGTTAGCTAACCAATCATCTATACATGCCAATATGTTGCCCCCTGCTCTGAGCTTTTATTTTCTGCAATAACCTTTGATGTGGCACCTTATCAAGTGCCTTCTGAAAGTCTCAGTACAATACATCCACTGGTTTCCCCTTTATCCACAGCATATGTTACTTCTTCAAAGAACTCCAATAATTTGGTTAAACATGATTTCCCTTTCACAAAACCATGTTGACTCTGCCTGATTAGCTTGAATTTTTCTAAATGCCCTGCTATAACATCTTTAATAATGGCTTTTAAAATTTTCCCTAAGACAGATCTTAAGCTAACTGGACTTAGTTTCCTGCTTTCTGTCTCCCTCCCTTTTTGAATAAAGGAGTTACATTTGCTATTTTCCAATCTAAAAGAACCTTCCCCGAATCTTGGGAATTTTGGGAAATCAAAACTAATGCATCAACTATGTTACTAGCCATTTCTTTTAACACCCGAGGATGAAGTCCATCAGGACCAGGGGACTTGTTAGCCCACAGCTCCAACAATTTATTCAGTACCACTTCCCTGGTGATTGTAATTTTCTTGAGTTACTCCCTCCCTTCCATTTCCTGACTTACAGCTAATACTGGGATGTTACTTGTATCCTCAATAGTGAAGACCGATGCAAAATATCTGTTCAATTCATCTGCCATCTCATTATCCATTATTAATTCCCCAGACTCACTTTTTATAGGACCAACGCTCACTTTCTTAACTCTCCTTTTTAAAATATCTATAGAAACTCTTACTATCTGTCTTTATATTTCTAGTTAGCTTTCTTTTGTACAGTGAAGATACCTATCAACTAGCGTGTTTTTAGGCAGATTAATCCTAATTTCCAGCAAGTAACTATCCAGCTTCCTTTTAATCTCTCCGAGTAAAAGATATTATCTCCATTGATTCCCAATCCACATGCACTCAATTTCTTTTCTCCTGTCACTGCAGCAAGTGTTTTGGCTTTTTAGAAATTGCCAGAAATCATGTACCAGTTGTGGGTATTTAGTCAAAACTGTGTCTGTCTTCCTTGAAATCCCATTTGGTTTTTTCCACCTTTACTATACTTCAGTTTTAATCAACATGTTTTAAAGTGCTGGTATTCTGTCTCTATAAATCTGCGCACAAGTGAAGGAGGTTACCAGCTAGTTACCGTAACTTGTACTGTTGGCACATGCTCTGCTTACCGGCATAGTTTCCAAATTAGAATATGAAGTGTCAGTGAGCTACGTGCTTGCCGACTGTGAGCAACTGTTACAAGAATGAGCTGGAAACTTCTTTCACTGATATACAGGCTGATAGAGATAGAACACCAGTGCTTTAAAACACACTGCTTAGCACTGAAGTGCCACTGAGTTGAGAAACTGGCATGCGGCATTTGAGGCTGGTGCTGTGCCTCAAGAAAAATAGCTTGCATTAGTTGTCAGCAAACCTTAAGAACAGAAATCAAAATACTGCCGAGGCTGAAATTCTGGAAACAGCAGGTCAGGCAGAATCTGAAGAGAGCAGAGTTGAAGTTTCACGTATTGGAGATATGACGGCGAATAGTTTTTAAGAAGGTGCAGAACCAAGTGAAGGAGGAGGGGAAAAGTTTAAAGAAACCAACATACAAGAAATTGAAAGACCTGTAGCGTGTTTAAGTAGAGAACTAGTTAAATGGCAGAAGTGACAAAAGCATCAAACAATTGGAGTCATAATGAAAAATCAAAGAAACAAAAGGCATATGTGAAGCATAGAATGTGAACAGCTGAAGTGGTGGAGGATAAGGAGGTAGGAAGGGGAGTATGAGAAACTGGCAAAGTGAAGCAGGCTCCGGAGGTGGAAGAAAAAAAATCGACACCACCTTGTCTGTATTGTTGTTCAGATGTGGAGAGTACGCATCCCAAATACAAACCTATTCCATCCTACCCCATCTCTGGAAATGCATACCCATCTCAATTACAAATACATCGACAGGAGCTATAGTTAACGTCTGAAGTTGCAGGGCAGTTCTGATTTAGGTCCAGTTTTCTCTGCAAACTCTGGAACATTATCAGCTGTGGCTCAATGGCTGTCTCTCACCTCTAAATCAGAAGGTTGTGGATTCAGTCCCCAGACCAGAGAGCACTTGAGCACAAAATCTAGACTGACGCTTCAGTGCGGTACTGAGAGAATGCTGCACGGTTGGACATACTGTCTTTCAGGTGAGACGTTACACTGAGTCCCTGTTTGCCTTCTCAGGTGGATGTAAAAGATCCACCAACACTATTGTGAAGGGCAGGGTAGTTCTCCCTGGTGACCTGGCCAATATTTATCACACAGCCAACATTAAAAACAAATTATCTGATCATTATAGTATTGCTGTTTGTGGGGCCTTGTATGCAAATTGGCTAGCGCATTTCCTATATTACAACAGGATTAACTGTTACTTCAAAAGTACTTGCTTGGCTGAAAACTCTTTAGAATACCCTGAGGTTGAGGTGGTATATAAATGCAAGTTTTTTTTTAATTGACAATTATTATGCCCCTGCAAAGATCAGCGTTCCCTGCACAAATAGGGGGATCAGACCTGGAAATTATTTCAGTCCTACATCCATCATTTATCCAAAGTTATAGGGTAACTAAGAAATAGACATCTAAAAGAAACCATGCTGGAAAGAGTCCACAGCTGTCCTTTCACAGAATAAACTCCCCAGGAAATGGGAAACATTCAGATTTGCAAAGCACCACATGAAGGTGCATAGCACAGGTGAAATCAACTGAGATTAATTAACTGTGTTGCAGCACTGCTTAGATTGTGACCACTGCAGTTCAAATCATACTTCAGTTCAAAATCCATGATTTAATTAAGGAGTCTGCTATCTACTGTGAAACCCACCGTAAGAAAATCCTGTGTGCATTAAAAGGTTATACTTTCTTTGAAAATAGTATTTTTCAAATTATAAACTACAGTAATGGTGTAAATGGAGAATGCAACAGATCTGTAAGGCTTCAGTTAGCTCAACAGCTTCATTTGTGTGGAAATATACGCTAAAGAATAACATAGGCTGGATTTGTTTTAAGTATATGACTCATTTCAGAGTTTACATTGTGTTGTTAAACTGAATTTTGCTTTTGTGCTTTATGATGTCACTTGATCTTTATCACTCTTACTGCCTTGTAGAACTGTTTCCACTTCAATTAAATTCTATATTTCATACGTGCAATAGCATTTTCTCTTTCAATTGGACTGTTATCTGCCATTTGATTCCCATTTTGCATCCTAGGTCCAATATCCTTTGTTCCCAAAATGCCCTCTTTTTTTCTTTCTTCATGGGATGTGAACGTTACAGGCAAGGCCAGCATTTATTGCCCAACCCCATTTGTCCTTGAGAAGATGATGATGAGCCTTGTCCTCTGATAGCCCATGCAAGAAAAAGTTGTCAATCATGATGGCAGTATTTAGCGGTAATAACTGAAGTTATTAATTATATGCAAAAGGAAAGCTCTAAAAAGCAGCTAACTGAATTGCATATGTGCTCGAACCCCAATTATCTGCCCTCTTATCTATGTACTGGATTGGTGAAGGTTTTCAATTGCTGGACTGCAACTTCAGGTTCAATTCAGTGAAACCTTCATGCGCCCTTCAAGTTATATTGGGTGCAGGTTGCAAGTTAGATCAAACTGCAATTTTTTTTGCTGTGCTTTTGACTGTAGATAAGGTTTTTGGCACAGAGTTGCAACTTGATTGCCAATTTTATTATTTTTGACTCTGTTGTCCTCAGCTGTTTTATGACGTGTACTCTTTTCTTGGAAGACTCCCATTAACCTCAAGAATAGTAATATAGGTTAAGGTTGACTTGTTCGAAAGCTGGCCTGTTGTGTTCTCTCTAATGCTTGACTTGCTTTTCTGCCCAGCTGAGCTAGATCTGTTTAAATTTCTGCGTAGGTGCAGTCATCTGCAATCTAACTTTATTCAGGAGTTAGCAGTCTGATTCATTGCATATCCAGACAGGCCATATCTACACAAAGGAAGTCTTTGGGGCAATCCACGTCGGCAGAGTGCCTTCTGTGGTATTTTTGTTATTTCAAAGTTGCTGCAAAATTTCTCCCTTTTCAAATAGGTGAGGTAATTAGAAGTTAAAGGACTCAATTACTGCTTAGCTCCTGGAATTTTTGCCCAGTTTCCAAGGAGCAGCAACTTATATTTATAAGCTAAAATATGTACTGTGTAGGATACCTTTCTTGTTTTTGATTTTTATAATGTTCATCAGTATGGAAGTTTTGAAAAAAAGAACTTGGCCGTAATTAAACTTGATGTTGATTTGAAGGGCAGCTGGTCTGTGAGCTCCCCAAATGCATTTGCAGGTCAATAACCACGTGGTTTGACTCTAAGCTATAAAAACCAAGGGCTCCCTGATTGAATTTTAAGTCTGCACTGAGTTAGCTAAACTTACCAGAGCAACAGTTGGGTAGCTACAATAAGTCTTGGTTTCTCTGGGACGAGATAGGATGAAAAATGTTTTCAGCGTTCCCACTCCTGATTGCTGCTCAGTGAGCTATGCTGTGAAGTGCAAGTGTGGATGCAATCAACTCCTTGTCTAAATATGCGTAAGAAATATGGCAAGTTAGGCAGACCATGCTGCCCCGAGAACCATACCTCAACAAAAATTGGCACATTTTGAGGGAAGAAGATTTGGAAAGCTGCTACTGCCCACCAGCAGGACAGTCCCAGCAGAGGTGGCGACACAGTGGTATATAGTTGGGAGGAAGTTGCCTTGGGAGTCCTCAACATCGACTCAGGACCCCGTGAAGTCTCATGGCATCAGGTCAAACATGGGCAAGGAAACCTGCTGATGACCACCTACCGCCTTCCCTCAGCTGATGAATCAGTACTCCTCCATGTTGATCACCACTTGGAGGAAGCACTGAGGGTGGCAAGGGTGCAGAATGTACTCTGTTTGGGGGACTTCAGTGTCCATCAGCAAGAGTGGCTAGGTAGCACTACTACTGACCGAGCTGTCCGAGTTCTAAAGGACGTAGCTGCTAGACTGGGTATGTGGCAGTTGGGGAGGGAACCAACAAGAGGGAAAAACATACTTGACCTCGTCCTCACCAGTCTGCCTGCCGCAGATGCATCTGTCCATGACAATATTGGTAGGAGTGACCACCGCATGGTCCTTGTGGAGATGAAGTCCCGCCTTCACATTGAGGATACCCTCCATTGTGTTGTGTGGCATCACCACCATGTTAAATGGGATAGATTTCAAACCGATCTAGCAATGCAAAACTGGGCATCCATGAGGCGCTGTGGGCCATTAGCAGCAGCAGAATTGTACTCAACCACAATCTGTTACCTCATGGCCCAGCATAGTCCCCACTTTACCATTACCTTCAAGCCAGGAGATCAAGCCTGGTTCAATGAAGAGTGCAGGAGGGCATGCCAAGAGCAGCACCAGGCATACCTCAAAATGAGGTGTCAACCTGATGAAGCTACAACACAGGACAACCTGAGTGCCAAACTGCATGAGCAGCATGCAATGGACAGAGCTAAGCGATCTCATAACCAATGGATCAAATCTACGCTCTGCAGTCCTGCCACATCCAGTTGTGAATGGTGGTGGGCAATTAAACAACTAACTGGAGGAGGTGGCTCCACAAATATCCCCATCCTCAATGATGGGGGAGCCCAGCACATCAGTGCAAAAGATAAGGCTGAAGCATTTGCAACAATCTTCAGCCAGAAGTGCCGAGTTGATGATCCATCTCAGCCTTCTCCTGAAGTCCCCAAGCATCACAGATGCCGGACTTCAGCCAATTCGATTCACTCTGTGTGATATCAAAGAACGACTGAAGGCACTGGAAACTGCAAAGGCAATGAACCTTGACAGTATTCCGGCAATAGTACTGAAGACCTGTGCTACAGAACTTGCTGTCCCCTAGCCAAGCTGTTCCAGTACAGCTACAACACTGGCATCCACCTGGCAATGTGGAAAATTGCCCAGATATGTCCTGTACACAAAAAGCAGGGCAAGTCCAATCCGGCTAATTACCACCCCATCAGTCTCCTCTCAATCATCAGAAAAGTGATGGAAGATGTAATTGACAGTGTTATCAAGCAGCACTTGTTTAGCAATAACCTGGTGCGTGACGCTCAGTTTGGGTTCCGCCAGGGCCACTCAGCTCCCCTCATTACAGCCTTGGTTCAGACATAGACAAAAGAGCTGGACTCCAGAGGTGAGAGTGACTGCCCTTGATATCAAGGCAACATTTGACCGAGTATGGCGTCAAGGAGCCCTAGCAAAACTGAAGGGGGAAATCTCTCCGCTGGTTGGAGTCATACCTAGCGCAAAGGAAGATGGTTGTGGTTGTTGGAGGTCAATCATCAGAGCTCCAGGACATCACTGCAGGAGTTCCTCAGGGCAGTGTCCTAGGCCCAACCATCTTCAGCTGCTTCATCAGTGACCTTCCTTCAATCATAAGGTCAGAAGTGGGGATGTTCGCTGATGATTGCACAATGTTCAGCACCATTCGTGACTCCTCAGGTACTGAAGCAGTCCGTGTAGAAATGCAGCAAGACCTGGACAATATCCAGGCTCGGGCTGTTAAGTGGCAAGTAACATTCGCACCACGTAAGTGCCAGGCAATGACCATCTCCAACGAGAAAATCTAACTTTCTCCCCTTGACATTTAGTGGCATTACGATTGCTGAGTCCCCCACTATTAACAGTTAGGGGTTACCATTGACCAGAAACTGAACTGGAGTAGCCATATAAATACTACAAGAGCAGGTCAGAGGCTAGGAGTCCTGTGGCAAATAACACCACCTGACTCTCCAAAGCTTTCCACCATCTACAAGGCACAAGTCAGGAGTGTGATGGAATACTGTCCTTTTGCCTGGATGGGTGCAACTCCAGCAACACTCAAGAAGAAGCTCGACACCATTCAGGACAAAGCAGCCCGCTTGATTGGCACCCCATCTGCAAACATTCACTCCTTCCACTGTTGACACACAGTGGCAGCAGTGTGTACCACCTACAAAATGCACTGCAGTAACTCACCAAGGCTCCTTAGACAGCACCTTCCAAACCTGCGACCTCTACCTATTAGAAGGACAAGGGCAGCAGATGCATGGGAACACCACCACCTGCAGGTTCCCCTCCAAGTCACACAGCATCCTGACTTGGAACTATATCGCCATTCCTTCACTGTCGCTGGGTCAAAATCCTGGAACTCCCTTCCTAACAGCACTGTGGATGTATCTACCTCACATGGACTGCAGCGGTTCAAGAAGGCAGCTCACCACCACCTTCTCGAGGGCAATTGGGGATGGGCAATAAATGCTGGCCTAGCCAATGACTCCCAGATCCCATGAATGAATAAAAAAAACAGGATGTACATGAAAGTCCTGAGGTACATGGAGCAGTGAGTTTGCCAGGGGTGACAGGTGAAGTGAAAGCTTACATAAGTGGCCCTCAGGCTATTTTATGAGCACAAATATTCGAGGCTATACCAACATTTTTAAAATTAATTTCCTCTGCTTAAAGTTCTCTCTGTATTTTCCTTAAGTTGAGAACCTTTTAACAATTTTTTCCAGCAGTACTTTATAAACTTTCAGAAGTCCAACGATCACTCACTGAGGTGAGTCATTACCCAGAGGTAGGTGCTTTCAAAGCACACTGGCTCAGCATCCCTTGTTTCCAACACCCACCCCCCCCCCCCCCGCCCCCCCAGCACTGATGAGATTAATATGCCCCCACAGCACCACTGTCAACTTTTTTCTTTAATGTCTGTGATATGAGTCCTCCCAGGTTTAGGAAGTTACATTTGTGACACTGCAGAGGATGCGGTTGTGCAGTGCTTGTGTAACTCAGCCAAGGGCAAAAGAAAAGCTCTGACACAAAAAATTATTAGAGTTGGTCTTGCAGACATTCAGGAGCTATTTGATATTGCTTGAAATGCTTCATTCTTCACCGTCATGTGCACAATACTTAATGTGTGTTAAATAAGACAAATGATTTTTTTAAATTGAGGTTTTTGGGAGGAATTGTCCAGACATTATGGAGGTGAAATTGATCTTTGTGGTCACGGAAAATGGATGACAATGAATCAGTAGACCATTTGACACCTCACCCAGTTTATTCTTTCCCATTGAGCTCAACAGGGATAAAAAATTGGGGTGTGAAATAGATGTCTATTCGCTGTCGTCTATTTTGCACTACTGCCAAAGACCAATTTTACCCCCTCTATCCACTGAGTAACCCTGCTAGTGGCTCCTGAGAAACCACAAGTATCCTTCTGTTGTACTATCCACGTGTGGAAAAACCAGAGATGTACTCTTTTGCAACTGTTTGCAGCTTCACCCAATCTTTGGAATCAAGTGGGTGGAGCTGCTGCATTTAAAACGTGAGATGTTTTGAGACGATAGTTTTAATTGCAGGTATTTAATCTTAATATGGATCGCAAAATGTGAATTCCCTTCTGATTTTTCATTGTGTAGATTTTATTTATGAACTTCAAATACCTATGGCCCCTAACTGAACATAATGAAATTTTATGACCATCAGCAGTAAATTACATCTGTGATTTGAAGGCTGCTAATGTCCGCCCGGGGATGTGAAGGTCTGTTTACAGATTGTAAATTATCTCTAATCAGTTTCTTTTGTATGGAAAGGAAACCGGTGCTGTTATTCCCGTGTATTTGGTTATGTTTTTAGTTCACCGATTAATGTTCAGTAAACGTTATAGCAGTAGTTTCTTCATTTTGAATACTGTGAAACAGGAAGTATCTGGATTCTGCATGTGTTCTCAATTCTGGCACAACACTTCTCCCCTGGGCAGACACAGACACCTGTATAATCTCTTAAAATGGGAAAGGTTTATGTAGGTTATGAAGTATGCAAAGACACCTGCACTTCAGAAAAAGAAACAATCTGGATTATGAATCATTTGCCATAGTTTTCATGTGTTTAAAAAGTAATAGAAAGGAAAGCAAAAGCACACTTTGGAATTATTTTTTCTTGCTTAATGTCATTGAAAACTGAAAGCTTTCCTGAAGGCTTGTTGGGCTTAATGTACCACTCAATATGAGATTGAGCAGGAATGTGCTAGAATTGATCCATGGGCTCTGCAGATACAGGAGGTGATAGAAAGTGAGCTGGTAAAGATAATACTTGATTTGAGCATGTCTGGACAGGGGAGCATTTGCAAAGGTTCCTGCTCAAAGTTTTCTGGTGAATACTGCTGCAAAATGCACAGTATGGTCTTTGTGCACACGGTCAGTCTCCATGACTGAATATTCTGCTGCTCCTCAATATATAGGCTCACACAGGAAAATTGACCACTTGGGAACTTTTGCCTGTGGAACCATCACTCAGCATTGGTCAGCGAGGAAAGGGAAAAGCATCTCTGCAGAAAACTACAGGTCAATGTCCCGCTACATTATATATGTAGTGTATGTATTAGACTACTTTTTAATTATATAACTTTGGGGCTGGAGAATTTTTGTGCAGTTGTATGCATTGAATAGTGCATTAGTCTTTGCGGGCAATTACTGAGTGGAGCACATTTTTATATTCATGCTGCAAGCTTTAGTTTAAGGAAATCTCACCTTGCGCACTATGTTCAATTCTGGGGTCATGGGGACACAAAATTAACATTCATCCCCTACAACCAGTTCAGAGAAAAGCCACGATACTCATCTGTGGATGGAATTTTAACATTAAAAAGCATGTGGGTTTAGATGCAGGTGGGGGGGAGGGGTTAAATTTGACAAAAGCGTTAGTGCTTTGGAAGCCTCTCCAATGTGCCGACTTCCGGGTTTAATTTGGGGAAGTTTGGCTGCTTGTGTGTAACCCCTTCCAGCGAGGTGGGTTGCTGATTAGAATATCTAAATAGTGTATTCCAGCAATATTTTAACTGGTGTGTAAATTTAACAGCACATGCCCGGGTTTCCTGGTCTTCCTGAAACTCGCCACTGAAACCAAGCCAAGAAGACTCGAAGACAATTCATTGGGCATATTAAAAGTCAGGCATATGACGGCAATAAATACTTGCTGCTGTTTTTTTATCTCTTACTGGAAAATGGTTTGTTGAGAGTAGTTGTGCATGTTAAGCATGCATCCTGTGATGCTACACCCTCAAAGAATTGGCTTCTCCAAGGATTTGATGTCCTGGAGGTTCACTGACTGCTCTTGTATGTATGACGTTCCTGGGTGAGAGAAAAGATATGAACTAATACTGGCAAGGTAAGAATGTTGCAACTTAACATCATGAAGATGATCATATTTCACTCATTGCTGAAACCAAGTCAACATTACTGAATGTTGTATGATGTGTGAGTCACTGATATTAAATTCTGTCACCAGGTAGCTCGGAGGTCCAAGTCTCTCAATCGCTATTAGTCAGAGATGCCAAAATGCCGCTGAACCTCAGCAGCTGTCAGCTGAAAGATTTGAGGGCCACTACCTGTGCTCCTCTCTTGTTTTGCACACACTTCTGCATTGGAGGAAAGAACAGACCTTTGAGTGATTATAATGGTATGTGCTCTCCCAGTGGATACAGTGCACTTGGTGATGGTGACTATTGGAGAGAAGCATCAGATTGCATAAGTGTCAAGGTGAGTGACAGTGGAGGATGAATAACTGGAGATATGAAGAAGTATATAGAAAGAGATCGATAGGTGCGCGTGCGAAACAGTGGGTGAGAGAAGTTTTGTGATGGAGTAGGCTTGATAAGGCGAGTGGGTGCAGGGGCTGATGTGCAACTGTTAGCTTTCCTGACCTGGTTGGGTAATTAAAGCACTTCCTATGCTGAATCCAGGGGCGTAACACAATGCTGCTGCTGCTGACTGCCTCAGCTATCTCCAGCTATACCTTTGATGCAGTAGCAGATTTCTTCCTCTTGTTGGGGAAGAAATCTCTCTGCTACACTTTACTGTACCCAGCAGTGCATCAAGTAATGCATTGTTAAATTGAGATGCAGTCCCTGCCCATCCTGAATTTATGATAAAACTTCTCTCTTTGTGCAAGCCCTAACTCCTCCAAATTCCATCTTTGGATTGTCCCTTCAAATACCAAAGGTATGAGATCCTGTCATGTGGGTCTGCAACATGTCCACTGTTGCACATTCAACACCAAGACTGGAAGTAATATTATAATGAGACGTCTTTGTTAAAATACCACAGACTGATGCGCTATAACTTCTTTTGGGTTTCGCACCTGATATCACCCTCACCCGACCATGCCACCAAGTTGCTATTGGGGCATTGGGTACAAGGACAGTGTTACGACCAGTTGCGAAAGGTGTCCAGGGGTCTGTTACTATCTTCACCTGGTCTTATTGTAACAGGTTTAATTTTAAACACACTGTTTTGAGCTCCCCTTTTTGTGAATCCTTGTTCACAGTTTCCAATTATAAGACAAAGAAACCAATTCACACAGGCTTTCTGAGGTTTAAAGAAGAAAGATGAAATTTTACGGATATCCGACGCGTCCACGCTCGCATGCACACACGATACACATGCAAATAGGAACTGAAAAGAGCGGAAGAAAAGATAAGTAGAACAATTTGAGGCAATATCTTGTTACTATATCTTGAGCTCGCTGTAGCCCTTGATTGAAGATATAGTCTTGCATTCCATTGGGGCCCAGCAGTCGTCTTAAAACCTTGTTCACATAGGAAGCTTTTCTCCTTTTGAGTTTCACGTGTTTTCACTAGCTTCAATTCCGTGGGAAGGAGATGGAAGCAGGCAGACAGGAGAGGCTGTAATTCTTGCTTCAGTTCCAGGAGAGATTTTTGCTCCTTGAACACACAGCTTTGTCTGTTGTTGCAATTCCTTTATTGGGAGCTCAAATTTAAAAAAACTCCCAGGTGCCCGGCAGGTTACTTATGTGACTTGCTCCTTATATGGAACAGTGTCTCCTGCAAGGTTTGTGGATTGTACCTTTGCAGTTTCTGGAATGCTATCTCCCCCCCACCTTGAACATCTGGTAATCAAAAGTTCATTGGTTGAATGAGTTAGGGCGTGGCCCTTTGTCCCTTGTTCCAACAGTTTCGGTTACCGTGGAAATGTCTTTCCGGTCAGGGGCTTGCAATTTTAGGTTTTAATATTCATATGGTGAAATCGTGTGTGCCTCAATTTTGGCATGTGGGGGGGGGGGGTTTGCCTGACAACAGGCTTATTACAACAGACTAGATATTTTGGCTTTTTAGTCCTGAAAAGAGATATGACCTTATAGTAATGAACAGTGTAGAAAATGTATAGGAAACAATGTTGAAAAAGTATATCTGGAACACTACTTCAAACTCACCAGTAAGGAATGGGCACAGGTTTGAAGTAGTAAAAGCCAAGCGGGACCATTATCAGGAAGCTCATCTCGGAGTGATCATCATATGAAATGAATGTCCAAGTACAAAAGTGAAGGCAAAAATCTTAGAATCTTATAAGAGTTAAAATGTCTAGATGAGGGGAATGTACGCTGCTTTTGCATGAAAGAGTTAAGTCAGGCCGAATAACCTTCCTCATCTTTACCTAACTTCTGAAAGCTACAGTGTACTGAAGCAGGGAAACACTTGAGTCTTTGACTTTTTTGATTGCATTTTAGTTTTAGAAGATGGTGCATCCTGTTTTTCTGTTGGAACAGTGGGGCTTTTCAATAGTTCTCAAAACCTGCTGATGTATGCTATGAAGCAGGTGAAACCTGTCTGTAGGTCAACACTTGATGCAAATTAATATGCATTGGGTAGAAACAGTTAAGCAAAGGAGATAATAAGGAAACCCAAGACTTTAGATACATACAGATTAGACTTAAGTACAAGTACAGAGCCTGGTTCTCAATGTGCAATGATAATCAATGACATCCATGAATATTGTTGATATAAAACATTTATGGTTGATAGTCAAAGCTTAATGTAAGTGTATTTAACCAACTGCTGATCAAATCCTTAGTATCAAGTTTGAAACCAAAGCAAGATTCCAATTCAGGAAATAAGGTTTGCACATATGTGGTATGTGGGTCATTCTCTGCTGATTCAGGTGCCCCAGTTATGGCTTTACTAGATAATTTTCCGATTTATTATCTTCAAAGTAAAGCCGTGTTTATGCTGACACTGGCTTGGAGCTGGTTGTAGACATTTATAACTGACTCTTTATCCATATGGCAGAGACTTTGATGATTTTTTTGTAGGCTTATGAGTCTGCCATTGTGAGATAAGCCAGATTTAATAGTGTGAACTCAGGGAATTGGCTCAAGGATACTGCTTTCCTGGATTCTGAACTAGAACAGCATCAACATTGTAAGGAGCTTGAATTTGGCTCTTTTTTCCCCCCCCCCCCAAAAGTTGTGTGCTTTAATTAGTGTTTGAGGAAAAAAAATCTGCTCTGTTAATCTTTGAAGCTGTTGCAAATTTTGCTTCAGTTATTGTTATAGAGAGTTATTATTGTGGCACTTTATTGAAGAATGAATGATCCATATAATCCATTCACATTTGGCTTTTAAAGAGACTGAGCACTTGTGGTAGTAGCGTTATATTATTCCAAATTAAACATACTACTTCTGTTATAATGTACTCATTCTTTCTTTGAAACCTGGTGTTCTGGTGCTAACTCTCTCCTAATCACTTGTTCCTGGCACATATATTTTCAGCCATGTCTGTGTGGCAGTGTGCAGTTGTACCATATAGCAAGTTTGGGAACTTGTCTGTAGCAAGGTATGGACACCGAGTGGATGCTAGGCAATTCCCCAGCAGGTGGAAATGAAATGAGGTCGAGTCACCTTTGACCACTATTGCAGTTGCTTAAATGGATCGATGCCAAGTGCAGGTCATTTGTTTTTCTTGGAGTTGAGGAATGATGCATAGCTGTGAGTCCCTGTGAAGGTGGAGAAGAAAATGTTTGTGTGCACAGATATAGGGAAAATATGCTCTGAAGATAAAACTCAGGATTTGTGTGGCCAGCATGTTCATCAGGTTGAGGTAGTGGGGGTGAGAATAAAAGTGGTAACCTAATGGCTAGATTATTTATGTAGTACAGTAATGAGCTTTTTAATAGTTAGAGGTTGCTGAATCACTTATTTATCACCTTGTCGATCTATACATTTTATGTTGAAATTTGAACATTTAAATACTTTCTGGATGACTGGACTGGGCCCCCTCGGAGATGGGCTCAGAGGGGGGGAGCCCATAGAAATGCGACGGGAGGCGGAGGGCCTGTCGTGTTGCAATTTATCCCTTATCTAGCTTCTGCTTAAATGCATCTATACTATTCATCTCAACTGCTACTTGTAGTAGTGCATTCCACATTCTCACCACTCTTTGGATAAAGAAGTTTCTTCTGAATTACCTGTTTGATTTCCTGGTGACTATCTTTATATTGATGGCCTTTGTTTTACTCTCCCCCGCTGCTGTTAGAAATTCTCACAAATTTCTGTGTCTACTCTTAACAAAACGTTGATAATTTTGAAGACCTCTATGAGGTCACTGCTCAGCCTTTTCTTTACCAGCCTGTTCATTTCTTTCCCAAAAATATACTGTATTCATAAAATTTATAAAAATGCATTACGTAACAGTTCAAATCTGACTCTATATAAAGTGCAATACAGATCAGTTTCTTTCAGTACAGTACATGAGGTGCCTCACTAGACTTGCCATTAATTACAGGTTATGTTTATAATGTGCATTTAAATTGCATATCAAACATTCTCTGGGGCATACAGCCCGAGGAGATTTACACGGTTTCCAGCCCCTTAGTATTCTACGGCAGGAGAGCCTTAGTCTGTTGATACTTTCCTGATGGATGTAACTCTGCATTTCTGGTATCATCCTTGTAAATCTTGTTTGCACCCTCTCCAGTGCCTCTCTATCCTTTTTTATAATATGGAGACCAGACCTGTACACAGGTGTGGTCTGGCCTAGGTTCGGTACAAGTTTAGCATAACTTCTCTGCCTTTCAGTTCTATCCCTGTAGAAATAAACCCTTGTGTTTCATCAGATTTGTCATGCCCTTACTAACCTCTGTCACAACTTTTAGTGATTTGTGTATTTGCACTCCCAGATCCCTTTGCTCCTCTACCCAATTTAGATTCTTCTTTTCTGTTTTAATGTGCTTCACAGAAACATAATCAGATAAAAATTAAAACCTATCTCATTGGCCAAACCTTTAGTCACCCCTTGTAAATATGTGTTAATTTTGGTCCAATTAAGTTTCTGTGAAGCACCTTGGAATATTTTCCGATGTTATATAATACAAGTTATTGTAAACCAGATCAATTGCCAAATTCAAGTAAAGTACATGCAACTGTATGTGCAGGGAGACGGTCATTAATCAGTTAAATTGTCCTTTGTAAGAATGACTTTAGATTGAACAGTGGACTCTGCAATCAATAAAAAAAAAATTCTAGTTTCTGGATCAGGAATTTCACCCTGTTTTTAACCTCTCTTGCTTGATTTTTATTTCAATTTTGAACAAGGTCTGTTTCAAAGACAGCTTGTAATTCAAGCAACCATTTATTTTTAAGGAATAATGTTTCACACAAGCTTTTAATCACTTCGGTCTCTCATTCAATACTTTTAATTCTTTTAAGAAAGGTAAGATCAAGTGAAGGGCTACTTGGCTCATTTAGCTTCCTTTGTCAGAGAAACCTAGGGTCTTCACATCACACCATCCTGCTGCTTATTGAATAATTCTACCAATATCCTACCTGGAAGGTCATCTTCCTATCACTCAAAACTCTTCCAGCCCTACAACTCTCCGAATTCTCTGCGCTTCTTCAATTCTGGCGTCTTGTGCATCCCTGATTTTCATCATTCCACCATTGGTGAGGCTTCAGCTCCCCATGCTCTAAGCTCTGGAATTCCCTCCCTAAACCTCTCCATCTCTCTACTTCTCCTTTAAGACCTGCCCTAATATTTCCTTATGTGGCTTATTGTCGAGTTTTGTAAACACTTTTAATGCTCTCCTGGCCGGCCTCCTACCTTGCACCCTCCATAAAGTTGAGCTCTTTCAAAACTCTGCTACCTAACTCACATCAAATCCTGTTCACCCATTACCCCTGTGCTTGCTGTCTTACATTGACTCCTGATCTGGTAACGTCTCGACTTTTAAAATTCTTTTCCGATCACTCCATGGCTTCACCCTCCCTATTTCTTTAACCTCCTCCAACCCTACGACCCTCCAAGATCTCTGCGCTTCTACAGTTCTGGCCTCTTGGGTGTCCCTAATATACATCACTCCATCTTCAGCTGCCTAGGCCCTAAGCTTTGGAATTCCCTCCTTAAACCTCTCCATTTGACAATTGCTGCTGTAAAGGTGCTATATAAATGCAAGTTGTTGTATTCACCACTTCTTGCATAAAAGAATTCTTTCTGACATCAATCCTGAACTTGCCGTTTACCAGTTTGTACCCATATGCTTTGTTCTGCAATCATGGTTCAAATTGAAATATGTTTCAGGTTTGTTTCTTATTCATTTTGATTCTCATTCTTATTCAGTTTGGTTTCTTATATGTAAGGTATCCTCACAAAGCAGGAATCTTCCTTTGACACTTGGGATCAGCCTATTGGTCCTTCTCTACACCACTTAGATTTTATCCTCATCAGTTGAAGACTAGAGCTAAGTACATTATTCTCTGTGTTGATATGGTGCTCTACTGATTTAGTGATGTAGTTTGGTTTGTTTAGTTGATTTAAGAGGAACTGTGACAAAGATTTAAGAGCAGGAGTAGGCCATTAGGCCCTTTGAGCCTGCTCCACCATTCAGTAAGATCATAACTGATTACCTACCTCAACTCCACCTTCCTGCATTATCCCCATATCCTGTAATTCCCATAGTATCCAAATATCTTATTAATTTCTGTCTTGAATATACTCAACAACTGAGCTGTTTGGGGTAGATGATTTCAAAGATTCACTACCCTTTGAGTGAAGAAATTTCTCCTCATCTCAGTGCTAAATGTCCAAGCCCATTCTGAGACTAGTTCTAGACTCCCAACCGGGGAAAACATCTTCCAGCATCTTCCCTGCCAAGCCCCTTAAGAATTTTATATGTTTCAATGAGATCACTCTTCATCTAAATTCTAGGGAATATAGACCTAGTGTACTTAATCTCTCCTAACAGGACAATCCCCTCATCCTAGGAATCTAGTACATCTTTGTCACAGTCCCTCTGAGGCAAGTATATCCTTCCTTAGGCAAGGAGACCAAAACTATACATAATACTCCAGATGTGGTCGTACCAGGGCCCCATATAATTGAAGTAAGATGACTTTACTCTTGTATTCCAATCCCTTTGTAATAAAGGCTAACGTAGCATTTGCTTTCCTAATTGCTTGCTGTGTACCTGCATGTTAACTTTCTATGTTTTGTGTACAAGGACACCCGGGTTCCTCTGAATAGCAACATCTTCCAATCTCCCATCATTTAATAAATATTTTTCTTTTCTGTTTTTTCCTACCAAAGTTGATAACTTCACACTTCCCCATATTAGATTCCATCTGCCATGTTCTAACCCACTCACTCAGTTTATCAATGCCCCTTTACAGTCTCTTTGCGTCCTGCTCAGAGCTTACTTTCCTGCCTAACTTTGGATCATTAGCAAACTTGAATTCATACAGAGATATGCAGGTAAAAGAAAAAGTTGTGCCAAAAAGCAAGTGTGATATCCGGTAAGATATGCACACTCTGCAGGACTGCAACATGTATATAAATCTAGACAATTTAACAAAGCAATTTTAAAAATATCAATGGAACCAAGACTGCCTAAATAAATCAAAGAAACAAACCCATTTGATCTTTTCCTCATAAGATGCGCTATGATCTTTAGGTAAAATGGGCAATTCAAATCTTTTTGCCCTGCCATTGGAGAATGCTTTCTGGAGTTAATTTGACTTTAATCATGCTATGAACATAGTTGATGTGCAGCTAGAATAAGGCTACCTGCTCTCCTTCCTGCCCAGCATACTCAGCAAGTAGAATGCAATTATTTAGCTGACCCTGAATGTGCTGTGTTTAGTCTTTTGCTGTTAGTCAGTGCACAGGGTCAAAGAAGAGTGAGGTTAGAATAAGAGGCTCCTTGTGTTTTCTTTGTCTTCTTGATCCATTGAACACAACTTGTGTGTCAAAGCATTCAGGCGTTCTGTGGTTCAGCTAAATGTCACAGTAATGTCAATAGCACCAGGCAGTGTCTCCCCTCAAAGGAGCAGACAGCCCTTTATTTAAAAAAAGAGCTATTCATAAATATATGATGCCTTTTAAAATGGATGTGCAGTTCTTTGATTACTGAATGTGGGATACGCTTGTAGCCTGACTGCATTCTTTTCATATAACGGTAAAAGCTGTACACTAAGCCTGTTTAAACAAAAATTCTAAAATTGTTAGTGGTTAGCACTGCAGCCTCACAGCTCCAGCGACATGGGTTCAGTTCTGGGTACTGCCTGTGCGGAGTTTGCAAGTTCTCCCTGTGTCTGCGTGGGTTTCCGCCGGGTGCTCCGGTTTCCTCCCACCTCCAAACGACTTACAGGTTGATAGGTAAATTGGCCATTGTAAATTGCCCCTAGTGTAGGTAAGTGGTAGGAGAATGGTGGGGATGTGGTAGAGAATATGGGATTAATGTAGGATTAGTATAAATGGGTGGTTGTTGGTTGGCACAGACTCGGTGGGCCGAAGGGCCTGTTTCAGTCCTGTATCTCGAAATAAATAAATGATTGTATTAAAGTAAGCTGCTGACTTAATGCATGGTTAATTTAGAATGTTCCTCTACACAAGAATGCTTGTTCCAGCTCCTAAGAAGTTTCTCACCAGGCTCGTTTCAACGATAATAAATAGGAAAGCTGTGAAAGTCACAGAGAAAAGTGAATTAATAAAACACGAAGAAAAAAAGATTTTTTTTTGAAAAAGGCAAGGTATAGTAAGTGGTTTTAAGTTGGAATGTTACAGTTAGCTTAGCTTGATGCTGTTTCTTTATCTGATTGCAATTCCAGAATCAAAAGCCAGCCTTAGTAAATAGGACAAGTATTTCTCAAGTTCAGGTTCTTGTAGTTTTGTTGTGGTAACAGATGACTTATTAGCGAACCTAAGGCAGCTATAGCCATTGGTTTGAGACCAATAAGATACATTCAGTACCTACTTTATATTACCTAGCTCCAAATAAAATTTTCATGATTCAGGAGAGTGATCTTAGCTGCACATGCATAATTCTACTCCCAGCTATTAAAACGTCTTGCGAGAGCAGGTGGCACAACTTAAACTGCTTACAAGAACCTCTCCACGTTTTTTCTATCCTGTCCTGAAGACATGGCCTTTCGTACGGGTACAGTTCCCTGGCCCCTTTTCTCCGCGTGATTTTGGGCAATAGTTATTAGCTGACTACTTGACTGGAGGTCGGAGCGGGATGAGGCGATATCATAGCCAAATCGATTCTGACATCCACAAGCACTCAATTTTATTGGCATATATTGTGCAATAGTGATGCCATATTATTATAATACATAGAAACTGCTCAGTAATCATTTTAAACCAGCCTGGTAGGCACGTAGATGATCTATTTGTAGGCTTCAATGGACAATTGCTAGGAGGCCCATGGGAGTGAGCTGGATGGTTCTCTGATTTTCCACTCCCTCCCTTAGAGGAAGTGCTTGACTTTCATTACTTGCACAATGGTACGTTGAGATCAAAAACTCCTGCTGTTTTGTAATGTAACTCATTGGAGCTCCAGAGTCTTCTGTTATTGTGCCATAATTTAAAAAAAATTAATTGAGAAAAGGAGCTCCAACTGTTTTATAAACTTGTACATCAAAGTATCGCACCTCATGAAATTAAGGGGAGTAACAGCTCAGATAGAAGAATACTAGTGGACAGAAGCAACGATTAGGGGTAAATGCCTGTTTTTATGAGAGGTGGGATATGGTTAGCAGAGTGTCCTGGGATCTATGCTGTGGCTTTTTTTTTTCAATTTGGAAAAAGTGAGTTGGAAATCGGTGCAACAGGAATGGTATCGAAATTTGTTGGTGCCAAATTAGAGGGTATGATAAAGTGTAAGGAAAAATGCAAGAGATGACAGAATGATAGGTTAGCGAAGTGTCCATGTGGGTAGTAGCTGCAGTTCAATGCAGAGAAATTTTAAGTAAAACCATAGAGGGACTGAGATCTCGAGGTGAAGATACATCCATCTTTAAACGGGGGACCAGAAGCAGAATGAAAATTGAATAAATGGCAAATGGGATTTTGGATTTTATACATAAGGACTTTGGATTAGAAGCAAGGAATTGAGGCTAATTTTTTACAAGACACTGCCTAGGCCATAATCAGATCACTGTGCATAGACGTAGGCAGTCTGTTATAGGAATGATGTTAGAGACATGGAAAGGATACAGCAAAGTTTCTGTAGGAATGCAAGGTTATATAGTTACATAAAAAGACCTCAGTTTGGGCTGCTGTCAATGAAATAGAGAAGTTAAGGGTTATTAGAGGTTTTCAGAATTGAGATCCTGAGATTATAAATAGTGCATGATTGTTTCTGTTGGTTATTGAATCAATAGCATAAATGCAGGATTATCACTAATAGTGCACATGGGGAAATGAGAGTGTTTTATTTCTCCAAACATGTTTAATAGAACATGAAACGCTTCATCATGAACAAGTGGTTTAACATTGACATAATGTTGTATAAAAAGGAATTGGCTAGTAAGTATTTACAAAGGAAGAATCTACAAAGTTACAAGTAAATAGAGATGGGATTAGAGAAGACAACTTCATTTGAAGAGTTAACAGAGACACAATGCACTGAATGTCATGCTCCTGTGCTGTAAATTCTAATTGTATGATTTATATATATGGTGTGATGGAAATCCCACATGCCAAATTGAAAATATTAATTTCGTCTTATGGAACATCGCCTGAGACTTTTTACTGAACTTCATTACAAATAACTCTTAAAAACCAGAAAAGAACAGCTAAAGATGGCCATGCACAATTTGCATATGAGAAGCCAAAGGCTGGCTAGGAGACAAAGGTGATTGTCCATTCTAGCCAGAACTATGGGGGTGCTCCCTGTTTCAGTTAACTAGAATGTTTTTGTCAATGTCGGTCGTCAAAAGCCATCAACACCCATTGACTTTGAAAGAGCCAACCCCTCCCCCCCACCCAAGTATGTTTGCACAGATTGAGAGAAGAACTTTGAATTTCAAAAAACCTTCCAAAAACTTCTATTTCAAACAAAGAGATGGTCACATTACATGACTGTGTGACTGAGTGTTTTGTGAATTGTGCCTCAGAGAAAAGATGGGAACTGAACTGCAAGAAGGAACATCTCTCATCTCTCCCTCTCCAGCAAAGTCCCAGGAAGGCCTCAACTGCAGCTAAACCTCAGATCTACAGATCCTGACAGTGATCAACAAGGAGGACAGATAATGTCTCTTCGGCCTTCTGGAACCAGAGAAGCAAGCCCAAGTTTTGCATGTGGCCCAGCAATGACCTCAAGACTTTAACTTCAACTGAGGACACTGAAACTCAATGTGGGCGGCACAGTGGCGCAGTGGTTAGCACCGCAGCCTCACAGCTCCAGGGACCCGGGTTCGATTCCGGGTACTGCCTGTGTGGAGTTTGCAAGTTCTCCCTGTGTCTGCGTGGGTTTTCTCCGGGTGCTCCGGTTTCCTCCCACAAGCCAAAAGACTTGCAGGTTGATAGGTAAATTGGCCATTATAAATTGTCACTAGTATAGGTAGGTGGTAGGGAAATATAGGGACAGGTGGTGGGGATGTTTGGTAGGAATATGGGATTAGTGTAGGATTAGTATAAATGGGTGGTTGATGTTCGGCACAGACTCAGTGGGCCGAAGGGCCTGTTTCAGTGCTGTATCTCTAATCTAATCTATACAAATCAATATTTGAATTCCATTTATTACAGACTTTTCTTCAACCTCCTAACTCTCTTTTTTCCCCTCTATATCTATTTTTGTGTGTGTGTGCCTCTTGTATGAATGTGAGCGTGGATGTGCCACGTATTTTAGTAATTTTAACCGGTTTAGAGTGGTATGGTTAATAAACATGCACCTTTCTTGTTTAAACTCAAGAAAACCTGTCTGATTGCTTTATTTACAATTATAATTAGAAGAGCAGGAGCAAGAGCTCACAGAGGTGGTAAGTTAAATCACTGTGTTAAAAGGATAAATCCTGTTGCGGTCAAGCCAGAGAAGGGGCGAACGAGGAGACCCCTTCCTCACCTGGTTGTAACAATGGTTTTACCAGAATTCTTCCATTGTCTCATCAAGACAGTGACTTAGGTTGGGTTACAGTTCTGTGGGCTCTGGTACTTTGTTCAAAATGTTCAACTTGAAGAAGGCTAATTTCAGTGAGCTGAAAAGGGACCTTGTCCATGTGGATTGGAAGCGAAGATTAGCAGATACAACAGTAAATGAGCAGTGGGATATCTTCAAAGAGGAGAGAGTTTGGGTACAGACCAGACGCATTCCCACAAGGGAGAAAGGAAGGGCATCAAAAGTTGGCAAAACCTGGTTGACTAAAGATATAGGGAGTAAAATTAAACAGAAAAAAGGGCTTATAGTTTCAATGCGTAACACAGAAGAGAATCAAGCAGAATTGACAGTGCAGAGGAGAACTGAAAAAGGAAGTACAAAGTGAATATGAGAAAAAATTAACTGGGAACATAAAAGTGAATGCTGATCTTATATACGCCTACAAATATTCAAAAAATAGTCAAAGGAAGGGTGGGGCCAGTTGGGGTCCAAAAATGAGATGATCTTGTGGAGGCAGAGAGCATTGCTAGGTACTAAATGAGTATTTTGCATCTATCTTCACAAATCAAAAGAATGCTGCTAATGTCAGAGTAAAGGAGGTGGTAATAGAAAAATTGGACGTAAGAACATACGAATTAGGAACAGGAGTAGGCACTCGGCCCCTCGAGCCTGCTCCGCCATTCAGTAAGTTCATGGCTGAACTGATTTCTCCACATTACCACCTACCCCTGATAACCTTTCACCCCCTTGCTCATCAAGAATCTATCTACCTCTGCCTTAAAAATATTCAAAGACTCTGCTTCCACTGCCTCTTGAGGAAGAGAGTTCCAAAGACTCTCAACCCTCTGAGAGAAAAAATTTCTCCTCATCTGTCTTAAATGGGCGACCCCTTATTTTTAAACCGTGACCCCTAGTTCTAGATTCTCCCACAAGAGGAAACATCCTTTCTACATCCACCCTGTCAAGACTCCTCAGGATCTTGTATGTTTCAACCAAGTCGCCTCTTTCTCTTCTAAATTCCAGTGGATACAAGCCTAGCCGGTCCAATCTTTTCTCATAAGATAGCCCGCCCATTCCAGATATCAGTCTAGTAAACCTTCTTTGAACTGCTTCCAACGCATTTATATCCTCAAATAAGACCAATACTGCACACAGTGCTCCAGATGTGGTCTCACCAATGCCCTGTATCGCTGAAGCATAACCTCCCTACTTTTGTATTCAATTCCCCTCGCGATAAACGATAATATTCTATTAGCTTTCCTAATTACGTGCTGTACCTGCGTACTAACCTTTTGTGACTCATACACTTGGACACCCAGATCCCTCTGCATCTCACAGCTCTGCAATCTCTCACCATTTAAATAATATGCTTCTTTGTTATTCTTCCTGCCAAAATGGACAACTTTGCATTTTCCCACATTATACTCCATCTGCCAGATTTTTGCCCACTCACTTAACCTATCTATATCCCTTTGTAGCCTCTTTATGTCCATACACAACCTACTTTCCTATCTATCTTTGTGTCATCAGCAAATTTAGCAACCATACTTTCGGTCCCTTCATCTAAGTCATTTATATAAATTGTAAAAGGTTGAGGCCCCAGCACTGATCCCTGTGGCACGCCACTCATTATATCTTGCCAACCAGAAAATGACCCATTTATGCCTCCTCTCTGTTTCCTGTTAGCTAGCCAATCTTCTATCCGTGCCAATATGTTATCCCTTACACCATGAGCTTTTATTTTTTGCAATAACCTTTGATGTGGCACCTTAAGAAATGCCTTCTCGAAATCTAAATACAATACATCCACCGGTTCCCCTTCATCCACAACACTTGTAACTCCCTCAAAGAACTCCAATAAATTGGTTAAACATGATTTCCCTTTCACAAAACTATGTTGACTCTGCCTAATTACCTTCAATTTTTCTAAATGCCCTGCTATAACGTTTTTAATAATAGCTTCTAACATTTTCCCTAAGACAGATGTTAAGCTAACTGGCCTGTTGTTTCCTGCTTTCTGTCTCCCTCCCTTTTTGAATAAAGGAGTTACATTTGCTATTTTCCAGTCTAACAGAACCTTCCCTGAATTTAGGGAATTTTGGAAAATCAAAACTAACGCAGCAACTATCTCACTAGCTACTTCTTTTAAGACCCTAGAATGAAGTCCATCAGGACCCGGAGACTTGTCAGCCCGCAGCTCCAACAATTTGTTCAGTACCTCCCTCCCTTCCATTTCCTGACCTACAGCTAATTCTGGGATGTTACTTGTATCCTCAATAGTGAAGGCTGATAAAATGGATAGGATAAAATGAAGAAGTACTTAGAAAGTTGTTGGCATTTAAAATAGAAGTTACCTGGTCAAGATGGAATGCATTGCTGAGGGAAGTAAGTGTGGAAATAGTGGAGGCTTTAGCTACAATCTTTCTGTCCTCCTTGGATATGGGAGTTGTGCCAGAGTACTGGAGGGTTTTCAAATGTTACACCACTGTTCAAAAGAGGGAAGAGGGATAAACCAGGTAACTACAGATTAGTCAGCCCAACGATAGTGGTATGGAAACTTTTTAGAGGCAGTAGACCAGACCAAAATTAATTGTCACTTGGAAAGGCGCGGTTTGCTAAATGACAGCCAATAGGTATTTGTTAAAGGCAAATCATGTCTGACATTTGATTTGAGTACTTTGATGAAGTAGCAGAGAGGTTTAAAGAGGGTAGTGCAGTTGATGTGTATCTGGACTTTGATGCAGAGAAGTGTGAAGTGATGCATTTTGGAAGGAATAATGAGGAACGGCAATATAAACTAAATGGTACAATTTTAAAGGAGGCACAGGAACCCTGGGGGTTTAAATATGCAGTTCTTTGAACGTGGCAGGGCTAGTTGATATGGCTGTCTATTAAAAAAAAAAGCATCTGAGATGCTTTATAAATGTAGGCAAAAGGTACAAAAAAGGAAGTTATGCCAAAGCTTCAAAACTTGCTGGAGTATTGTGTCCAATTCTGGGCACCACATTTTCGGAAGGGTGTCAAGTCCTTGGAGCAGATGCAGAGGAGATTTGCTAGAATGGTACTAGGGATGACGGACTTCAGTTACCTGTAGAGATTAGAGAAGCTGGGATTGTTCTCATTAGGGTGGTGAAAGTTAAGTGGAGATTTAGTAGAGGTGTTCAAAAAATGGTTTTGATGAGAGTAAGGAGGAACTGTTTCTGCTGGCAGTTGGGTCAGTAACCAGAGGACATAGATTTAAGGTAATTGGCAAAAGAACCAGAGAGGAGTGAGAATTTTCTTTACGAAGCTAGTTGCTACATTCAGGAATGCACTGCCTGAAAGGATGGTGGAAATGGATTCTAGAGTAACTTTCAAAAGGAATTGGATAAATACTGAAAATGAAAAATTTGCACAGCTTTGGGAAAAGAGCAGCAGAGGGGGACTACTTGGATAGCTCTTTCTGGCTGAATGACTGCCTAATGTGCTGTATGATTCTATGATTTGTGAACTCTTCTGATGTGTGAGCCTGGGAAGCATCATCAGGCTACTCGATTGTGGAAAGCCCAGGAAAAAGGATGCAACATTGGCACACGGAGACCAATTTTACATCATTATTGCCGCTATTGCTGAGAATACTTTACTAAATAGAAACCAAGGATTTGAGGTTTCAGTCATGGCTGTGTAGGTAGCTCTCTTAGCGTCAGAAGGTTGTGGGTTCAAGTCCCACTCGAGAGAATTGAGCACAAAAATCTAGGCTGACGCTCTCACTTGTTTTGTTTTTCTTATCTGTGAACTGTGGAAAAGATATGGAAAAATCTGCATCTAGATCTTCTTTGAAACTTAGCTTCAAATTTCTGGACTTATCTCAACATCAAGTAGATGCTTTTGCTCTGGACTACACTGATTATAACCTAAGACCCAACTTGTCTCTGAATTGCTGCTCTGTTGTGATATTTAAAGTAACTGTGATCAGTTTACTGCCCTTCCCCCACCACTGCTGTGATTGAGAGACCTCAGTCTCCTGCTCAGCCTGTGACTGGCCACTGGTTATACTGTTTTTTTTCTGCTTCAGCCTTTTCCTGCCAGCTCCATGAGGGGTCACAGGAGCCCTTGGAGCAGACTTTCAGCTACCCCTTCAAGAACACCCTGACGCAGATCCACAAGGCCTGCGTCTGGGCTCGCCAGCTGGACATGCTGGCCATGTGTATGTATTAGTCCCCATCCGTGTAGCAGAGCCTGGCCTCCAATCACCTCGGCCATCCCTGCAATTAGACAAAGACCTGTTTCTCTCAGACCGTTTGGTAGTCGGTGTGCAATGGCCACCTCACGTTAAAACCCACGCACATGCATCTTCGACCCCCTCAAAATGAAATTTGGGACCTGGAATATCCGGACTCTTGTGGACAGCCCCAGCAGCAACAAACCTGAACATCGCACCGCTGTCATAGACCAAGAACTCTGCTCATACAACATTGATATTGCTGCCCTGAGTGAGACACGGCAGGCAGGGGCAGGCCAGCTCAAGGAACAAGGTGGTGGACACCTTGGTGGAAAGGTAAACCAGAAGAAGAGCACCAACTCCACGGGGTTGGCTTTGCCATAAAAAAAAAAGAGCTAGCTGACCGCCTCAGCGAGCCCCCTTGTGGATTAAACGATCGTCTCATGACCTTCCGGCTCACCCTAACCCAGAAACAGCACACCAGAGTCATCAGCGCGTACGTCCCAACCCTAGAAGCAACAGATGAGGCTGAAGAGGATTTCTAATCCAGCCTTGATGACTTGCTGTCCCGTGTTCCCAAGGAGGACAAGTTGATCCTCCTTGGTGACTTCAATGCCAGAGTTGGGAGGGCCACAAGCCTTTGGAAAGGTATGTTTGGCAAGGAAGGTGTTGGAAGGGCTAATGCCAATGGAGTCCTCCTTCTGACGAAATGTCTTGAACATGGCCTGATCATAACGAACACCCTATTTCGTCGGAGAGACAAATAAATACAAGACCTCATGGCAGCACCCTCGCTCCAGGCTTTTTTTGTTCACTTGCTTGACGATATCATATCTGAGCGAAGGACCGAAAGGATGTTCGCATCACCCGTGCCATGACAGGAGCCAATGACTGCTGGACCGACCATCGCCTAATCCGAGCTACTATCTCCATAAATCCAGTACAAAAACAGCAGCGGCAGCACTGCCGCAGGAAAATCAATGTCAATGGTATCAAAGACTCTGCGAAGCAAGACCTACTCAGGCAGCGTCTTACAAGCAACTTGGCGAACAACAGAATGTCCACAATGCCCAGTCTGCCCTCAAAGCTACCATAATAAACTTGCGAAGATACTCTTGGTTTCTCGACCAAAAAACATCAAGACTGGTTTGAAGAGAACGACCAGGACATCCAGGAGCTGCTAAATCACAAGCGCAAGGCATTCCTGAACTGGAAGCATCACCAAAATTTGAGGGATAAAAAACAGGTATACAGACCATTGAAGGCCGAGATTCAACAAACAACTCGCGACCCAAATAACAGCTGGTGGGCTGAAAGAGCGCAGGAAGTACAGCAACTCGCTGACAGCCGAGACATGCGTGGATTCTTCAGCGCAATCAAGACCATTTATGGCCCAAGGACCTACTCCACTGATAAAAAAGAATGCATGGCACTGATCAAGGGCAGAGAGGCAGTCAGCGCTCGTTGGAAGCAGCACTTCGAAGATCTCCTCAATCGTGACACAGTCCTTGATGCAAGTGCTCTTGACCACATTCCTCAGCATGCTAACCGCCATGACCTCAGCACAACCTAAGCCTGACATGAGGTTGAAAAGGCCATCCGACAGTTAAAAAACAATAAGGCCGCCGGCGTAGACAGAATTCCCGCTGAAATTCTAATTTACGGTGGAGAGGCACTCGTGACACAAGTACATGGTCTCGTCTCCCTCATCTGGAAGGAGGAGAGCATGCCAGGGGATCTCTCAGATGCTGTAATTGTGACCATCTTCAAAAAAGGTGACAAGACCGACCGGTAACTACAGAGGGATATCCCTGATGTTCGCCACAGGGAACGTCATCACAAAGGTCCTTCTCCACTGCCTCCTCCCCGTGGCTGAAGAGCTCCTACTGGAATCACATTGTGGATTCCGTCCATTAAGAGGCACAGTGGACATGATCTTCACAGCAAGACGACTCCAAGAAAATGTAGGGAGCAGCAGCAATCTTTATACATGGCCTTCTTTGACCTCACAAAGGCTTTCGATTCTATCAACCGGCAGGGATTATGGAACATTCTCCTCAAATTTGGTTGCCTGGAGAAATTCGTCACCATCCTCCGTCTGCTGCACGATGACATACAAGCTGTAGTCCTTGCCAACGGATCTGCCACTGAACCAATCCGAGAGCAAACTGGGGTCAGGCAAGGCTATATCATCACACCAACGCTCTTTTCCATCTTCCTCGCCGCAACACTCTACTTAATCTCGATGACGCTTCCTGTTGGAGTAGATCTACTCTTCAGGATGAGCGGGAAACTATTTAACCAACGTCGCCTCCAGTCCAGAAACAAGGTCACCGATCTGCAGTACGCTGATGATGCTTGCATATGTGCACACTCAGAGGCAGAGCATCAAACCCTCGTCGATGCATTCATGGAGGCTAAACATCCGGAAGACAAAGGTCCTCTACCAGCCTGCTCCTGCAGTGCGTCACTGCTCCCGACAATCAAGATCCACGGACAATGTGGATCACTTCTCATACCTTGGGAGCCGCCTCTCAGCAAAGGCAGACATCAACGATGCAATTCAGCATTGCCTCCAATGTGCCATTGCAGCCTACAGTCGCCTGGCACCAAGCTCGTGGTCTACAGGGCCACAGTGTTACCTGTATGCGTCGGAAGCATGGACACTACAGCCAACATCTCAAAGACCTGGAAAGATATCACCAGCAGTGCCTCTGCAAGATCCTGTAAATTCAGTGGCAGGACAGGCACTCCAATATCAGTGTCCCCTCTCAGGCCAACATCCCCAGTATCAAGACACTGGTCATGGCTAGTCAGTTACGTTGGGTGGGCCACATCGTCCGTATGCCTGACACAAGACTCCCAAAACAAGCTTTCTACTCAGCGCTGTCATGGCCAGCGGCTACTAGGAGGGCAGAGGAAATGCTACAAGGATGTCCTTGAAGCCTCCCTGAAAAAATGTGACATCTCCACTGATTCGTGGGAATCTCTTGCCCGATACCGCCCAAAATGGAGAAGAAGCATCCGCGAAGGTGCCAGACAGTTCAAACAACGCCGACATGCCCAGGCAGCAACCAAGTGCAAACAGCGGAAGGAGCGTTCCGAAATTCGAGCATCCCATTCACTCACCTCATCAAACACCAACTGCCCCACCTGTGGCAGAGTGTGCAGATCCAGAATTGGATCCACACCCTGGAGTGCAAGAAAGTCATCCTTATTACTGAGGGGCTGCCTAAAAAGAATGGGATTAGAATAGTTAGGTGTTTGATGGCTGGCAGAGACACGATGGGCCGAAGGACCTGTTTCTGTGCTATATAACTCCATCACTCCATGACTCTAAGAAGAGTTGACGGAGCTCTGCAGCATCTGGGATACTGTCTTTCAGATGAGACATTAAACAGAGGCCCTATCAACTCTCAGTTGGATGTAAAAGATCCCATTGCATGACTTTGAAGAAGAACAAGAGAGTTCACCCCAGTATCTTGGCCAATATTTATCCCTCAACCAACATGACCTCAAAATCTGGAATGTCATGGTCAAAGTGACCATGAAACTACTGGATTGTCTTAAAAGCCCATCTGGTTCAGTAATGTCCTTTAGGGAAGGAAATATGCCAGCCTTACCCTATCTGGCCTACA
Organism: Heterodontus francisci; assembly: GCF_036365525.1. Lineage (NCBI taxonomy): Eukaryota > Metazoa > Chordata > Chondrichthyes > Heterodontiformes > Heterodontidae > Heterodontus > Heterodontus francisci. The sequence goes on from NC_090393.1 coordinate 8,164,155, forward strand.
TGTGACTCTCGGCCCACAACAATGTGTTTGACTCTTAACTGCCCTCTGAAATGGCCTAGCAAGTTTCTCAATTGTATCAAACCACGACGGAAAAGTTGGATTAACAGCACTGTGGGTGTACCTGCATGTGGACTGCTGCAGTTCATGAAGGTGGCTCACCACCACCTTCTCAAGGGCAATTAAAGATGGGCAATAAATGCTGGCCCTGTCAGTGACACCCACATCCCACAAATGAATAAAAACAAATAGATGATCTGCTTATTATCACATTACTGTTTGTCGGCGCTTGCAAATTTGCTGCTGCATTTTCTATGTTACAACAGTGACTACAATTCAAAAATACTTAATTGGTTATAAAGTGCTTGAGGATTGTGAAAGGCATTTTTATAAATGCGTGTATTTTTTCTTGTTGGGGACCTTACTTGTTCTTGGGGCTTGTTCTCATACTTGGTACATTTACCCCTAATAATTTTATTGAAAGTTATGAAATATGAATCCATTTCAGTTTGTTGAAATAGAATAAATTAGTATACAGACATACACGGTCTTGGGTATAGTTCATAATTACAATTTAATAGCAAGTTAATTATCAGATTGACAAGGTTCTCAGTATTCTGATTGCAAAAAATTTCTTGACGAGCCAATAGTGTGCTTTTGTGATTAGAGATTTGATCAGCTGTATCACTTCAGATCTTTGTGGTCTGATTGTATTGTTTAAATGGTGATAATTAATTCTAAATTTTCATGTTGCAAAGCAAATTGCAATACAGATAAAACCGTATTTGACAGTTCTTCTGAATGGTTGTTCAATGTGATTATCTTCATAGTGTTAAAGTTTGTATTACAAAAAACCTCACCACTTGGGTAAAATTAGTACTTCAGCAAGTTGAAACATGTACTCAGTAAACAGATAAACCTGGTTGATAAACGTAGGGCAATGAAAGAAGCATCCTAAAAATCTTTGTTTATTGCAGGGGTTCCCTTTGCAGGTTGGTGGGAGAAATGGTTGAATGGAGGATCCTTTCGCTCATCTCCTTCCCGCACACTCCTTTATTTTACTCCCATTTCACTGTAATTTGTTGTGATTTGCATTAAGTTAGGATTTGTGGACTCTGTTACCAATATTGATGGCACTGTGGACAGTTAAATAAAAGTCTTTGGGGTTTGCTGGCAGCATTTGATCGAGTTTAAACTTTTGGATAAATTGAGCTGATGCTTGCTTTGAGCTTATTTAAAATTAAAAGAAAGACTTGCAATTAAGAATATTGCCAAAGTCACTACTGACCAGACATTACAGGGGGTGGTGCAGGCGGGTCACAAATGTGCTTGAATATTCCTTGGGTTATTAAGCTTTGTCAAAAAAAATCTTTGTTGTTACTCAAGAGTTTCTCCTCTTAGAATTAAAACATTACAGCGCAGTACAGGCCCTTCGGCCCTCAATGTTGCGCCGACCTGTGAAACCATCTGACCTATACTATTCCATTTTCATCCATATGTCTATCCAATGACCACTTAAATGCCCTTAAAGTTGGCGAGTCTACTACTGTTGCAGGCAGGGCGTTCCACGCCCCTACTACTCTCTGAGTAAAGAAACTACCTCTGACATCTGTCCTATATCTATCACCCCTCAACTTAAAGCTATGTCCCCTCGTGTTTGCCATCACCATCCAAGGAAAAAGACTCTCACTATCCACCCTATCTAACCCTCTGATTATCTTATATGTCTCTATTAAGTCACCTCTCCTCCTCCTTCTCTCCAACGAAAACAACCTCAAGTCCCTCAGCCTTTCCTCGGAAGACCTTCCCTCCATACCAGGCAACATCCTAGTAAATCTCCTCTGCACCCTTTCCAAAGCTTCCACATCCTTCCGATAATGCGGTGACCAGAACTGCACGCAATACTCCAGGTGCGGCCTCACCAGAGTTTTGTACAGCTGCAGCATGACCTCGTGGCTCCGAAACTCGATCCCCCTACTAATAAAAGCTAACACACCATATGCCTTCTTAACAGCCCTATTAACCTGGGTAGCAACTTTCAGGGATTTATGTACCTGGACACCAAGATCTCTCTGCTCATCGACACTACCAAGAATCTTCCCATTAGTCCAGTACTCTGCATTCCTGTTACTCCTTCCAAAGTGAATCACCTCGCACTTTTCCGCATTAAACTCCATTTGCCATCTCTCAGCCCAGCTCTGCAGCCTATCTATGTCCCTCTGTACCCTACAACATCCTTCGGCACTATCCACAACTCCACCGACCTTCGCGTCATCCGCAAATTTACTAACCCACCCTTCTACACCCTCTTCCAGGTCATTTATAAAAATGACAAACAGCAGTGGCCCCAAAACAGATCCTTGCGGTACACCACTAGTAACTAAACTCCAGGATGAACATTTGCCATCAACCACCACCCTCTGTCTTCTTTCAGCTAGCCAATTTCTGATCCAAAGCTCTAAATCACCTTCAACCCCATACTTCCGTATTTTCTGCAATAGCCTACCGTGGGGAACCTTATCAAACGCCTTACTGAACTCCATATACACCACATCCACTGCTTTACCCTCATCCACCTGTTTGGTCACCTTCTCGAAAAACTCAATAAGGTTTGTGAGGCACGACCTACCCGTCACAAAACCGTGCTGACTATCGCTAATGAACTTATTCTTTTCAAGATGATTATAAATCCTGTCTCATAACCTTTTCCAACATTTTACCCACAACTGAAGTAAGGCTCACAGGTCTATAATTACCAGGGCTGTCTCTACTCCCCTTCTTGAACAAGGGGACAACATTTGCTATCCTCCAGTCTTCCGGCACTATTCCTGTCGACAATGACGACATAAAGATCAAGGACAAAGGCTCTGCAATCTCCTCCCTGGCTTCCCAGAGAATCCTAGGATAAATCCCATCTGGCCCAGGGGACTTATCTATTTTCACACTTTCCAAAATTGCTAACACCTCCTCCTTGTGAACCTCAATCCCATCTAGCCTAGTAGTCTGAATCTCAGTATTCTCCTCGACACCATTTTCTTTCTCTACTGTAAATACTGACGAAAAATATTCATTTAACGCTTCCCCTATCTCCTCTGATTCCACACACAAATTCCCACTACTATCCTTGATTGGCCCTAATCTAACTCTAGTCATTCTTTTATTCCTGATATACCTATAGAAAGCCTTGGGGTTTTCCTTGATCCTATCCGCCAATGACTTCTTGCGTCCTCTCCTTGCTCTTCTTAGCTCTCCCTTTAGATCCTTCCTGGCTAGCTTGTAACTCTCAAGCGTCCTAACTGAGCCTTCACGTCTCATCCTAACATAAGCCTTCTTCTTCCTCTTTACACGCGCTTCAACTTCTTTAGTAAACCACGGCTCCCTCGCTCGACAACTTCCTCCCTGCCTGACAGGTACATACTTATCAAGGACACGCAGTAGCTGCTCCTTGAATAAGCTCCACATTTCGATTGTGCTGTATCTCTAAATAAAATAAATAAATGTGGAGACCAAAACTGAACACAGTATTTCAGGTGCGGTCTCGCCCAAACCATGTACAATTTTAGTAAGACTTCATTATTTCTGTACTCCAATCCCCTTACAATAAAGGCCAACATGCCGTTTGCCTTCCCAATAGCCTGCATGTTAACTTTGTGTATTCCTTGTACAAGTACCCCAAGTCTCTCTGAACATCAACACTTACCAGTTTCACACCTTTTAAAAAAAAACATTCTGATTTTCTATTTTTACGACCAAAGTGTATAATTTCACACTTCCCTACATTATACTCCATTTGCCATCTCGTTGCTCACTTTTTACTTAACCTGTCTATAACTCTTTGCAGCATCTCTATGTACTCCCCACAGCTTACCTTTCCATCGAGCTTTGAATCATCAACAAACTTAGATACATTACTCTCTCTCTCTTCATCCAAGTCATTAATATAGAGTGTAAATAGCTGAGGCCCCAGCACTGATCCTTGTGGCACCCCACTATTCTCTGCCTGCCAGCTTGAAAATGCCCCATTTATGCCCACTCTCTGTTTCTTGTCTGTTAACCAATCCTCTATCCATACGAATATATTACCCCCAACACCAAGAGCCCTTATCTTGCCTATTAATTTTTTATGTGGCACCTTATCGAATGCTTTTGGCAATCCAGGTACACTACATTTACTGGTTCCCCTTTATCTACCCTACTAGTTACATCCACAAAAAATTCTAATAAATCTCATACTGTGCTCTTCCAAGTGCAATGTTAAGACTTCTTTAATAATTTCCAGCCACTGATGTTGAGCTAACTGGCCTGTACTTCCCAGTTTTCTCTCTACCTCCTTTCTTGAAAAGCAGTGTAACATTTGCCAACTTCCAATCTGACGGGACTATTCCTGAATCGAAGGAATTCTGGAAAATCAGTCAGCGTATCCATTATCTCTGCAGCTATCTCTTTTCGAACCCTAGGGTATAGGCCTTCTGGTCCTAGGGATTTGTCAGATTTTAGTTCCTCAAGTTTCTCCAATACTTTTTCTCAGCTGATATCAATTTTCTTAATTTCTTCACTTTTTTTTAACCCCTAGGTTACTGCCTATTTCTGGTATGGAACTTGTATCTTCTACTGTGAAGACAGACACAAAATATTTGTTCAGTGCCTCTGCCATTTCCTCATTCCCCACAATGATTTCTCCTGTCTCTGCCTCTAAAGGACCAATGTCTACTTTAGCTATTGCCTTCCTTTTTATGTACTTATAAAAGCTCTTACAATTTGTTTTTATATTGCTGGCTAGTTTACTCCCATTCTATTTTTTCCCTTTTTATCAACTTTTTGGTGGCCCTTTGCTGGTTTCTAAAACACTCCCAATCCTCAGATTTGCTGCTTTTTGTTTTACAACATTATAAGCCTCTTCTTTTAGTCTAATACTCTCCTTAACTTCCTGAGTGAGCCATGGATGAGTCTTTCTTGACGAGGTTTTGTTTTTGAACGGAATGTACTTATGTTGATCTCTTTGAATTGTTGCTTTAAATGTTTCCCCATGTTCATTTACTGCCATATCTTCCAGTCTATTTACCCAATTAACCTTGGCCAGTTCTCCCCTCATACCTCGTAATTGGCTTTAAGTTTAAGATTCTTGTTTCTGATTGAAATGTGTCACTTTCAAACTTAACATGAAATTCCATGGTATTATGATCACTGTTTCACAGTAGGTCTTTTACTGTGACATTGCTTATTAACCCCGCGTCATTACACAATACGAGATCCCTCTATTTATCCCTAGTCAGTTCTACAACATATTGCTCCAAGAAACTGTTACGAAAACATTCTACAAACTCATCATCTAGCCCACTGTTCCCAATTTGATTGTCCTAGTATAATTGCAGATTAAAGTCCCCCACAATTAATACATTACCTTTTTTTACATGCTCCAATAATTTCCCATTTCATGTTCAATAATATAACTACTGTTAGGAGTCCTGTAAATTACTCCCACCAGTGTTTTCTGACTCCCGCTATTCCTAATTTCCACCCAAAATGATACTACTTCATGAAATTCTGAGGCCAAATTCCTTCTTATTAATGTCCTTATGCCATCCTTTACTATCAGGGCTACTCCTCCTTCCTTGCCATTCTGTTTGTCTGTCCGAAATATTCATTTCCCAACCTTGATCTCCTTGTTACCATGTCTCGGTAATGGCAATTAGATCTAAATCATGCCACGTGTTCATCTATCTTATTGCAGATGCTTCGTGTATTCAGATAAAGGAATTTTAATTTTTTTACCTCTATTCCCTGTAATGACCTTATTTGCCGATGTACAATTTTTGTTAAACTCTCTGTCCCTTCCTGTCCCATACTGTTGGGAATTACCCACATCACTATCCTGCTCCGATGCCCTGACCTCTCTCTTTGGATTTCTAAATTTCCCTTTATCCAAACCCGCGCGCCCCCCCCACCCCCACCCCCTGCCTCTGTTAGCTTAAAGCCCTGTCTACAGCCCTAATTATGCGATTGGCCAGGGCACTGGTCCCAGCCCGGTTCAAGTGAAACCCATCCCAACGGAATAACTCCCTCATCCCTGAGTTCTGATGCCAGTGCCCCAAGAATCTAACGAGCCACATTGGCACTGATGTGGTCGCAGTTCATCCCCTACTGTGGGAAGTGCAGGGCCAGGGGTCCTCATTGGAGTGTACATGTCCATATGAACGGTGTACTGAACAATTTGCTAAAACTATGTAGAAATTGTACAATATATTATGCAGAGGAATGTATTTTGCCATTCAAAAATCTAGTCTTTTTGAAGTTCTTGAGTGTTCAGTTGTAAACTGGTTTAGAAAAATCTCAATATAATGTAAAAATACAAGTTACAGCATAGCTTGTGACTAGGTTCATTTTCTATAGAAGTTTACCCATGAATTGTTCTTTACCAGGCAATGCCCTTGGCCTTCACGTGCATAGTAGCCAGTGTACAGCAGCAAAGTATTATGTGCAAATCAGCACAATTTGACTTGACCCCTGATTTTCTTTACCCCTCATGAGAGAAGATTCTGACTTCCTCAGAATTTCCCTAAGCATTAAACATTAAGAAATTGTAGGGGGGCAGGAGTAAGGGAATCAAGGATCCACAGATCCACCACTCTGGTACATTGTCAGTAGACTGTTACAATGTCAAGGTAATTTGTTTTATAGAACCAGTTACTAACATTCAAGGAATATTAATTTTTCACAGCTGTTACTTTTCTTATTTAATGTTCTTTTACAATTTGTGTATACTTCTGCCTCCTGCTACTTTGCTTTTGTCGGAGAATTAATCTATTGCTGGACGTTGTTTGAAAGCCAGAGGTAATTCAATAAACACATACATAATTGCCGTATTTTCGTGGCAGGCTTTCCACTGGCACATTGTTAATACAGAGAGTCTGAAATAAAGCCAAGACTTTGGATTCAACTGAGTATATGTTGTTGTAGATCTGCTTTAGGAAATGGGCATTTACAGCCAGCTGCTTGTCATAAGTTCAAGGCCAGATTAAGTACTTAAATCTACTTAAAAAGGGAACTGTTAATTACTGTTTACAGGATCGATATTCTAGGGGGAAAATGCAACTTCACAGATGGCCTATGGTCTTTTATGAACATCCTTCACTGTTTAATTTGATTACAGTGGCTTTTCAACAACACAATTAGTCTTCTGTAATGTGACCGGTTATAGGACTGAGTATTTGTGGTTGTGTTACAAGATTTCTGTTGAGCACTCCTATTTCTGTACAGGAATGGTTTAGTTTTGGGCCTTCACAGCAAGAGATTCTCTACATTGTAAATTATATGGCTGCTTGAATCTCCTAGTTGAAGGATATATTATGGTCTGAAGACACCTGTTGTTTTCTACATTAAAATGTTTGTTGATGCAAGTTTCTAAAATTGTGATCTTGAGTTACATTTCCTTCCCCAGTAACGATTGAACCTTTTTTTATGTTCTTTGTGAATCTTTGTGACCTTTATTATGTAATTTCTCTCAGTCTTCCTTACTTTAGGTTGTCTGCTTTCTGTTCCCATCACAAGTATCCCGAGTGTATGTTTTATTGTTTGGATTGCTGAATGTAACTTGCATTAGTCTTTCCTTGAATTTAAACTGATACTTTGCAGGCCAGTGTAGCAATCAGTGCCATTACAAAAAAATAGTGATTTCAATGGAATCTTAACTATCCAGGTAATGTTATTCTGCTTTTAAATTTGGTTTAGTGCCAGTTCCAGAGAAGCTGGTCTTGTGTAGTTGGTAGGAACCTCCAGGTAAATTAACTGGATTAATTAAAGCCAACTACAGGAATAGCAGCTTTTCGCTTGGTCTTTATCTAGCAGCCGACCTTGATTGATTTGAGCTAGTTTACTTCTGAGTTGTTGCCAACTGTACTGGATCCACACTATGGGTCTCCATGACACAAAACTAAATATAATTTTTTTTTTCGTTCCGTAGGATGTGGACATTGTTGGCAAGGTCAGCATTTGTTGCCCATCCATAATTGCCCTTGAGCAGGTGTTGTTGAGCTGCAGTCCATCTGATGCAGGTACACACACAATGCTGTTAGGGAAGGTGTTTCGGAATTTTGATCCAGCGACAGTGAAAGAAAGACCATATATTCCCAAGTCAGGCTTGGAGGGGAACTTGGAGATGGTGGTGTTCCCATACGTCTGCTGCCCTTGTCCTTCTATTTGGTAGAAGTCACGGGTTTGGAAGGTGCTGTCAAAGGAGCCTTGGCGAGTTGCTACAGTGCATCTTGTAGATGGTACACAATGCCACCACTGTCTGTTGGTGGTGGAATGAGTGAATGTTTAAGCTGGTGGATGGGATGCCAGTCAAGTGGGCCGCTTTGTTCTGCATGGTGTTGAGCTCCTGAGTGGTGTTGGAGTTGCATTCATCCAGGCAAGTGAAGAGTATTCCATCACACTCTTGACTTGTGCCTTGTCGATGATGGATAGGCTTTGGGGAGTCAGGAGGTGGGTTACATGCCGCAGGATTCCCAGCCTCTGACCTGCTCTTGTAGCCACAGTAGTTGAGTCTACTCCAGTTCAGTTTCTGGTCAAGGGTAACCCCCAGGATGATAGTGGGGGATTCAGCCGTTGAATGTCAAGGGAAGATGGTTAGATTCTCTCTTATTGGAGATGGTTATTGCCCGGCACTTGTGTGGTGCGAATGTTTCTTGCCACATACCAGCTCAAGCCCAAATGTTGTCCAAGTCTTGCTGCATATGGACACGGACTACTTTCGTATCTGAGGAGTAGCGAATATTACTGAACTTAGTACAATCATCAGCAAACATCCCTACTTCTGACCTTATGCAGGGAAGGTCATTGATGAATCAGCTGAAGATGGTTGTACCTGGTACACTACCCAGAGGAGCTCCTGCAGTGATGTCCTGGGGCTGAGATGATTGGCCTCCAACATCACAATCATCTTCCTTTGTGCTAGGTATGACTCCAATCAGTGGAGAGTTTTCCTCCAATTCTCATTGACTTCAATTTGGCTAGGGCTCCTTGATGTCATACTCGGTCAAATGCTCCCTTGCTATCGAGGGCAATCACTCTTGCCTCCCCTCTTGAGTTCAACTCTTTTGTCCAACTCTTTTGTCCATGTTTGAACCAAGGTCAGGAGCTGATTGGCCCTGGCAGAACCCAAACTGAGCATCAGTGAGTAGGTTGATGCTGTTTAAGTGGCGCTTAACAGCACTGTTGACGACACCTTCCAGCACTTTACTGATGATCGAGAGTAGTCGGATGGGGCTGTAAATGGCCAGATTGGATTTGTCCTGCTTTTTGTGGACTGGATATATCTGGGCAATTTTCCACATTGTCTGGTAGATGCCAGTGTTGTAGCTATACTAGAACAGCTTGGTTAGGGGTGCAGTCAGTTCTACAGTACAAGACTTCAGTATCACAGCCGGATGTTCTCAGGACCCATAACCTTTGCAGTATCCTGTGCCTTCAGTCATTTCTTGATATCACGTGGAGTGAATCAAATTGGCTGAATACTGCCATCTGTGCTGCTGAGGACCTCTGGAGGAGGCCGAGATGGATCATCCATTCTGGCTGGAGATGGTCCCAAATACTTCAGCCTTTTCTTCTGCACTGATGTGCTGGGTTCCCCCATCATTGATGGTGGGGATATTTGTGGAGCCTCCTCCTCCAGTTAATTGTTTATTGCCCACCACCATTCACAACTGGATGTGGCAAGACTGTAGAGCTTTGACCTAATCCGTTGGTTATGGGATCGCTTAGCTCTTGTCTATTGCATGCTGCTTCCACTGTTTGGCATGTAAGTAGTCCTGTGTTGTAATTTCAGCAGGTTGACACCTCATTTTGAGGTATACTTGGAGCTGCTCCTGGCATGCTGTCCTGCATTCTTTATAGAACCAGAGTTGATTCCTTGCCTTGATGGTAATGGTAGAGTGAGGGATATGCTGGTTCATGAGGTTACTGTTATGGTCAAGTGAGGAGGGGTCGAAGGGCTTCCCTCATTTCCCCCTCCTTGTTTGACCACAACAGGTTTATTTCTTTCTTAAAGTGGATGTACTGGCCAATTCAGTAGGTATTTGGTTCTTGTGATCATAGCAAGTAAGCAATCGGACAGGTTTGCTTTCGTTAAACAAAGAGGTTAACTTTATTGTACCTAAACTGAACTAATAAACTACACACACACAGGTTACAGAGTGGGGAAAGGTAGATTGGCTGAGTTAGAGTCCATTGAAAAAAGGCATATACTGTGGGGTTTGTTGATTCGGCTGGCCTGAATTCGGTGGTCCTGAGGCTTTTAGTTTGAAGAGATAAATGACTGGTTTGGTGGATCTCTTGGAGACAGCGATGTGGATGATTTACTCCAATGGTGTTTCTGATTGTAGTCAAGTATACAAAGCTGGTCAGTCAACAGGCAGGGTTTGAAAGCTTTCAAGCTGGAGGGGAGAGAGAGACACCCCCTAACTTGGGTCTGTACCTGTCAGAGTCCAGTTGCTTCTCTTCTCTCTGCTACAGAAAAACACAAGCTTATAACCACAGATGGGGAGGGGCTTGTCACATGATGGTTACTCAGTGATTCAAAACATAGCAGTTAGCAGTATTTCTCTCTTGCTAAAAAGAACAAGCAGTTTCCTTAAATTTCCTGTGTCTTGGTTCTTGCTGGGAAATGCAGTCATTTTGTCTCCCTCCTCACAAGTCTTGCTGTGTAGGATGCAGTGTTGCAAGTTAGGTGACCATCCTGAACTGGCAGCAAAGTCACCCTTGTAACGTCTTTTTAAATGTCTTTTAAAAAAACATGTAAATTCAGATCTCCAATCAGTCAATTAAAGAAAATTATCATTCGATAAAGCACATTGGTGTAACATTACAGATTGTGGTTGAATACAGTTCTGTTGTTGCTGTTGGTCCAAAACGCCTCATGGATGCCCAGTTTTGAGCCGCCAGATCTGTTCTGAATCTCTCCCATTTAACACGGTGGTAGTACCACTAAACACGATGGAGGTATCCTCAGTGTGATAGGACTTTGTTTTCACAAGGATTGTGCGATGGTCACTCCTACCAATACTGCCATGGACAGATGCATCTGCAACAAGTAGATTGGTGAGGACAAGGTCTAGTAGGTTTTTCTCACTTGATAGTACCCTCACCACCTGCCACAGGCCCAGTCTGGTAGATATGTCCTTCAGGACTTGGCTAGCTCAGTCAGTAGTGGTGCTACCGAGCCACTACTGATGGACATTGAAGTCCCCCCCACCCAGAGTACATTCTATGCTGTGCCCTTGCCACCCTCAGTGCTTCCTGCAAGTGGTGTTCAACATGGAGGAGTACTGATTCATCAGCTGAGGGATGGTGGTAGGTGGTAATAAGCAGGAGGTTTTGTTGCCATGTTTGACCTGATGTAAAGGCTAGGTGGCTAATTCTGCACTTAATATTGCTGGAAGCATATTGGCGCTAACTTATCTAGATGTTCTGGTATTGCAGTACTGGCTGCAGTTGAGAAGCTCTACTTCCCCTAGTTGATAGCACTTAAGGCATAATCAAGTTTTTTTTCACCGAAACAAAATGAAATACAAGCAATGAAAGAAACTTATAAGAGGCTGTGCTATGAGGCAACATCTTGTGTAAGGCTTTGTCCTCAAAAGTATATTCCTTCGACAGCACCTTCGAAACCCGTGACCTCTGCTGCCTGGAAGGACAAGGACAGTAGAAGCACAGGAACACCACTGGCTGCAAGTTCCCCTCCAAGTCACACATCATCCTGACTCAGACCTATGTCACCTTCACTGTCACTGAGTCAAAAACCTGGAACTCCCTTCCTAACAGCACTGTGGATGTACCTACCCTACATAGATTACAGCAATTCAAGAAGGCGGCTCACCATCACCTTCTCAAGGGCAATTAGAGATGGGCAACAAATGCTGGCCTTGCCAGCAATGCTCACATTCCATGTAAGAATTTTAAAAAACAATATGGACAGGTAGAAAGAAGGACTATATGAATTCAGACAATGAGTCTTTTTGAAAATAGAGACGTGTTGTCAAAGCTTTTCGTCTTGCACTCATCAGGACAATCCGCAAGAAAACTGGTGTAGTATCTATGGCAATGCCTCTACCTATCAGAGTTCACTTGCCAACCATTCAGCACTGTCTTCTCATACAGTATAAAGTTGTTGTTTTCCCTTTCATTGGTATTATTGTGGATTGTTCTGATGAGTACAAGATGAAAAGCATCGACAACATCTCTCTATTTTCAGCAATACTCAAGTTCTGTATGACCAAACAACTGATTCAGTCAATAGTGGTATTGTATTGTAATATTCTAGAAACCAAGAGTAGATACTGACATATATGTCAGGGACCAACTTTAAAGAACACCATTTTTCAAAATTGTATTTCATTGCAGAAGGTGTTTAAAGGATGAAATGAGTTTTCTGTACTCAACCATACATGGTCTATGTCATTGATGTTTTGACATAAATTTGTTGTGATTGTATGTAATAGAAACAGAAAATGCTGGAAATACACAGCAAGGCTGTCAATAGCTGAAAAGGCAGGGTTGCAGATTCTTGTACGTATGTGTTTTTTGGATGTATGATGCAGCAGAAACTTGTTTTTGGTGCTGGAAGCTCAGAGGGGTTATAACATGACCAACTGATTAGGATTATCATTAACTATACCCATAAGAATCCCCATCCCCTTCCTATCTAATTATGGGGTATCTGGTTTTGGTTCAGCTCCAGTTACCTACATAGTTGCAGCAGTTAGGTTGACTGTCCAGATTAGGTATGTTACAGGTTCAGTGCAGATAAATGAAAGAACGAACATTTGATCTTGAATATCACTGTCATAATGAAAGCACTGAAACAGTTTGATCATCAGTACATCGAGCTGCTCTAATGCAGGAGAATGGGGACCCTTGTTTATTTGTGGGATGCGCATAGATCTGTATTTGAGGGTGAGTAGCCATGCTGCACAGGCACTTGAATCATCAGTCTGTACTGTGTACGTAATTGATGTTTTCATTGTTTGATATCTTACAAGCTTTTCTGTTCTTTACTGCGGCTGTCCCTGATGGTGCTGAATCCTGATAGTTATCATGCTAAGTGGTCATTTTTCTGTGAACCAAAGCACAATAACCTAATTTTACCCTTGCCTGATGTCCACATCTGCACACTTTCTAGCAGGAGAGTAGAAGTCTTGCGATGATAGCATATGGGGAAAGGAATTCCAGCCCAGACATGATAATAGCTTGCTCTTCACTGGCAAGGATCAAACTCGAGACGTTCTTGGTAGGTTTCTGTTTCACACTGGGCACTGCATTTGCAAATTGAACCATTGGGGAATCCCACATTATTCTGAATTTGACCGTTTTACCATCAAAGGGTTTTTTCTGGCGTTGGGTACAGAGGAATGCACTGTATTCTGTTAATGTTAAGGCATCTTTATCTAAGGTGAGTGCTGTCAACTGCAGATGCATGTTGTGTGGTTGCTTCTCCGCAATGTAAACAATCTGGTCACTGTGCAGTTGATAGTGCACACCCACTTTTTCCTAATTCTTGCAATCTGCCCTCAACTCCTTTTCTTACTTGCTACATATGTCAGCCACTAAATAAGCAGAAAAACTGGACTCTTTATTCCTAAGTGGCCTTTAATAGTCTACAGGGAACAACAACGAACGAATTTGATAAACTGGAGATTGATGCCAGGTAATTTAGTTTAGTTTAGAGATACAGCACTGAAACAGGCCCTTCGGCCCACCGAGTCTGTGCCGACCATCAACCACCCATTTATACTAATCCTACACTAATCCCATATTCCTACCACATCCCCACCTGTCCCTGTATATTTCCCTACCACCTACCTATACTAGGGGCAATTTGTAATGGCCAATTAACCTATCAACCTACAAGTCTTTGGCGTGTGGGAGGAAACTGGAGCACCCGGAGGAAACCCACGCAGACACAGGGAGAACTTGCAAACTCCGCACAGGCAGTACCCAGAATCGAACCCGGGTCCCTGGAGCTGTGAGGCTGCGGTGCTAACCACTGCGCCACTGTTTCAGTCTTTCCGTTTCAGGGTCTGATCCACATCAGTAAGGTTAAAAAAAGAGCTTTTTAGATCCAAGGAGTTACTGTTAAGAGTGAGACTGCGCCTACTTACAATCTCTTTTTAAAAAAACTTGTGCAATGTTGAAAAACCCAAGTTTAAAATCCAAAGGTCTAAATTGAAGTCTATAATATTTGTTTCATATCCATTTTGATGCACTCTCCAGTTTTCTAAGTTTTTTGATGTTTTTTTTTTAACCTATGTGCACTCCTGGTTTCAGAGTCATTCCTTACCACAGAGAGTGTTCTTGGAGCTCATTCAGTAGAAATAATGTGACTTAAAAGGTTTTCTACAGGGTTGTAATCAGCCTTAGGCAGTGTGTTGCAGCAGTTGTCAAGGTCAAACCAGATCATTGCCTCAATCAGCTGCATTATAGTGAATGGAGATGGATTTTTTTCTTTACAGTGAGCACAAAAACTATTCACTGTCAGAGGACACACTATTTTATAACAACTGGGGTGTTATTGAGAGTGTGACAGGGAAAATGTTACATGAAGAAAGTGTGACATTAACAGGGAGTGCAATATACAAAAGATATTATTGAAGGTATCTTCTTCTTTGGCCTCCTTGTCTCGAGAGACATTGGGTAAGCGCCTGGAGGTAGGTGGTCAGTGGTTTGTGAAGCAGCGCCTGGAGTGGCTATAAAGGCCAATTCTAGAGTGACAGACTCTTCCACAGGTGCTGCAGATAAAATTGATTGTCGGGGCTGTTACGCAGTTGGCTCTCTCCTTGCACCTCTCTTTTTTCCTGCCAACTGCTAAGTCTCTTCGACTTGCCACGCTTGAGCCCCGCCTTTATGGTTGCCCGCCAGCTCTGGCGATCGCTGGCAACTGACTCCCATGACTTGTGATCAATGTCACAGGACTTCATGTCGCGTTTGCAGAAGTCATAAAAGCGGCGACATGGACGATCGGTGGGTCTGGTACCAGTGACGAGCTCGCTGTACAATGTGTCCTTGGGGATCCTGCCATCTTCCATGCGGCTCACATGGCCAAGGTATACATGTTCTCATTCAGAGTAATTGAGAATGAGCAAATCTGGTACTATATTATGTTGCCATGTCCTGTTCTTTCCCGTAGTCTAATAATAAATTAAAGAAAGATTTTTTAATCAAGTTTTCTTAATCCCTGCTATATACTTCTATCAGGTGGAAAGCTTCTCGAACCTGCCTTCATTTGCAACAGCCAGGGGCTGCATGGAAAATTGATGACACTTAGCCAAACAATGTGCACTGTTTTAAATATTTAGATGATGAAAAATGGTTGAGCCTTTAATTAGGGAACATATTTTTTATTTGTTCATGGGATGTGAGCGTCACTGGCAAGGCTAGCATTGGTTGCCTATCCATAATTGCGCTTGAGCCACCTTCTTGAACTGCTGCAGTCCATGTGGTGTAGGTACACCCACAGTGCTATTAGGGAGGGAGTTCCAGGTTTTTGCCCCTACGTCAGTGAAGGAGTGACGATGTAGTTCCAACTTAGGATCATGTGTGGCTCGGAGGTGAACTTGCAGGTGGTGGTGTTCCCATGCGTCTGCTGCCCTTGTCCTTCTAGGTGGAAGAGGTTGCAGGTTTGGAAAATGCTGTTGAAGGAGGCTTGGAAAGTTGCTACAGTGTAGATTGCACTGTTACCACTGTGTGCTGGTGGCGGAGGGTGTGAATGTTTAAGGTGGTGGATCAGATGCCAATCAAGCAGCTGCTTTGTCCTGGTGATGAGCTTCTTGAGTGTTGTTGGAGCTGCACTCCAGGCAAGTGAAGAGTATTCCATCACACTCCTGACTTATGCCTTATAGATGATGGACTTGCTTTGGGGCGTCAGAAGGTCTGTTATTCGCTGCAGAGTTCCCAGCCTCTGATCTACTGTTGTATCCACTGTATTTATATGGCTGCTTCATTTAAGTTTTTGGTCAGTGGTAACCCCCAGGGTGGTGTTAGTGGGGATTCTGCGATCATAATGCCATTGAATGTCGAGGGGAGATGGTTACATTCTTTCTTGTTCGTGATGGCCATTGCCTGGCACCTGTGTGGCAAGAATGTTACTTGCCACACATCAGCCCAAGCCTGAATGTTGTCCAGATCATGCTGCACGTGGATACGGACTGCTTTCGTATCTGAGGAGTTGTGAATGGTACTGAACACTGTGCAGTCATCAGCGAACATCCCCACTTCTGACCTTATGATGGAGGGAAGGTCATTGATGAAGCAGCTGAAGATGGTTGGGCCTAGGACACTACCCTGAAAAACTCCTGCAGTGATGTCCTGGGGCTGAGATGATTAGCCTTGAGCAACCTTCCAACCTTCAAACCTGCGACCTTTACCAACTAGAAGGATAAGGGCAGCAAATGCATGGGAACACCACCACCAGCAAGTTCCCCTCCAAGTCACACTCCATTCTGATTTGGAACTATATCGCCGTTCCTTCATTGTCGCTTGGTCAAAATCCTGGAATTCCCTTCCTAACAGCACTGTGAGTGTCCCTACCTCACATGGACTGCAGCGATTCAAGAAGGCAGCTCACCACCACCTTTTCAAGGGCAATTAGGGATGGGCAACAAATGCTGGCCTAGCCAGTGACATCCACAACCCATGAATGAATAAACAAAAACTGCAACCATCTTCCTTTGTGCTAGGTCCGACTCCAGCCAGCAGAGAGTTTTCCCCCCGATTCCTATTGACTTCAATATTGCTAGGGCTCCTTGATGCCACACTAAGTCCAATACTGCCTTGATGTCACAGGCAGTCATTTTCAGCTGACCTGATAGTGAAATTATGGTCATTATGGCTCCGAAGGAGGCCATTCAGCCCAGTGCTAGCTTTCTTAAAGACAAGCTTTCTCCCCATTTTTCCTCCCCTTTCCCTCCCTTATTGTGAATGTGCTGACTGGAGCTGGAGTCTGACGACCATGTACATCAGCAGCCCAATACTTCATCCAAATGACTATCCTTCAGATTTGAGCCTAGGTATTGCTGGAAAGACATTTGTCAGTGGAGGATATCCTAGTTGAGCCTGATCTCTCCTGAAAATTGAGTATTTGAGCTGCTGTTGTGACTTTATGCACTTTTTCTAAGAATTATTGCGTGAGTAATGAATGAAGAGATATGTATTTATGTTAGGGTTTGTTATTTTACCAGTAAAAACCTTGATTGTTTTTAAAAATCTGTCTTCGCACATCTAGTGCAATAGGTGAATGAGCTTTTGCATTACTGCAATTCTGACCTTATTCTGTCTTCGTTCTACTCTGCAGATGTGATAGCATTTGTTCCACAATTATTTACCCGACACTTGTGATACAATTGAGTTTAACATAGTAATAGTCTGATGTTAATCAGAAGATCAAATTAGACCAATTTTGCTCTAAGTAAACTAGTCTTTCTCACAAAACACTATATTGTCCACAAACTCTTATCACTGGCACAAAGACATTTTCTAATTAAGAAGCAGCAAGTGGCATTTTCATGGAGGAATAATTGTGTAATCACTGTTAATAAAATTGAATTCTGCACAGTTAGCAACCATTCTCAACCCAAGGCATTTTAAGTTTGTAATTTCAGTTGGTGAGCATTACATGAATTCATGAATAAATTTGGAGTCAAGTATGGTTGAAGAGAGTACACAGAACTGGATTCATAGCCTGTAGTGAATTTTGAAATGCACTATGGATCGTTTCTGATGTACCAAATTTAGCCACTGAAGGCAAGAATACAGTTTGAGACGGCCCTATATCAGTACAGTGGGAAACACCAAAAACATTCTCGAAGGCATTTCCTGGACTGCTGCATGGTGTTAGTGACAAAAATTAAATCGCTGCCAATACTTGGCCAAGTCTACTGACGTCTGTTTGGCTGAAAGGGGACTGACTTCTCAGCCTGCTCAGATACTAGGGGAAAGACCTGGCCAGTTGGCAAAATTGTGGCTTTGCAGTAATTGTTTGTGTGCAAATCTGTAGTTTGTTACTAGATCCTGTGATTTAAACTGAGTACATTTGGCAATAAGCATTCCATGTTATATTACAGGTTTGTGCTGTATATTTTGGAGCATCAACAATTGGATTATTGCCCACATTAAGCTGTAAAGTCATATTTTGAGCACACCTGGTTGGTTGGCTTCAATCATGCACATTAAAAAAGAGTAAAGAGGAATTATTGAAGGTATGGATGCAATAACTACTGAATGTAAATTTTGAATTGCGTGAGAATGCCGACAATCCCCTGGTTGCTTCTCGACTATGCTCACGTGTTCCTTTTCAAAATGGCTGTTCGTAAATTAGAATTAGAATATTACAGCGCAGTACAGGCCCTTCGGCCCTCGATGTTGCGCCGATCATCTGACCTACACTATTCCATTTACATCCATATGTCTATCCAATGACCACTTAAATGCCCTTAAAGTTGGCGAGTCTACTACTGTTGCAGGCAGGTGTTTGTCTCAAAAACGTCCTAGGTCAAAGGATGATTTTTTTTAATGCACCAGCTGGAAACTTGAATATTAAACTAGTGGAGACGAACCACTCAAACCTTGCAAGCGTCGAATGCTGCCTGCTGACCGTGAGCACTGAAGCACATTGCCTGCTGCATACTGTGGTGTTCAGTGGTTTAATTGATCTGTGTTTGATTGTGTTAGTCTGTTCGTCGATCGATGCTTATTGTGCTTAATGACTTAGGCCTGAGGGCGAGCCAGAGAGAGAACTTTCTGGAAAGAACAAACGGGAGCCTCCTTCACCTACACAGTTTAGTGAGAACTTTCCGGAAAGAACAAAGAGAGATTTCCCTTGAAGGAATTCAGTCATGTTGCTGTCTCCATGTAAACCACTGAATCAGCGTCCACCTCTTCAAAAGCAAACCGGAGAACCATTGACTCAGCATCCACGTCTTCAAACTGGAAGCCTCAGGATCACTGAATTCAGCCTGAAGCCACCTGAGTCACAAACCTCCACAGACTCTTTTATTTCTCTGGACTCTAATTCGACCAGTCTATCCTTCCCCACTCTGTAACCTATTTGTGTGTGTGCGTGCGTGTTTGTAAGCTGGAGCGTATTTTTATTATATTTACTTAGATCAGTTTAAGTACAATAAAGTTAACCTCTTTGTTAAACTCCAGGAAACCTGTCTGATTGGCTCTTCTATGATCACGGCGCGTAAACAGTTAAACATTCACTGAATTGGCAAGTATATCCACTTAAAAAGAAATAACTCTGTTGTGGTCAAACAAGGAGAAGGAAAAGAAAGGAGCCCTTTAACCCCTCCTCACCTGATCGTAACACGCTTCATTCAAAGTTGAATACAGATGGACATAGAGGTTTTCGTATTGGATCACAGTTGAAGCAAAGACTCAATTTGTTACCTTTCTGGGACCAGGAGTTATAGGAAAGTGCTCCAAGGTGTGACTTGTTTACTGGAAAGTGTTTTCAGTAATATTATAGGATACATTTTCTGACTAGTTTGGCCTTGTGTATAATAAGAGATTGATTGAGAAACGTTTCCATTTGCTAGTATATTTACTTGACATTCTGTCATTTTCCCCCTCCCCACAAAACTGTTTAGAAGGGCACATCTCTGATTATTTTTCACCAGCATCCCATAGTCCTCCAGGAAGGTACACTGATGTCTGACAACGCTTAAAAATTTAAGTTTTGCATTATTCTCCATATTTTGTATCCTATTTGAGTCACTTTGGTTAGAAAATGAGGTTCACAGGAGTGTTTAAGAGAATATAAGACACAGAAACTGGAGTGGGCCATTTGGCCCTTAGAGCCTGCTCTGCCATTCAACAAGATCATGGCTGATCTCCACCTCAACTCACCCTTCCTGCACTATTGCCATACCACTTAATTCCCTTTGTATCCAAAATTCCACTAACCTCTGTTTTGAATATACTCAACCACTCAGCAGCCACAGCTGTCTGGGGCAGAGAATTCCAGAGAATCACAACAACCCTTTGAGTGAAGAAATTTAACCTCATCTCGGTCCGAAATGGCCGACATCTTATTCTGAGACTGTTGCCCCATTTTCTAGACAGCCAGGCGAGGAGAAACATTTTCTCACAATTGCAACCTGGGCATCCACTGAAATACAATCATGCATGAATCTCCAAGCAACTGAGAAAACCACACAGATGGAGGTTCTGCTTGCCCCACATGGAGTGCAAATTCTTTAAGGATGCAACTCATTTACCTAATCCCACAAAAGTTCAAACCAAGTTAGTAAGAGATTTTAACAAAAGCATGAAGCTGTTTCTCCAGCCAGAATTACCCCACTTATTGAAGCAGTGGCTAGGACCATTATCTGGGACCAAGTGAGAGAGAATTGCAACACCAATTGATAGGTCTACCTCACCACATACTGTTAATGAGCCAAGTTGGCTTGTGGAACATCAGTGCTGTGGAAAACTGTGGACCTGTCTGTCTTGTATATCAGATTACCAAATTAGTTCCAGCCTTCTGTCTATCATCAGGTATATCACCTTGAATCCCAAAATCCCACTTGTCCCCTTCTCGACCCCCCCACCCCCTCAAATCAACGTCACAGTCTGTTCTTGGATCTTGCACATTGTATGAAGGAAGGCCCTTGTTGATTACTTAATGCGTTGAACTGTGAAAAACTACCGGAACAGAAATCTCGGATACCACAAGCTTAATTTGCACTGGAGCATTGCTGCCCTTTCAAGAATAAGATTTTTATTGCAGTCCCGAAGTAGGGGTGTAGATTGTATGTAGATCATTAGTGTTTCTTGTTGAAACTATCTACCATGAAGTGGAACTGAGTGCTACATTTAATTGACAAAATTGCTTAGATGCACCCTTTTATAATGTCCCAAAGTGAACCAGCATATGACATTTTGGTCCAGTCATAAATGAAACTAAAACAGGTTTTGTCGACCAGCAATGAAAGACTGGGAGAATCTACTCTGAATGTG
This sequence comes from Heterodontus francisci, assembly GCF_036365525.1. Taxonomy (NCBI): domain Eukaryota; kingdom Metazoa; phylum Chordata; class Chondrichthyes; order Heterodontiformes; family Heterodontidae; genus Heterodontus; species Heterodontus francisci. Next base: position 8,185,161 of record NC_090393.1, read on the forward strand.
GACTGTGTTCTTTGTCTGTCATTTGTAAACTAGATTGCACAGGAAGTTGGAAGAGCTCCAGCTTCCAGTTGACATTATAAACAGGTCATTGGATCCACTACAGTGATTTTTGAGTAGTTAGGATAAGGTTGCCATGCCCACCCACCCTCACAATGTGTACACACTCTTAGAAAGATGAGGCTTGGCTTAATGGTTGACTGTAGAAGACTATGCTAATTTTGTCCTTGCATGTAATTGAAATTGAGAGAGTTTTCTGTTCAGGCAAAGCACTCATCTCTCAATTCGCATAGTTATAGAGCTGTTAGTCTGCAGTAATAAGTGCAGAATTAGCTGAAAATATCCAGAGTTGAAATAAGAGACTGGTGTACCTTTAACTATCTGTCAGCCTCCTGCTGTAGCTTCCAATTTGGCATCTACAGTCCTGGTTTATTTATTTTTGTTGATTTGTAACATCATCTTCGTAATTCTTGTTTAGTGATTTCAGATATTTGATATCCTAGCAGTGATTGCCTTGTTAAGGCATAGTCAATAAAAAATCAATAAAGAATTAAATAAAATCAGAATTATAGTGCCAGGCACTGCTGCCTTTTAAAAGTATACTATCTTCACATGCCTGAGACTAGTGAATCTACCGCCACAGGTAATTTAGAGTTGATGTATGTAGCAGATGGGAGCTAGAGCTTCAGGTTCTTTTGAAGTGGTGCAAAACAAATGAACTTGTTTAATTTCTGTAACTTTCCTTTTGATTTCTTTTCCTTCATGCCTACACAGCTGAAGGCCAGGAATTGTAGTGGGACAGTTTCTTCAGCCTTCTGGCACCTTGTCTAATCAACCTTTACACATGTGAGCCCGGAGATGAGCTTCAGTCACCTTTCTCACTGTGGGGACATTGCAGTTTTGAAGCTGTTCTTGCACACATCTATATGGACAGTTCCAGAAGGTAGAATATCAGTCAGAAGGGGGAAAATTGGATGATTTATGTTTCTTCATCAGTCCAGAGACATTTGTGGCCAGTTGTATGCATCGCAGTGCTGTTCTAGCTAAGGTTGGTTATTTCATCACAGACCAGTGACCAAGTCATCGACCTGGCTCTGGCTGAGTAAAGTTATCCAAAAATTAACTGAGCCATACAGTCCAAGATCCCTGCTTTGATTCCTGTATCTGAAATGACAGAAGTGGTGTTGCCATTGACCTATTGCTCCTGTGTGGAAAGGTGATGATCCTGCTTGTGACCACTATTCAGCAATCCCTGCTGGAAATGTGCAATTGTGGAAATTGACAGACGACAGGGCGTAGTTTAGATGGGTGCCACTGCAGTTCATAGTCTACTAACACTCAGGGTCTAGCCTTGCAGAAAAATAATGAACTGGCAATCTTCAGGAGTGGGTGTAAAACAACAAAAAACAAGTTACATCTGTAGTGCTTTGAATGTAGAAAAATGGATACCTACCTGAAGAAGGAAATGTTAAGAGGGGTGACCAAACTATTGGTTGAAGAGGTGGACTTTAAGGAGTGTTTTTAAAGGAGGTGAGGGAGGTGGTTTTGGGAGGAATTCTAGAATGTGGGGCGTGGTTAGCTGGAAGCACAGCTGCCATTGGTGGAGCAAAGGGAGGGACCAGTGTCCAGTGTCAGAGGAACGGAGAGTTTGATGGTATGATTGTAGGGCTGGAGATATTTGTAGAGATGGGAGGGTTGAGGTCATGAAGGTATTACAACCCGAGAATCAGAATTTTAAATTTGAGATGTTGGGGGAAGGGATCGGGTGATGGGTGAGCAGGACCTGATGTGGTATAGAATACAGGCAGCAGAGTTTTGGATGAGCTGACTTTTATAGAGGGTGCAAGGGTGGCCAGTTGTGTATCAGAATAGTCAAGTCTGGAAGTGCGAAAGGCATGGATGAGGGTTTCAGCAGCGGATGAGCTGAGGTAGGGGAGGAGGTGGGCAATTTTAGGGAGTTAGAAGTAGGTGGTTTTTGCTGGAGAGGATATTGTCTGGTTTAACCTGAGATGGTGGCTCAGGACAAGGATGGATTTGTTGGCGGGGTGTGGATTTGTGGTAGAGGTCGAACACAATGATTTTGGTTATTCCAATGCTTAGCTGGAGGAAATTGACTCAATGTCGTACATGCAGTCCAACTGCACGGAGGCAGTTGATAGGTGTCTGTGGACTATGTCACCAAGGAGCAACCTGTAAATGAGAAAGTAGGGGGGGAGGGGCAGGGTTAGAACAAAGAACAGTACAGCACAGGAACAGGCCATTCGGCCCTCCAAGCCTGCGCCGATCTTGATGCCTGCCGAAACTAACACCTTCTGCACTTCCGGGGCCCATATCCCATGATTCCCTTCCTATTCATGTATTTGTCAAGATGTCTCTTAAACGTCGCTATCGTACCTCCTTCCACCACCTCCCCTGGCAGCGAGTTCCAGGCACTCACCACCCTCTGTGTAAAAAAACTTGTCTCGCACATCCCCTCTAAACTTTGCCCCTCGCACCTTAAACCTATGTCCCCAAGTAACTGACTCTTCCACCCTGGGAAAAAGCTTCTGACTATCCACTCTGTCCATGCCCCTCATAACTTTGTAAACCTCTATCATGTTGCCCCTCCACCTCCGTCGTTCCAGTGAAAACAATCCCAGTTTTTCCAACCTCTCCTCATAGCTAATGCCCTCCAGACCAGGCAACATCCTGGTAAACCTCCTCTGTACCCTCTCCAAAGCCTCCACGTCCTTCTGGTAGTGTGGCAACCAGAATTGCATGCAATATTCTAAGTGTGGCCTAACTAAAGTTCTGTACAGCTGCAGCATGACTTGCCAATTTTTATACTCTATGCCACGACCGATGAAGGCAAGCATGCCGAATGCCTTCTTGACTACCTTATCCACCTGCGTTGCCACTTTCAGTGACCTGTGGACCTGTACGCCCAGATCTCTCTGCCTGTCAATACTCCTAAGGGTTCTGTCATTTACTGTATACCTCCCACCTGCATTATACCTTCCAAAATGCATTACCTCACATTTGTCCGGATTAAACTCCATCTGCCATTTCTGTGCCCAAGTCTCCAACCGATCTATATCCTGCTGTATCCTCAGCATTATCCGCAACTCCACCAACCTTTGTGTCGTCCGCAAACTTACTAATCAGAACTTTGGGAACTATGGATATAATAGTGCAGGTGGTGGGAATGGATGCCATGATTGGAGATAGCTAAGAGTGAAACCAAGCATTGGCAGCCCCACTGAGCCTGGACATTGGAGGAGGAGGATGGTGTGGTTGACCACGTTGAAGGCTGCAGATAAAGAACAAGGAGGGATAATACATCACAGTCAAAGACCACATAATTTGTGATTTCTATTGATGATGCAGTGCTGTGGGAGAGGTGGAAACCTAATTGGAGACATTCAACAGGAAATTGTTGGAAAGTTGGGTACAGATTTGGGAGGATTTGTTTCAGGACTTTGGAGAGAAATGGGAGGTTTGACATGGTATTGTAACGACAGAAATCAAAAATTAAAAGTAGATTTATAAAGAAGTGCTAAAATTAAAAAAAGATAATTTACTGATGGAACAAATAACAAGTGTTAACTTTTGTTTATCTGCCACAAGTGTGGAGTATATAATTAACGTTATATCCAGGTTAGATGATCCACAAGGTGTTTTGCTCAAGGGCTAATGGCATTTATTGAAATTTGAGAATACAGTTTAGATGTATTTTAGATACTTTAGCCAAGATATTCTTTTAAGTTTGCTTTCTAACTTCTTCAGCATTTTATTACCAGGAACTGGCAACATGAATCGGTGACAAAAACTTTTATTCATAATGAATCTATGTTAGATTTTCAAAGCACAGTGTACTCACTGAAAGTGATCACTGTATAATTATACAGTACAAGTCCATATTGGAGATGCATAATGAACGTTGAGTTTCTTGAGAGAAATTGAAATCCTTCCTTGTTTTATTTCTCAATTTAGTAATTAAGCCCTCCGCACATATGCTGTATATTCTTTTTACCCATTCGGCTTGGCATAGAGGCTGCAGCTGTCTCTCCTTGGCTGTCATATGGGCTGGGAGGTAGCTAAGCAGTTTCATACCGCTTAAATGCTCTTGAATTGAAGGGACGTGTTAGGAATGTGAAGAATTCCACTCTCTTTTGTTTTAGACCCTCATTGCTGCCATGTCAAGTCTCTAATCCACTCAGTGCATTGTATGTCTGACATAGTCAGTCACAGTTGTTAATTTGCCCACAAGGGGCTTTTCACAGGACATTGTCGATGAATGGACACTTTGAAAGGAGCATTTTCATGCTTGAGGGTGCTTTCACTAGACCCTGTGTGTGCATACCAAAAAAGGTTGCCATTGCATAACATTGGCAGGCTTAAGAGGGTAGCTAGCCTGATCCTAATTGGCATGAAACTCACTGAACTACTTTCATTTCCTTTTGTTTGGGGAATTACATTATGATTGCATGATATTGACATTGATCTCAGAAAGCAGCCAAAAGAATTACTGCAGCTACAAAAATGTTTCAGGAGACAATCTGATGTAGCTAATAATAGACTTTAACAAATCTGCATATTGTTTCTCTGGTAAAGTTTTTTTGCTTCACTGCTATAATTATTCCTGTGTACATAATTCATATTTGTTGTAATTACAATATGATATATTAACAATCCTTTGCATTGATACACTGAGAAATAAAAACTGTCTATGTATGCACTCTCTTTGTTCTTTTGGGCCTCCTTATCTCGAGAGACAATGGATACGCGCCTGGAGGTGGTCAGTGGTTTGTGAAGCAGCGCCTGGAGTGGCTATAAAGGCCAATTCTGGAGTAACAGGCTCTTCCACAGGTGCTGCAGAGAAATTTGTTTGTTGGGGCTGTTGCACAGTTGGCTCTCCCCTTGCGCCTCTGTCTTTTTTCCTGCCAACTACTAAGTCTCTTCGACTCGCCACAATTTAGCCCTCTCTTTGTATTAACTCTCTTTGTAGATGTAGAGCAACAACTATAATTTTATATCCAGGTGGTTAGCCAGATAATTACATCAGCTGTAGCGGAGTGTATTGCTGTGATGCCTCCTTCATATTTGTGAATCAGGTATTAAGTCATTATGCGTTCCGTGGTCTGTTCTGGATGACCACAGTCGCACACTGGAGAGTTTTTGATTTTTTATTTATGCATCAAGTATCTGCATTTGCTGCAGCTTGTGTCTAAGTGGTTTAGAGTTGTCCATGAGCTGAAGCCATGACTGCCAATGGTGAAGTGGAGGATTGGTTAACAGACAGGAAACAGAGAGTAGGGATGAACTGGGCATTTTCAAGTTGATAGGCTGTAACTTATAGAGGGTCGCAAGGATCAGTCATGGGGCCTCAGATGTTTACTGTCTACATTAATAACTTAGATGAAGAGACCAAGAGTAATGTATCTAAGTTTGCTGACGATACAAAGCTAGGTGGAAATGTAAGCTGTGAGGACACAAAGAGGCTGCAAAGAGATGCAAACAATTTAAGTGAGTAGGCATCAAGATGGCAGATGGTGTATAATGTGGGGAAGTGTGAGGTTGTTCACTTTGGTAGTAAGAATAGAAAAGCAGAATTTTAAAAAAAGGCATGAAACCTGTAAATGTTGGTGTTCAGAGAGACTTGGGTGTGCTTGTATAAGGAGCACAGAAAGTTAGCATGCAGGTACAGCAAGAAATTAGGAAGGCAAATGGCATGTTGGCCTTTATTGCAAGGAGATTGGAGTACAAGATAAAGAAGTTGGTTTGGTGAGACCATACCTGGAGTACTATGTGCAGTTTTGGTCTCCATATCTAAGGAAGGATGTACTTGTCTTGGAGGTGGTACAGGAAACATTCACTAGATTAGTTCTTGGGATGAGAGGGTTGTCCTGTGATGAGAGGCTGCGCAAATTGGGCCTATATTGTCTGGAGTTCAGAAGAATGAGAAGTGATCTCATTAAAACGTACAAGATTTTGAATGGATTATTAAAAGCAAAATACTGCGGATGCTGGAAATCTGAAATAAAAACAAAAAATGCTGGAAATACTCAGGTCTGGCAGCATCTGTGGAGAGAGAAGCAGAGTTAACGTTTCAGCTCACTGACCTGAAACATTAAGTCTGCTTCTCTCTCCACAGATGCTGCCAGATCTGCTGAGTATTTCTAGCATTTCTTGTTTTTATTTAAGATTCTGAATGGGCTTGAAAGGGTAGATACTGAGAGATTGTTTCACCTGGTTGGGGAATCCAGAACGTGGGGCACAGCCTCCAGAAAAGGGTGTAGTTGATCATTTAGGACTGATGAGAAATTTCTTCATTCAGAATGTTGTGAATCTTTGGAATTCTCTGTGTCTCAAGGTTGTGGATGCTCCAGCATTGAGTATATTAAGGCTAAGATAGATTTTTTTTAAAAGAGAATCATGCAGAAAATGAGCCATGATCATATTGAATGGGAGAGCAAGCTTGAGGGCCTTATAGTGTACTCCTGTTTCTTATGTTCTTATGTAAGAAGATGCACAAGAGGCCAGCACTATAGGAATATGAATTAGAGATGGGGCTGTAGTGTTGAAGGAGGTTGTAGAGATGGTGGGAGGGAGGTAAGGCCATGGAAGGAGTGCGACTTAGCATGGCATAGAATACAGCAGCTGCGTTTTGGATGAGCTGAAGTTATAAGTGGCAAGCCAGACAGAGAGCTTTAAAATAGTGGAATCTGGAGGTGACCGAAGCATGAATGAGGGTTTCAGAAGTAAATGAATTAAGGTAGGGATGATGGTTAGTGCTGTTACAGAGGTGAAAGTAGGTACTCTTTGTGATGGAGAGGATATGTTGTCAGAAGTTCAACTTGGGGCTTAGTTGAAGACAGTGGTTCAACCTGAAGCAGTGACCAGTGGAGGGAGGGAAATCGCTGGCAAGCATGCAGAGTTTCTGGTGGAGAATGAAGGTCTCACTAATGTTTAGCTGGAGGAAATTGTTTCGTATCCAAGACTGGATCTCAAACAACACAGGTAGAAGGTAGAGCACAGTCTCATTGGTGTACGTATGAGAACTGACTGCATTTCTATGAATGGTGCTGCCAAGGGCCAAGTAGATGAAGAAGTAGGAAAGGAAAATTCCTTGGGGGGGCTCCAGAAATAAAAGTGCGGGGCTTGGAAGAGATATAATTGCTGGAGATGTTTAGGTTACAGTTGGATGTTTAGAGTGGAAGCAAGTGAAGACAGTCGCATTGAACCGGAAAATGGAGTAGAGTTGTTGGAGGAGGATAAGTGGTATGAGAACAGATAATGCACTGTAGTAACAGTCACAGAGAAGGTTATTTGTTACCATGGTCTGCCATTTTCTCCTTATCCTTCTCATTCTAAAGTGCTGGGACATGTTGTTTTCCTTGCAATTATGCTCTGACTTCCTGCATCATTTCCAGTTCAAAACTGTCTAGTTGGAGTTCTGACCTGCTCACAATACTGAAAACGCTGGTCAAAATCACACTACATCCTGTGTGACTGAGATGGTGGTTCCCTGTCTCTCTTTATCCACCTTGAACGCTTGCTACTTTTGACCATCAATCACTCCACTCTGACCTTGGCTTCATTGACCTGGTTTTACCTGAGGTTACATTGGGAGGTGGTTTATTGCTTAACCTTGAGTTGAACTTCCTTGATCACATTAATTCTGTTATGGAAGGTGCTTCCTTCTGCCTCCACCCCTGCCCCTCTGATGCTGAAGCACAAGGTGATATATTGATCACCTCAAAACTTTACCTCTCACGCTCTCAATGAGCCTTAGCCATGTCCTCACCCTGCAAAAGCTTTCACACACCCACTGTCTTTTTCCAGCTCTCCCTACCATAGCGATCTACTCTATCTATATAATCCTGCATGCATAATTGCAAGATTATGAAAATAGGTTATTTTTCCTTTGCTCCACCATTGGTGGCCACTATTTAAATTGCTATGTTCCTCCACTTTGCTACTATATTCCCTGCTTTGATGTGCCTTTTTAAGTCTTCCTGCAGCTTTAGCTCCTTTTTATTTTCCCTTGCACTGTTTACTGTTTTTCCTCTTCCTTGCAAAGTACTTTGAAAGGTTTTTCTGTGCAGAAGATCTATAGAAATATAACTTATTCTTTGAGTTTTTGCTTTATAGAATTAAGGATGGGGTGAATTAAAAAAAAATATGTCTGGGGATAGTCACCCACTGGTTCAGTTAATTGATGATGGCTGCACCACTTCTTGCACCTTGGCTGAGAAGTACTGCAGTTCATCCACTTAGGACAGGAAATGTTCAAGCCTTAATTATGAGAGATTTGACCTATGATGGAGGCTGTGTCAGTTCACTGTTGGGGTTGCTGTACTTACAATGTTTGAATATTTAAATTGATAAAAGCAGATTGTATGTATAATCTCTCAGTGGCTGCAATATGGTGCAGAGTGAGTGTTAAAGTGACTTCCTTATACCAGCGAAATGAGTCACAAATGTATTAACTTGTCCTTTCCAAAAATTATTTTAATAAAACCTTCATATTGTGAAATACTAACAGCATGGTGTGCATTGCACATGAGTCAGTGAGTTTGATGGATTCAATAACTGTTAGTGCCTTGAAATGATGCAGCAGTGTTTGTATTTGATTTGACAAGTGAGACTGCAGCAAAGAAGTATGTTCTGTTACTACTGGGCTTGAGATTTCATGGACTAGGTCACTTGATAGATTTGTTGTGCACAGGAAAATGACATGCTCCATATAATGAAGTGCAGCAACTTATTCAAGCCTACAGCTCTGCAAAGCTTTCTGTCTTTTACAAGATTTAATGGGAAAATGATAGGCTGTCCTTTGGCTTTACTTTGATTTAGACAGCTGTACTGCAGACTGGCATTCTCTGCAACTTATGGTCATCTGGGAGTCACTGACATGGAATTCCATTCATGTTCTAACCAAATGGAAACTGTTTGAATTAAATGGTGCTATGTTTGATTCATGGTCAGTAGGCTATTTACAGATGAAATAATCAACTTTACACTGCATTATACTTTAAACTGTCAGTGCCACAAGGGACAGCTTTATGCAAAGTTCTGTCATGAATTGAATCATCATTTTAGTTTTATATATCTACATCTGTCCATGACTATCTTGGTTGCATTGTAAAACATTTTGTTTTTTTTCTTTACCAGTTTTGAGTTGCTTCACAAGGTGTGGAATAGCCTGTGTTGATTCCTTGGCATTGATGTATTCCTACCTAACAGTGACTGCATAGTTTAATTTCTTCCATTTGAAATGCTTGGGGATATTTCTGAGAGCTGATAAGGTGATCTGTAAATGAAAGTTATTTTTTCCTTTGTGGCTCAGCCTGACATTAAAGCCAATGTGCAGTTGTCAGTCTATTATTCCTAGTTCTAGATCCATGTGTGACTGCATGATGGCATTATTGCTCTCTGATATCTTAACCTCAACATGCAGAGACGATGGGGAAATTTAACCTAACTCTCCCAGTGGGAAACTGATGCGATCAGATCAGTTGCTGTTTTGCACGCTGCCAAATTTACTTTCTGTTGAAGTCAGTGGAAAGTATAATTGGCCATGTGTAAAATAGGCAGCCAGTCCCCCACCGGGTGATTTACATTAAAATGACCCTCCTTGCGCATACTTTTTTACTTATTAGGTAAAAAATGCTGAGCAATGCCTGCTGTTTAATTGGTGGAGACAAGATTCTAGTACATGATGCAAAGTATAAGTCCAGTCTCTTGTATTTTGCTCTCCTTTCTTCTCATTCGTAATCTTTTTTCCTGTTTTTGTGTGTGTGTGTGTGTGTGTGTGTGTCTATACCTCAAACCTACAACATCTTCAGCATTTCATGCCTATGTCTAGTTTGCATTAATGCTTGTGGAAATTTGTAGTTCTTGTGAGGTTGCCGCACAATTATGCCAAATGGCAGAAGTTTATTAGGTGTGAAATTCTTAGTTGTCTCACTTCCAGAAGGTTAAGAAGTTTCCTATTCTGATTTCCAATTAGAAATCAAAACTTTGCACATACTTTGCTGAGCCATTAGAATCTCCTGTGACCTGAACTAGCGAAGTGGTGTTAAGACTGGGATTAACAATAAGAGTGTAGATCTCCTTTCAATTTCATATGATATTTCTTCCTCTCCATTGGTCTGGGCTTTCGTGAACTGAGTGTTGAGAAGTACTAGCAGCTTCTGCGTGGAGATATACTGTCTTCCTGCATTGCTCAAAGTGTGAATGTGGCTGGAAAACTATATTTCCCAGCAGTGATTTGGAAGCTGCAATGTTGGCTGAAATTTGGAAAGCACAAGTGAAAATGCCTAGTTTATGCAAATGCTTTATTAATCCTTTGATTATTACAAATGTTGACTTGCATTATCATTGATTTATGGGCTTCTCAAAGCCAAAAGGTTATCATTCAGTCATTGCAATATTAGAAATTCTCCTCTCTTCCTTGCCAGCATTCCATTTATGATGTTACAATTCCCTTATCACGTTTATGTTTTTGTTGTAGAATCTGAAAAGACATTGAAACCCTGTTGTATTATTATTGATTAATCCTTCAGAATCCAGAACATTATCTTTTAAGTTATAGTCATGCAACAGATTGTCTATTCTGAATGGCATATTAATTTATAATATTCTGCAGTCCTTTGCTTTATTATTTTTTGTTGGAGGTTCTAAAATTACTTTACAATCCCATTATACCATGTGATGCTATTATCCTGGATAGCTACCATGTGGAGCCATATCCTGTTGTTACTGTATAGTTTCACCTTATTTATTTTGGGGTGAAGCTTTTTTAGAAAAAAAATCTCACTTTTCTGCACCACACATGATTTATGACTGTGATGAAAACCAGCATGCTCCCTGGCCCCAGTAATTGCCAATCTGCACCTTATTGCATGTGGAAATTTTAAGTCTTTCTAATCTGTTGTTTTCTCCCTCCTACCTGCTGGGTACACACCTGGCTTTCCTACGGTATTGCAGCTAAAGAGCAGTGTCGAGGATGGTGTATCCTAAACTTGCATTATTATGCCAATGCACTGTCCAATTTTATTTTCCAAAGAGAGCTTTTTTTTAAATATTCCTTTCAATCTGATGTATCTCTTTCCCAATTACAACTCACCAGCAGTTTAGCGTACAAATATGACAGCTTTTCAAATTTTAATTACTGAACACAACCACTTTGTGACGTTGCTCGATTGGACAGATCCATCAAGTCTCAGCATCAGGACTTCAAAAAGAATCAAGTTGCATCAGTGATCATATACTTTCAAATGTATGGATGTTGAGCTGTCTAGTTTTGTTGTTCTGCTAACTGTAACTTTGATGTCATTGATATCTGAAGTAGACAATAAAATGATGTTGCATATAATCAGCAGCAGCAACTTGATTCTTTTTGAAGTTGTAATGAGGAGACTTGGTGGATCTGTCTCAGCACTATTACAAAGTGGTTGCATTCAGTGATTACAGTGATGTGCAATTCACAGGTGTTTTTAAAAGGCTGCGTTTGCTGACAATGCAACCACTCGCATGTGCAGTACTCGCGCATGTGCAAATGCAGCCTCTTCCACTGAAACGTCGCTGCGACGTTTCAGGCAGCTGCCGGGATTAAAGATGGCTCTACTCAATTTATCACAAAAACAAATTCAACCCGAAAATCCCCTCAATGACTGCCATCGCTGCCTCTATTCCACCCCCCAACAGTCCCCTGCTCCCTCCTGCCATTGCATTTCTCTTTGCCGCTTCCTCCTGCTCCTGTCCCCTCGCTGCTGGTTCCCAGCTGCCTTCCCTTAGCCACTCGCGCTGCCCCCAACCCCGCTCCGGCTGCTCACTCTGGACCTCACCACCACTCCCCGCACCCCCCCCCCCAACCCCCTTTCTGGCCGCTCGCTCCCCACTATCCCCCCTTCCCCGGTCAGTTATCATAAACTTGTGCATTCTCCATGGTAGTGCCTCTACCAATCAGAGTTCACTTGCCAGCCAATCAGCACTCTCTTCTCATGCAGTATAAATTGTTGTTTTCCCTGACATTGGTTATTCTTGCAATTGTCCTGATGCGTGCAAGACGAAAAGCTTTGACAACATGTCTCGAATTTCAGCAATACTCAAGTTCTGTACTACCAAACGACTATTTATACATATTTATTACTATTAAGTAAAACTCAACTCGACGGAAGTTAAATCCGCAACATACAGCTTTTGGGAGTGCAGATTACAATTCAATACCCTGGTTCAGGCCCAGACAAAACGGCTGAGAAGATGGTGTTTTCCACATATCATATCAGCTTGAGATAAACAAGGTGTTTGTTGAATTCCTTCTACTGTTCATTCACAGGTGATGTGAGAGAATGGCCCCTTTTCACTTAGCTTAGCACAGGCTTGGCTGAACAAGTCATGTGGGCGGCAAGGTTTCTAATCTAAGGTAGTAGATTTGTTAGGTAGCTCAACCGTCGAGTTAAGCCTCAGATATTGGGTGCTGGAGGAAGGTTAGCTATCAAACATTTTAGTATCATGTCCAGCTATGAAAAGCACACACAGAAGGTCTGCAGGAACTTAGAATGGAAACAGACTTGACGGACGAAATCCACTTTTTAAGGTTTAGACCTGTTAACTTAGCAAATGCTGTCTTGTAAGAAGTTAAAGTAGGCCTGCAACAAAGGCTAATTTTGTGTAATTTGTTGCTTTTGATGCAAAGTAAAATCAAGAATGGATTAAATTGTACTGAAGACTGCTCTGTCAGTCCTGTATTTTGTATGAAATAAATTATCCTTTTGGTATATAATGGCCTCATCTTAACTTGAGTCTGTATCAGTATTCTTTCTGGAAGGTAGGAGAAACGCAGGTGTAGGCACGAGTAACGGTATAGTATTCCATTCACATAGTGAGGAATTTCTATTGTTGTGAACTCTGGCTTACACCATCATAAGATTGGATATTGGGCAGTAAAGGTGAACTCCTGATTGGATGGGAAGCGGGATCTGCTTCTAGGTGAGACTGGTGACTATGAACTTGAATATCTGGCACAGATCCAAAATTTGTAACAGTAGTATTCCATACTGCTTTGCAGTGTTTACACTGAAGGAAAAGTGGCTTGATGTCACAGAGGTCAAATCCAAAGCTGTATTCAAATTTGATCAAGGTTAATGCTTGCAACATTTGTTAACATTGCAGCTACTATGGTTCCATACTAATATAATGCAAGTGTAAAGCTATTTAGTGTTTCAATGAATTTTGGCATTGGTACTTTGTAATGAGTTTTCATTTCTAATAACATTTACAAACTACCTTGCCTGTCTCGGAGTTCATTACACATTACAGAAAACAAGATATAACTCATCAAATCAGGAACGTTTCCCTCTTGGCATGCAAAGGGTTTCTGCTTAACCTTTTGATGTCTGCTGTTTTAAAGCAGTGTGACAGTTGGACTGGCCAGTGGCATGATTGGAATCACTGCCTGTGATCTGTATAACAAATCCACAAGAGTAGTGACCAGTGTTGCTTGGCATTGCAAGCTGTATTAAAACATTCTGTTGTGGGACTGTGTCAAACTGGTTGCTTAAGGCAATCAAGATGAATATTGAAATGCTTTTGTGTCTATGTTTTATGGAACCACAGTGGCAGTTTTAAACCATGATTGTGGCCTTGTTTAAGGCAATGACCAGTTAATCTAGAGGCATAATTAATTTCTATTGCAAACATGCAATAGTAATCTACCACGTAGTGTTAACAATCAAGGACATTTCACAAGAGTAAAAGAATTTTGTGCAAAAGATTTCTGAAATGATTGTGGTTTTGATATGGCTCTTTTATGCAAAAAAACTAACAGACTTGCTTATTTTTTAACCTTTCCATTGATTTTTACTGAAGCATTGCCATCACTTTGTAATAGCTTAAACTATTTAGGGCGGCGCAGTGGTTAGCACCGCAGCCTCACAGCTCCAGGGACCCGGGTTCAATTCTGGGTACTGCATGTGTGGAGTTTGCAAGTTCTCCATGACCGTGTGGGTTTTCGCCTGGTGCTCCGCTTTCCTCCCACAGCCAAAGACTTGCAGGTGATAGGTAAATTGGCCGTTGTAAATTGCCCCTAGTGCAAGTAGGTGGTAGGGAATATGGGATTACTGTAGAGTTAGTATAAATGGGTGGTTGTTGGTTGGCACAGACTCGGTGGGCCGAAAGAGCCTGTTTCAGTGCTGTATCTATAAATAAAATAAATAAAAAATAAAATAAAAAATATTTGATCCTGTTGCCCTGCTATTCAGACCTCCATGCTGGTTGTTCCAAGTTTCAAATTTTAATCTAGAATTCAGTTGTAAATGGGTTAATTTTGGGAGTTGTTGGCGGTTTACCCCCTTTGGCTTTTTAATCAAGGTTACCAGAAGGATACTTTTGGCTGGGAGATCTTGCTCTATTGTCAGGTGACCACTTGGTTGTATGTCAGGGAGAACTGTTGTCTTCTTGTGGCCACTAGCTACTATTAAATGGAATAACAGTGGCATTGTACATCAACTGCAAATCGCCAGTGGGTCTTTAGAAATAAACTTTGTAGTTGAATGGAGATACTGACTCAGCTGCTCCCAAGCAATTTGCGGCAGCATTTTATTCAGTATTAAAATGTGACATATAATCTGTATGCCTTCTCTGGACATGACATAATCATACTTCACTCATATAGCTGACATGTTTTGCAAAGACTTTTTTTATGCATCCTGTAATTAGTCCTACTTCATGAATTGTTCTAATCATACATGTGATAAAAAGATCATGATGTGTCATCGAGATAAAGCTTCTACCATATTCAGATCCTATGGACCAAATATCCTTCAGTTTTGCAATTCAGGATTGCAGCTGCGCAGCCAACATATATTTTGTGTGACTGTTCTGTTTCAATTAAAAGATTTAGAACCCCTCTAATAAACATTTAATAATTTTGACTCTTAGGATTTTCTTTTACTGTAATCAATTCACAATCAGTTAAAATCAACTGCAAGTTGTACTTTCAAAGTTAAAAATAAAATTAATTTAATCAAACTGTTCAAGTTCTACACAATTTTGAAAAGTTCAGTGAAAATAGCTAGTTTAACTGCAATCAATTATTTCCTTATGTTAATACTGTGTTGCTGATTCAGATTACACAAATCCACAAGCTCTTTGGATTTGGTATTGGAGGTGAGAATGGAGGGGGGAGCAGAGAGATGGAGGGAAAGAAGTCTGAGGAGGTGCTTTGTTAGGGAGAAAAGGAGCAGTAGATTGTATTTGCCCTCCAGGATGATCCAGAAGCAATAGGATTTGGCTGAGGAGAGAGAAGCACAGTAGAACTTAACGTGGTTGGACCAGATTTGGAGACGTATGACTAAGTCAGTTGTGTGCCAAATGTGCTCAAGCTTGTGGTCCGAAGACATAAGGCAACAAAAGTGCGAATTGTATCGGAATTGACAGGAGTGGGAGATGATTTGTGACTTGGTGGAAACGTGGGCGTCGCCAGCGGAGTTAAGGGAGCATTCCACTTAATCTTTATATTCGTGGATCTCCTGTGAAGTTGCTACCAGGCTGTGATATTGGGCAATTAAACATTTCTCTCCCTATTGACTACTGACCTAGTATTTGCTGTGAGAAAGCAATCTAAATTGGCAAAAACAGGTAGCTTGTAAGCTCCTAAGATCAGAGGATAACTATAACTGTTGAAACATTAATGGCTCCAGATGAGCAGGAACCATCTTGAAATGAATTGAGTTGAGAAATTAGTAATTTGGTGGTAGTAAATTGAAAGCACAGTGTGCCAGTGGCTTCTGTGATTGGTGTCCTGTTCTTGGAAATTTGCCAATTTGTAATGCCAATACTTATGCTTGGGATTTTCAGTATTGTGCTGCTGTGTTTGACATGGTGTCAGTGATTATGCCAGGTATGTAAGTATTGTGACTATGGGTTGGGTTAATGTTTTGCTTCAAGTGGTGGAGCCATTGATTGAGTTGAGACGATGTGCAGCGGAACCAGGAAAGGCAAGAAAGTGGCTGAAGCAAGAATGGAAAAACAAAAGAAAATCCGGATCAGTGTATGGAATTACAGAGGTGGCACATTGGAACAGTTACAAGGTGGGAATTAGCAATGATGTAAAATTAATGAATAATTATGGACTGAAGGGGAAATAACGCAGCAGCTGGCAGGCTACTGCACACTGAAATTCATGGTATAATGCTCTTTTGCTAAAAGAGCAGCATATCCTCCAATGTAACTTGGGCAGTAACTTAGGTGACAAAAACAGCATAATTTCAATAAACTATAATAACATTGCAGCTGGTTTAAAATTCTCTCAGAATTTGTCCTTCTAAACAAAATATGATCAAAATCAATTTAGAGTACCTAGTCCATGCCGAGTGAAAACTCGAATGTTGATGGTCCAAACTTCAATGTCACCGGTTGATATAGTGATGATTTACTTATTTCAGTTGTGAGCCAATGACATTTTTTGCTTTCTTAAAAAAAAATTCTGCCTGCCTCCCTTCCTGTCTCCCTACTTTCCTTCCATGCTACCACATGGAGGTGATTTTTTAAATTTCAACTGTGAACTAATGATATTTTTTCCATTTTTTAAAAAGGTTTCTGCCTTGATCTCTGCCTCTCTTGCTCCCTGCCTCCCTTCCTCCCTTCCTTCCATGTTGCCACTTGATGGCACGGGAATAAACATTTTTCCCAATTCCAGTCTCAGATTGGCATGATGTATAAACGAAGCAGTGTGTTACAGTTCTTGGTTTTGGCGTAGTGTCACTCAGTGGCGTGAATTGGGTACTACAAAGCACAATAATATTTACTGTGGCATTAGATGTCTCGGGAGTATTTTCTGCTTATCCAAATCAAGAAAAAATCCTTGACAGGCCAATAGAATTTTGACTTCAATTTGGAGCCAAAGTTATCCAGAAAAACTTAGTGTAGTGTGACTGAGCTAGTTTTGACAATTAACCCACAGTTGGTTTGTCCTCCCTAGACCACTTGAAGGAGAAGCAGTAGTCCTCTGGTAAAATGTACTGATCTCTGGCAGCTTCTGTCAGTGGGGAGGCTTGAAATTTGAAGATTTAGAGATGTTAACCCATGGCCCATCTGCCATGTCAGAGGTCTCACAAAGTTAACTGCTGGACTGTGAGGCAATATTGTTTTGAAGAAATATGCTTTTCTAGATAACTGAAATGAAGAAATTATATGATTTGAGTTTGAAGTTCATTTGTCATATATTTGCCAGGCAGGCAATATATGCATCCCAATGATGATGTGCTGTTTTCGTTTAGTTGTTTTCTCACACACAATACACACAACAGAAGTCACTTCCCTTGAGTTTTAGTATGGTAATGTAGCATTGGTACTGTAGTTCATCATTAGTTCTCGAATCTGATCCTAGCAGATCATTGGGATATAATTTTGGAGCTCTGCTGAATGCATGTTCTGCTGTGTGTGATGCGAGTGTTGTGGAATTTTCAGTGAATTGCCACTGCAGTACTTGGCTGCATTTTATCCCATTTACAGAAAAAGGGGATTGTTACATGCTTCAAGACAGTTAGTGTTAAATGTACTGCGGCTGTGAAAGCAGCAGGCGCATATTGTTTGCAAATTAGGTGATATGAATTAAACTTTACAGATCTTGCTCCACCAATGACTCAATTGGTAAAGACAATGTATAGCTGGGCCATACAGATCAGAAGATTGCTGGTTTAGTTCCTGATCTGTGCTGTTGGCGAATTTCAAACATGTTGACTGACAGTAGGGGCTTTCAAATTAGCTTCTCTGTCTCTGGGGTACATTAAAAGATCAGCCAGGGTTGATATTTCCTAATTGCTATATGCAGTGACTTTCAGGTCTCAGGAATTACTCTACAGTACTACAACTTTTAATTCTTTTGGTGAAACGCTTAAAGCAGTCTCATAGCATCAAGTCTTAGTCCTTTAAGTATAACCAAGGGAACTGCAGCACTTCTATATAATAAAGCATGATCTCAGTAGCAGTGTTAACACAGCAGCTGTTACAGCAGCTCTAGAATAGGGAGGTGAAAATAACCAGCCAGCCAAGGTTCCTGCTGGAATGTTTAGTAGTGTGAATGTTGAGGCTAATTGTTGGGTGAGGACATGATCAGCTATGATGCTCTTCATGGACAACTAACCCACTAGCATTCACCACCTAGACAATCATAATGGATGAATATGGTAACGTAGTGGTTATGTCACTGGACTAATATTTCAGAGGCCTGGACTAATGATCCAGAGGCTCCAACCCTACCTCGCAAGCTGGGGAATTTAAGTTTAGTTAGTTAAATTCTTCTTCTTTGGCCTCCTTGACTTGAAAGACACTGGGTAAGCGCCTGGAGGTGGTCAGTGGTTTGTGGAGCAGCGCCTGGAGTGGTTATAAAGGCCAATACTAGAGTGACAGACTCTTCCACAGGTGCTGCAGATAAAGTTGGTTGTTGGGGCTGTTAGACAGTTGGCTCTCCCCTTGCGCTTCTGTCTTTTTTCCTGCCAACTGCTAAGTCTCTTCGACTTGCCACACTTTAGCCCCGGTTTATGGCTGCCCACCAGCTCTGGCGATCGCTGGCAACTGACTCCCACGACTTGTGATCAATGTTACAGGACTTCATGTCGCGTTTGCAGATGTCTTTAAAGCGGAGACATGGACGGCCGGTAGGTCTGATACCAGTGCCGAGCTCACTGTACAATGTGTCCTTGGGGATCCTGCCATCTTCCATGCGGCTCACATGGCCAAGCCATCTCAGGCGTCGCTTACTCAGTAGTGTGTATAAGCTGGGGATGTTGGCCAACCTCGAGGACTTCTGTGTTGGAGATACGGTCCTGCCACCTGATGCCAAGGATTCTGCGGAGGCAGTGAAGATGGAATGAATTGAGATGTCGCTCTTGGCTGACATACATTGTCCAGGCCTCGCTGCCATAGAGCAAGGTACTGAGGACACAGGCTTGAAACACTCGGACTTTTGTGTCCGTGTCAGTGCGCTATTTTCCCACACTCTCTTGGCCAGTCTGGACATAGCAGTGGAAGCCTTTCCCATGCACTTGTTGATTTCTGCATCTAGAGACAGGTTACTGGTGATAGTTGAGCCTAGGTAGGTGAACTCTTGAACCACTTCCAGAGCGTGGTCGCCGATATTGATGGATGGAGCATTCCTGACTGTCCCATGATGTTCGTTTTCTTGAGGCTGATGGTTAGGCCAAATTCGTTGCAGGCAGCTGCAATCCTGTCGATGAGACTCTGCAGACACTCTTCAGTGTGAGATGTTAATGCAGCATCGTCAGTAAAGAGGAGTTCCCTGATGAGGACATTCCGTACTTTGGTCTTTGCTCTTAGATGGGCAAGGTTGAACAACCTGCCATCTGATCTTGTGTGAAGGAAAATTCCTTCTTAAGACTTGAACGTGTGTGAGAGCAGCAGGGAGAAGAAAATCCCAAACAGTGTAGGTGCAAGAACATAGCCCTGTTTCACGCCACTCAGGATAGGAAAGGGGTCTGATGAGGCGCCGCTATGCTGAATTGTGCCTTTCATATTGTCATGGAATGAGGTGATGATACTTAGTAGCTTTGGTGGACATCCAATCTTTTCTAGTAGTCTGAAGAGACCACATCTGCTGACGAGGTCAAAGGCTTTAGTGAGATCAATGAAAGCAACGTAGAGGGGCATCTGTTGTTCGCGGAATTTCTCCTGTAGCTGACGAAGGGAGAACAGCATGTCAATGGTCGATCTCTCTGCTCGAAAGCCACACTGTGCCTCAGGGTAGACACGCTCGGCCAGCTTCTGGAGCCTGTTTAAAGCGACTCAAGCGAAGACTTTCCCCACTATGCTGAGCAGGGAGATTCCACGGTAGTTGTTGCAGTCACCGCGGTCACCTTTGTTTTTATGGAGGGTGATGATATTGGCATCGCGCATGTCCTGTGGTACTGCTCCCTCATCCCAGCACAGGCAAAGCAGTTCGTAGAATGCTGAGAGTATGGCAGGCTTAGCACTCTTGATTATTTCAGGGGTAATGCTGTCCTTCCCAGGGGCTTTTCCGCTGGCTAGAGAATCAATGGCATCACTGAGTTCCGATTTTGTTGGCTGTACGTCCGGCTCAACCATGACTGGCAGAGACTGGGCTGCATTGAGGGCAGTCTCAGTGACAACATTCTCCCTGGAGTACAGTTCTAGGTAGAGCTCAACCCAGCGGTCCATTTGCTTGTGTTGGTCAGTGATTGTGTCCCCTGATTTAGATTTGAGGGGGGCGATCTTCTTGATGGTTGGCCCAAAAGCGCTCTCAATGCCATCATACATTCCTCTGATACCGGTGTCTGAGGCCAGCTGAATATGACTGCTTAGGTGTTGCCAGTTGTCATTTGCGCAACGCCTGGCTGTTCTTTGTGCAGCGCTTCTGGCTGTTTTAAGTGCTACAGATGTTAACTCGCTGGGGGCTTTTATGTAGTTCAGCAGTGCAATGCGCTTAGCGGCTATGACAGGTTCCAGCTCTTCAAAATGAGATTGAAACCAGTCTGCATTCCGCTTCACACGTTTGCCATAGGTGGTCATGGCTGACTCATCGATGGCATCTCTGATGTGGGCCCACTTGGTCTCTGCATTCCTTGTGGGAGTGTTTTGAAGGGCTTTTTCAAGTGAATTTAGAAATTTTTGCAACAGCTGTGGATAAGAAATTCTGCTCGTGTTGATGCGCGGGTGGCCCTTCTGCTTGGAGTGATGCAGCTTCCTTGGTTTGAGTCTAACCTTGCTGCACACCAGGGAGTGGTCGGTGTCGCAGTCCGCACTGTGGAAGCTGCGTGTGATTTGAACACAGTTTAAGGAGGCTCGCCTTGTGACGATGAGGTCCAGCTGCTGCCAACGACGTGATCTTGGGTGCATCCAAGAAACCTGGTGACAGGGTTTAGTGTGAGAGAACGAGTTGGTGATGCAGAGGTTATGATAGGTACACAACTCAAGCAGTCTCTGTCTATTCTCATTCATCCTTCCAATGCCATAACGCCCAAGGCAGGAGGGCCATGAGTCATGGTCGGCCCCAACCCTGGCATTAAAGTCACCCAGCAGGAACAAATGTTCGGTATTGGGAATGCTACTAATGATATTATGGAGTTCCTCGTAGAACTGATCTTTATCTTCATGTGGGGAGAAGAGTCTTGGAGCATAGATGCAGAGTAGGTGTACTGGACCAGAGGTGGTGAGCAGTCGGATGGACAGTATGCATTCTGAGCCATTTGAAGGTGGCCCTATCATGCTGAGCAAAGAGTTTCTGATGGCGAAGCCCACTCCATGCTGTCTTTGTTCTTCAGGATCCCTACCCTGCCAGAAGAAGGTGTAGTCTTACTCTGTTAGAGATCCGCTCGCAGGGAGGCGTGTCTCCTGAAGTGCTGCAATGTCCACGTTGAGTCTACTGAGCTCGTTGTTAACGATGGCGGTCTTTTGAGAATCGTTGATTTGTGTAAGGTCTTCCGACAGGCCAGGACACATAGTTCTGACGTTCCAGCTTGCAAAGCGAAGGGCTGGTACCTTCTGTCCTCTTTCCGTGCTGTTTGGTGCGGTGTTGCAGTCCACTTTTCGGGCAATGACCCTGAGCTCCAAGCACCCATTGAAGCAGGTGGACTGTGGCGGGACAGAACCTTATTGACCGGGGGTTGCCCGGTTTGAGGCGGGCAGTAGCTGTCCAGTGAGGTGCGATGACCTCTCCCACCGACAAAGGCAACCCGTGGCACCCAATCTCTACGACAATTGAGCTGGACTGATAACCCGTAACTGCTGCCTTCCGTGTTGTTTCAGTCGCTGTGAGGCGACTATGGAGTGACCTCTCCATGGCGCATGCCTGGGCGAATGTATGGAGGTTGTGAGTTGCCCAAGCGTCAAAACCCCCCTCTCGGCCTTTCTGGTGGGGTCCAAAGGAGTGCAGAGCACGACATTTGGCACCAGTATGGCTGCAGGAACTGCCGGAAACATGCCAAAGGTGACACATGACCAACTACGGGGTTCCACTCCGGATTTTCTGTTAGTGTTTACTCCCTTAGCCTTGAACTCTCCCGAGACGTCCACTAGGCAGTGGGGTTGTTAGGGCGCCTGCTCAGGGATAGGTGGATGCCGGTGGGAGGAGGGGGTGCAGGGGGAAGATGGTGCGAGGGGGGAGCTGGGAAGGGGTTGGGAGGGGGAAGAGGGTGCGGGGGGGGTGAGCTGGGAGCACTGTGGGGGGGGTGGGGGTGGGTGGGGAAAAGCGGTGCAGGTCGTAAAACATTTCATGAGTTCCCACCACCGACTCCGGGAAAGCCCATCCGCGTCCTCCGGGAGGCGGGCGATAGCCTCGGGCGCCAGTACCAGCAGGAATTCGCCGACATTGCGCTGCCGATGCGCTACGCGCCACACATCTCCCGCGGGCATTTTGAAGTTGTGGCCAAGGAGCCGTTCCGCGATGGAGTCAACTGGGGCTGGGTCGTGGCTTTTTATGTGTTCGGGGTTTTTCTCAATGCTTCCCCTCTGTACTAGGTCTTATTACCCTAGGGTTCCGCTGCTCCTTCCTCTCTGCACTGGACGTACAGTAGCAGTACATCATTGTAAAAGGGACAATGGTGGGAGCTGATGAAGTGTTTTACCTGCGCCCCCGCCCCCCCCCCCCCCCAGCTCACCCCCCTCGCACCCCCTTCCCCCCACCCTTCTCGCAGCCCCTTCCCCCCACCCCCCTCGCAGCCCCTTCCCCCCACCCTCCTTGCACGCCCTTCTCCCCACCCCTCTTGCACCCCCTTCCCACTGCACCCCTCCTCCTCACACCCCCTCCCTCCCTGCACTCCCTTCCCCCACCTCCTCCCACCGGCATCCACCTACCCCTGTGTAGGGGCCCTAACAACCCCACTGCCTTGTGGGCGTCTCGGGAGAGTCCAAGGCTAAGGGAGTAAACCCTAACAGAAAATCCAGAGCGGAACCCCGAAGGCGGTCATGTGTCACCTTTGGCATGTTTCCAGCAGTTCCTGCAACCATGCTGTGCACTCCTTTGGACCCCACCAGGAAGGTCGAGAGGGGGTTTTGACGCTTGGCCAACTCACAACCTCCATACATCCGCCCAGGCATGCGCCATGGAGAGGTCACTCCATAGTCGCCTCACAGCGACCAAATCAAAGTTAGTTAAATAAAATCTGGAATAAAAGGCTAATATCAACAATGGTGACAGGAAACTACCGGGTTGTTGTAAACCCATCTGGTTTACTAATGTCCTTTAGGGAAGGAAATCTCCTTATCTGGTCTGTATGTGACTCCAGAACCACAGCAATGTGGTTGACTCTTAACTGGCCTCTCAAATGGCCCAGCAAGCCACTCCGCTGTATTCAGGAAAGTGGCTCAGTACTACCTTCATGAGGTAAATTAGGGATGCTTAATAAATACTGACCTTGCCAGTGATGCCCACGTCCCATGAATGAATTAAAACAAAAAAAAAACATTTGGACAAGTGTGTTAAAGAGCTGCCAGTACTTGATAGTGTAGCCCAGCGTTAGCCAGCCCTTTAGAAAAGAGTAGAGAATTTTGGTTTTCCTTTCCCATACATTTTGTTTTACCCAGCAAATTACCTTCGACAACAATTATGCTTCTTATCACATGGACTCAAAAAGGTATTATGTGAGGTCTGTACTTCATAAAAACAAATTATAAGCAAAGTGATAAATCTCTTGGTAACAAACACATGACACATTTGCCCTTTAAGCAAAATTTATGCTGCAGTGCCTTTGCTGAAGTGGTGTTGCAGCTGTCAGTCCTATGATTCAGCTAAAGTGATGCCAATTGACAAATAAGGGTATTTTTATATGAAAAGATGATCAGTTGTCAAGATGAGTTCTCTTTGTCAGTTTCTCAAGTATGGTCAGACACTCCAGTTTGTGTCAATATATATAACTGTTTAAGTATTGTGACAGATTCTTTATCAGAGTTTGGTGGTCTGACATGAAACCAGACAGTCGTCAGTTCATGATTGATGCCAAGCAGACCTAAAATTCTGCACCAAAGAAGCACCTTTTGCATTCACTTTAAGAAATCATTCACTCATTTTGAACATTGCCAAAAATATACAGTACCCGGAGCATAAACCTGTGTATGTTTTGCTAACTAAAATCAAGTGACTGACAAACATCAAAATGTAAAGTTGCAGCACTCTTTTACTCACTTCTGTATAAGGCAATTAAAATGCAAGATTTCCATCGAAAAATTGACTCTGATAAGACAACTGCCAACATTACAAAACCTCTATCCACCTTTAAGTTAGTTGTTATTCACTAATCTCTCGTCCTTAACGTTTCAATCAGTGTTGCTCCACTCCTCTGGCATTGTGATATATAAATGGTAACTTTATCTCCCTCCTACCTCTGATTTTAAATTCCTTCACTTTCACTTCACAGTCATTGGACTGTGACTGATTTTAATTTAAGAACAGGAGTCTGAATTAAAGTTGGTCATCAGGAGGGAAAACGGTCATTTAAACATCATGCTGGAGGAGGGGTACAGCGCAAGAGGTGACAGGTGTGTTAGCTGGTCCTGTTCCTTGGTTGGCTGGTTTCACATTTGGACACCAAATTCGAACTGTGTCTAACCAACAATTTGTAGAACTTTAGCATGACCTCTGCTTTTGTATTCTATTGCTTTATTTATAAAACCTAGAATTCACAGGGACATGGGCTATTAAAAAAAAATTCTCCACTTATCTTCCCAGTTTTAAAAATATTTGAAACTGCATAAAGTCAGAAATTCCTATTTTATCACACATCCTGCCTCAGGTTTCCCTTTAATACTGTAATTTCTGTTGGTAGGGAAACCTGTAGACCCAGGAAGTGCAACACCAAAATCATACTGATGGCATCTGTCCGTCTTGGGAGACGATTGACTGCGCCCAGGGTGTATGTCACTTCTGAATTGAACATCGTCTGTTGTGACTGTTGAAGTAGACTCATGAGTGGCAGTCCCTTCCGCAACTGGCACAGATGAAATTGAGCGAGAGCGTATAACCTGTACTGTTACTTCCTGTGTTGTGCCAACGTAAACCACAAAGCTGGAGTGTCCTATCCAGGGCGCAGGCCTGGGAAAATAGTATGGAGACCCTGAGTTGCCCAAGCATCAGAACCCTCCTTCTCAGCATTGCTAGTGTTGTCCAAAGGGAAGGGAGAAAACATTACTGTTTGGTACCAGCTCTGCTACAGGAGTTGCTGGAAAATTGCCTGATAAATGACTGGCAACCGTCTGTGGGACTCCACTCCAGATTTTCTGTTGGAGTTTACTCCCTTAGCTGCCTTCACTCCTGAGACACTCACAGGGCAGTGAGGCTATTTACCCATAGCTGTGGGTCTGGTTCATGGGCACCCAGGGCAGCACCACACGCTGGTGGGCCTGCATGCCATGCGTCAGGGAGTCCGGCCTCCTCTGAGTTCCCTCACGTTTAGCCTGGGGCCATGGAGGTACCCAGTTAACGTAAGTCGCCATGGGGAGGCTTGCTGTTGCAGAGGCAAACTACTGTCAAGGCGAGGCTTACACACTCGGCTCTCTTTTTCACAATACTTGTACTGCTAGTCAGCTGTGAGAGCTTAAAGTGAGAGGTGACAAGTAGACTAACTGGCTACGCACCACCCACTACGCTAGTGCACTGGACACATCACACCAACTGGAGACACACAGAAATAAAACCACACCATCAATATTGCACGTTATGTTCCATTTTTATGAAATTTATTTGCTAATATGACCAGATTTACAAAACTTGTTGAATGAACACACAAGTAGCAATGTGGCACATTACTGCCTTAAATATCTAATGGATCATGGTGGGCGGGGGGATGGGGGAGAGGGAATGCGATAGAGAGGATACTGTCTTTTTCTCATGTCCTTTAGTCTCAGTCCAGGAATGTAAACTAAAGCCATATTTGGCCTGCTCTACTGACGAGTTGATTCCACTGATGTGAAGCATACACTTCTAGTGATCCTAGATAGGAAAGATTTTTAGAGGGAGTTAACAAAAGAGAGTTCTGGTTCTTGAATGTCACAATGCATTATAAATTGTGAAGAAAAGTCCTTCATATGTTTTCTATTGTCATTGCACTCTTTTCATCTTTTAGTCTTCGTGGAAAATAAATTTAATAAATAAATATATGTGCTGGAAAATCTGCTTCTCTGTTATTAGAATGTTCAGCATCAAAGGAATCGAAACAAATCCAAACTATGTAGCATGTTTTTGTTAAATTTCCCGAAGTTCAATCCTAAAGTTGTAGAAGATCTTAACTTACCTTATTAGCTGTTCCATTGAAACTTGGCTGCATTAAAACCAGAGTAGAACAAAATAGCATGTTGTTCCACAGTATCACCCTTTTCTGTTACCTATTCTTGAAGAATTTCTTTGAAAGATGCTACAGGATTGGGATCAGGTTTACCACCCTTGTGCAGGCACCGCTACTTGGCTTGCCTTTAAAACAGAGAAAATGGAAAAACCATAGAATGCATTTCACTGGTTTTGTGTGATTTGATAGTTACGTATCATGACTGGACAGAGTTGAGCCTAAATACTTTTTTAAAAATAGATCAGCTACTTAATTGTTGTGACTGTCTCTGGAAGAGGTTACAAAGCACAGGAACAATGGATGGGTGGATTGGTTTTGGTACCGAAGGAACAACATCTGGATTCAGTGTGGGTGGTATAGTGGAAGTAGAAATCCTGAAATTATTAAAGAAGCATTAGATGCTGCTTTGGGGGTGACACTGCAGGGCTTATCTGGTTATATGAAGAAACATGAGTTAAACACTTCGGTACTTATTTTGTGATCATTGTCCAAGGAAGAATAGGATCTCCCAGACCTTGGCACCATATACATGATCAGATGAGCATGAATGCAGCACCAAGATCGAAGGAAAACAGAGCATCATTAATCTGGAAAGTACAATGGTGCCTTTTATACGGTAGATGCCAGTTTAACGCCTATACCTGCTTTGAAGGAGCATGAACTCCAACAGCACACTGTTGTGTTTTATAACAAATGAATCTCTGTATAAGTACTGGAATGTAAGTACAGAACTCTGTTCACCTACACCTGTATGGCAGTAAAATTTCAATTTTAGCTAACGGGTCACTGTGTTGATCTTTGATAATATTGAAAACATAAGGGACAACGAATTAAACTTTAATTTAACGTCTCATCTGAAAGATGTCATCTCAGACAATGCAGCGCATCTTCACTATTGCTTGGAGTGTCAGCCCAGATTTTTGTGCTCAAATCTCTGGAGTGGGACATAAATCCACAACTTTCTGATGCAGAAGCGAGAGTGCAACCAACTGTGCCCTGACTGGCACAGCCCATTTAACTGACTTTGAACCTTAATCCAACATTATTTTTCATTGCACTGATACAGACATGAGCATCAGTTAATCAACCTAAGCATACTGTGCTTTGGAGGTCAGACTTTAGCTCTGATTCAAACTAAGAACAACTTCAGTTTCTGTCACTGGATGCCAGACCGGAAGGGACAACTGACATCCTTCCATATCTTTTTTCTTCAAGAATTAGCAAGTATTTGGCCAAAGTATTCTTTTTTTGTCTTTTTCATGTAACGGAGCTCTGCAGAGAGAATTTCTATTTTTTTTTTCAGCGTGTGTGAGAGTTTGTGTGTATGGGGTTTTCAAAGGGAACTTTCACATTTCAATCTGTTGATGATTGCTTCGTTATTGGTTAAGTCTTGTTTTATAATAAATGATTTTGTTTATTAAAGAAACCTAGTTGGTGTATATTCTGGGGTAAAGAGTAGATCATATGATTGACTGCATCAGTAACTGGATAAACATTTAGATATATGTTGTAAAAGCAAAATACTGCAGATGCTGGAAATCTGAAATAAAAACAAGAAATGCTGGAATCACTCAGCAGGTCTGGCAGCATCTGTGGAAAGAGAAGCAGAGTTAACGTTTCGGGTCAGTGACCCTTCATCGGATATATGTTGTGATCTGTGGAGAAGTGGAACTAGAAAAGACAGTGCACTCCTCCTACCTCGGTAGTAACAGAGGTAATTTGCGCAGTTTAGTTTTCTTGGATAAGTTCACTTATTGTCAAGGGTAAAAAGCCCAAGTTTTACTAGTGTTCCCTCAAATAACCCTATATCTGAGGGGAAATTAAGTAAGCACATGAGGAAGGAAGGAGTAGAAAGTAATGCTGATAGTTAAATAAATAGGGATGGGAGGACACTTCTGTGGAGCACAAACACGGGAAAGGCCCACTTGGGCCAAATAGCCAGTTTCTGTGCTGTACATTATGTACATTATGTAATCCTATGTAAGTATTAGGAAGGCCTGGAAAAACCTTAGTGCATTAGAATTTAATGGTTCCAACTCGATACAAAGAACTTTCAGCAATTTAGCGATGCATATAAATCTGTGCAGTATTTATCCACGTGAGGCATTTGGAAGAAGGATATACAAATCTAAACTTTCTGCCTGTTCCCCAGTCAGCAAAGACATTTAAAAAATCAGTTTTATAAAAAAAAAAATTAAACATTTTAAAAATTGATAGGATTTCTCTTTAGAAAGTAACCAAAATATGAAATTTTCAATAACCTTATTTAATTATGTTTCCCCTGGCTGGGGGAAGTCTAGAACCAGGCGACAGAGTCTCAGAATAAGGAGCAGGCCATTTAGGACTGAGATGAGGAGGAATTTCTTCACTGAGGGTGGTGAATCTTTGGAATTCTGTACCCCAGAGGGCTGTGGAGGCTCAGTCGTTGAGTATGTTCAAGACTGAGATCGACAGATTTCTATTAAAAAATCAAGGGATATGGGGATAGTGCAGGAAAATGGTGTTCAAGTCGAAGATCAGCTATGATCTCATTGAATCACAGAGCAGGCTGAAAAGGCTAAATGGCCTACTCCTGCTGCTATTTTGTATGTTCTTATATAAAGTAGTTCATTTGGCCTTTTTGGGTTCCTTTCTAGCTTTTTTAATACTGTGTCTATCTGGTCACTCTTTTAGCAATTTCCCAGCAGATTTATTTTCTGGTTTTAGCCAACTGTGTGAGACCCACAGATTGGGAGACCGTACTGTGAGCACAGATCTAATAAACACAACTCTAAATTGGATTGTCCCAGATTTAGATTTATCCTGAAAGAATCAATTCTGTTCTCAGTAAGTGAGACTAGATGTAGATCTTGCAGCACAATTAGTCACATGGTTATTCTGACTAGCTGAAATGTGGTGGGTGGGAGAGGAAAGAGTGATCAAGGATCTTTTGCAGTTGGGGCTATGGAGTTATTTCACAGTACTTGACATACAAAACTGGTTCCTTTTGCTAGTCATGTAAACAAAGTGCAGAGAAACCAAACCAAACCATACTTGTAAATCAAAATTGCCGACAGATTGATATACCATGTTTGCAATTAATTTTTTTTTCTTCTCCACACTGTCAAAAATTGCAAGAGGATGCTGTTGCCTTTCCTCCAAGCAAATGCTGCTATGCAAAATACTGGTGTTAACCTTTCGGGAATTGTAGAGAGTCTTTATTTAGAATTCCTACCTAAAGTTTTAAAGGATCGCATGGCAAAATTAGTTTTTCCTTTAGAGCTCTGGCGCTTTAGACTGCTGTAAGGTATGCAGGAAAAAGCCAAACTTCCTCTACTTTTTCTTTTTCACCATCCCTCCATCCCAACCAAAAAAATGCCATGGCAAACATGCTTTTGCTAATTGCCACCTCAGGCATCACTGGAGGGGTCACTATTTCAATCTTAGAAGGCAATAGCTAATGGCATTGATTTTCATTTTCAATAACAAAATAAAACTAACTTGTATATTAACGTTTGTCCCGCAAGTTGGTGACTTTTTGCTCAGCCACACATGAAAAAATCAGTACTAAATGATTTCAGCTTCTTGTGGCTGCCTTTTGTTCAGAGAAAATCCAGCTTTATTAAAAAATTAATGAAGTTAGAGGCAGCCTCAGGCAGTATTTCTTTTCAGATTGGTTGTAAAATCAACAAGCAACCTTTCAAGTGGAAACAGTAAAGTACAATGTGGATTCATCAAGATTTCAATCGTCACTGTTTCTTTTATAAAATTGTTGGTTTTCATTTCACTTATGGTCTATTTTAGCCACGAGGATCACGTTAGAATATAGATAATTCTGCCAATTGCAGCTGGCATTTTGGTTAGTCTGAAGGATTGCAAGCCAGTTTCATACATTCATGCTATTTGGGCTACTCTAAATACTTTTTCGAGAATCCAGCATGTGAATTGAAGCAAGACGTTTCGCACTAAGTAATCTGGGTTAGAACGTTGCAAGCAAACGAAATGTCAATTTATTAACTTGATTTTTACAAAGGATTTCCACTGTGTCTATGGTACTTTAGAGAACGATTAATATTAGTCATGCCAGATACTTTCCTAGCAGGTGGAAATTCCAAGCAGGTTTACACACACAATCATTTGTTTGTGGAAAGAAGTAACCATACGTTGTTGGAAGTTTGTCCAAATTATGCACCTTAGAAATGCCGTGAACAACAGATGCCCCTCTACGTTGCTTTCATAGATCTCACCAAAGCCTTTGTCCTCGTCAACAGTGGTCTCTTCAGACTACTAGAAAAGATTGGATGTCCACCAAAGCTACTAAGTATCATCAGCTCATTCCATGACAATATGAAAGGCACAATTCAGCATAGCGGTGCCTCATCAGACCCCTTTCCTATCCTGAATCAGGGCTGTGTTCTCGCACCTACACTGTTTGGGATCTTCTACTCACTGCTGCTCTCACATGCGTTCAAGTCTTCAGAAGAAGGAATTTTCCTCCACACAAGGAATTTTCCTCCACACAACCTTGCCCATCTTAGAGCGAAGACCAATATACGGAAAGTCCTCATCAGGGATCTCCTTTATTTTATTTAGAGATACAGCACTGAAACAGGCCCTTCGGCCCACCGAGTCTGTGCCGACCAACAACCACCCATTTATACTAGCCCTACAGTAATCCCATATTCCCTACCACCTACCTACACTAGGGGCAATTTACAATGGCCAGTTTACCTATCCCCTACAAGTCTTTGGCTGTGGGAGGAAACCGGAGCATCTGGCGAAAACCCACACGGTCACAGGGAGAACTTGCAAACTCCACGCAGGCAGTACCCAGAATTGAACCCAGGTCCCTGGAGCCGTGAGGCTGCGGTGCTAACCACTGCGCCACCCTCCCGCTACCTCTCACAATTTGCTGACGATGCTGCATTAACATCCCACACAGAAGAGTGTCTGCAGAGACTCATCGACAGGATTGAGGCTGCCTGCAACGAATTTGGCCTAACCATCAGCCTCAAGAAAACGAACATCATGGGACAGGATGTCGGAAATGCTCCATCCATCAATATCGGTGACCACACTCTGGAAGTGGTTCAAGAGTTCCCCTACCTAGGCTCAACTATCACCAGTAACCTGTCTCTCGATGCAGAAATCAACAAGCGCATGGGAAAGATGTCCGCTGCTACATCCAGACTGGCCAAGAGGGTGTGGGAAAATGACGCACTGACACGGAACACAAAAGTCCGAATATTTCAAGCCTGTGTCCTCAGTACCTTGCTCTACGGCAGCGAGGCCTGGACAACATATGTCAGCCAAGAGCAAAGTCTCAACTCATTCCATCTTCGCTGCCTCTGAAGAATCCTTGGCATCAGGTGGCAGGACCGTATCTCCAATGTAGAAGTCCTGTAGCATCCCCAGCATATACACCCTACTGAGCCAGTGGTGCTTGAGATGGCTTGGCCATGTGAGCCGCATGGAAGATGGTAGGATCCCCAAGGATGCATTGTACAGCGAGCTCGTCACTGGTATCAGACCCACTGGCCGTCCATGTCTCCACTTTAAAGACGCCTGCAAACGCGACATGATGTCCTGTGACATTGACCACAAGTCGTGGGAGTCAGTTGCCAGTGAACGCCAAAGCTGGCCTCAACTACTTTCTGTGGTAACGAATTCCACAGGCTCACCACTCTCTGGGTGAAGTAATTTCTCCTCATCTCAGTCCTGAAAGGTTTACCCTGTATCCTTAGATTATGACCCCTGGTTTTGGACTTGCCCACCATCTGGAACATCCTTCCTGCATCTACCCTGTCAAGTCCTGTTGGAATTTCATAGATTTCTATGAGATCCCCCCTCACTCTTCTGCATTCCAGTGAATATCTGAACCGACTCAATCTCTCCTTATACATCAGTCCCACCATCCCAGGAATTAGTCTGGTAAAGCTTCGCTGCACCCCCTCTATAGCAAGAACATGGTTCCTCAGATAAGGCGACCAAAACTGCACACACTATTTCTGGTGTGGCCTCACCAAGGCCCTGTCTTATTGCAGCAAGAGATCCCTGCTCCTGTACTTGAATCCTCTCGCTATGAAGGCCAACATACCATTTGCCTTTTTTACCGCCTGTTGCACCTGCATGCTTACCTTCAGCGACTTGTGTACGAGAACACCCAAGTCTCTTTATATATTCCCCTCTCTGTTTATAGCCGTTCAGATAATCTGCCTTCCTGTTTTTGCTACCAAAGTGGATAATCTCACATTTGTCCACATTATACTGCATCTGCCGTGCATTTGCCCACTCACTTAACTTGTCCAAATCACCCTGAAGCCTCTCTGCATCCTCCTCACAACTCACCCTCCCACCCAGTTTTGTGTCATCTGCAAATTTGGAGGTATTACA
This sequence comes from Heterodontus francisci, assembly GCF_036365525.1. Classification (NCBI taxonomy): domain Eukaryota; kingdom Metazoa; phylum Chordata; class Chondrichthyes; order Heterodontiformes; family Heterodontidae; genus Heterodontus; species Heterodontus francisci. Next base: position 8,217,830 of record NC_090393.1, read on the forward strand.
TTTAGTTCCCTCATCTAAATCATTAATGTATATTGTGAAAAGCTGGGGTCCTATCATTGATCCCTGCGGTATCCCACTAGTCACTACCTGCCATTCGGAAAAAGATCAGTTTTTTCCTCCTCTTTGTTTCCTGTCAATTTTCTATCCATCGCAATACACTAGCCCCAATCCCATGCGCTTTAATTTTACACACTAATCTCTTATGTGGGAGTTTGTCGAAAGCCTTCTGAAAGTCCAAATAAACCACATCCACTGGCTGTCCCTCATCAACTCTATGAGTTACATCCTTGAAGAATTCTAGTAGATTTGTCAAGCATGATTTCCCTTTCATAAATCCATGCTGACTCTGTCCGATTCTACCACTGTTCTCCAAGTGCCCTGCTGTAAAATCTTTGATAATGGACACTAGAATTTTCCCCACTACCGACGTCAGGCTAACTGGTCTATAATTCCCTGTTTTCTCTCTACCTCCCTTTTTAAATAGTGGGGTTACATTAGATACCCTCCAATCTGTAGGAACTGCTCCAGAGTCTATAGAATCTTGGAAGATGACCACCAATGCATCCACTATTTCTAGGGCCACTTCGTTAAGTACTCGGGGATGTAGATTATCAGGCCCTGGCGATTTATCGGCCTTCAATCCCATCAATTTTCCCAACACCATTTCTGTACTAATACTGATTTCCTTCATTTCCTCTCTCACTAAACCCTGTGTTCCCCAACATTTCTGGTATGATATTTGTGTCCTTCTTTGTGAAGACAGAACCAAAGTATGCATTTAGTTGGTCAGCCATTTCTTTGTTCTCCATAATAAATTCCTCTGTTTCTAAGGCACTAAGGGACCTACATTTGTCTTCACCAATCTTTTTCTCTTCACATACCTATAGAAACTTTTACAGTTAGTTTTTATGTTTCATGGCTGATCATCTACCTCTATGCCAATTTCCCCATATCCCTTGATGTCATTGGTATCCAGAAATCTACCGATTTCTGTCTTGAACATGCTGAATGATTGAGCTTCCACAGCCCTCTGGGGTAGGGAATTCCAAAGATTCACAACCCTCTAAGTAAAGAAATTCCTCCTCATCTCAGTCTTAAGTGGCCTGCCCCTTACTCTGAGACTGTGTTTCCTGGTTCTAGACTCACCAGCCAAAGGAAATATCCTATCCACACTTACCCTGTTAGAATTTTGTAAGTTTCAATGAGATCACCTCTCATTCTTAGAAACTCTAGAGAATACAGACCCAGTTTCTGCAATCTCTCCTCAAAAGACAATCCCACTATCCCAGGGATTAGTTTGGTGAACCTCTGTTGCACTCCCTCTATGGCAACTATATCCTTCCTTCAATAAGGAGACCAGCACTGTACACCATACTCCAGGTGCAGTCTCACCAAGGCTGTATACAGTTGCAGCAAGACCTCTTTACTTCTGTACTCAAATCCCCTTGCACTGAAGGCCAACATACCATTTGCCTTCCTAATTGCTTGCTGCACCTGCATACGGGCTTTTAGTGACTCATGAACAAGAACACCCAGGTCCCTTTGAACATCAACACATCCCAATCTCTCACCATTAAAGAAATATTCTACCTTTCTGTTTTTTCTACCAAAGTCGATCACTTCACACTTCACATTATATTCCATCTGCCATGCTCTTGCGCATTCATTAGCCTGTCCAAATCCCCTTGATGCCTTCTTGTATCCTCCTCACAATTTACATTCCCACCTAATTTTGTAGTATTAGCAAATTTGGAAATATTACATTCTGTCCTCACATCCAAATCATTTATATAGATTGTGAACAGCTGTGTCCCAAGCGTTGATGCTTGTGGTACCACACTTGTAACAGCCTGCCCTCCTGAGAAGGACCTATTTATTCCTACTCTCTGCTTTCTGTCTGTTACCCAATTCTCAATCCATACTAATATATTACCCCCAACCCCATGTGCTCTTTTTTTTTTACTAACCTCCTGTGTGGGACCTTATCAAATGCCTTCTGAAAATCCAAATACATCACATCCACTGGTTCTCCTTTATCTATGCTACAAGTAACATCCTCAAAAAAACTCCCAACAGGTTTGTCAAACATGATTTCTCTTTCATAAATCCATTATGACTCTGTCCAATCATATCATTATTTTCCAAGTGTCCAGTTATGACATTCTTTATAATAGATTCTAACCTGTTCTCTACTTCTGATAAACTAACAGGTCAGTAGTTCTGTTTTCTCTCTCGCTCCTTTCTTAAATAGTGGAGTTACATTTGCTACTTCCCAGTCTGCAGGAATCATTTGAGAATCTATAGCCTTTTGAAAGATTACCACCAATGCATCCACTATCGTTATAGCCACCTCCTTCAATACTCTGGGATGTAGCTCATCTGGTCCAGGGGATTTATCAACTTTCAATCCAATTAATTTTCGAGTACCACCTCTTTATTGATACTAATTTCTTGCAGTTCCTCATTTTTACAAGTCCCTTGCTTCCTTAGTATTTCTGGGAGATTTTCTATATCTTCCTCTGTGAAGACAGACACAAAGTAATTGTTTAGTGTCTCCACCATTTTCCCATTCTCCATCGGAAGTCCTCCTGTCTCCGCCTGTAATCGTCTCACATTTGTCTTTGCTAATCTTTTCCTTTTCACATACCTAAAGAAGCTTTTGTACTTCACCTTTATGTTTCCCGCTAGCTGGTATTCATATTTTCTTTTCCCTTTCTTTATCAGTTTCTTGGCCCTCCTTTGCTGGATTCTAAATTGTTCCCAATCCTGGGGTTTACCACTTTTTCTGGCGACCTTCTAAGCCACTTCCTTTGATCTAATGCAATCTTTAATTTCTTTTGTTAGCCATGGTTGATTCACCTTTCCTGCTAGGTTTTTGTGTCCTAGAGGAATGTATATTTGTTTTACACTGGTAGGTACTTGAATACTGTACAGCAGTCTCTGTAAAAGATACATAAAGGTATGCCAGTGTTGTTTTTCTTCAGTCATCCTGATTAACTCCATCATTGCTATATAGATTGCTGCTAACACAATCATTTCAACCACTTAGTTGTCCCTATTGATCATCCCAAATGCATATGTTTGTTAGAATCAAAAATATGGGCTTCTCTGATATACTTCATACAGAGCCAAAAGAATAAAAACAAATTTCCTAGTATATGGTAGCAAAGTAATCTTCAAGATGGTATCTTTCTTAAACAACTCTGTATTTGAGCTAAGAAATGCAATCCAGGGAGAACACCATGAGGTAAAGATAAGCATACCTTATTTTATGCATCGTGCCAAACACAATTTAAAATTGCTGTCTTCCTGCTCTTCCAGCAATTGCTCCATCTGAATCCTTGCCAGTGGTATTTCTTGCAACTTGTATATTATTTATTTCTAGCCCTCTTCCATCCTCCCTGCACAATTATTCACTCTCATTCATTACTCCATCCTGTTTGATCATTACGTTGATCATAGAGTTTTATGCTTTTGACTACCAAGTAAGATTCCTGGTCTTGATGGTATCTGCCTGTCATAGAGTTATACAGCACAGAAACAGGCCCTTCGGTCCATCGTGTCTGTACCAGCCATCAAGCACCTAACTATTCTAATCCCATTTTCCAGCACTTGGCCCATAGCCTTGTATGCTATGGTATTTCAAGTGCTCATCTAAATACTACTTAAATGTTGTGAGGGTTCCTGCCTCTACCACCCCTTCAGGCAGTGCGTTCCAGATTCCAACCACCCTCTGTCCTAAGAATTGTGCTTCTGAATTTGCCCCTGTCCTATGATGGTTCCTGTCTCTAGTTACTGTTTTACCTTTCTTTCCCTCCGGAATTAGTTAGGCTGTGGCTCAGTTGGTAGCTTGAGATTTGAGCACAAAAATCTAAACTGACACTCCAGGGTAGTACTGAGGGAGTGCTACACTGTCTTTCAACTGAGACATTAAACTGAGGCCCTGTCTGCACTCAGGTGGACTTAAAATCGTGCCGTAGGATTTTTTTTGAAGAGCAGGGGTGTATATCCTGGCCTCTATTTATTCCACAACCTCCATCACTTACAAAAAAGAAATGGATTATTTAGTCATTATCTATCTGTGGAATCTTGTGCACAAATTGGCTGCTGTGTTCCTACATTACAACAGTGACTACCCTTCAAAAATAGCTCTGACTGTAAAGCACTTGGGGATGTCCTGAGGTTGTGAAAGGCACTATATAAATGCAAGTTCTTTCTTTGGAAATTTCTTCATGTTTACTCAATTCTTAGAAAGGTGCTGCCACTCTTTTTGTGGCCACTGTCCTATTGTCTTTATTTCAAAAGCTACTGTTAATTCTGAAATTATGCATGATCTGGGACATGTTAGCCAAATCCATGATCACCATTTATGGTTTCAGCATAGCTACTCCATTGATCATCTAGTTGTATGTGCTGTTTACCTCTGGAATTCTGTCGTTAAACATTTGGGTGAATCATCCATCATTGCTTTCAACACCTTCATACTCTCTAGTGCATTTCAACACAAGTTATTGTTGGGCCTCCTGCCAATCTATGTTCATGGCTATCTACTTTTCCTGTTGCCTAACCCATAAGTACGATAGTTGATGATTTATCCCCTGGTTCCATTAACTTAGGAGAATTCCAAGCTTTGATGCACCCTATTCCTACTTACTAACAATGACCCCTTCACCTATTTTGCAACCCTATCCATCTTTTTTTTTTAAAACTGATGATTCTTTTCTACAATTATCACTTCCTTCAGATCACACACCCTCAGTGCTTAAAATATTCAATCATCTCAAACCGCAATGGCTGAATCACTATATTTTAATCTTCTCCATGTTTTTCAATGGAGAAATGAAACTCTTGTTTCGTCAAAGATAAATTTCTTCCTGTCTCTTGAAAACCCAACCAACTGTTACCTTTATCCTTCATCTGTTGGCATTCTTGGTATCGCTTTTTTTTTGTCAAGTGCAATTCCAACGCTTCCTTCCTAAACCTGCCTCCGAGAAGCTTGGTTTTCTCCCATATCAAACACTGGTTTTTCCCTTGGAACTCTTAACTTTCTGTAAAATTAAAGTCTGTTTGAAACCTGACCTGTGCTCCAATATCTGAGAAGACCATTCTTGCACTTTTGGATATGATATTTCAAAAAAAACCTTGGCTGATAGCCGATCACTTTCACCTTCCAGTCTTAAACAGGCATCAACTTGTATTTATTGATAATTACATTATTATTTCATATTTTAGTCCGCGACATGTAGCAAAACATCTTCCATTAGGCTTTTGATTTTTTTTTAATGTAGGAATGTTGTGTCTTCTAAAATAACTGGAGTTGTTGGCTTCTCCCTGTTAGGCCGGCTCGCTTCGTGATCAAGGAATCCTGTAGCACAGGTTTGTGTAAGAGAGAATTTCCTTTCATTTTGACCTCTGGCAGAACTCTTCCAACCACGATGAGTGAGTTGGGAGGACAGACAACACTGGAAGTTAAATTCACAACCTGCTGATCCTCCCAGCAAAATAATTTTTTAAGCAGTCAATCAAATAAAATTTGAAACATGTCTTCAGCCTGAAGATATTCGCTGACCCCAGATTATAATTGGTCTGCGTCTCTTTTACTGTTCACAGCTGCTGTGCCTAATAGCTTAAGAATTCTCCGAGATAGATCCAGTACAATTCATTGTCATATGAACTGAATCATGTTTACCATCTAAATGAGGCTTCAGAAATGCATTTCAACATGTCCTCTTCATGGTTAGAGTTTTGTGGTCCTTTTTCAGGTTGAGTGGTTTCACCGTATGCTGAACTTTGTATATAATCTGTAGGAGTATTTAAACATTATTTGTTTACAGTCTCTTTTGTTTATTGAAGTAGCTGATGGGTGGGTTCTTGCTTCCCCTTGCGTATTCATAATGTTCCTGGCCACTTTACCTCTAATAGCCCAGTGTAATTTTTCTTATGCTTGCAATCTCTTGGGAGAGAATGCTGAGTTTTCTGTAACAAATTTATTTCTGCCTTTTGGAATGGAGCCTATGGAAAAAAGAATCAAATCCTGCATTTGGGTGCCATTTAGCACTTCAACTATCCATTCACTGAAGCATGATGAGTTGGTGCACTGAATTTTGACTAGTGTATTGGCTTCAAATGCAGGAAGATGTACAGTGAAAAGTTGGCATATTTATAGAAAATAAATTGCATTTTGCTTGTCAATTGGTTATAGGTAAGTCACAGATATGGGAGTCTTGTGTTGCTCAGTAAGCACATTTTGAGCATTTATGAATGGTTTCATTGAACTATCAGAGCTTTAATTGATTGGGAGGTTGATTTTGTGTGCCATAACACATGCAAACTAACTTATAATGAAGGAGTATATTAATGGACCCAACAATGCTGCCCATTCATTGCAAGTATGAATATTGAAATCACCATGGCAGTGAAGTCTGCAAAAGCCATTTAAGAAACAAACGGCATGAAGGAAGTTTTAAGTTCTATGCACCAAGATTAGCTCGGTGTCCCTATTTCATCTTTAAATTTGTGTTAATTAGTTTTCATGAACCACTAATAAGAGTTTAACAAGGGGCTTTCAGAGATTTATTTTTGAATAATTTTCTGTTAAGTAAGGGTTTTAATTCATGAGGAACAATAAAGCCTTCTGCTGTACACTTGAAGAGTCATTCACACAGACAGGGCTGTCAAAAAGATTTATAGCAAGTAGCTAGCCATTTGTAAAATGTTTTTGTAATATATCCTTAAAATTTGGATTGAATAAAACTGTACAATCAGTGGCTTGCTCCCTCAGTAGTTTTAATACTACAGTAGCTGCTTAGTGATGTGGTTGTGGTTTTGTGTTTCAAGCAGTGACTGGCACTAAGTTGGACTATTTGTGTACAATGAGGTTGTTAGTTCTCAAGCATTTTGCTTAACAGTGCACCCCACTTAAAGGGATTGGAATAACCCACTGTGTCTCCCCTTGAATTCATTGCACTTCTTGTAGTGGCACAGAATTTGGAATAGCCGTGTTCATTTGTCAACTGAGGATAATTTTTTAATCTCTGTCTTCACTGTTAAGGAGTTGAATGATATTGGGCACTTCACAAAAGAGAGGAGAAACTGAGGGGAGCGGCCAGTCTATATTGCTCAAGCATTGCCTACCTTCTGATTAAGTTGCTGTGTCTCTGGTGTCCAAGATGATACGATGCCATCTGAAGATATTATGGTTACACGTTACAGGGTGAAATGGGAGAATGTATGCTGTTTGAAATGGGAGAATTTATACGCTGTTTGAAATGGACAGCAATTGTTTCTCTGTTTAGAATTGGCCATCATATCCTCACCTTTTACAACAGGATGTAATGATGGCTAATGAAGAGAAATTATGGTACAGAAGGAGGCCGTTGGGCCCATCGAGTCCAGGCCGGCATTCCAAAAGGAGTAATTTTTCTTTTCCAATTTATGCTGCAAAATGGATCATTGCTCAGGAGTGAGGTCATCAACTTTGCAAGAGAGAAACTGGCCTTGACCATGTCAGTGTACATTTTGATGCAGACTGTGCCACAATGCAACTTGATTGTTGTCAGTGCCAGCAATTCAGAACTGTGGAGCCAAAGAGTGAGTTAATGTGGATTGAGTTAATGCAGTCTAGCATTGTTTTTCTCTGTATATAACAGAGGATTTACAAAAGCAGACTTTTGCGATATGCACTATTTTCCCACCAACATGTTCATGTGAACAGTTGTCTGATAGAGTACAAATGGTAGTGTGTAGCGTACAATAATTTTCATCTACGTATAATGATTGTAGCTGATACTATGGAACCGAAGTTGTCAATTGCTTCAATAAAACCAGATGTGTAAAAAAAAAAAGTATTTTAAGCATCTATAAATTGGTGTTCCAGAAATCTCCTGAAATGAAAGGCTGTTTTAGTTTTTAGTTTTAGAGATACAGCACTGAAACAGGCCCTTCGGCCCACCGAGTCTGTGCCGACCATCAACCACCCATTTATACTGTGTTTTGATGCTTAATGTGGTGTCTCCTAATATTTTGGTTCTGTACAGAATAGTTTGGATTTCTCAATGGATAAAAAGCTTCCTCTGCCTATAGTTTAAAGCATGTGAATATATTGTTTGAAAAGTTGTCAAAACAGCTTGCTGCAAGTCAGAGAACATAGTTCTTGCATTTAACAATATTTTGGAGATAGTGATGCAAACTTCTAAGAGTTTGAGAAGAGGGGACTCACAATACTGTACTTGTTAGCAGATTCTCCATGATAGAGCTACAGTATCTGTCTTGAGTTTGTTCAATTTTGCTACATCTCAGAGTTTATTTACTTGCAGCCTAGCCAGTATCATCTCATAATGATGCCTGAGTTCAAATGTGTTAATGTATGCAGAATCTGCTGTGATTAATTACAACATGATGTATTCAAAAATGTGTTTTGTTTTGAAATTTCTGAGCTTTTAAACTTGTATTGAAGGACCCATGATTGCTCAGTGGTTGATGCACACCCAACATAGTACTGAGCTATGGACTCGGAAGATGTGGGCTCAATTAACTGATCTTAGCCAGGGCAGCTGATCTTAGCATTCCACAGGTGGGACGGGGAGGGGATAAAAAAAAAATCAAGGATTCTAATATTTGATCATTCTGTCATGGTTACTGCTATAACACGCATAGACGTTAACAAGACAGAATCCGGGTGGGCTATGATGTCTTAGATGATTTAATAGCTTGCAGGTACTATCTAAATTTATGCATGAAGAAATATCACTTAGGCAAAGTATTGTAAGGTTGCCAGTGTATGTGAAAAAGTACCCAGGTAACCATCACCTTCAAGAGAAGTGGGTGGGGGGAGGAAGGGGGAGGGAGTGCATAAAGGGAGGACAAACTTATACGTTGTGTTTTAATACCTGAAAAAAAACTTTTGATTTGTTTTCTCAATTACTATTTTCATTATTACTTCAGAAGGACCTTACACTAAGACCACAAGAACGAAACGAAAAGTGGGAGAAGCAAGTTGGGAAGAAACCACGGCAGGTGGCAAATGGCATGTTGGCAGAGCCAAGTGAAAATGGGCATGAGAATGGAAATGGTACCTTTGACAGAGAACGAGATCAGGGAAGGGATCGAACAAAGAAAAAAGTTCCACTGAAGAACTCTACACAGGTCTGTGACGTGTACAACTTTCATTTATATGTATGTAACTATGAGAAGGCACTTTGGTTTTAATGGCAAAGTTTGTACATGAATATGGGATCTACGTCACAAGATTTTTAATCACTCTTGTTTGTACCTTCTGAACTAGTATTTTGTGTACTCATTCCCATTGTAATGAGGGACCAGCCTTGGTACAGATATTGGTCAGTTTTGGTTTGTTGTGTCCTGATCCAAATCCATAACATTCTGAGACATATCTAAGCCATTAAAAGTGATGTTGGTGACAGAAATGGCGATTTGAAATGTTCCCAGATAAGCCAGCCAAGTTCCAGTGGACAAGGCTTTTTGGTCTACTGTTGCACTGAACCTTACATTGCACAATGTTCATAATAACTGCTTTTGTAACCTTCGTTCATTGGCTATTATAAGTTACATTTACATAAAGAAACTGCATTTTTCTTGTTCAAGATGTAGTGCAGTAGATGAAACATAAGGCAGAGAACTTGAGGCAGCGATTGCATCGTTTTGACACTTAATATTTTCAGATTCTAGCCAGTGCTGGTTGTTGTCTCTTTGCACTTAAATACTGTTTGATTTATACTCTTTCTAGTTCCTTTTTGCTGTATTTTCCTCCAACAGAATAAACTGTCAGTCTGGAACCCTGTTTTACTGAAAATCTGTTACTATGGTTGGCAAGAGGTGGCTGTTTTAGTAGCTTGACGTTCATTGCGCAAGTTTCTTTGTGTTAATTTGGGACAGCATATGGCAGGAAATCAGCGGAAAACCACACGGGAAGTGTAATGCACAAACCAGATAAGCAAATTATCAGAACTTCCTTTGTCAACATATTCTTGTGAGCTTCGGAAGTTAGAGTAAACATTGAACTAGAGATTCAGAAAATAGAATCACATGTACATAACTATATTTCAACTGACTGTACTGAGTAGTTTATAATTGATAAATAGTGTGAAAATTGACATGCTAAGAGTGATGTAAGTTTTAATAAGGACGCTGTTTCATTCACTTGATGTTTCATTCAGAATATTGGCTTTGAGACGAAGTATGTTCTTGCTTTTCATTGAATCAAGGACGTCAAACCATGTACAAGTTATCTTTCCCATGACCATCAAAGGGGAAAAATTGACATTCTTCTTCCTCAGCTCTGGATTAGTGAAGAAAATGAAAGCATATCCAATGAGACAGGTCCTTTTAAAGAAAAAACAATACAAATTATGCTTTTGGAGATCTTTGAGATTAGCTTTGGCTAAATAGTGTACTGTATAAAATGGCACAGCACATACACAAGGGCACAAATTGGCAAAGTGCCAACCTAGGCATGTGTGGCATTGGTGTTAAATTCCAAACTGAATATTGGCTGAAGTTCATTGGTTTGTTTTTATTTTAAACAATGTGTATTTGATTAGTTTAGAAGTTGTATTCATTCCTATGTGAAAACACTTCAACAGATCAACTACATTTTTTACACATTTATACAATTGATCTGCTCTGGTTTTGACCCGAGCTTGTTTTGGTGCCGTAGTATTCTCGGGGGCACAGAATTATATTCGCTTGACACGGCCACCTATGTGTTTGACATTTTTCTGCTGATCAAAAATTGACCTCGCTTACATCTATGCTGTTAAGTTCCAGGATTTCAATTAGCAGAAAAATCAACCTTTAAAGGTGTTTCTCAGCCAATGAAAACATTTTTTTTTTAATTTAACACCTAACTTACAAATTGGCTGGTAGAAACCAGAGACGAAGTACAATAAAGGAAGTGAAATTTTTGGAGTTGGACAAAATAAATGAGGTTGAATTAGGTAAAAAGAAATAAAATTGATTTTAAAATATCAGTAGAACAGCAAAAAAGGAAACCAGGCATTATTGGAATGTTTACTTTTTTTTGTATTTTGTTTTTTCTTTTACAACAACCCCCCCCCCAACCCCACCCCCCACTCCATCACTCGCCATTAGAATTCCAGAAGGCACTAACCTTTGTGGGGATACTGGTTCTGTGCAAACAACCAATCTTCTATTCGTTATTGAGTGGCAGCTCTATATGCTGTTAGTCCAACAAATGAGCATTGACAGCCAAAATAACACTGATCCTGTGGTCACTTGTACTTTCTAGCCAGGGTAGCGAATAGGAGTGGGAGCTTTGAATTACTTGTCTCCTTCATTCCCACAAACACACTGATGCGAAGACTAATTCTGATGCCTAAAGTTTTTTACCGAGCTGTCATTTATCAACTCAGCATAGAAATGCTGATTTCTGTAGTCTAGGATTAATATTAGAGCAATAAGGATGCTCTCTACATTTGAGCAGCTTTATTACTATAAAATTAGTTCTTGTCTCAACATTACATTGTGTTACGACCGACTGCTCCTGTCAAAACCCCCAATCAAAATATACGATTCTGATCGTGGTGGGAGAGACGCACTGATAATTCAATCCCGTCACGCCACAGATCGCCTAACATATCATTTAAAGCTTGCCAAATTAAAGAAAGACCCAACCAAATTGTACCATCTATTAACCCCCGAATGAGGCTAACCAAACCAGGTGTCTTTAAATCAACAAATTAACTCTTTAATTAGAAGAACTAAATTCTTAAACACTATGAAGATATAAACAGCATTTAAAATAGAAAAAATTAGAGTCCTTGCAAATTTACAGTCCAATGTTGCTTGAAGTCCTCACAGAATGTTGCTCTAAGTCCTCGCAGCTGTCCGATGGGAAAAAAACTCTTCCACGTAGAACAATCTGTAGTCTAACTTCAGCAGTAGGTGATGCTTCCTTCTTCGGCAATGAATTTCAACAATTAACAACTTGCAAACACTTTCAACAGAATCAATCTGACTTTAGAGGGATAAAAGATTGTCACAGTCTAACTTCCCTTTCTTCAATTTAAATTACCAGAGATCTCTGTTTTGTCTTGATGTTTTAGAATTTTGAGAGATATTAAACTGACTAAAATCCTCTTCCTTCAGTTTAAATGGTTGAGAGCTGTTTTTCAGGTGTCTGAACACCACTGCTGTCTGTGTCCTCTGTGTTCTGTTAGCACAAACTGTCTTCAACCAAAGCCTGTTCAAAACTGAATTGTAACAAATGTATCGCATTAGTCTCACTCCCTCCCAGTGGCTGTTTCCATGGTTATTGAGAATGCACCCTTTGAATCGCAGTCTCCAAATGGCTGTTTCTAGGGCAACGAAAATGCACCTTCCTAAAACTCCTGAGGTTTGCTGGTTCTTAAAACAATACTGATCCTCTGCAAGCCTTAAAGGCAAACCGCATATTCCGAATAAAAACTACAGGACCATGACAATTGTGAGACCTGGAAGTTAGTCAGCTCAGAGAAGAATTTTCCTGGACTAGGCAGCAGTTTAAATGCTAACCCATACAATGCCACTTGCAGTCATTACTGTTGTTTGGTGCTGTTAAGCAAGGTATAGTTGAAAATTTTTTGTTACCTATGCCTAAATGGATTCTGTTGTAGGTTTATCATGGGAAAGTCTCTCTCAATGTGAATCTTAATTCCTAAGGCATTTCAAGCAATGCTTGTTGTACCAATTCAATTATAATGACTATGTGCCCTGAGAACTCTGGTACATCATGTACACGCATGCACATAGATTATGATAATCATTGTGTCCTATTGCATTTTTGAGCTTTTAAACTAGATATTTGGTTCGGAATCAGTGTTGCAGACCATTCCTGTATGTTCCCTGTGTGAGTTGGCTTTCCCAGTATCCAGGTAATTGTAATGAGCCCAGGGATTGAGCTCAGAAACCTTGTCATTGCAAATTGAGCTTACTAGGTATTAAATGTTGCCATGAGGGTTCCTCAAAAAAAAAACTTTTATACTGTGCCTTCACAACCTCAGCATGTCCCACAGCACTTTACAACCAATGAAGTACTGTTCAAGTGTAGTCACTGTTGTATTGTAGGGAGGCATGGCTGCAGGAGTGAGATAAATTGCCAGTGATTTGTTTTTTAGTGTTGTTGATTGAGGGATAAATATTGGCCAGGACACCAGGGAGAACTTGCCCCTCTTCCTCTAGCCCACAGGGCCTAATGTTAGTTGTATATCAGTTGTTTAATTGTATGCAGATGGAGGGTGTTAACTGGGGTCTTAATCGAGCACTTATAAGGAGACTCTGTCTGAGACTCTGAGACTGGTGGAGGGTTTTTGAGTGAAGAGCCACCTGTTTGTAATCCTTTTACTCTGTACAATAAATGTGAAACAGTAGAGATAGGCTCCAGCATTATCCTTCCACAACAAGCTTTCTGGAATTTAACACCAAACTTCCTCGAAAGTTTCCCCTGCCCTAGCCCTGATCTCGCATCTTTGTCTAGTTTCTCTCCTTTCTCCCCTCATGCCCTCTGTGAGTTCATCTTGTCCATAAGACCCATCTCCTGCTCCCTCGACTCGATTCTGATGAAACTGCTGACTGCCCAGCTTTCCTTCCTGGCCCCTATGTTAGCTGATATTGTTAACAGTTCTATCTGCTCAGGTACAGTACCCCTTCCCTTCAAATTTGCCTTCAGTTCCCCAATCCTCTAAAAACTAACCATTGTTCCCCCTATCCTTGCAAACTATATGCTCCATCTCTAACCTCCCTTTCCTCTCCAAATTCCATGAACTTGCTGTTGCCTCCCAAATTCATTGCCATACTTCCCAGAATTCCATGTTTGAATCCCTTCAACTGCTTTCCCACCCTGTTACAGTGCCGAAACAGCTATCAAAGTCACAAATGACATCCGATTTGACTGTGACAAAGATAAACTATCTCTCCTTGTCCTTCTTGACCTGTCTGCAGCTTTTGACACTGTCCTTCTCTGTTGTTCAGCTGGGTGGGACTGCGTTTACCTAGTTCCATTCTTATCTATCCAATTGCAGGCAGAGAATCACTTGCATTGGCTTCTCTTCTGCTCCTGCAGTGTTGCCTGTCTAGTCCACCAAGGATCGATCTTTGGATCTGTCTTATTTCTCATCTACCCTTTCAGCGACATCATCTGAAAACAAAATGTCAGTTTCCACATGTATGCTGATGACACCCAGCTCTATCTCGCCACCACCTCTCTCAAACCTACCACTGTCACTAAATTATCTGACTGTTTGTCCGACATCCAGTACTGGTTGAGCAGAAATTACCACCATCTAAATATCAGGAAGACTGAAGCCATTGCCTTTGGTCCCCAACATAAACTTCGCTTTCTGATGAAAGGTCACAGACCTGAAACATTAATCCTGTTTCTCTCTCCACAGATGCTGCCTGACCTGAGTATTTCCAGCATGTTCTGTTTTTTTTTATTCATTCATGGGATGTGGGCGTCACTGGCCAGGCCAGCATTTATTGCCCATCCCTAATTACCCTTGAAAAGGTGGTGGTGAGCTGCCTTCTTGAACCGCTGCAGTCCATTTGGGGTAGGTATACCCACAGTGCTGTTAGGAAGGGAGTTCCAGGATTTTGACCCAGGGACAGTGAAGGAACAGCGATATAGTTCCAAGTCAGGATGGTGTGTAACTTTGAGGGGAACTTGCAGGTGGTGGTGTTCCCATGTATTTGCTGCCCTTGTCCTTCTAGTTGGTAGAGGTTGCAGGTTGGGAAGGTGCTGTCTAAGGAGCCTTGGTGCATTGCTGCAGCGCATCTTGTAGATGGTACACACTGCTGCCACTGTGCGTCGGTGGTGGAGGGAGTGAATGTTTGTAGATGGGGTGCCAATCAAGCGGGCTGCTTTATCCTGGATGGTGTCGAGCTTCTTGAGTGTTGTTGGAGCTGCACCCATCCAGGCAAGTGGAGAGTATTCCATCACACTCCTGACTTGTGCCTTGTAGATGGTGGACAGGCTTTGGAGAGTCAGAGAGGTGAGTTACTCGCCTCAGGATTCCTAGCCTCTGACCTGCTCTTGTAGCCACGGTATTTAAATGGCTACTCCAGTTCAGTTTCTGGTCAATGGTAGCCCCTAGGATGTTGATAGTGGAGGATTCAGCGATGTTAATGCAGTTGAATGTCAATGGGAGATGGTTAGATTCTCTCTTGTTGGAGATGGTCATTGCCTGGCACTTGTGTGGCGCGAATGTTACTTGCCACTTATCAGCCCGAGCCTGGATATTGTCCAGGTCTTGCTGCATTTCTACACTGGCTGCTTCAGTATCTGAGGAGTCACGAATGGTGCTGAACATTGTGCAATCATCAGCGAACATCCCCACTTCTGACCTTATGATTGAAGGAAGCTCATTGATGAAGCAGCTGAAGATGGTTGGGCCTAGGACACTACCCTGAGGAGCTCCTGCAGTGATGTCCTGGCGCTCAGATGATTGACCTCCAACAACCACAACCATCTTCCTTTCAGCTACATATGATTCCAGCCAGCGGAGTGTTTTCCCCCTGACTCCCATTGACCTCAGTTTTGCTAGGGCTCCTTGATGCCATACTCGGTCAAATGCTGCCTTGATATCAAGGGCGTTCACTCTCATCTCACCGCTTGAGTTCAGCTCTTTTGTCCATGTTTGAACCAAGGCTGTAATGAGGTCAGGAGCTGAGTGGCCCTGGCGGAACCCAAACTGAGCGTCACTGAGCAGGTTATTGCTAAACATATGCCACTTGATGGCACTGTTGATGACACCTTCCATCACTTTACTGATGATTGAGAGAAGGCTGATGGGGTGGTAATTGGCCGGGTTGGACTTGTCCTGCTTTTTGTGTACAGGACATACCTGGGAAATTTCCACATTACTGGGTAGATACCAGTGTTGTAGCTATACTGGAACAGCTTGGCTAGGGGCGCGGCACGTTCTGGAGCACAGGTCTTCAGTACTATTGCCGGAATATTGTCAGGGCCCATAGCTTTTGTAGTATCTAGTGCCTTCAGTCGTTTCTTGATATCACGCGCAGTGAATCAAATTGGCTGAAGTCTGGCATCTGTGATGCTGGGGGCTTCAAGAGGAGGCCGAGATGGATCATCAACTCGGCACTTCTGGCTGAAGATTATTCGCACTGGTGTACTGGGCTCCCCCATCATTGAGGATGGGGATATTTGTGGAGGAACCTCTTCCAGTTAGTTGTTTAATTGTCCACCACCATTCACGGCTGGATGTGGCAGGACTGCAGAGCTTAGATCTGATCCGTTGGTTATGGGATCGCTTAGTTCTGTCTATCACATGCTGCTTACGCAGTTTGACATGCAAGTAGTCCTGTGTTGTAGCTTCACCAGGTTGACACTTCATTTTGAGGTATGCCTGGTGCTGCTCCTGGCATGCCCTCCTGCACTCTTCATTGAACCAGGGTTGGTCTTCTGGCTTGATGGTAATGGTAGAGTGGGGGATATGCCAGGCCATGAGGTTACAGATTGTGGTTGAGTACAATTCTGCTGCTGCTGATGGCCCACAGCGCCTCATGGATGCCCAGTTTTGCATTGCTAGATCTGTTCGAAATCTATCCCATTTAGCACGGCGATCGTGCCACACAACACGATGGACGGTATCCTCAATGTGAAGGCGGGACTTCGTCTCCACAAGGACTGTGCGGTGGTCACTCCTACCAATACTGTCATGGACAGAACCATCTGTGGCAGGCAGATTGGTGAGGACGAGGTCAAATATGTTTTTCCCTCGTGTTGGTTCCCCCACCACCTGCCGCAGACCCAGTCTAACAGCTATGTCCTTTAGGACTCGGCCTGCTTGGTCAGTAGTGGTGCTACCGAGCCACTCTTGGTGATGGACGTTGAAGTCCCCCACCCAGAGTACATTTTGTGCCCTTGCCACCCTCAGTGCTTCCTCCAAGTGCTGTTCAACGTGGAGGAGTACTGAGTCATCAGTTGAGGGAGGGTGGTCGGTGGTAATCAGTAGGAGGTTACCTTGCCCATTTTTGACCTGATGCCATGAGACTTCATGGGGTCCGGAGTCGATGTTGAGGACTCCCAGGGCAACTCCCTCCCTACTGTATACCACTGTGCCACCACCTCTGCTGGGTCTGTCCTGCCGGTGGGACAGGACATACCCGTGGATGGTGATGGCAGTGTCTGGGACATTTAAAAATGTTCTGATGATTTGTCTTCCCAACCCATTTCTCTGTATCAGGTTTGAGTCAGCCATTGGATAGTTGTCCCTTTGACCCTCATTGTCCGCTGCTTTGATCGAACTTTTTGATACCACGTTCGGTCAAATGCTGCCTGGATGTCAAGGACAGGTATTCTTTTCTCTGGCATTTCAATCTTTTTCTGGATAAAGGCTGTGTTGAAGTCAGGAGAAGAGTGGTCCTTTTGGCACCCAAACTTAGTGTCGGTGAGCATGTTATTAATGAGTATTTGTAGCTTTATGTCATTGTTGATCACTGCTTCCACCAGCTTGATGATTGTGAGGAGCATGGCAATTGTCTGAGTTAGATTTGACCTATTTTCCATGAATAGGACATAACTATGCAATCTTCCACATTAATATAGAAACATAAAAAACCTAGAAAATTAACAGCAGAGGAGGCAATTTCATCATGTCTGTGTCAGCCGAGAAAGAGCTATCCAGCCTAATCCCACTTTCCAGCTCTTAGTCTGTAGCCCTGTAAGATATGGCACTTCAAGTGCATATCCAAGAATTCTTTCAACGCGATGAGGGTTTCTGCCTCCACCACCCTTTCAGGTAGCGAGCTCCAGACTTCCAGTGCTCTCCAGGTGGTTGGGCAGGTGCTGGTGTCATAGCTGCATTGGAATAGTGGTTAGTTCTCGTACTGAGGCGTTCAGCATGACAGCCACAATGGTGTTTCAAAGAACAGCTCATTGACATAAAAGGCAGAGGCTGCGAATGTTGCGTAGGTATGTAAGAATCTCAAATCTCTCATCAGATATACACTATCTGGAAAGTTCATCATGCTTATCTGTTGTTTTAAATGAACATTGTGCTGTTAACTGCAGCAGCATACAGTATCTTTGTTTTTTATTCATTTAAAACTAACATTCCAATCCATTGAAACAGATTTGCTATGCATTTGCAGATGCAATAAATACCCCTTTGGCAAAAACTTTAAAAAAAATACTGGGTTTTCTTTGAGGAAGTTTGGTGACAGACCAATAATATGCAGTTGTTGGGTCTGAGCTTGTAACTATGACTACAGCATCTTGAAGTTCTTAGTGACATCCCATTCCCCAAAAGTCCCTAATTTTACAGCTCCTGTGACGTGCTTCACTCTTCCTCTTCTACTTTACAATGATGAGCAGTTACACACTGCCTGAAGGGGTGGTCGAGGTAGGAATCCTCACAACATTTAAGGAGTAGTTAGATGAGCACTTGATGAGCATACAAGGCTACGGGCCAAGTGCTTGAAAATGGGATTAGAATAGATAGGCTTGATGGCTGGCGCGGACACGGTGTGCTGAAGGGCCTGTTTCTGTGCTGTATAACTCTGAGTCTGACTCTAATGCTGGTATGTGCTGAGGGATGTGGAGACCTAATTGCACCAGTGGAAGTGTAGGAGATTTACTTCCTACATTTACTTTCCTGAAACTGGATAATCTAACAGTATGTTGATAGATGCACATTTTTCTGATGCCAGGTTGTCATCAACTACCAGAGTGTGGGAGGCATGCAGTGCAGCTCACAGAGGGAGTTCTACATGTCTCCCATTAGCTGCACCACTATAATATAAAAAAAATCCGCATTGTTTTCAGCAAACCACAAATGCCATTTGAAATTATCGTGGTTTGTTTGCTTTGATCCTGCCCCCCCCCCCCCCCCCCAAAAAAAAACAGCATGAGTCTAAGTCGGTTCAGGTGCTCCAACTGCTGCAGCTGTGATCTTAACTCAGCACAAACCAAAGATCAAACTAAGAGACCTTTGTGGTCTGTATGGCTCAGTTGCACACTGATGCATTTACCCCTTAAGATATTGGGCTGGATTCTGGTTTATATATTCACTGTAAAGTTCCATTGTAGAAATAAAACATGCAGCATGGACATCCATGAATTATCCTCTCTGTCGACTGTTATGTACTTGATTGTTCCTTGGCATTCGATCTCTCAAGATGACATGCAATGCTGCAGTGGAAAACAAGTGAGGAAACTATTCCTTTTTGGTATACCTCTCTTTAAGTAATGCACTGTTGCTGTAGAATGAGGGAGTGTGCTTGGTACAGCAGAGGACGTCTTCAGGAAGTGCTGTTCTTTACTGGTGTATTTTTAAAGAACTTTTAATCAGTAAATTATGCAAGCTTCCTGACTTCAGTTTTATGATGTATACTTAATTGTTGTAGTAGTTGTGTCTTTGGTAAGTGAAACCATTTGTTCCTCTGTGCCAAAATGCTTTAATGCTTTTTTGCTCAATGTGTTAATTAGAAAATTCAGAGTCTGAATTTCCTGACACTGTGTTATAGGACAATTGCCAAATGCTTAAAACTTGTTTTCGTGTACAGGACCACACATCAAGTTATATTCAGTTGGGACACTTCACTTGACGGTATGCAATTATGCAAGTTAAACAGACTAAACATACAAAGCAAATAAATTCTCCTCTTCACCTCTCTTCCACCACACACACAAAAAAAGTATTTCTAAAATAGTCACATTTTATGATGGCCAGTCATAGGTGTGATATGTTCTAATTCCATATTCATTTTGAACCAAATTTACAGTACACTGAGGAATATTCTACATAGATCAGAAGTTGAACAAATGGGGTTGGGGCCTGGTCCTAATCAGACTTTAATTGGTGTATTCCTTTAAAACTGCAGGATATATGCCAACTTGTGCTTGATAATTAGAATCAAGCGCTGTTTGTCATCTGAACATCACCATTTATAACATTTATAACCAGGGGGCATAGATTTAAGGTAAGGGGCAAGACCAGAGGGGATTTGAGGAAAATAATTTTCACCCAGAGGGTGGTTGGAATCTGGAACGCACTGCCTGAAGTGGCGGTCGAGGCAGGAACCCTCACAACGTTTAAGAAGTATTTAGATGAGCACTTGAAATGCCATAGCATACAAGGCAACAGGCCAAGTGCTGGAAAATGGGATTAGAATAGTTAGGTGCTTGATGGCCAGCATAGACACAATGGGCCAAAGGGCCTGTTTCTGTGCTGTAGATTAGATTTAGATTAGATTAGATTAGAGATACAGCACTGAAACAGGCCCTTCGGCCCACCGAGTCTGTGCCGAACATCAACCACCCATTTATACTAATCCTACACTAATCCCATATTCCTACCAAACATCCCCACCTGTCCCTATATTTCCCTACCACCTACCTATACTAGTGACAATTTATAATGGCCAATTTACCTATCAACCTGCAAGTCTTTTGGCTTGTGGGAGGAAACCGGAGCACCCGGAGAAAACCCACGCAGACACAGGGAGAACTTGCAAACTCCACACAGGCAGTACCCAGAATCGAACCCGGGTCCCTGGAGCTGTGAGGCTGCAGTGCTAACCACTGCGCCACTGTGCCGCCCTATGACTCTATGACTCTATGACTCTATGCTGTATGACTCTATGACTCTATTTGGATTTGTAATTGGGAAGGGGGTATATTGGACGAAGGCAAAAAAGGAAAGGGAGCTAAGTTGTTGGACTATGGCAGGTAACTTAGATGAGTTCATGATGTTGTAATGCATTGGTGCAGCTAGGCACTATGCAGTTTGGCACCTGTGATCCCTACATAGGGCTGTTTTGGAGAGGGTGCCAGGCATTTCCCAGAATGAGGGAAAGTTGATGGACAAAGTAAACTTGACAGTTTTTCAACAGTTTCCATTGATTCACATTGATGGAGATTAGGACAACCTAGCCTGCCAGAAAGGAGTCGTGTGTGGCATGCAAGGGGAGAGGACCACTTTTCCCTTTTTTTGTATAGCTGTATTGCATGTATATGTGTTTTGACAAACCTTGTAATGCCATTTCCATGTAGGGAGCACTGTGTGCTCTGTTGTATTTTGAGAATTTCTATCATTTTCTTGAAATATGTCTAAGGCTTGTTTATAACAGTGAATTTGAATAGGTTTAGAAAGAAGGGCCACGGTTTCCCATCATTGGCGAATGTGTACTAAAGACAGAAAAGCCATGATGATCAGTGAAGTTATGCAATTTATCATGTTTCAGCTGGCCATTGAGGTGAGGTTTGATTCTATTCAGGTGGCACAGCAAGATATGTCTGCAAAGGATATGCTCTTGGGAGGGAGGTGGATGGTTTTGTTGACAGGCCGGCTGGTAAATCCTAGTTAGGGAAGGTATTGGGTACACCATCCCTCTGCCTCCTGGGATGACAGTTAACAGAGTATCGGGACAGAGAGATTATGACCATAGGTTTATGAAGCGCAGCACTTGATCTGAACCTAGAATCTAAAATGCAGAAATAAAAACAAAATCCACAGTATTGTGCTTTTGTATCTAAAAACACAGGTCTGTTTTTACAGTTACTGTATACACTCATGTAAAAGTTGAATTTTGAGTCCAATTTTTGAGGCGAAAATTTGGGGGGTCGACTTTTACATAAGTCATATTTTTGAACTTTTATTAATAAGATAATAGCCGCTATGGAGACAGGGCAAGAAACTATGTATTCATTCTGGTGACATTCACTGACCCATTCTGCAACTTTACCATCTAATTGTGGCCACTTGCTTGGCTTTCCCCTGATGACCCTTTTATTCTTTGGTATCTCCATGAGCTGTGTGGAAAGCTTTCTCCAATCTCTGACATTCTTCTCTGATACTTTGAATTCTCTTGCTGCCACACAATTATTTGCCTTCTCTGCACACACAGCGACTTTTAGTTTAAACTGCGCTGTGTATTTGTGTTCTTCCTTGGTGCCATATTGAAAAAATGTGGGGTGCCAGCTGAACATTCGGGTATTTATACTAGTGTTTGATTAGAACGTTCTATCTGTACTCTGATAGTTAAGGTTGACTTTTATACGAGATATAGGAAAAAAATCAAGAATTTTTAGCCTAAAGCCATGGGTCAACTTTTACACGAGATTGACTTTTACACGAGTATATATGGTCGATGTAGCCTTGAAGGAATGTAAGGCAAAAAGCAAGGAAGTTGGGTTGTTTTATTTATTCCATTGTTCTTGGGTAGAGAAGTGGGGTTGAGCTAAGTAACTGCAATTTGCTTTTATTGCTACTCTCTGTGTCCCTTTGCTGTTTGTGAAATCAAGCCACTGAACAATTTGTCCCTGATCTCATCTTCTCAAGCATTTCTCAGTCCATCTTCAAAAAGATTGGAGAATGACGATACAATATCCAGTTCAAACCACAAAGTGTCCTATTGTTACACCCCTGGCTTATGCTACCATATAATTAGATATTGGGCAGTGTGAGCACACTACTAAATAAATACAAAAAGCACAATACTGTGGATTCTGTTGTTATTTCTGCATTTTAGATTCTAGATTCAGACCAAGGGCTGCGCTTCATAACCCTCTGTTCATAATCTCTCTGTCCCTATGTCCCTTTACTCTGTTAACTGTCATCCCAGGAGGCAGTGGGATGGTGTTCCCAGCACCTTCCCTAACGAGGATTTACCAGCCGGCCTGTCAACACCATCCACCTCCCTCCCAAGAGCATATCCTCTGCAGACATCTCTTGCTGTGCCCCATGAATAGAATCAAATCTCACCACTTACAGAAGTGACCAGCTTGGCTGCATTTGAGAATATCTAAGCCAGTCCCTTAACTCATAACGTGCTAGGAAATATGCGGCATGTAAGTGAAGGCTTTTTTTCCTTTAGTTTTGTCTGTGTTTTGGTAACTCTGTTACAGCAGCATCTCCATTAGGGATCACTTGCAGGGTCTCATCAATGATACGGTGATGGAAACATGAATTTGTACATTGAATTATCAACCAAATCAGTTCTCTCCCCTGTGCTGGTAGGAACTCTCGTATTTTTGAACTCTTTTGTATTTATTCTCCAGTCCCTCTAGGTTTCAGTGTACCACTTCCTGTGACAAGGCAGGCAGACAGTTTGTTACCAGTGCCTTTGAACCGTGAGCTGCTTGGAGACACAACAATGGCCTGGTTACTGTTGTCATACGAACATACGAATTAGGAACAGGAGTAGGCCCCTCGAGCCTGCTCTGCCATTCAGTACGATCATGGCTGAACTGTTTACTCCACATTTCCACCTGCCCCCAATTACCTTCCACCCCCTTGCTTATCAAGAATCTATCTACCTCTCCCTTAAAAAATATTCAAAGACTCTGCTTCCACCGTCTTTTGAGGAAGAGAATTCCAAAGACTCACGACCCACTGAGAGAAAAAAATTTCTCCTCATCTCTGTCTTAAATGGGCAACCCTTTATTTTTAAACCATGACCCCTAGTTCTAGATTCTCCCACAAGGGGAAACATCCTTTCTGCATCCACCCTGTCAAGACCTCTCAGGATCTTATATGTTTCAATCAAGTTGCCTCTTACTCTTCTAAACTCCAGTGGTACAAGCCTAGCTGGTCCAATCTTTCCTTGTAAGACAGCCCGCCCATTCCAGGTATTAGTCTAATAAACCTTCTCGGTATTGCCTCCAACGCATTTACATCCTGCCTTAAATAAGGAGACCAACACTGTACACAGTACTCCACATGTGGTCTCGCCAATGCCCTGTATAGCTGAAACAAAACCTCCCTACTTTTGTATTCAATTCCCTTCACGATAAGCGATGACATTCTATTAGCTTTCCTAATTATGTGCTGTACCTGCATATTAACCTTTTGTGATTCATGCACTAGGCCACCCAGATCCCTCTGCATCTCAGAGCTCTGCAATTTCTCACCATTTAGATAATATGCTTTTTTATTCTTCCTGCCAAAGTGGACAATTTCACACTTTCCCACCTATTACTCCAGTTGCCAGGTCTTTGCCCACTCACTTAACCTATCTATCCCTTTGTAGCCCCCTTATGTCCTCTTCACAGGTTACTTTCTGATCTATCTTTGTTTCATCAGCAAATTTAGCAACCATACCTTCGGTCCCTTCATCTAAGTCATTTATTTAAATTGTAAAACGTTGAGGCCCCAGCACAGATCTTGCCAACCAGAAAATGACCCATTTATGCCTGTTTCCTGTTAACTAACCAATCTTCTATCCATGCCAATATGTTACCCCCTACACCATGAGCTTTTATTTTCTGCAATGACCTTTGATGTGGCACCATATCAAATGCCTCTGGAAATTTAATACAATACATCCACCGGTTCCCCTTTATCCACAGCACATGTAACTCCCTCAAAGGACTCCAATAAATTGGTTAAACATGATTTCCCTTTCACAAAACCATGTTGACTCTGCCTAATTACCTTGAATTTTTCTAAATCCCCTGCTGTAACGTCTTTAATAGTTTCTAACATTTTCCCTCAGACAGATGTTAAGTTAACGGGCCTGCAGTTTCCTGCTTTCTGTCTCCCTCCCTTTTTTGAACAAAGAAGGTACATTTGCTATTTTCCAATCCAACTGAACCTTCCCCGAATCTAGGGAATTGTGGAAAATTAAAACCAACGCATCAACTATCTCACTCGCCACTTCTTTTAACACCCTAGGATAAAGTCCATCAGGACCCGGGGACTTGTCAGCCTACAGCTCCAACAATTTGTTCAGTATCACTTTCCTGATGATTGTAATTTTCTTGAGTTCCTCCCTCCCTTCTATTTCCTGACTTACAGCTAATACTGAGATGTTATTTGTATCCTCAATAGTGAAGACCGATGCAAAATACCTGTTCAATTCATCTGCCATCTCCTTATTATCATTATTAATTCCCCAGACTCACTTTGTCTCTTAGACCCTGCGTGGAAGAAGCTTAGCCGCTGCTTCGCACCTCTCCATAGCAGTATGACAGTGATGATTATAAACTTAGATGGGTGAGGAAGCAAACCTGTATTGTATTAGTCAAATGCCCCTGACATCCAGGGCATTTTCTATATTAATGTAGACCTGATCAGCATCTCATTCCAAATGACCATTTTATTTTGCTTTAAAAACGTGTAGCTTCCCATAATAGCTCAGTGGGTAAATGTGGTTTTGAGCCTTACAGAGAAAAAGGAACCAAGGTTTGAACCCTTGTAGGTTGCGTTAACTGAACTCTAGTGCAGTTAGTAAAATTGAACTTTTCTCCTTGCAGCTCTGTTATTATTCCTGATGTCCATCTTCCCTGCAGTGCTCTTGTGTGAATATTTGGTGAAGAGTAGCCTGAGTTCATCTGTGATCTTTTTATAGAGGTTAGACTACCAATATTTGCTTGTGAGGGTCACTGGGTTAAGTGACCAGTCAGATGACCATTCCCATGGAAGCATACTTGTGCCTTGAGAGATGGTAAATAAAGACCTGAAAATAAAATAAGTCCCATAAGGAATCTTTTTTTAAAAAATTGCTATATATCCTGATTCTCTAGAAGATGTTAGTCAGTTTTTATTAGAAAAGTACTGCCCCATGTATGTGGATGGATTTGCAATTATGCCACTTTTCACAGATGCTACTTGTGATAATACCCTGATGTGATGGCTTTTTAGTCTGAAGACACTGGATATGTGTAAATATTCTGCTCAGATTTTTCTCATCTCCTTCATTTTGAACTATATTGAATCTATATTATGAAAAATATTGCACCAGTGACAATGTACTATGACTTCAGTTCAGGAGCATAAAGGATCATAGTTATTAGAAAGCTGTTTGATATTTCATTATCCATCTGTATAATACATTAAAAATTCTGTATTTGGTGTACAATTTGTGCACGAGGCACAAAGATTTCACACCTATTTCCAGAGCCATAATCTTTACACCACATTAGCTCTGAAATTCCCAATCTGTTGCACTTGAGTGGAATACATCTGCGATTAGTGAATTAATTTTGATTTTTTTTTGTGTAGTCACTACCTTATGTTATCTATAATTGGCTGACTCTGCCCATGTGATTGAGTCCTTGAATTGTTTTCTGAAGGAAGTCTGTTAACTCTATTTAGCACTCTCCTGATAAATCATATGACTAATTCAAACTTCAGTATTTTCTAATTTTAAAAAAATATATTAATAGACTTGCTTTAATCAAAACAGAAAATGCCAGAAATGTTTTGCAGTTTGGTCAGAATCTGTAGAGAGATAACACAGGTTAGGATATTTGGGTATATATCCTTTATCTGAAACAGAGTGCGGAGTTTGCAAGTTCTCCCTGTGACTGCGTGGATTTCCGCCGGTTGCTCCGGTTTCCTCCCACAGCCAAAGACTTGCAGGTTGATCGGTAAATTGGCCATTGTAAATTGCCCCTAGTGTAGGTAGGTGGTAGGAGAATGGTGGGGATGTGGTAGGGAATATGGGATTAATGTAGGATTAGCATAAATGGGTGGTTGTTGGTCGGCACAGATTCGGTGGGCCGAAGGGCCTGTTTCAGTGCTGTATCTCTAAAAATAAATAAATAAATAGAGACAGGCATTTTAATAAAGTTGCAAAAATGAAGAGTAAAAAGGGTGAGAAAAGGATAGAGAAACTACACAATTACAGAAAAGAGGTGGGTTGAATAATCTGCGCACTGCTTAATAGCAAACAGGTACATCATCGTTGGATGATGCAGTGATTATAAGAAGGAAAACAATTAGAATAGTAGAGGGTGAAAAGACAGAGGCTGGAATTTCAAATTGTGTCTCCGAAAGTAAGCAAAAACAAAGAGGAGAAAAAACAAGCTGCAAATGCAGCAGATAAGAAATTTAAAAAAAATTCAAGCAAGCCACAGTTGATTTTAGTCACAGGAATACGCTAAGAACAGGCCAACACCGCAGATTCGGACCTTCATCAGCACTGCCCTCTGATGAATAGTTTCTAACCCTAGTGTCAACAAAGCTTCAGACTCTTCTGCACCACAATGCTCACTGCTGTGAAGAAAATGAAGGATTTAGCCACAGGCTGAAGTTACTTATTTCTGTCTTCAAGCCAGAAGTTTGTAGAGTGACCAGCAGAAAAATGGGATACTCTTTTTCAGATTCATTGCCTTCGATTTTAACCCACAGCCGCCAACCCCTAACAGGCGGGAGGGTCAGGGGTTAAAATACTGGAATCACGCAACCCACAACCTGCTGCATTCCTGCTGCCATAATATTTATGGTGCTGATTCAGGCCTTGGGCGAGGCTTCTGCTAAAACCAGAAAGGGCCGAATTATTCATAAGTCATGGCCTGATGATGTCATCGGTGCTGTGACATTTTTAACTTCCTGCGCTGTCTGCTGGCCTATAGCACAAATGTGGCAGGAGGAGCTGACTGACTAGCAAAGGCCCAGATAGGTTTTAGAACTTTGCTCGTTTTAAACTTCTTCTGGAGCTTTCAGCTTCCCCATGTTGGCCTTCAGACAATCGTATTCGTACCCACCTCATGTTCATGATAGTGCCCGGAGTCTTCCTCCTGCCATTCCCTGTTCCCCCTCTGACTGTCAGGGACTGTTTCCATGGATCCCCATCTGCAGCCTTCTGCCACTAAATTGCTACTATCAGCTAAGTGTCTGGCTACCACCGCCCTGCGAAAAGTGGCGGGAGCGGGTTGGGAAGGGACCCCGAGCCTCCCACTCCATTCTATGCACACTACCACCTTTCTGCTCTTTGGGTGGGGGGGCATAAAATTCAGCCCAATGTCACTGGACTAGTAATCCAGAGGCCCAGCCTAATTCCCTGGGGACACAGGTTCAAATCCCACCACGGCAGCTGGTGGAATTTAAATTCAATAATTAATAATTATTTTACTGAGGCCCTGCCATTCCGATCAGCAGGCCTCCACGTCTCCGACCTTGGTAGTTTCTTCACCCACTATCAGGATCCCCCCACATTCTTCCTGTCCTGTTAATATCAGGGCCATTCAGACAGTGTAGAAGAATAAAGATGGAATGGTCAGGGTGGGAATGTGCTGGCAGTTAAATTGGTAGGTGTCAGAAAGGTATGGTTCACGCTTGTGAACAGAATAGGGATGTTCAATCATATAGTCACTGAATCTGCATTTGGTTCCCCAGTATGGAGAAGATTCAATCATGAGCAACAAATATGACATACTAGATTCGGTGAAGTGCATATCAATTTCTGACTCACATGGAAGGAGTGTTTGGGGCTGTGGACAGTGATGTAGAAGAAAGTAAGTAAACAGGAGTTGCATGTTCTTCGATTGCCTGGGAGAATGCCAAAGGAAAGGGAGACTCGCATTTCTATAGCACTTTTCAGGACTTCAGGATGTCCCAACGTGCTTTATACCCAGATGAAACAAGGTGGTGGTTTGGGACTGGCTGGGCCATTGTTCAGATAGGAAGATAGAGCCTGTCCTATTGAGGGGTGGAGGTATAGAGATATTGGGTATTCATGGTGAAAAGGAGATTATTAAGGCAAGAAAATGTAAAATCATTCAAATGTAGGAGGGCATCATTTGAGTCACAGATACAGGTGTATGGGGACTGGACAAGGGGGAATTAATGCACTTTAAGTCAGAAGGAATTAATTCTGCAGGAGTGGAATATGCTGAAACAGTCTCATTTGTGTATTTTTTTTTATTCTTTCATGGGATGTGGGCATCGTTGGCAAGGCTAGCATTTGTTGCCCATCCCTAATTGTCCTTGAACTGAGTGGTATGCTAAGCCATTTCAGAGGGTAGTTAAAAGTCAACCACATTGCTGTGGGTCTGGACTCATAAATAGGTCAGACCAGGT
The DNA here is from genome assembly GCF_036365525.1 of Heterodontus francisci. Lineage (NCBI taxonomy): Eukaryota > Metazoa > Chordata > Chondrichthyes > Heterodontiformes > Heterodontidae > Heterodontus > Heterodontus francisci. The sequence goes on from NC_090393.1 coordinate 8,246,611, forward strand.
AAAGACGGCAGATTTCCTTCCCTACAGGACATGAGTGAACCAGGTGGGCTTTTAATGCCAATCTATAGTTTCATGGCACCATTATTGAGACTAGCTTTTAATTCTAGATTTTGTATGATTTAATTTATTAATTGAATTTAAATTCCACCAGCTGCCGTGTGGGATTTGAACCTGTGTCCCCAGGGAATTAGTCTGGGCCTCTGGATTACTAGTCCTGTGACATTGGGCTAAATTTTATGCCCCCCCCCCCCCCCCCCAAAAAAAGTGCAGGAAGGTGGTGGTGGTGGGGAGGGCATAGAAGGGAGTGGGAGGCTTGGGGTCCCTTCCTGACCTATTCCCACCACTTTACACAGGGCGGTGGTAGCGAGAAAAGGCCCGCCTGCCCCACCAATGAAGGCCCTTAAGTGGCCAGTTAACGGCCACTTAAGGGCCTCCACCTGCTGCCATGGGGATTTTACTCGTGGCCGGTCGGGCGGCCCAGGCCCGAGGGCAGCCGCCTGACAAAAGCAGGCGGCTTTCTGACGGCCTGGTTGGGGGCGGTGGCCCTCATGATCAGGCACCCTGTGCCCGACAGAGGACCGCCCCGCTGTCCCAACTACCCCCAACACCTAACACACCCCCAGTCCCCCCCAATCAACCACCCATGCCTCGCCGGGGCCCGACTGATCACGCCCGCGAGGCCCAAAAAACTTAACTTCGTTCCAGGGCTCCCCGATATCTTCCTTCCGATGGCTGGGTTGCAGTCCCAGCAGTGGCCACTGCTCCTGGTGGCGCTGCTGGGACTAAGAGCTGCTGGCCCGCTGATTGGTTGATGGATCCCATCCGCCTATGGTAAAATTCAGCCCGTTATCACTATGGCACCAAAGGGAAGTGGCAGAAATGGTAAAAGCGTTAGGGGAATGGGCTGTGCTGATTTGGGGAAAATGAGATTGGTGGCTTTGTGGAGGAAGATTTCTGGTAACAAAAAGCAAAATGCTACAAAATACTGGAAATCTGAAACAGAAAATGCTGCAAATAATTGTGGGGGTGTGAACCAACCAGTTAATGTTTCAAGTATCGACCATTTGTCAGGACTGCTTATGGGTAACTATCTGGGATATGAGTCTCGGTTTTCAGTGGTGTAATCATGATCTGGATGGTAGTAATGGGCCACAAAGGACGTTTTAGTTCAACCTCAGAGAGGAAGAGGTGCTTCGACCACGCAACAACAGCACCTGCATTGCCAGAGTTAAATTTGAGAGAACAGAAAGCTGCAAGAAGGTGATAGATAGGGGGACAAGAATATTGGAGCAAAGGTGAAACTGAATGTACTGCATACATTTTGAGCAGTGGTCATTTGGGAGTTGATTTTGAAGTGTGTCCATTTTTACTATGTAAATAATTTCTCTGGTTTTATATTTTATTGAGAGAGAAAGATTTGCAAAGCTAGAAAAACTTTGTGGGAGTTCCAGTGATATTCTGAATGTCTTGGCTGCGAATGATTGCAATCTGTGCAAGGAATAGTGAAAAGTAGACGCTGAGAGTAATATTTTGACACCAGTTTTCATTGCTGTGAAATCTCTTAAGGTGAATAATGAATTGTGTTGAGAAATCTATTTGCAAATATATACTCGAGAACTTTCATCTTGAGAGCCTCCTAGAGCTTTTTGATTGATCCAAGATTGTTTCAAAATGGTGGGACTGACATGTATTTTCTGTCTCTCAGATTTAAGATTCATTCAATGTTGTTTCCAGTCATCCCACGGGAAGTGATTTTGATGGTTTTGAATATGTTCACTGACTGATGGCTTGTATAGGTAGCTGAAACTACACCATTTTTAGAAAGCGCAGCTATGTTGGATACCTTGTAGGTAACATAAATGCTCGCCTTTCAGCAGTACTACCCACTCATTTGGAGTAACAGTTTTGGCTGCACTGTTTTCGAAGGAGATTGCACTTAAGTGATTCAGCTAACAGGGGAAGTAAATGAAACATAAAGAAGCTTATTATGGCTGTATACCAGAATATTGTCTCAGTTACTGCCAGCACAGAATTATTGGAGTTTCCACTGTATATAATACCAAGCCACATTCTGCAGTTTTATTGGAATTTGAGAATTGCTTTATATAGTGTGGAATCTAATTTCAATGATGTATAGTTGTTCCTGTGATACACCACATTGGAGTAATGGGGCATGGGTTAATGCCAATTACTTCCTATTGTATGGGAAGGGAAAGGGGGTAGGGAGGACAGCAGATTCTTTATGCCTTCCCATGAGGTGGTAGGGGAAGAGAGAAAATCTGTCAGAGGGTCTTCCATTCTCCTCCACTGAGGCCACTTACATATGTCTGCTAGTCAGCTTGAACACATGACTGAGAGAATCCTTGGTACAGATTACCATATTGCCCTTTTAAGGAGAAAAAGTAAAAATGACGCTAGAAAATTAAGTGGGGATTAAAAATCATTTTAGTTCTACGTTATTAAATCAATCAAAGCAGTTCCTCCTCCCCCCACTAATGATTTATAGAATAGTAGAAATTTACAGCGCAGGAAGAGGCCATCATTCGACCCATCGTTCTCATGCCAGCCAAAAAAGAGCTATCCAGCCTAATCCCACTTTCCAGCTCATCGTCCCTATCCTTGTAGGTTACGGCGCTTCAAATGCATATCCAAGTCTTGGTTTCTGCCTCTACAGCATGCTCTGCCTGAGAGTTCTGGGGCCCCATGACCCTCTGGATGAAAAGTTTTTTCCTTCAACTCCCCTGCAATCCTTCTACCAATTATTTAAATCTGTGCCACCTGATTATTGACCTCTCTGCTAAGGGGAATAGGTCTTTCCTGTCCCCTCTATCTAGGCCCCTCATAATTTTCTACACCTCAATTAAATCTCCCTTCAGCCTCCTCTGTTCCTGATATGGTAAGTTTATCCAGTAAATAATATGCCATAAAGACAGAGTAGTGCCAGATTCAGTGACTGCATTTACTGTCCAGCTTCACATATATTGGTAATTTGGGCTTGGTATTAAGGGTTGTCCAGTGAACATGGACCCCAAAGAGGAATTATTGCTTAATGAAGGAGGAAGGAAAGATAATTGGCAGAGCAAATTGACTTTAAAAAAAATTCATGGCTTGAAGAAGCTGTCTACATGGATGTATTTTTCTTTTGTAGGCCAGTCAAGTTTTTTGTTAAAATTAGTTGATGTTTATAGTCACTTACTAGGTACAGCAGTGTTGCAGCATTAATCTGGTCACTGCCAGGGCAGTATACTGTAACCACAATCATATGAAGCCAACAGGTGTGTGAAAATTAAGCATCAGGAATCTGCTGCACAAGCTCCATTTCTACTTCTGTTCTCTCACATGCCCATTCCCACTCCTTGGCCTCAAGCTAACTAAAATCATTAAGTGAATAATAATTGATTTGGTTTCTAGTTAACTTCTCATTTGCCTGACGTTATCCATGATCCTATTAACATTAGGATGACCTCGGTAGCTAGGGTGAATTTTTGAGCGCTGGCGTTTTACACTTGATTGTCTCAGTTACTTGTGGTCACACCACAAGGGAAAGATAATCTCAATAATTAGATTTTTTTTTTATAGGGCTTCCCAGCCGGAAGGAAGTGTCAGTGTTATGAAGCTGCCAACACAATTTTTAATCAGCTTTGCCACACAGTTTCGGAAGCCAGTTACTTATGAGATCAATAGAAGTTCTGTGTCATGCAAGAAAGAACTGCCTGTTAAACTGTGCTTCAGCGACCTGCTTATTTGGGTTATCAGAAGCTAAAATAAGTAGTTGTCATTTGTGAGGCCTCAGTTAAACTGCCCTCTGAACAAAGTCCTGGGATTGAAGTGCTACCATTTAATATATGTATAAACATTTCAATGATGCATCTTATTTTATGGAAGCACAGAAGAAAAAGATTGGATAAAGGTCCTGAGCCCCCTCGAGGCAACTTGAGAACTTTTGTAAATATACTATTTTAAATCCCTTTTCCCACAATAAGCTAATAAAAGGTGCTATTAGTAGTGCATTGTCCTACTGGGAAAGTGAGTGATCAAAGCTCAGCATATCACAGGGAGCCCACAGTAGCTGAATTGTTCTCATCTCCTTGCCTCTCCTCCCATTTAATGTTATTTTTTTGCTGTTACTTTTGGTTCTGCTGTGCCAGCTGGGTGAGTGTGTAAACTGCACCCAGACTTCTGTCGGTCACAATTTTGAATTGGCTGCTTGAAGAAAAGTTGCATGCAATTAGAAACATAGAAAATAGGAGCAGGAGTAGACCTTTCGGCCCTTTGGGCCTACTCCGCCATTCATTATGATCATGGCTGATCATCCAACTCAGTAACCTGTTCCTGCTTTCGCCCCTTTGATCCCTTTAGACCCAAGAGCTATATCTAACTCCTTCTTGAAAACATACAATGTTTTGGCCTCAACTGCTGTCTGTGGTAGCGAATTCCACAGGCTCACCACTCTCTGGGTGAAGAAATTTCTCCTCAACTCAGTCCTGAAAGGTTTACCCCATATCCTGAGACTATGACCCCTGGTTCTGGACTCCCCCACCATCGGGAACATCCTTCCTGCATCTACCCTGTTATTCTTGTTAGAATTTTATAGGTTTCTATGAGATTCCCCCCCCTCTTCTGAACTCCAGCGAATATAATCCTAACCAACTCAATCTCTCCTCATACGTCAGTCCCGCCATCCCAGGAATCAGTCTGGTAAACCTTCGCTGCACTCCCTCTATAGCAAGAACATCGCTCCTCAGATAAGGAGACCAAAACTGCACAAAATATTCCAGGTGTGGCCTCACCAAGGCTCTGTATAATTGCAGCAAGACATCCCTGCGCCTGTACTCGAATCCTCTTGCTATGAAGGCCAACATACCATTTGCATTTTTTTACTGCCTGTTGCACCTACATGCTTACCTTCAGCGACTGATGTACGAGAACACCCAGGTCTCGCTGCATATTCCCCTCTCAGTTTATAGCCTTTCAGATAATCTGCCTTCCTGTTTTTGCTACCAAAGTGGATAACTTCACATTTATCCACGTTATACTGCATCTGCCATGCATTAGCCCACTCACTCAACTTGTCTAAATCACCCTGAAGCCTCTCTGCATCCTCCTCCTCCTCACAACTCACCCTCCCACCCAGTTTTGTGGTTGAATTGTCTTTTGGTTCCATTCCCAATCTGTTACATAACCCCCTTGACTTGCTAAATCACTCAATCTAAGTGAGAGCAAGAACTCAACAAAAAAGAAATCCTTGTTCTCAACACATCTGTATTCTGGAAGTGAGCTGGCAGCAGTGGTGTCTTTGAAAAGGGCTGTACGTGGCGTTCAGTCTCCAGGTTATAAATATGATAGTTCATTATTTCACCAGTTGGACTTTTTAGATTATAGACTGTTGCCATTAAGAATAGGCATTTTTTAAACATCCCTTTTTACATTGAGAAGTTTCAACCATTTATCCTAGCAGGAAACTTGCTGGGGTTGTTTGAGCTGTTCCTGTTAGCACTCAGTCGGAGAAGAACTTTAGGTATTAGTTCCAGAAATATTCTTTCTCCTCTTCTAGCTGGGAAACAAAGTATAATGGTAAGCAACTTGTCAGGGTAGACAATAGGGAAACGATTGTCTTGATATGTTTCTGCAATTTTTGTATCGGGCTGTACCACGTTATGTGGAGGATAGTACAAATCGCTTTGCAAGATGGTAGAAAATAACATATGGAGCAGGAGTAGACCAGGTGGCCCATCGAGCCTGCTCCACCATTTAATATGATCATGGCTGATCTTGGGCTTCAACTCTACTTTCCCGGCTGCTCCCCATATCCCTTGATTCCCTGAGAAACCAAATATCTGTCTATCCCAGCCTAAATAAATTCAGCAATGGAGCGTCCACTATCCTTTGGGATCGAGAATTCCAAGGATTCATAACCCTTTGAGTGAACAAATTTCTCCTCATCTCTATCCTGAGCCTGTGCTCTCATGTTTTAGATTCCTCAGTGAGTGGAAACAACCTCTCGGCATCTACCCTGTCAAGCGCCTTCAATGAGATCTAAAGTCCAGAGAATATAGGCCCACTTTATTCAATCTCTCATCATAAGACAACCCTCTCATCCAGGGATCAATCTAGTGAACCTTTGCTCTACTGCCTCCAATGTAAGTATATCCTTCCCTAAATATGGAGACCAAAACTGCGCATTACTCCAGGTCGCAACTTGACCACCAAAGTCTGGGGAAAAAAAGTCAAATCAAATTCTGTTGGCTCTCTTTTTCTCAGCTGAGGTTGTGGAGGAGGTAAAATTGAAGTACAAGTCAACTTGTATTGCTATTTATATCACCAGGAAGATCTAAAATCATTGCAGGAAAAAAGTATCTTTGGGGCAGAAGTGACGCTGAGCCTTAATGTTCAATAATTTTCCAGCAATTAAATTATAAATTCTGAATCAGTCTTCTGTCATAATTTATTTCAAAAAATGCTTTAACAACTGTTAAAATCTGATTTCTCTCACTATAGAAGACCGTATTTGCCAAACTCTTCTGTCACTTCATAAGTCTCAATGCTCCTACTCCCCCACACTCGCCTATTTAGTGAAGTTGTAATTGACACTTCTGGTCGCCTTCATCTGTTACCCATGCTGTTCTGCACTTCTCTCAATTTGACTGTTTACATGTGTTGAATGACCTTTGATCAAATAGTCTTGACCCAATAAACCTCAGCCCGCAATCTTTTCTCCCTCGTGAGAACCCTTTTTGCACTTTTATCACCTTTTATCAGCATTGGTCATATTCCATAACCCAGTCAGATGCAGAACAGAGCTCTGTTTTTCTCCAACATTGTGCCTTAATACTTACAGCTGTTTAAATTTTGCATGTCCTACACTGGCCATCCTTCTGGTCTATCAGCGTGTGATTAAAATAAAATACACAGGCTTTTGAAGCTGTCGTATTTCACCCAGAATTCCATGAAGTTTCACTTCAGTATTCTTTGAGTCTGTATTTAATGGCTTTTTCATCTGGATGCTGCCATGGTGATCAGTCCAACAGTCTGGTTAGTTCCTCTCCATATCCCTCAAGATTCTTTCCTCTAGTTTAGTGTTCAGTATATTTTCATGCTTCACTGTAACTAAACTTAATTTCTTCGCAAATCCAGGAGTGCAAATGCACTTGCTGCTCTGATTCTGCAAATGAGATTTTTCAGTATTGGAGGACAAAGAAGTCCTTAGCCTTTATGATTTTATTACGTCTTCCAGTGCCATAAATATTTTTGAGCGAGAAACCAAGTATAAGGCTCTGTTAAGACTACTGTGCTATAAAAAGCCATAGAACAGTGACACAGGATGACTGATCATCTTGCTTTCCTCCTGGGGGCAGTCTTCCTAGGTCACTGCTCTACAGCTTTTTACAGCCTATTACACAGTAACCTTAATGGAAGCCTCAAGCTTGGTTTCAAGGCCAAAAAGGGAATTTCTTGGCAATAGCATCTTTCCAAAACAGCACTTTTATGGTGAGCAGCTCACTGTATGAAGTATTGTGGATGAGAGCCAGTGTGTGATCAGTTCTGTACTGAACTACTGTCTCACCTACTGCAAAACAGATTTGCCCACGTGGTCAAATTCCTGCAAATCTGAATATTGTACAGTATAATGCAGGATCTTTATTATCACAGTGAGATTTATACAGCCTGTGCGTGACATTGTTATAACAGTGGTCCAATAAATGGATGGGATGACTTCTAAATAATCATATTTGCAGAAGGTGTTTTTTGCAAACCAATACAATGAAATATTTACTTGAAGTGATCTTTCTGCAGCATTTCAACACAGTTGAGTACTCCGCTTTCATTGTCTCTCCTCTGTAGTCCACCTCCAGGGAACCCCACTCTCTTGGTTCCATTCCTACTTGTCCCATTGCAGCCAGAACTTCCTGAGCAATGTTTTCCCCTTCCACACCAAAAAATTCACATCTGGAATACCCTAAAGTTGCATTCTTGTCAATCTGTGTTTCTTTCCTTACATGCTACCCTTCGAAGATATTATCTGTAGGTATAGTATTAGTATAATAGTATTAATTTTGATGTGTGCTGACGATATCCAGGTTTACCTTCATTGGTTGTGAAGTGTTTTGGGGCATCCTGAAATTATTCAAGTGCCATACAAATAAGTTTATTCATCCTTCCTTTCTTTCTTTCTCTCCCTCCCTCCCTCATTCCCTCTCCATCACCTCACCTTTGACTTCACAGCTACCTTTTTATCTGGAAATGCAAGTTATATTTCTGATTTACTTTTTTTTCCCACTTTGGTTGACATGAATTTACATACCAACTGAGAAGCATTTATTGTAGTCAAGCTACTTTTTCAAATATTTGGATGGTGACATTGCTGTCTAAGGTTTTGCCTCTTGGGGCACTTGGGTGTGTCCAAGAAGCTACAGTGGGGCACATATAAAGTTTAAATTCATGTTCCTATTAATTTTGATAAATCTTAAGTTACTAATATCAACAAATCTTGGTGTTCTCATAACAGGAAAACAACAGTACTACAAAAGGCTCTCCCCAAGTTCACAAAATTAAACAAAAACAATAAGTGCTGGAAATGCTCAGCAGGTCTGGCAGCATCTGTGGAGAGAGAACTGATGAAAGGTCACAGACTTTGCTTCTCTCTCCACAGATGCTGCCAGAGCTGCTGAGTATTTCTAGCACTTTTTGTTTTTGTTTCAGATTTCCAGCATCTGCAGTATTTTGCTTTTATCACAAAATTAAACCATGCTGTTACACCAGTGTACTTTGTTGAGTGATAATTTTCTTTAATCCGCTGACTGGAGATCTGAATTTATATATTTTTTAAAGACATTTTTAAAAGACAAGCTGCCAGCAAAGTCATCCTTTCAGCTTAAGATGATCACCTAATTTGCAACACTGTATCCTACACTGCAGTGCTTGTGAGGAGAGAGTGTCTGCTCAGTCCCCAGCAAGAACCAAGACCCAGGAAGTTTATAGGAACTACCTGTTCTCTCAGCAAGCAGAGAAATCCTGCTAATTGCTGTTTGAATGACTGAGTGACTGTCATATGACAAGCCCCTCCCCATCTGTGGTTTTAAGCTGGTGTTTTTCGCTGCAGCAGAGGAGAAGCTTTTGGACTCTGACATGAGCAGACCATAAGTGGGAGCCCTTCTCTCTCTCTCTCTCTCTATATATATATATATATATATATATATATATATATATATATATATATATATATATATATATATCTCACTCTCCGGCTACAATCAGAAACAGCATTGGAGGAAATCATCTGCATCGCAGTCTCCAAGAGACCCACTGAACTAGTCATCTCCCTCTTCAAACTAAAAGCCTCAGGACCACCGAATTCAGCTAGAAGCCAGCCGAATCACCAAACGCATAGACTGTATATCCCTTTTTTCTATGGACTCTAACTCAATCAATCTACCTTTCCCCACTCTGTAACCTGTTTGTGTGTGTTTATATCTCTAGGGTGTGTGTGCGTGAGTGAAAGTTTGGTGCATAGTTTATTATTTTCATTAGTTCGGTTTAGGTATAATAAAGTTAACTTATTTTTTTAACTCAAAAAAACCTATCCGATTAGTTCTTGTTTTGATCATAGCACGTAAGTAATCAAACACCTACTGACTTGGCCAGTACATCCACTTTAAGAAAGAATTAAACCTGTTGTGGTCAAACGGGGAGAGGGAAAAGAGGGAAGCCCTTCAACCCCTCCTGACTTGACTGTAACAGTGCACAAACCAGTGTATAAGAAATAATGGCCCAGAATGTACTGAAAACATCATAGTACCTGGGCAATACTCACCTTTATTAATGTGCAAATTGGCTACCAACTTGTGGTGAGGAAGAGATGCCCCTTGAATTGCAAGGTGATGGCCAAATTGTGGCGCTCCGCCGTTAGCTTCATGAAAAAGGCATCTTGCCCTTAAATGCCCCATGATTTTCATGAAGTTGCTGAATTTGCATTTTAACTGTCCATTAAACTAATCACAGTTAATTCTAGCAATTAAGTGTAAGTCCTCTTTTAATGACATGATAATTGTTCACTTTCTGGTTAGAAGTTAATTGGCTGTAATTAACAATTAAAAGTGTGGAGTCTCATTCCTTCAGGTCAGGGGTCGCCAACCTTTTTAGTGATTTTAGTGCTACCTCTGATAAATGTAAAATACCACGAGCCACTTAAACATATATTGAAAAAATATGGATAGATAAATGGAAACTAAATCTGTAGCTATTATAATTACATTATAACATATTTAATATGAAGGAAAACTGATCTTAACCATATTTCATTGTGATACTTGACGCTGGATGCTGTCCGCCAGTCCTGTGAAATTCGGCTTATAACTGGAGAGGGCAGCCCTAATGGAATCATTCAGATGCTCGTCAGTCAGTTAGGTTCAAAATTTCAGCATCCATGAATCGGGTGTATGGTAACTTTTTCAAAAATGATTAGCTGGGTAGCTACTCCCTTTCCCAGTTCTGGCTGCTCCCTCCAGGAACCGACTCTTCTCGGCTCCGGCTGCTCCCACCAGCTACTGAATCTTCCCCGTGTCCGGCTGCTCCCTCCAGGTACCGACTCTTCCCCATGTCCGGCTGCTCCCTCCAGGTACCGACTCTTCCCCGTGTCCGGCTGCTCCTCCAGGTACCGACTCTTCCCCGTGTCCGGCTGCTCCCTCCAGGTACCGACTCTTTCCCAGGCCTGGCTGCTCCCTCCAGGAACCGAATCTTCCCCAGGCCTGGCTGCTCCCTCCAGGTGCTAGTTCTTCCCCAGGCCTGGCTGCTCTCTCCAGGTTCAGACACCTACCCGTGTCCAGTTGCTCCCTCCAGGTACATACAGATTGTGATCTGAGGATGAGCTCACCTGGGCCTTGCTAAGAAACAACGCGTCTAAATTGGTTGACACCAGCGGATGAATGGTCTGCCGTAATTGGTTGGAGAGCGTGGGGCAGTTGGTGCGATGCTCAGTGGGAGCCAATTAGAAACAAGTGGTAAGAGAAGAGCATCAGGTGCGGCATCCAGGCCAGTTACAGGTTAAAGAGCAGAGACACATAAAATAATCTCCATTATGCAGAGAGGTGCATTGTAATATTCTACTGATAGAGTCTACATTTGTTCACATGTAGTTTTTTGTTCTTTTTTTTCAAAGAAAACTTCTTTTTAAGTGCAATTTTTCAAAGCTTTATGTGAGCTACTCAAAGACTGACAGCGAGCTATCAGTAGTTCATGATCGACATGTTGGCAACCCCTGCTTCAGGTTATGAATTACTGTCAAGATCTTAAAAATAACAAATCTTGTAATTTTATTTCTCTCTCTTCCTTATTTTCTTTTTTTTTCCGTCTTCCTTAATCAAATTTTGCCCTTTATTTCTTTCTGTTCCTGATTTGACATTGAAGTCACCCACTCTAACTCACCCCACTTCTCAGTCCTTCCTGTGATTATTTCTCAATCCTTTAATCTCTTTGCTTAAAAAGATACACTGTCCCATTGTTCACCAAGGTCCCAGATGATCTATTGCCCTTGCTGTGCTATTTATCAGCTTGCACTTCCAGCAACTTAGTTTGCAATTTTTTTTTATACCTAAAGGTGCATAAACTAGTCTGTCTAACAGAGCATGCATGAGATGCCCTACTCCGGAAACCTCTGGATCATAAGCTCAAATAGGACTGAGTTAGCTTGATTTAAGATGTTAAATTGCTCAAGTTAGGGACAGCATGAGGTTCTCGGGGCCGCAGGTTAGATACCCGTTACACACACCTGTCTTGGGTAAACAGTAAAATTGTGTATAGTTAGATTTGCATATAACAAGACAGCTGTATTATTCTTAGCTACCAGTAATAGGCCAGTGTTCTGAATTGGCTTACAGTTGCATAACAGAATAGATAGATGTTACTATCTCTTTCATTTAGTCACCTATTTGGACCCATTGGCCCTACTTCAGTCACCCATATTACCACGTGTGCTGAGGTCCATGCCAACCATTTGTATGCAGGTTTTTTAATTTCTGTTTTTCATTTTCCAGTGATAAACATCAATGTATTTTAAAATAAAAACGTAATGATCAGGACAGTTTAAAACCCTCAATTCTCAGAGGTGCTCATTGGAGCTAATAATTGTACTGAATGAGGTTTTGCTTTTAAAGTGTGTTAGTTATCAGAATGGCTTTATTTAACTTTTGAATATGCAGCAACATGCACTTTCTCTATCAAATAGTACCCCCAAAGCAATATGATTCAAACAAATTCAATGTCACTCTGCTATTTAAGAAAGGTGACAGAGGGAAACCAGCGAGTTATAGACCTGTTAGTCTGTTGCAGGTAAATTGCTAGTCGATAATTAAAAATAGGTTGACTGAACACCTTGAAAATTGTCAGCTGATCAGAGAAAGCTAGCATGGATTTGTAAAGGTACTGGTAGCTAACATAAAAGGGAATCTAAATGTCTTCTATAGGCATATAAATAGTGAAAGGGTGTTAAAAGCAGGACTGGGCCTGATTAGGAACCTAAAAGGGGATTTACGCATGGCGGCAGGGGGCATGGTTGAGGTACTAAATGTGTACTTTGCATATGTGTTTACGAAGGAAGAAGATGATGTTTATCATGGTGAAAGAGGAGGTAGTTGAGACACTGGATGGGCTAAAAACTGAGGAGGTTTTAGATAGGCAGGCTGTGCTTAAAGTTGATAAGTCACCAGGATCAGATGCGATGCATCGAAGGATTCGGAGGGAAGTTATGGTGGAAATTGCCGAGACACTGGCCATAATCTTCTAATCCTCCTTACAAACAGGGGTGATGCCAGAGGACTGGAGAATCGCAAATCTTAGACCCTTGTTAAAAAAGAATGCAAAGACAAGCCCAGCACAACTACAGACCAGTCCGTTTAATCTCAGTTGTGGGAAAGCTTTTAAAAATGATAATTCGGGACAAAATTAATAGTCGCTTGAAATGTGGATTAATTAAGGAAAGCCGGCACAGATTTGTTAAAAGCAAATCGTGTTTAACTCACTTGCTTGATTTCTTTTGCTGAGGTAACAGAGGGTTGATGAGGGTAATGCAGTTGATGTGGTGTACATGGACTTCCAAAAGGTATTTGATGAAGTGCCACATAACGGGCTTGTCAGCAAAGTTATGTCCATGAAATAAAAGGGACGGAATTGGCTGAGTGACAGGAAATAGAGAGCAGTGGTGAATGGTTATTTCTCGGACTGGAGGAATGTATATCCTGGGGTTCCCCGGTGGTTGGTGTTAGGACCCCTGCTTTTCTTGATGTATATTAATGACCTAGACTTGAGTGCACGGGACACAATTTCAAAATTTGCAGGTGATACAAAACTTGGAAGTATTGTGAACTGTGAGGAGGATAGTGATAAACTTCAAGAGGGCATAGATAGGCTGGTGGAATGGGGTGAGCAAGTGACAGATGAAATTTAATGCAGAGAAGTGTGAAGTGATTCATTTTAGTAGGAAGAATGAGGAGAGGCAATATAAATTAAAGGGTACAATTCTAAAGGGGTGCAGGAGCAGAGAGACCTTGGGGTATATGTGCACAAATCATTGAAGATTGCAGGGTAGGTTGAGAAAGCGGATAATAAAGTGTACAGGATCCTGAACTTCATAAACAGGGGCATAGAGTACAAGAGCAAGGAAGTTATGATAAACCTGTGTAAGACAGTGGTTCGGCCTCTACTGGAGTATTGTGTCCAGTTCTGGGCACCACACTTTCTGATGTTAAGGCAATGGAGAGGGTGCAGAAAAGATTCACGAGAATGGTTCCAGGGATGAGAAACTTCAGTTACGTGGATAGGTTGGAGAAGTTGTGGCTGTTCTCCTTAGAGAAGGTTAAGAGGAAATTTGATAAAGGTGTTTAAAATCATGAGGGGTGTGGACAGAGTAGATAGGGAGAAACTGTTCCCATTGGCAGAAGGATTGAGAACCAGAGGACACCAATTTAAGGTGATTAGCAAATGAAGCAATGGCGACTTGAGGAAATGTTTTCTCACGCAGCAAGTGATTGGCATCTGGAATGCACTGCCTGAGAGTGTGGTGGAGGCTGATTCAATCGAGGCCTTCAAAAGGAAATTGGATAACTGAAGAGAGAAAATTTGCAGTGCAACGGGGAAAAGGCAGGAGAGTGGGACCAGGTGAGTTGCTCCAGGTACACAGAGCATGAACACAATATCATGAACAGGTACAGAAAGTAATCAAAAAGGCTAATGGAATGCTGGCCATTTTTCTAGAGGAATAGAATACAAGCGGGTAGAAGTCATGCTTCAGGTAGGCAAAGCCCTGGTTAGACCACACCTGGAGTGCTGTGAGCAGTTCTGGGCACCACACCTTAAGAAGGGGTGTATTGGTCTTGGAGGGAGTGCAGCATAGATTTACCAAAATGATACTTGGACTCCAAGAGAGATTATACAAATGAGCTCCAGCAGCTGATGGGGACGAATGCTCCTCCAGATCCTCCTTCCCGTTCACTTCCATCTGCTCCCTTGCCGTGTATTCACTATACCCTCTGACCTCCCCCTCTCTGATGCTGAACGTTCTGTACTCTGCAAAGGTCTCAGTTTTATCCTCTTACGCCCCCACCTCAATGAATTTCGCGCTCTGCACGACGTTGAGCTCTTCTTCCGTCGCTTCCGCCTCCGGGCTCACTTCTTTGACCAGGAGTCCTCCCCCCAACCAGCAGACCCATTCACCCACCTCCAGCATTCTCCCTCTACCTGGACCCCTCCCCCGGCCTCTTAACCGCTCTTGATCTCTTCATTGAAAACTGTCGGCGAGACATTGGTCATCTCAATTTCTCTGCCCCCCTCACTCACTCTAACCTGTCCCCCTCTGAACTTGAGGCACTCCGTTCTCTCAGGTCTAACCCTGACATGGTCATCAAACCTGCAGACAAGGGTGGTGCTGTTGTTGTATGGCATACCGACCTCTACCTTGCACAAGCTCAATGCCAACTCACAGACACTTCTTCCTACTTCCCTCTGGACCATGACCCCACCACCGAACATCAGGCTACTGTCCACAGGACTGTCACTGACCTCATCTCCTCTGGAGATCTTCCCTCGACAGCTTCCAACCGCATAGTCCCGCAACCCCGGACAGCCCGCTTCTATCTCCTTCCCAAAATCCACAAATGGGAGTGTACCAGCAGACCCATTGTGTCAGCCTGCTCCTGCCCCACTGAACTTATTTCTTCCTATCTTGACTCTATCTTTTCTCCGCTGGTCCAGTCTCTTCCCACCTACATCTGTGACTCTTCTGATGCCCGACGTCATTTTGACAATTTCCAGTTTCCGGGCCCCAACCACCTCCTCTTCACTATGGACGTCCAATCTCTCTACACCTCCATCCCCCACCAGAACGGTTTGAGGGCTCTCCGCTTCTCCCTTGAACAGAGGCCCAACCAGTCCCCATCCACCAGCACCCTCCTCTGCCTGGCTGAACTTGTTCTCCCATTGAACAACTTCTCCTTCAACTCCACTCACTTCCTTCAAGTAAAAGATGTTGCTATGGGTACTCGCATGGGTCCTAGTTATGCCTTTCTTTTTGTGGGATATGTCGAGCATTCTTTGTTCCAGTCCTACTCAGGCCCCCTCCCCCAACTCTTTTTCCGGTACATTGATGACTGTATCGGTGCCGTTTCCTGCTCCCGCCCCAAACTGGGAAATTTTATCAACTTTGCTTCCAATTTCCACCCTTCTCTCACCTTTACATGGTCCATCTCTGACACTTCCCTTCTCTTCCTCGACTTCTCTGTCTCCATCTCTGGGGATAGGTTGTCTACTAATATCCATTATAAGCCCACCGACTCCCACAGCTACCTCGACTACACTTCACACCCTGCCTCCTGTAAGGACTCCATTCGATCTCCGACGCATCTGCTCTGATGATGCTACCTTCCATGACAGCGCTTCTGATATGTCTTCCTTTTTCCTCAACTGAGGATTCCCCCCCACTGTTGTTGACAGGGCCCTCAACTGTGTCCGGCCTATTTCCCGCACCTCTACCCTCACCCCTTCCCCTCCCTCCCAGAATCGTGACAGGGTTCCCCTTGTCCTCACTTTCCACCCCATCAGCTTCCATATCCAAAGGATCATCCTTCGCCATTTCCGCCACCTCCAGCGTGATACCACTACCAAACGCATTTTCCTCTCCCTTCCCCTGTCAGCATTCCGAAGGGATCATTCCCTCCGCGACACCCTGGTCCACTCCTCCATTACCCCCATCACCTTGTCCCCTTCCCACGGCACCTTCCCCTGCAATCGCAGGAGGTGTAATACCTGCCCATTTACCTCCCCTCTCCTCACTATCCCAGGCCCCAAACACTCCTTTCAGGTGAAGCAGCGATTTACTTGTACTTCTTTCAATGTAGTATACTGTATTCGCTGCTCACAATGTGGTCTCCTCTACATTGGGGAGACCAAACACGGACTGGATGACCACTTTGCGGAACACCTCCGCTCAATCCGCAAGCAGGACCCTGAGCGTCCGGTTGCTTGCCATTTCAACAGTCCCCCCTGCTCTCATGCTCACATCTCTATCCTGGGCTTGCTGCAGCGTTCCAGTGAACATCAACGCAAGCTCGAGGAACAGCATCTCGTTTACCGATTAGGCACACTGCAGCCTGCCGGACTGAACATTGAGTTCAATCATTTCAGAGCATGATGGGCGCCTCATTTTACTTTTATTTTTAGTTATTTTTTCTTTTTTACATTTTTTACATTTTTTTTGTATGTATTATTTCATCTTAGTTTGTTCAGTTTGCTTACCCACTTTTTTTTCATGTTTGTACTTGCTGCTATTCAATCTTCAGTCCGTTAACACCCTATCTGTACTAATGCTTTGTCTTTCGACACACTATTAACATATTGTTTGCCTTTGCTCCATGACCTTCTGGTCAGCTAATCTGTGGCCTTGTCCAATCTACACGTTCTCCTTTGTTATCTCTTGCCCCACCCCCGCTTTACTTGTTTATAACCTTTGACATTTCTAATATTTGCCAGTTCCGAAGAAGGGTCGCTGACCTGAAACGTTAACTCTGCTTCTCTCTCCACAGATGCTGCCAGACCTGCTGAGTATTTCCAGCATTTCTTGTTTTTATTTCAGATTTCCAGCATCCGCAGTATTTTGCTTTTATTATACTAACTAGGATTGTATTCCCTGGAATTTGGAAGGTTATGGTGTGATTTGATTCAAGTTTTTAAGATATTAAGGGTGGATTGGGAGAAACTATTTTCGCTAGTTGGGGACTCTAGGACGAGGGGGCATAGTCGAAAATTTAGAGCCAGAACTTTCAGAAGTGAAATTAGGAAACACTTTTTCACATAAAGGGTGGCAGAAGTTTGTAACTCTTTTGCAAGCAGCAATTGATGCTAAATCAGTTGTTAATTTTAAAACAGAGATTAATAGACTTTTGTTAGCCAAAGTTATCGAGATATGGAGCAAAGCCGGGTATATGGACTTAGGTTGCAGATCAGCCATGATCTCATTAAATGGCAGAACAGGTTTGAGGGGCCAAATGGCCTATTCCTGTTCCTATGTTTCTCGAAGTTTTCTTTTAGCTTCCTTCAGCTGGTAGTAAACTGAAGTTTGCGCTCTTTTTTTTTCTGAAGCACAATGCTATTAAACTTTTTTTAGGAAAAGGCATGTCAACGCTGCAGGAGCTAAATTCTCTTTGCTTCTCTTTGCAAGTGTTAAACTGGGCAGCTTTTTATTATCTACAAATATTTGTGAGGAGAATTTTCTGTATGATCATTAATGGAGTGATAGTTCGACATTGCAACACTGACATCATATTGCATTTATGTTGCTAGCAATATGAAACAGTAAAAATGAATTCAAGATGCCTTGATTTAAAACACAAAATTCATGGAATTGCTCCTTTATCTCTGCACCGCTTGCATTGTGTAAACTAAAGACACTTTGTCCATCTTTTGTTTTCAAACTGCTTTTATATTTTATATTGCAGGCCAGTTTCAGAAGAGGAATTTAAGTTTACACTCCCACAATGGCCAATCTCCGTGTATTAAGTGCTGTTCTAGTGCTACCAGCACGCTAGTCTTGTGCAGCCAATGGCTAAGAAGAGCTGCTTTTAACTGAGTTGTCCCATACCGTGGCCATAGCAAATATGCTGTTGTTTACACTATGCAAGACTTGCATGTCAGGAGCTATACACAGCAGCTCTATGGTCTCTGGGCCAAATTGCACCGTCCCTCCAGCCATAGCAATGCGAGAGGACTGAGTCTGTGGGCACACAGTTTAGTTCAAATCTGAGCAAATGGTTATCAACATAAATTGTAGAGTGGATAGATCCGTACAATATATCTATCAAAATCAAGTGCCAGTTACATTTGAGGTCAGTGCAGAAATGCAGTCCTTGGAAAAATTGCAGAATTTAGTATTCTTTAGGAGTCTGTCAAATTCACATTAGAACTGGTATGAAAGCAATTTTCACATTTGGCTCTGAGATTGCATCAAAACATTGCTGAAGGACAGATCTGTTGTGTTTGCATAAACAGAGGCAGGGCCCACTTAAACCTATGGTACTGACCTTCTGTCGGTGAAATGATTAATAATCTTGACATGACAAGTCAGTGCAAGGAAATGTAATGAGAATTAAACCAAACTGAATATTTAATATAAAGTGTCATGTACATGAAAATATATAGATTAGTTTTAGTTTATTAACTACCTTAAGTCAATGCACTGCTTTACTGACATGGTGTCACAAAGGGGCAATTGATTCATTGTTTCTCTTAATTAGCAATTTTATTTTTTGGCTCTTCATTCATTGCGGGTGAAGCAGATAGAACTGACTTACCCTTGTAACTTTGAGGATTAAAAGCTACGAGACAGAAAGGAAGCAATCCTGCAACTGTGTGCATCACTTTCCACATTTTTACTTGTTTCAGTAACGCATTTATTGTTGTGGTTCTGGAGTAGACTGAGTTGCTATAGGCACTACAACTCTGTTTCTTTGCCAGCTGTCACCAGGCCAGATATCTAGCAGTTAATCGTAACTGCAATTACCAACATGGGGAAGTCTGGGATCAACTGATTCTGTCAAGCTATACAAGAAAGCCCAAATGCGGTTTAAAGAGGAGAGAGATGTTCCCATAGCAGCTTGGCATGGAGTGCCCATCAAAACACTAAAATATTGCTATAGAGGGGATCAACCTCTCTGCAAAAAGCTCTGACATGCTGCATAATTGACTAGAATTGTATTTAGATATCTGGCAGAGAAGTCTAAAATTATCATTGTGCCAGTAAGAATGATGAGCTGTAGATTTGGAAAGCATTGAGCTGCAGCACTCAAACATTAAATAAGTGATGTATCATTTCTGAAACTGTTATGAATAGAAATTAGTTATTTTCAACTTGATCTTGTTCATGCCCAGATATTTTGATAGTAGTTGGTTCATTATCTTGCAGCATTCAATGCAAGGCAGCATTCAATACATTCACAGGCATGAAAATTAAAAGAGAGGGTGGAGTGATTTAACTGGGGCATGAGTTTTGTTGTATGTATCTGATTAGGAACACTATTGTTGAATGTTTAAATTTCCTTATTGAATTGTCAAAAGCTTTGCTGTTCTGGAGGTGTCCCTGTGCCATGCCATTTCCTAGCTGAGACAAAGAGCAGTTGGTCTTATTCCAGATCTCTACCTCTGTTGCTGTTTAACTGGCAGCTTTGAGGTGTGTGATTTCAGTGTGACCTGGGCTGACTTCCCCTGCTGAAGAGTGTTTAGTGCTTGCTTTCCATTTAGCACCTTTGCCCCTCCTCTTTCCTCCTATCAATTCAATTGGGGCAGAGTACTCTGACGTGTTGTGGGTGTAACTCCATATAGATCTTGCACTCGGTACAGCAAATTGATGCACAAGGTCATGTTGCTCCTCTCGTAACATTTCATGTCATAGTTACTATTGTGTAGTTGGGTCAAATTTCTTTATCCTTGCTACTCACTTGTGGATAACCGGCAGAGTGAACTGGATGGGACGGGTTCGGATGTACAGAATGAATTCTGTAGGGGCGTGATGTGAGCATGGCTCAGCAGACACTGCAGTCTGATCTGATGATTAGATGTTCTGTTCAGGTCTAAATATTTCATGCAGATTAAATTATGCAAAAACTAACAAGTGAGTCACTGGGGTTTTATTTCTTTATGATTTCACATTTGTAGTCATTGTCTTTAGTCAAGTTGTCAATGTAATCAATTTACTGAATGTGAGGCCAGCAGAATTTCATGCACATACATGCAACATTTGCATGTGGTAAATTAATGACATGTAGGGCTTGAATGTGGATAAATATAAAGTGCACATTCTTCCAGAATACTCATTCTTAACCAATCTCATCAAGTTCACTGTATTGTTTTCTGTTCTTGTGGGCAAGAAGTATCAAACATTGGATTGTTAGGGAAGGGAGAGGGCATCATAGCCAAGCCAGATCATTCACATCCATAGTTAAAATCACAGGATCTGGAGTGGGAACGTTGGCCATTTATCACCCCCCGCCCTCCCCCCCCCCCCCCACCTGCCCTCAACTTCCTACCCTCATAGCTGGCACCACTGAGGTCAATTGTAAAACCTCAGGCTAGAAATCAAACGCAGCACCATCTGGCCTGTGTGTACACACCAGAAAGTGATGATTTATAGTGAGCGGTCAGTTGTGCATGCTTTCTTTGTAATAACATTCCCATTATCAATTCCTGTCAGAATATCAATCCAGCTTTCATGAAAACATAGAAAATAGGAGCAGGAGTAGGCCATTCATTCTGATCATGGCTGACATTCCAACTCAGTAACTTGTTCCCGCTTTTGCACCATTGGGGTGTTTCAGTAAATAGACTAGATTTTAAATTGTCACACAAAATCCGTGTGTGTGTGTATTACAACAGGAGGCTTCAATTGTTATAAGATTGCTGTTCAGTCTTGCAGTTCCAATAACTTTGCTTTGCTACTGTGGCTTGACATCACGTGAAACCCCTGATTGCATTACTACCGTGTAATATACTCCAAACCAGCAATTAGATGTAGACGTGGTGGGTAATTTTCCTGGCCATGGGATCAATATTTCAAACCTGAAAATCAAAATTACTGATTCAGGTGGATGAAATAACACCTAATGCTCAGTTTTCCAGAATTAGAAGCAGTTGATGTAGTGTGCAGTTGTCATTAATTGTTTTGATGACTCCTGGATCTCTATGTGGCTTTCAAAAGCTGAAGATACAATAATGTTTTTGGACATAATTTTATTATAATGTTGGCCTGTACTGTTGATATAAAAAATTATTTTTGGTTTGCATTAAATATAATCTTTGATGTTGAAAGCCATTAAGATGCTGGGTAGTAATTATACTAAGACCAAAATGCTTCAGAATTTCACACCATTCTGAACCTTATTTCTGTTCATAATTTGGGAATACACTACTTGATGACTGACTGAAAATACTGTTCCAAGAAGGAGTTGAACTGATCCTGACATAGTCTCCTGTAGGAAGCATGACGGATTGTGGCAATGTTCAGAAGGTTAAAGCAGTTCAGAAACCAGTTGTAAATGTTCTGATTTGTGGCACAATGCATGGTTATAATTAAATTGCAAAATTATTTCTAAAGCAAAAATAGCAAGTGTAATGGCTGTTGTAGGTTGGGGGACTTCAACCCTCATTGGTGACATTCCTGCTGATTACTTGTGTACATGTACTTTCATGTTTATGTTTTCCTGGTAGGGCCGAGGATCATCTTCCAAATGAAAGTGCATCAGTGGATGCAATGAACTTACACATACACTGCATCTGACCTTTTTAACAGACATGTAGCTGTAACTGTGTGCTGGCTTGATTAGGGATGTATCGAGATCTGTTGCTGAGAATGAACCAATGTGTACATGGCTGCCTTAGCATTTGGCAACCACAGACCATATTTTCTGTCATGCAAGCTGCAGGATAACACTCACCCATAATAAATTGTTAAATATACTGAGGAATGTCTGTGAAGCGCAGAGTCCGGGATACACATTAGTGTTAACCACTGAATAAACTGGAAAATGTCAACTTCCAAGCTAGTATTTCCTTTAGTCATGTGCAAATATAAGATTTCTTTTGGCCATAAAAGAACTATGGTCGAATAAATAAATAATATTTTTCACATCTATTCTCTCCTGTCCTGGAAATACTGATTTTATTCTGGGGTGCAGTTTCATGGATATGACGGTGATCCTCCAGTGCCTCACCTGAGTAGTCATTATTTGCATACGGACTTTGTCGGTGAATGTTGTCAGGTGTTCAACCACAGGCAGCATCACAGCCAAACCTAATACCATATTTACCTGACATTTACGAACATGCACTCACCAGCAAATTCCCTTCCTTTGCCTACATAACAATGACTACACTTCAAAAGTAATCCACTGGTTTTAAAATGCTTCACACCCTCCTGAGGATATGATAGGTGCCCGGATAAATTCAAGTTCTTTGTTGGTACAGAAGTGAAGTACTGTAGAATAGTTGTAAAGTTTTATTGCCGGAACTTTTATTTATTGATTGCCTCCAAATAAAAAGGAGAAAATATTGGCACTTCTTGTTAACACTCCAGGTGATTTTCCTATTTCTGGGAATCATTAGAGTTTAATCTGCTTCTAAGTGTATTATTATTTTACAGACCACCTTCCATACATCACAAGAATAATCTCTAAGAACCAGCAGGAGAAGATTACAATGACCAAATCTCTTTAAGAAGTTTTTGATTTCATAACATTGCACTGACCAGTAAAAAGATACTCCTTTGAATATATTTGTTCGGGATCACCACATCCCCACACCAATGTGAAGCTGATTTGTAATGAAATACTGCTTCTGAACAAATATTTCACCCCACTGACTCTTCAACTTCAGTGTTGAAGAAAGTGGTATCCAGATTTAAATGTTGTTAAAATTACATTTTCAGTCGTCTTAAACAGGTTCAATAAGGTGTTCCCAAATCGTTACAAACAGAAATGGGTTCAGAATGTTGTGAAATTCTGAAGCATTTTAAACTCTCACTGCTGATGCTTGCTTTTCAGTTTGACTACCAGAGAAGTTAAGATGCACATAAAATACTGAGAATGGTCTCAGCCATTTGACGCAGAGATGGGTTCACACCTCTTATTTTGCTAACACTTACTCTTATTACCATATGCAGTTTTGTTTTGCCTCGTCATTTACCTTTTCCTTAATTTTCAGTTATATCTGTTTCAAGTTGATCACATTCTCAGAACCAAATGTAATGTTTAATTTCACAAAAATAAGCGGATGGAATAAAATGGAGTAGTTTTGTAATGCCCCAGGAATTTTCAAACTTGCGAATGGCTCTTTTTAAGAGTGTTGAGTCTACAACAGAATACTGCATTTAAAGTTCAAAGAAGCCTAAGGCAGCCTTTTCCATCTGTACCAATATTTCTGTTTGTTGTGTACGCCGTTGTTAGTTCAC
Organism: Heterodontus francisci; assembly: GCF_036365525.1. Classification (NCBI taxonomy): domain Eukaryota; kingdom Metazoa; phylum Chordata; class Chondrichthyes; order Heterodontiformes; family Heterodontidae; genus Heterodontus; species Heterodontus francisci. The sequence continues at coordinate 8,270,087 of NC_090393.1, forward strand.
TTACTACAGTGTAAAGAGCTTGTCTTCCTTTCAGTCTGCAGCCACAGTAATCCAAAGACTTGTTTACACTGACGCATGCTAGGGCTACAGCAGGCACACACACACAAGTCGATTACTTGCAAATGATGACCTTTGCTCCAGTTACAATTATTTTGAATTGAATTAGCTTGCTACACTTACCTAGCAGTTACTGACTTCTGCTTCAGTGCATATTCAGAATTATAAACTGCTCTAGGAACTGTAAAACCAACAAACCTACGGCTGACCAGTCAGCCACTCCGCAAACAGAAGCTTATTGGCAAAATTGCTTGACTGTCGACCTGGATCTGGTTTAGCACTCAAAAGGAAATGAACTTGGCATTAAAAGCAGTAAGCAATGCTAATTCCCAGATAGAAGTCCAGCTTCTGTCAATTCACTTATAGATGGGTTAGTTTTGATTGTTCTTCTGAATGAAACAACGCACAGATACTGAAGAGTGTTTGCATGTCGGGGCTCCTCTATTAGTGACCGATTCTGACAAATGCATCTTGGTTGAATCTTTGGCCTCCTTGTCTCGAGAGACAATGGGTAAGTGCCTGGAGGTGGTCAGTAGCACCTAAAATATGGCATTGATGGTGGCTGAAAAGCAATTTTCAATTTACACTGGCGCCTTAACAACTGGGGGAGAAGAAGGTGGATAGGGAGAAAATGCATGACCGTGAGATGTACAAGGCTGAAGAAATGTCTGTGTGAATGTTCTCATAGTCAGTGCAGGATCCAGACTCAAGTCATGTTAAGCTTTTGGTGAAATTTGCCCCTCACAATTTGATTTTTCCACCAGGCCAGTAATACAGAACATGGAGTCTCTCAAGGGAATTTGAGCAACTGTTTAAAAGAGTTAATAACTCTAGAATTTCTGCTGCCAGGCAATATATTTTTTTAAAAGTTCCTGTACCTTTAATTCTTTCTGTGACTGTGACCCAGGCAGCAAAATGTATTGCGAGTTCCATTTTAAAATGTGGAATGAGAGGATGCTTTTTCCATGTCCACTTTTAATGAGCTTTCTTGCGTGCTGTTACTTGGTGATGGAAGAGATTATGATGTACATGATTATAAATGTGATATATGAAGCACTTGGTCTCCTAATTATCTCACTCTAATATTGGGTTTCATTTACGAAACCCAAGTTTTAATCCTGTTCTTGAGGCAGTTTTTCTCAGATTCCTCTGTCAAGTTACATTTTCCAGTTTCAGTAAGGTTGTCTGAAATTCAAAGGAAAATTGGCTTGATGAAATTCCTTCATTATTGTTGAAGTACACCTGTGGAGCCAGACAGTATGGAATTGACAGCATCTGTGCGACATTAGCTGTGCCCTACCCTGGTGTCCAAGAAGGACTTGAATTGATTTGGGAGAGATGATAATGTGGAAGGGAAATTAGGGAATTAGAAACATAGAAAATAGGAGCAGGAGTAGGCCATTCGGCCCTTCGAGCCTGCTCCGCCATTCATTATGATCATGGCTGATCATCCAACTCAATAACCTGTTCCCGCTTTCCCCCATACCCTTTGATCCTTTTAGACCCAAGAGCTATATCTAACTCCTTCTTGAAAACATACAATGTTTTGGCCTCAATTGCTTTCTGTGGTAGCGAATTCCACAGGCTCACCACTCTCTGGGTGAAGAAATTTCTCCTCATCTCAGTCCTGAAAGGTTTACCCCATATCCTTAGACTATGACCCCTGGTTCTGGACTCCACCACCATCGGGAACATCCTTCCTGCATCTACCCTGTCAAGTCCTGTTAGAATTTTATAGGTTTCTATGAGATCCCCCTTCACGCTTCTGAACTCCGACGAATATAATCCTAACCGACTCAATCTCTCCTCATACGTCAGTCCCATTAAGAATTGCTTCCTTAAAAAGAAAGTTACCTTGTTAAGTGTTTGCTTCGTAACAGAGAACCCATATCATTTGGGCAGAATTCACCAGGAGCTGGTTCATTGAAGATTGAATTTGTCGTCATAGTGTAGAGATCCTACAAAATCCAGCAAACAATAAGAAAATGTGCAGTGAAACGAGCAAAAAAAGAATGAAGAACTGAGCCGAGTTCCTTCGTGTAAAGCAGCAGAATCCCAGAACGCACTGAAACTCCCTTGTTTTGGGCTTGTACTACTGGTAGAGCCAGTGCTTGACAAAACGTATTAAACACTTCTCATGAAATATGAGTACAGTGCTTTTTAGCTTTGTATGGGATGTGAATGAAGCACATGGGAACAAAGGCAGAGAGTTTGCTTGGTTTTGTGATGCAAAAGTGCCCCCTACTGGGCAAGTTTTCTTGTAGCTTGGGATCAGAAGAAATTACATTTCAGAAATTTGGGAGTTTTCATCGTAAATGAACTTCACTTGCGTGACAAACATATTATTTAAAGTGAAATCCATTTAGTTTATGTATAGCTCAGAAGTTTAAACAAAATTTGAAAATAACAAATTGTTTATTGCTTGGTAGGTAAATGCAAATCATCACCACTGGGTTGAATGTAAAATCTCTAATGTTCAAACTTGTTACGACTGAGGCGGGAGGAGTGTACTGTTTATTCTAGTAACACTTCTCCACAGGTTACAACATATATTTTAAATTTTCCCACTTACTGATATGGTCAATCATATACTCTATTTTTCTCAGAATGGAACACGCGAACCAGGTTTCTTTAAGGAACAGCAAAATTATCAGTTTAGTATAGAACAAGTCTTAACAAGTAATGAAGTAAAGCATAAACACACAGATATAAAATTTTAAAGTCCCTTTTTACCTTTGCCACTCACACACACACACACCAGTTAACTGGAGAAATAAAAGGGATTTTTTTCAAATTCAGAGCTCTGTTGCAGACAAAAAAAAGCACTTGGGCTGATTACTTGCTCATTTTTGAAGAAAACAGCTGATGTGATATGTTCCAAAACTGGCATAGAGTCTAGTCTCCGAGTACACGTAGACAGGTCACTGGGATCTCTTAGAACAGTTCTTTTCAGGCGGCGTTGAGAGTTATTTTTAGCAGGCTTTCTTCAAAGACAGGAGACCTGATGAATTGACACAGTGGACTTCTCAGGGTCTTTTAGAGATGCTGGAAAGCGAGCTGGGTTGTGGTCTTCTCTCCTTTCTTCACTTCTTCAGGCTAACTTTATCAGCTGCACACTCCAGAAGGTAAAAAAACACGCTTTGACTGTTACAGCCAAAAGCCTGTGAGTTTTCTGCTCTCAGGTCCGCTCTGCTGCTGCCGGGCTTGTCCATTCTTGGGGCGCGACTGACTTCTCTGCCCACATTTTTCCCTGTTACCAGGGTTCCTGTTCTATTTTTAATGAGTCATGTGACAACCAGTATACATTGTTGCCAAATTAGTTCTTCCAGTGCTGTTTTAGAAAAAAAACTGGTCCAACATTTATTCAGTTTGACAATGAATTCTTCAAGAAATATTTCAACAAAAAAAAGAATCATTTTCACAACAAACTATTGATCATTTAAAAAAAAATCAATTTAGTAACTCAGAACCATAGAATTTCAACCATTGATGTAGTTTGGGGTTTATTTTCTACAGGATATTCATAGTCATACAGCACAGAAATAGGCCCTTCGGCCCATAGTGTCTGTGCCGGCCATCAAGCACCTATTCTAGTCCAATTTTCCCGCACTTGGCCTGTAGCCATGTGTATGTTGTATTGAAAAACTCCTGTATCAATGATAATGGGGAACAAATGTCACTACACATTGTAGTTTACTGTATTACGCATGATGCTTAGAATTACATCCAGTTTAGTTATTCACACCTTCCATGGTATATAAGTAGATGCCAGGCTATGCTTTCCACATTCCATTACCTGTATACATAGTATAAAGCTGCTTATTTCAGCATTGGCCTCTGAATCTGTCTTGAGCACATAACCTAGGCTGACACTTCAGTGCAGTATTGAGAGAGTGCTACACTTTCTGAGACATTGAGATGAGGCATTAAACTGAGACCCTATCTGCCCCCTCAAGTGGGTTTAAAAGATCCCACGGCTGCTACTTGAAGAACAGTAGAGTTCTCCCTAGTCTCTTGGACAATATCTATTCTTCAACCAACATCATTGCAAAAAAGCAGATTATCTGGTCATTACCACATTGTTGTTTTTGGGAGCTTTCTGTGCCCAAATTATGCATTGCGTTACCCTATTTTACACGAGTGACTACACTTGGAGAAAGTACTTAATTGACAGTAAAGCATTTGGGATATCCTGAGATTGCAAAAGGTGCTGTATAAATGTCAGTTCTTTATTTCTTGTCTGTTTGAAAGTACATTTTTGAAATGAATTATTCTAAAGGCATTCTGTAGTAAAGGAATGCATATTGTATTTTGTGTTTAATTTTGCAACACAGATTTTAGACTGCCAACAGATGTTAGACAGATGAAAGATGATGAGGATTATTTGTTTATTTCTTCTTGGGTCTAGAAATGTAACATTTTTGCCAAAGTTATTTTTGGCTGGTTTCTTGGAAATGGATAGCAACTCGGCATGCAGTAAGATTGGTGCAACCCTCTGCAGGGGTGCAGATGGAGAAAAGGCATGGCTGCACTTTCTTTTCTTTCGAGTTAAAGTTCTAAATTTGACGGTGTATTGGATTTCAAGGGTTGCTTCTGGCGTGGGGTGGGGAGGAAGCAGGAGGATGAGCAGGGAAGGGGAGTAGAGTCCTGATTAGTGATTAATAGTATTTTTGGCTGGAAGCTCAGCTAGATGTGCTGGGGTTTTGATGTGAGTAAATTTAGATTAACACGTGCTGACCTAGTCAGGATGAAATCACTGTTGTGAACAGAACTGCAAGGATACAACTGTCAGTAAAATCTGAACAAGCTGGGGCACTTTTCTCTAGAAATTAGAAGAGGTGACCTGATTGATGTCTTAAAAATTATGAAGGGGTTTGATAGGGTTGCTGTAAAGAAGTCATTTCAACTTATGGGTGAATCCAAAACTAAGGGCCATAAGTATAAGATTGTCACTAATAAATCCAATAAGGAATTCAGGAGGAGAAACTTACTTGTCCAGAGAGTGGTAACAATGTCGAACTTGCTACCACATGGAGTTGTTGAGGCGAATAACAGATGCATTTTAGAGGAAGGTAGATAAGCACATGAGGGAGAAAGGGATAGAAGAACATGATGATCTTCTTCTTTGGCCTCCTTGTCTTGAGAGACAATGGGTAAGCGCCTAGAGGTGGTCAGTGTTTTGTGAAGCAGTGCCTGGAGTGGCTATAAAGGCCACTACTAGAGTGACAGACTCTTCCACAGGTGCTGCAGATAAAATTGGTTGACAGGGCTGTTTCGCAGTTGGCTCTCCCCTTGCGCTTCTGTCTTTTTTCCTGCCAACTGCTATGTCTCTTCGACTCGCCACTTTTTAGCCCCGCCTTTATGGCTGCCCGCCAGCTCTGGTGATCACTGGCAACTGACTCCGACGACTTGTGATCAATGTCACAGGACTTCATGTCGCGTTTGCAGATGTCTTTAAAGCGGAGACATGGACGGCCGGTGGGTCTGATACCGGTGACATGTTCGCTGTACAATGCGTCCTTGGGGATCCTGCCATCTTCTATGTGGCTCACATGGCCAAGCCATCTCAAGCGCCACTGGCTCAGTAGGGTGTATATGCTGGGGATGTTGGCCGCCTCGAGGACTTCTGTGTTGGAGATACGGTCCTGCCACCTGATGCCAAGGATTCTCCGGAGGCAGCGAAGATGGAATGAATTGAGACGTCGCTCTTGGCTGACATACGTTGCCCAGGCCTTGCTGCCGTAGAGCAAAGTACTGAGGACACAGGCTTGATATACTCAGACATTTGTGTTCCGTGTCAGTGCGCCATTTTCCCACACTCTTTTGGCCAGTCTGGACATAGCAGCAGATGCCTTTCCCATGCGCTTGTTGATTTCTGCATCGAGAAACAGGCTACTGGTGATAGTTGAGCCTAGGTAGGTGAACTCTTGAACCACTTCCAGAGTGTGGTCACTGATATTGATGGATGGATGGAGCATTTCTGACATCCTGTCCCATGATGTTTGTTTTCTTGAGGCTGATGGTTAGGCCAAATTCGTTGCAGGCATCCGCAACTCTGTCGATGAGTCTCTGCAGACACTGTTCTGTGTGGGATGTTAATACAGCATCGTCAGCAAAGAGGAGTTCCCTGATGAGGGCCTTCTGTACTTTGGTCTTCGCTCTTAGACGGGCAGGGTTGAACAACCTGCCGTCTGATCATGTGTGGAGGAAAATTCCTTCTTCTGAAGACTTGAATGCATGTGAGAGCAGCAGTGAGAGGAAGATCCCAAACAGTGTAGGTGCGAGAACACAGCCCTCATTCACACCACTCAGGATAGGAAAGGGGTCTGATGAGGCGCTGCTATGCTGCATTGTGCCTTTCATATTGTCATGGAATGAGGTGATGATACTTAGTAGCTTTGCTGGACATTCGATCTTTGCGAGTATTCTGAAGAGACCACATCTGAAGAGACAAGGTCAGAGGCTTTGGTGAGATCTATGAAAGCAACATAGAGGGGCATCTGTTGTTTGCGGCATTTCTCCTGTAGCTGACGAAGGGAAAACAGCATGTCAATGGTCGATCTCTCTGCTCGAAAGCCACACTGTGCTCAGCCAGCTTCTGGAGTCCGTTTAAAATGACTCAAGCAAAGACTTTCCCCACTATGCTGAGCAGGGAGATTCCACGGTAGTTGTTGCAGTCACCGTGGTCACCCTTGTTCTTATAGAGGGTGATGATATTGGCATCGCGCATGGCATGGTGATACAGTAAGATGAAGTAAGGTAGGAGGAGGTTTGTGTGAAGGCTCAACACCTGTTGAGCCAAATGGCCTGTTTCTGTACTTTAAATTCTTTGTAATTCTATGCAATAAATACCACCAGTATAAAAATGTTTTTGCACTTGGCTGATTGAAGCATGAGAATGTCAGTATGCGCAGGTCAGGATTAGTCTACATATCTAAACTTTAGCAATGTACTGGAGTCATCGAGTCATTTACGGCACTGAAGGAGGTCATAAGAACATAAGAACTAGGAGCAGGAGTAGGCAATTCAGCCCCTCAAGCCTGCTCCGCCATTCAATACGATCATGGCTGATTTCATCTCAGCCTCAACTCCACTGTCCTGCCCGTTCTCCATAACCCTTCAACCCATTACTAATTAAAAATCTGTCTATCATTCGGCCCATCGGGTCCATGCTGTCTCTGCACAGAACTGTGCTGTCGGTCCCACTCCCCGGCTTGATCCCTGTAGCCCTGCAAGTCTGTTTCTCGCAAGTGGCCATCCAACTTCCTCTTGAAGTCAGTGATTGTCTCTGCTTCCACCACCCTTGTGGGCAGCGAGTTCCAAGTTATTACTACCTGCTGCATTAAAAAAAAGTGCTTCCTCATATCCCCCCTTCATCTTTTGCTCCAAACCTTCAATCTGTGTCCACTAGTCATTGTACCATTTGTTAATGGGAACAGCTTTTCCTTGTCTATCTTATCTAAGCCTGTCATAATCTCGTACGCTTCTATTAAATCTCTCCTCAATCTCCTTTGTTCTAAGGAGAACAAACCCAGCTTTTCCAACCTAATCTTGAAACTAAAATCTTCCATCCCTGGAACCATTCTGGTAAATCGCCTCAGCACCCTCTCAAGGGCCCTTGCATCCTTCCTGAAGTGTGGTGACCAGAACTGGACCCAATACTCCAGTTGGAGCCTAACCAAAGTTTTATAAAGGTTCAGCATAACTTCACTTCCTTTTTTACTCAATTCCTCTATTTTTGAATCCCAAGATTTACTAACCCATCTCTCAATATGTCCTGCCACTTTCAAAGATCGCTGCACATGCATCCCCTGATCCCTCTGTTCCTGCACACTCTTTAGAACTGTGCTATTAAATATATATTGCCTCTCCCCATTATTTCTGCCATATTTGTCAGTATTAAATTCCGTCTGTCACCTCTCTGCCCATTCTGCTAGCCTATCTATGTCCTGTTGCAGGCGGTTCATATCCCCCTCGCTGTTTGCCGCGCCTCCAGGTTTGGTGTCATCAGCAAATTTAACGATTCTACTCTGTATTCCAAGATCCAAGTCATTTTTATATATATAGCACTGACCCTTGGGGAACACCGCTGTCTACCATACTCCAGTCTGAAAAGCGACCATTTACTACGACTTGCTGTTTTCTGTCCATAAACTAATTTTTTAAATCCAATTGGACACTGACCCTCCTATTCCATGAGCTTCAATTTTGTTAACCAGCCTTTTATGTGGTACCTTATAAAGTGCTTTCTTAAAATCCACATAAACAACATCCACCACATTCTCTTCAGCAACCTTCTCTATTACTTCATCAAAAAATTCAATTAGATTTGGCAAGCATGATCTGCCTTTTACAAATCCGTGCTGGCTATCCTTAATTAACTCGAACCTCTCTAAGTGTCCATTGATATTTTCCCTCATTCTAGTTTCTAAAACCTTACCCATCACTAATGTTAGACTAACTTGCGTGTGGTTTCTAGGACTATCCTTGCACCCTTTCTTGAAGAAGGGTGTCACATTTGCCACTCTCCAATCCTCTAGCACCTCCAGAGTGCGTGAGGACCTCTCGACCGGAAACTAGATTTTCACTTGTAACTCAGTTAATGTCCAGTGTCACTTCTATTGTCAAGAAGCAACCCTGCAAAAGAAAATATGATGTACCAGTGACATCATTGGCCTCAATATCCTTCTTGGGATCAAGGCACTAACGCCCTCCTTTGCTGAGTGCTTTTTGATGGCTAAAGTCAACAGCTACTGGTGGTGATGCATGGGTTAGGTTTGTCCCTCCTTGGCTTTAGCCACATGCATGGACATTCCCTTGCATATACCCTGCAGATTTGGCAGCAAGCATACCAGTTTCTATTATGGAAACAGCTTTATAATATAAACAAGGAATTAGAATGGCTGTGTGCTATCTTGCACTAGCGGTCAACTGAGGCTTAAACTATTTCCAGCACTGTACTCCTGAGATCTTTTAAATCGAGACATGCAGGTATGGATTGAGCATGGTGTGATGATGTCACCACACATACGCACAAACATCTCCTGTTACCTGGTGATAGTCTCGATGAAAGACAAGTGCTGATTACACTCCTTGGCTTTTGTTAAACAGTGCTGATGCTGGTCTTGTACTTATACAGAAGGTGAGATTGTAATTGAGGTGCTGGTTGATTACAGTCTGCTTGTATCTCATACTGATAGTTGACTGAGGGTCTGAAGTACTAACTTTACTCCAGAGGTGCCTGAAGTTAGGTCACCGCAACAAGTACTTTATGGTTAAAACAAATAATGGATTTGTGCTTGTTTCGTAGTCACTTTAAGTGTTGAGTACTGCAAGTAACATGTAGCCTGTTTTAAACTTTATTCTGTAGAAAGCTCAGGGCTTCAAATAGTTGAGAAAGAGATTCATTTTATTTGTGTACAACCTGGCAGAAGGACAGACTGTTGTTCCATCTGCATGTAGAAAAAGAACAGTGGGGTACTGTGGCTTCTAAGCACGCCAAGGTCTAAGAGAGAGTGTCAGTCATATTAATAATTCATAGTATTCATAATCCGTTCCCTTGGGGAGATTGCTGCTTCTGTCCTCAATGTACTGACATGTGCCATTTTTAATGAGCGTAACCGTGGTCCAATTTCTGACTCTTCCAAGACTGCCAATCTGTCAGGCCTGGATAAGCAGATTAGTAATTAAAAAGTAGATTAAATATTGCTTTTGTAAGAAACTGAAATAAAGGCCGAGATCTGTTATATATTTGGTTCTTTATGCTGCCACTGTAGCCAGAGACATTCTTGGACTGTATTGTTTAAACATTAATCTTTATTGTATAGTAACTATATACACTTCATACTAGTCTGTGTGTGTCCTTCAAAAGCCATGCTGTAACTGTTCTCTAGTCTCTCCCACGTGATCTTTTACCTCATCATGGGTGGTAATCTTTACATTCTCTCAGGATTAACTCTTTAGTACGCTTATACGACAAGATCTTTGAAGGAGATGTTCAGTTTTTTTTCCTCTGCAGAGCTTATGTGGGACTAGAACAGATTGCGGCACGATGATCAAATCAAGCTGGTTCTTTGTCAAGTTCAAGTATGTGGAAAAGGTAACAAACTGTCCTCAGTTTTGCATAGTTTTCGCGTTAAAACTAGTAACAGGATTTTCTTTTTAAATGAATGTGCTTTGACTACCTTTGAGGTTACTTCTGGGAATTTAGAACTGGGAATGGTGACATTTGTTAACCAGTGCTGTCTGTTAAAGAGCAATCTGTTAGCTTCAGTATTGGGCAACTTTTAAAAAGCTTGCATATCTCAAAGCACTAGGCTTTGTGTTGGTAATTTGAATGGTGTTATGAAAGTGCTTCTATTTTTTAAAATATTTTTTGAGGATTCATATTTTAAAATCATGGACATTGGTTTATTTGGGAAAACAGAAAAGACTCCAGGGATGTTTTCTTTTAAACAAGGGTCTCTGAGAGGTCTTGTTTGAAAACAAGCTTTTACTGGCTATCACATGCCTTAAGCTCAATAAACAACAGAAACCTTGGTGGTTTGGGGGAGATGTTTACAGAGAAGTGATATGTCATGATTTGAGGCTCAGGAGTTGGTTTCGCCTCTGAGATGTTGTTTTGGTTCAGTTGGGGTGTAGACTGGTGAAAGCAGTTGGAGATCAACCTGCCAAGAGAGAAACACCCAGCTCATCTCTTTCCTCCTGTCTCTATGAAACCCTGCAAAGATCCAGTGTGTGAGAGCTAAATCCCACATTGCTACATTTCTCCTGAGAAGCTGGAAAAACCTGCCGGATTAATACTCAATGCCGCCTGAAAAGAACTGCTCCAGAAAAGATCCCAGTGGCTCGTCTACGTGTTCTCGGACGCCAGACTGTATGCCATTTTGGGACACAACATATCTTATCCGTTTTCTTCAAGAATTAACAAGTATTGGCCAAAGTATTTTTTTCTGTTTTTTATAAAATAGTTCTGTAGAGGCAATGTATTTATTTTTTTCTTCTCTTTAACCAAAGTGTGTTGGATATTTAAAAAGGGAACTTTCATATTTCAATCTGTGTTAATGCTTTGCTTCGCTACTGGGTAAGACTTGTTAACAAACTGATAGTTTTGTTGTTTATTAAAGAAACCTGGTTGGTGTGTTTTATTCTGGGATAAAGAGTAGAGTATATGATTGACCATATCGGTGACTGAGTAGACATTTAAATATATGTTGTGACCTGTGGAGAAGTGAAACTAGAAAAGACAGTGTACTCCTCCTGCCTCAGCAAACAACAGATAGTTTAAGGGAAAGGGCGTTAATTTGTTTTAGTTGTTACAGTAAGATTTGAATAAACCATTGCAGAGTTTGCTTCAGATCTAGTGCCATATAAGAGAAGGTAGAAAACTATCTATTCCATAGGAGTAAAATTCCTTTAAACAGCTGTATCTCTAACGCTTTGATTTTAAACATTTGATGAGGATGCAGTCTGTTTGTTTTTAATGCATTGTAGAAACTAGTTAATATTCTAAAAATCCTGCTGTGTTGAGCTGTAATGCAGTAACTTTGAAGCCTTTGATATTTCTGTTGGTAAATGATATGCTGTGAGTCTGTTTTCAGACTCTGACAGTGCAGGAATGTATATGAGTTTATTTTAGAGTTGAAGATTAATTATGCAGGTGCTGATTAAGAACAGACTACTATAGAGTGTTTTGGGAGAGTAAAATCTTCACAAAATGGTTAGTCCAGTGATGGGCTTTTGTAGAATACCTGCAGAATCATAGAAGGATTAATATTTGAACTGAATTTACATTTTTCAGCCATCATTTCTTTTTAAATCCCCCAGTTGCTATATAGCTGATTTGCTGTTAAAATGGATAATAGTGAGGAAGTTTCCCAGCTGGTGACTTCCATCATGCAGGCCAGTTATGTTATAGTTACATTAACATCATTGTTAAGTCTTTGAGTACAATAGTAGCACATTGTTCCAGAATAAAAGGTTATGAAGTTTTCAAGTTTACATAATTGTATAAATTAACTTCTGAAAATGTAAGTTCCAAACTAAAATTGCTCTCAGTATCTTGTCACTTAAACTGACCCATGGAGAATGGTGGAGTGACCTTCATATAATTGTGATAATTGGAGACGAAGCCTGCAAATGAAAGTGGGGTTGTGTTATAGGCACAAACGCTTCTGAGAAGTGTTGAGACATTTTAATTTTTTTATCCCTGTCATTCTTTTAATATCACTGTAACAGCTTATTGTTCAACAATATGCTTACTTTTTCATTTGATTTTAATACCTTGCCAATTTTTAAATAACTGTGCTTTAAACCACCGCTTAATCAGAACAGATGAACATTTCACTACTTCCACTGTGTTGTGACCCCATCACCCAAGGGTGATTGTGGGTAGTGATCAGGAGCAGGAACCCTTGATCAATTGGCAGATATCCATTCACCAAAATCAGGATCTGTGATCCACAACTGTTTTATTCTCAAACCACAGTTCAATACAAATACCAGTTTCCACTCTTCCCTTCTGGACTAATCCTTGTCCAGAAGTAACTTCCCTGACTGAGGAAAAACCCAGCCCTTAAATGCAAGCTGCAATGAGTATCACCTGCTCTCTCTTAACTCTGAAGTAACTCCTGGTTAATTAAAGGGACCAGCATTTACAACATGGTCAACCCTGGCTGACTTTTTCCCTTTCTGTGCAGACTCGATGGGCTGAATTATTTCCTTTGTACTTTACTATTTTATGATTCTATCTCTGGCTATTAAGGCTGAATTTATACTACACTCTTTGGGGATTGAAATTGGCCTTCTGGGGTTGGAGGTGGTGTTGTCTTGTGCCTCAGGACTTTGATGTGCTCAGTAGTCTTTAAAATTATGATGTCACTTTTACCTTGATGTGCACCTGATTCTTTTTTGCCCAAGTGAGGGGGTATCAGAATGAATGAGGCATGACTTTTCCAACAACTTGTATTTTTCTTCCCCCTCTGGGGAAGTGCCAAGTTGCAGTGCCTCCTTTTGATGGCACAGCCATGTTTAAGAGCTAGGCATCTGTGGAATTGCTGAAGTGCAGTTAAAAGTCAACACTGAGACCAATGTGAAACAATGTACCTATCCCTTAATACCAATTACAAAATGACTTGTGCCAATCCTGTTCTCTCCAAATCATTGTCAGATGTACAGATAAACTGAACAATTTTGTAATTTACTGCCTTTATTGCATTCCAGAGTCCGAATTCAGTTGATGTATGTTGCTTTATTGTCAGCCTTGACTTAGTGTGAGCACTCTGAGTCAAAATGTTGTGAGTTCAAGTCCCACTCTAGAGACTTGAGCGTATAATCTCGGCTACCGCTACAGTGCAATACTGATGGAGTGCTGCGTTATCGGATGAGACGTTAAACTGAGGCATCATCTGCCTGGTGGGCATGAAAGACCCCACGACACTATTCAAAGATCAGGGGATTTCTCCTAAATTCCTTGCCAATATTCATCCATCAACCAATATTTTTTTTTTTAATTATCTGGTCATTTATCTCATTAGTGTTTCTGGGACCTTGCTGTGTGCAAATTAACTGCCATTTTTCTACAACAGTGCACTTCAAAATACTTCATTGGCTGTGAAGTGTTTTTAGAGATTATGAAAGGAATTATATCAAGCACTTTCATTTGTTCATACTAATGCTGTTCATTACATTCCATCTTTAGGAGAACTGAGGTAACAAGAAGCTTATATATGTTCATGTTAAGTGACAGTAATAAATAAAATTGGAAAATTAGAAGAATATATGGAAACACAAAGTACACTGATAGCTTAAATACAGATGCATTTTAGAAAATCTGGGTAAAAATGCTGATTATTTATCGTAAGTACAGTGAACATCTGATTTTTTTTTACATGGATTGCTTTAAATGCGTATTATGATAAGCTGCAACTTATGGAATATTGCTGCTAATACAAATTTTAATGATTACAGCAAATGCTGAGAGGTTGCATTAATAAATGGGATCATTAAATTGGTTCAGATAAATTATAGAAAAACCATAGAAGTTTAGTACAAAGTGACACCACTTGATCCAGCATGTCTGTGCTGGCTCTTTGCTGCAGCAGCCCTAAATTAATTCTATTGCCTTGCTCCCTTCCCATAATCCCTTTATATTTCTCTACTTTAAATGTTTATCTATTCATTCCTTAAAAAATGTGAAAAGGCTGCACACAAAGGAACAGAGGAGGCTGAGGGGAGATGTAATTGAAGTGAATAAAATTATGAGGGATCTAGATAGAGTGGAAAGAAAGGTCCTATTCCCCTTGGTGGAGGGGTCCTTAAACAGGGGCATAGATTTAGGGTAAGATGTAGGTGTTTCGAAGGGATTTGAGGGAAAGAACATTTTCCAGAGGGTGGTGGGGATCTGCCTGAAAGAGTTGCAGAAGCAGAAACCTTCAAGTACATATCCAGGACTTTTTAAAAGTTATGAAGTGTCCTAACCTACAAGGCTGCGGCCCAAGAGCTGGAAGGTGGGATTAGGCTGGATGGCTTCTTGGCCAGCACAGACACGATGGGCGGAATGGCCTCCTGTGCTGTAAATTTCTGTGAAAAGCATTTTGAATTCCCAACTTTGGTTATCAAGGGCTTCTTTAAAAAAAAAATGCTGATTGTTTTGCAATAAAGCTGTCAGTGGATGCACAATAAGAAATTTCCTGACGTCTGGTGGTACATTCCAGCAGAGTAAGATAAAAAGGCCATATAAAGGTATTGTATTGAAAGGGGCGTCCAACTTTTTTTTATTCATTCATGGGATGTGGGCATCGCTGGCCAGGCCAGCATTTATTGCCCATCCCTAACTGCTCTTGAGAAGGTGATGGTGAGCTGCCTTCTTGAACCGCTGCAGTCCATGTGGGGTAGGTACCCCCACAGTGCTGTTAGGAAGGGAGTTCCAGGATTTTGACCCAACGACAGTGAAGGAACGGCGATATAGTTCCAAGTCAGGATGGCGTGTGACTTGGAGGGGAACTTGCAGGTGGTGGTGTTCCCATGCATCTGCTACCCTTGTCCTTCTAGTTGGTAGAGGTCGCGGGTTTGGAAGGTGCTGTTGAAGGAGCCTTGGTGCATTGCTGCAGTGCATCTTGTAGATGGTACACGCTACTGCCACTGTGCGTCGGTGGTGGAGGGAGTGAATGTTTGTGGATGGGATGCCAATCAAGCAGGCTGCTTTATCCTGGATGGTGTCGGGCTTCTTGAGTGTTGTTGGAGCTGCACCCATCCAGGCAAGTGGAGAATATTCCATCACGCTCCTGACTTGTGCCTTGTAGATGGTGGACAGGCTTTGGGGAGTCAGGAGGTGAGTTACTCGCCTCAGGATTTCCCTCGCCTCTGACCTGCTCTTGTAGCCACGGTATTTATATGGCTACTCCAGTTCAGTTTCTGGTCAATGGTAGCCCCTAGGATGTTGATAGTGGGGGATTCAGTGATGGTAATGCCATTGAATCTCAAGGGGAGATGGTTGATTCTCTCTTGTTGGAGATGGTCATTGCCTGCTGTAATGAGGTCAGGAGCTGAGTGGCCCTGGCGGAACCCAAACTGAGTGTCACTGAGCAGGTTATTGCTAAGCAAGTGGCCGCTTGATGGCGCTGTTGATGACACCTTCCATCACTTTACTGATGATTGAGAGTAGGCTGATGGGGCAGTAATTGGCTGGGTTGGACTTGTCCTGCTTTTTGTGTACAGGACATACCTGGGCAACTTTCCATATTGCCGGGTAGATGCCAGTGTTGCAGCTGTATTGGAACAGCTTGGCTAGGGGCACAGCAAGTTCTGGAGCACAGATCTTCAGTACTATTGCCGGAATGTTGTCAGGGCCCATAGCCATTGCAGTATCCAGTGCCTTCAGTCATTTCTTGATATCACGCGGAGTGAATCGAATTGGCTGAAACCTGGCATCTGTGATGCTGGGGACTGCAGGAGGACACCGAGATGGATCATCAACTCGGCACTTTTGGCTGAAGATTGTTGCAAATCCTTCAGCCTTATCTTTCGCACTGATGTGCTGGGCTCCTCCATCATTGAGGTTGGGGATATTTGTGGAGCCACCTCCTCCAGTTAGTTGTTTAATTGTCCACCACCATTCACGGCTGATCCATTGGTTACGGATGGCTTAGCTCTGTCTATGGCACGCTGCTTACGCAGTTTGGCACGCAGATTGTCCTGTGTTGTAGCTTCTCCAGGTTGACACCTCATTTTGAGGTATGCCTGGTGCTGCTCTTGGCATGCCCTGCTGCACTCTTCATTAAACCAGGGTTGATCTCCTGGCTTGATGATAATGCCGGGCCATGAGGTTACAGATTGTGGTTGGGTACGATTCTGCTGCTGGCCCACAGCGCCTCATGGATGCCCAGTTTTGCATTGCTAGATCTGTTCGAAATCTATCCCATTTAGCATGGTGGTAGTGCCAAACAACACGATGGAGGGCATCCTCAGTGTGAAGGCGGACTTCGTCTCCACAAGGACTGTGCAGTGGTCACTTCCACCAGTGCTGCAATGGAAAGATGCATCTGCGGCAGGCAGATTGGTGAGGATGAGGTCAAGTATGTTTTTCCCTCTTGGTTCCCCCACCACCTGCCGTATACCCAGTCGAGCAGCTATGTTCTTTAGGACTCGGCCAGTAGTAGTGCTACAGAGCCACTCTTGGTGATGGACATTGAAGTTCCCCACTCAGAGTACATTCTGTGCCCTTGCCACCCTCAGTGCTTCCTCCAAGTGCTGTTCAACGTGGAGAAGTACTGACTGATGGGCTGAGGGAGGGCGGTAGGTGGTAATCAGCAGGAGGTTTCCTTGTCCATGTTTGACCTGATGCCATGAGACTTTATGGGGTCCAGAGTTGATGTTGAGGACTCCCAGGGCAAATCCCTCCCGACTGTATACCACTGTGCCACCACCTCTGGTGGGTCTGCCCTGCCGGTGGGACAGGATATACCCAGGGATGGTGATGGCAGTGTCTGGGACATTGTCAGGTATGGTTCCGTGAGTATGACTGTGTCAGGCTGTTGCTTGACTAGTCTGTGCGACAGCTCTCCCAACTTTGGCACAAGCCCCCAGATGTTGGTAAGGAGGACTTTGCAGGGTCAACAGAGCTGGGTTTGCCGTTCTCGTTTCCGGCGCCTAGGTCGATGCTGGGTGGTCCATCCGGTTTCATTCTTTTTTATTGACTTTGTAGCGGTTAGATACAACTTGCTAGGCCATTTCAGAGGGCACATAAGAGTCAACCACATTGCTCTGGGTCTGGAGTCACATGTAGGCCAGACCAGGTAAGGACAGCAGATTTCCTTCCCTAAAGGACATTAGTGAACCAGATGGGTTTTTACAACAATCGACAATGGTTTCATGGCCATCATTAGATTAGCTTGTTTTTAAATTCCAGATTTATTAATTGAATTCAGATTCCACCTTCTGCTGTGGTGGGATTTGAACCCATGTCCCCAAAGCAATATCCTGGGTCTCTGGGTTACTAGTCCAGTGACAATACCACTACGCCACTGCCGTCAGAAGGCAACTGTGTTTTCAATTTGGGTAATTGAGAAATTCTCAAACTTTGACATGAGGGCAGGTGTTAGATAAGAGAAGAGCATTGGATGCTTAACATGGCAGTTTGAATCATCTAAATAAAGCGACACTATTTTAACAGGAATTATCTCCCTACAGTGGGGTTTGTATGATTGTTGTTTACAGCTACTGTCATTGTTGGCTATACTAAGGACCCAGTATTTATGGAATAAACAAAAACAAGAAATGCTGGATTCACTCAGCAGGTCTGGCAGCATCTGTGGAAAGAGAAGCAGAGTTAACGTTTCGGGTCAGTGACCCTTCTTCGGAACTGACAAATATTAGAAAAGTCACAGATTATAAACAAGTGAGGTGGGGGTTGGGCAAGAGATAACAAAGGAGAAGGTGCAGATTGGACCAGGCCACATAGCTGACCAAAAGGTCACGGAGCAAAGGCAAACAATATGTTAATGGTGTGTTGAAAGACAAAGCATTAGTACAGATTAGGTGTGAATATACTGAATATTGAACATCAGCAAGTGCAAACCTGAAGAAAAACAACCTGAAAAAAAACAGTGGGTAAGCAGTTTGCTTACCCACTGTTTTTTTTCAGGTTGTTTTTCTTCATGTTTGCACTTGCTGATGTTCAATATTCAGTATATTCACACCTAATCTGTACTAATGCTTTGTCTTTCAACACACCATTAACATATTGTTTGCCTTTGCTCCGTGACCTTTTGGTCAGCTATGTGGCCTGGTCCAATCTGCACCTTCTCCTTTGTTATCTCTTGCCCAACCCCCACCTCACTTGTTTATAATCTGTGACTTTTCTAATATTTGTCAGTTCCGAAGAAGGGTCACTGACCCGAAACGTTAACTCTGCTTCTCTTTCCACAGATGCTGCCAGACCTGCTGAGTGAATCCAGCATTTCTTGTTTTTGTTTCAGATTTCCAGCATCCGCAGTATTTTGCTTTTATTTTATGGAATAAAGTTGCCTGAGATACATCTGTAATTAGATTGGTTAAGTAGCACCAATTAGAGTTGTTGTTTTCATATGTTGTAATTTTATTTCCCTCTGTTGGGATTGAACTAACTACCTTGACACACTTAGGGATAGGAAACTCATTGCGTCAGTTCGGTATCATTCCACTAAGGACAATACCACAAATAACATTATCAAGCATATAACAATGTATATTAACTCAGCTGGGACTTTGGAAAGTGACAAAGTACCTACTTGTGAAATAATTTAGTTTACTTCTGCATCTGGCAGTGCTCCAGAGAGGATTGAACTGTGACAAATGATTGTTTCTAATTGCTGTTCGATGAGCAGACGTGTCATTTCAGATTATTTTGACTCCTACAGTGACAACTGCATTGGAATTTTTGATGAATTATTTTAAGAGAAAATATGTTTTGAAATCTGAAGTAGAAATCTGTTACTCGGGTTGAAATGTACTCTGTTTGCATTGCCCATTTGTTGCAGTAAGTGAGACTGTTGGCATGTGTCATCGACAAATACCTAGACTTTATGGTGGCATCTTTTATTCTCTTTTCCAGTGATGGTTACAATTCAAGTATGGAAGATTCCTGTTAAAATGTATTGGCCTATTGAAAATACACAACAGGTCTTTCGCATCTGAAAAGACAGGTTAATATTTTGGCTTGAGACCTTTGTTCAGAACTGAGTTCTGATGAAAATTCTGCACCAAACTATGGCCATTTCTCAAGCCTTCATAATCTGGACCACAAAGCCCAGGCAGCTTGGTTCTATTTTTGTTTATATTGTTCGCTGGTTTGTCTTGTTTAAATTACTTGGGTCTGGAGGCTTGGGAAGGACTGTCTTAATGCTATAGATTCATTGGTGGATAAATCTTAAATCAGAGCATCAAGATCTGTTACTTTCAACACCTTCATTAAAGGGTAAATTAATGGGAAGATTAAATCAACTTTTTACGAGGCCTGCAAAGCTCCATGGCACACATCTGGAAAGACGAGATGCTGAGACAAGCCTTAAGCTTTGTTTCCAGATGTTAATGGATGCCACTGTGTATTTCCAGCATGTTCTCCTTTTATTTGAACTTTCCCCAACATTTGCAAGTTTTGAAAAAAAAATTGCACTGACCTTTTCTTTTCCACTAGGTTTTATTCAGGAACTTTCTCTCATTTATTCACGGCATGTGGGCATTGCTGGCAAGGCCAGCATTTATTACCCATTCCTAATCGCCCTTGAGGATGGTAGTGACAACTGAGTGGCTTGTTAGGCCATTTCAGAGAGCAATTAACAGTCAACCACATTGATGTAGGTCAGGAGTCACACACAGGTCAAACAGGTTAAGGATGGGAAGTTTCCTTCCCTAAAGGGCACTACTGAACCAGTTGGGTTTTTACAACAATCCAGTAATTTCATGGTCACTATTGCTGATATTATCTCTATCTATCTATCTCTGTATCACTCTATATCTCTTTAAATTCCCCCGCTGCCATGTGGGTCTTGAACTCACATCTCCAGACTATTCATCCAGAGCTCTGGTAGATGTAAATCTGCCTTTGTTATCAGCAATAGTAACTATATACATCAGGAAATGGTGTGGGTGTCATATGTAAGAACTGCAGAATCTGTGGGACCTCTGTTCCTGCTGTAGATTTATATAAACAAACTGTCAAGGCTACAAAGAAAGTGCCAGATCTTGTACATATTGATCTGAACTGCAGAGGTCTACATTCAGAAATTAATGCACGCAGGTACAGGGAAAGTAAAATGTGTTTAAATGATCCATACAAAGAATGATGAGATTAACTTGCAAAATTATTCTTTTGATGCATTGTTGAAATGGACATGCTACAAAAGAAGATTTGATAGAAAGCAGCCAATAGCGTGCATCATTGAGCTCAGGCAGAATAACAAGGGTTAAGAGTAGTCATGCAAATTAATGATTGGTGTTTTTTTTTTGGATGAGCTAAGATGAAGGTGCTGCACCACACGCTTTCTTCACATGGTTGATACGCCTGATATTTACACTGAATTATCATTCTGCTCGTTTGCGTGTCCTCACATAAGTATTCCTCTATCCAACCAAAATGTGTTCAAAATGCTAATTTAATGTGGAGTAATGAAGTGAAAGACTAATTTTACTCTTCAGATTTTCCTTCATAAAAAGGTGAACTCATAATATTTTTCAGTTCTTTGTAGCTGCATTCAGTCGAGGAGGAGGGAATTAAATCAGTTATCTTGTAACTTTGTCGGGGCTTCTCCTAGCCCAGAGTTTCGGGCTGCAGAAATTTAAGATTTAACTGCTTAACAAGTTTATAAAATAGTGATTTCATTTTATTTTTTGTTTTAGCTGTGGTAGTTGAGGAAAACAGTATTTATTTGCTATGTTCTCTTTTTAAAAGAAACAAATCTCATGATTATTTATCTAGCTTGTGTTTGTAACACAACTGATTAGTAAGTTTGCGGACGACACAAAGGTTGGTGGAGTTGCGGATAATGATGAGGATTGTCAGAGGATACAGCAGGATATAGATCGGTTGGAGACTTGGGCGGAGAAATGGCAGATGGAGTTTAATCCGGACAAATGTGAGGTAATGCATTTTGGAAGGTATAATGCAGGTGGGAGGTATACAGTAAATGACAGAACCCTTAGGAGTATTGACAGGCAGAGAGATCTGGGCGTACAGGTCCACAGGTCACTGAAAGTGGCAATGCAGGTGGATAAGATAGTCAAGAAGGCATACAGCATGCTTGCCTTCATCGGTCGGGGCACAGAGTATAAAAATTGGCAAGTCATGTTGCAGCTGTACAGAACCTTAGTTAGGCCACACTTGGAATATTGCGTGCAATTCTGGTCGCCACACTACCAGAAGGACGTGGAGGCTTTGGAGAGGGTACAGAGGAGGTTTACCAGGATGTTGCCTGGTCTGGAGGGCATTAGCTATGAGGAGAGGTTGGAAAAACGGGGATTGTTTTCACTGGAACGACGGAGGTGGAGGGGCGACATGATAGAGGTTGACAAAGTTATGAGCGGCATGGACAGAGTGGATAGTCAGAAGCTTTTTCCCAGGGTGGAAGAGTCAGTTACTAGGGGACATAGGTTTAAGGTGCGAGGGGCAAAGTTTAGAGGGGATGTGCGAGGCAAGTTTTTTAATACAGAGGGTGGTGAGTGCCTGGAACTTGCTGCCAGGGGAGGTGGTGGAAGCAGATACGATAGCGACGTTGAAGAGACATCTTGACAAATACATGACTAGGAAGGGAATAGAGGGATATGGGCCCCGGAAGTGCAGAAGGTGTTAGTTTAGGCAGGCATCAAGATCGGCGCAGGCTTGGAGGGCCGAATGGCCTGTTCCTGTGCTGTACTGTTCTTTGTTCGAAATTCAGTAACCAGAACACTGCAAGTGCTGTTTTGGCTATGTATAAAGTTACAAATGTCATAAGACATAAGCAAACTTTGTGAACTGTGGTTACTGAGGAATAAATTGAGACCTAATTTCATGAATGTTGAAGCTTAAATGTGATTTACTTTGCAATCTTAAAAAGATCAATTGATGGAAATGATGTTTTTTTGTTAGCTTTTGCAACATGCACTTTTCATTTTGAATCCGAGCATTTGGGCTTTTTAAAAATTCCATGCACCCTCAAAAACAGTGTTATCTTTATTGCAAGTATATTAATACTGCTTTGCATGTAGTCCTGTATTAAAGCAATTTGAAAAGGGTTCCATTTTAATGATCTAACCATTGCTGAAGTGTTCAGAATTGACAAGTGTTCATAGTAGTGCCTTGTCCCTTAGTTGAAGTGTTCCCATGTGTATTTTCCCATTTCACACTATGTGCACTGAAGTGTTTAAGTACATCCTCAAAACTTAGTTGAAGTATGTGAGGCACTTACTATGTCAAAATGATGTATTATGTCTCAGAAATGAGAAATGAGACCTTTTGAAGCTGTTGCAGTGTGAGGGAGGGCTATCTGTGGATGAAAGTAAATTTCCCAGTATTGTTTCTTATAGTTTTGAAAGGACTGTTTTAAGATGTTTTTGACTTTCACTGTGTTACCTTTCTTAAACCAATCAAGCGTGGCAATTTTATTGCTAAGTCGTTTTATTGTGTTACCAGTAGGTTATGTACATTGTTAATTTGAGCTTTTCTCTTGCTATTTTTACATAGTGGAGATTTTGTTTTGTACTGTTAAAGTGAAATTATTTAAGTAGCCACAGGCACTTGCTTTGTTTGTCAGGTAACAAAAGCCTTCTATCTTCATTATAACCCCTTTTCATGCAGGCTCACATTCTGCATAAGCATGCCTTTCCAAATTGGGCCAGTTCTACTGGCCAATCGGGGAGGTATTGCAGTGCCTTCAAGGTGACATGCACATGTGTTCACTGTCTCTGCATGAATGTAGATTTTGTCAACTTTTTTGGTGTTCTTTTGGTGTGACGGAAATGTTAGTTATATCTTGATCATGTTTTCCTAGACAGATGACATCAGCATCTGTGGAAGTATTCTTGGTTACAGACTTACAGAAGACTGAGGGGTGACCTGATCGAGGGGTACAAGATTATGAGGGGCATGGACAGGGTGGATAGGGAGCAGCTGTTCCTCTTAGTTGAAGGGTCAGTTACGAGGGGACGCAAGTTTAAGGTGAGGGGCAGGAGGTTTAAGAGGGTTTTGAGGAAGAACTTTTTTACCCAGAAGGTGGTGACGGTCTGGAATGCACTGCCTGGGAGGGTGGTAGAGGCGGGTTGCTTCACATCCTTTAAAAAGTCCCACCATCCTCCGCCTCCCAGCTCATCCCTGGAGGGCTGGTAAGATTCAGCCCAAAGAGAGCTTAATATTAGATTAGATTAGAACATTACAGCGCAGTACAGGCCCTTCGGCCCTCGATGTTGCGCCGACCTGTGAAACCATCTGACCTACACTATTCCATTTTCATCCATATGTCTATCCAATGACCACTTAAATGCCCTTAAAGTTGGCGAGTCTACTGCTGTTGCAGGCAGGGCGTTCCACGCCCCTACTACTCTCTGAGTAAAGAAACTACCTCTAACATCTGTCCTATATCTATCACCCCTCAACTTAAAGCTATGTCCCCTCGTGTTTGCCATCACCATCCGAGGAAAAAAACTCTCACTATCCACCCTATCTAACCCTCTGATTATCTTATATGTCTCTATTAAGTCACCTCTCCTCCTCCTCCTCTCCAACGAAAACAACCTCAAGTCCCTCAGCCTTTCCTCGTAAGACCTTCCCTCCATACCAGGCAACATCCTAGTAAATCTCCTCTGCACCCTTTCCAAAGCTTCCACATCCTTCCTATAATGCGGTGACCAGAACTGCACGCAATACTCCAGGTGCGGCCTCACCAGAGTTTTGTACAGCTGCAGCATGACCTCGTGGCTCCGAAACTCGATCCCCCTACTAATAAAAGCTAACACACCATATGCCTTCTTAACAGCCCTATTAACCTGGGTAGCAACTTTCAGGGATTTATGTACCTGGACACCAAGATCTCTCTGTTCATCTACACTACCAAGAATCTTCCCATTAGCCCAGTACTCTGCATTCCTGTTACTCCTTCCAAAGTGAATCACCTCACACTTTTCCGCATTAAACTCCATTTGCCATCTCTCAGCCCAGCTCTGCAGCCTATCTATGTCCCTCTGTACCCTACAACATCCTTCGGCACTATCCACAACTCCACCGACCTTCGCGTCATCCGCAAATTTACTAACCCACCCTTCTACACCCTCTTCCAGGTCATTTATAAAAATGACAAACAGCAGTGGCCCCAAAACAGATCCTTGCGGTACACCACTAGTAACTAAACTCCAGGATGAATATTTGCCATCAACCACCACCCTCTGTCTTCTTTCAGCTAGCCAATTTCTGATCCAAAGCTCTCAATCACCTTCAACCCCATACTTCCGTATTTTCTGCAATAGCTTACCGTGGGGAACCTTATCAAACGCCTTACTGAAATCCATATACACCACATCCACTGCTTTACCCTCATCCACCTGTTTGGTCACCTTCTCAAAAAACTCAATAAGGTTTGTGAGGCACGACCTACCCGTCACAAAACCGTGCTGACTATCGCTAATGAACTTATTCTTTTCAAGATGATTATAAATCCTGTCTCTTATAACCTTTTCCAACATTTTACCCACAACCGAAGTAAGGCTCACAGGTCTATAATTACCAGGGCTGTCTCTACTCCCCTTCTTGAACAAGGGGACAACATTTGCTATCCTCCAGTCTTCCGGCAGTATTCCTGTCGACAATGACGACATAAAGATCAAGGACAAAGGCTCTGCAATCTCCTCCCTGGCTTCCCAGAGAATCCTAGGATAAATCCCATCTGGCCCAGGGGACTTATCTATTTTCACACTTTCCAAAATTGCTAACACCTCCTCCTTGTGAACCTCAATCCCATCCAGCCTAATATATTTCATTCTCTTGGCAGAGAGAAGCAGGTGGAGCAAACCCATGACTTCACAAAGATTACAGGATTCCACACGATGCAGGGTGCCATTGACTGCAAACACAATGTTTTCCAATGACTTAGTACGTCATAACATTCAACGCTATGGGCCAAGTGCTGGCAAATGGGATTAGGTAGACAGGTCAGGTGTCTTTAATGTATCGGTGCAGACTCGATGGGCCGAAGGGCCTCTTCTGCACTGTATTATTCAGTGATTCTGTGATATTTTGGTGCGCCTTTACGGAATACAGAAACCTGTTGTTCATTTGACCAGACTACCCGATGTCGAGCAAACTGCAGGCAAAACATAACATTACTATTTCTAATGGGGTATGGAGATTTTATTACAAGAACAAAAACAATGATTGAAAAATCATATTTTTCTGTTTCAGAAATGTGTCAATGCAAATACTGTCCTAACCAAGTACTCCTGGAAGTGATGGCATAGTGTTCCAACATGACAATACTGCTGCCATATTGAAATACTAGAAAAATGATAATTTAAGAAAAACCACAGTGGTGATAGAGTTTGACTGCTTGCAAGAGACACTATGGATATGGTAGTAGATAGAGAGAATATTAATCTCTTGTAGCAATAACTTGAGTTTCTTGATATGCAGGCTCCTATCTCAGGGTTAGTTGATTTCTTTCTTGCCAATTTCCTACCTCTCCTCCTTTTCTGAGCTGTAGTTCCAAGACTCGAGTCGCCTTAAACAGGCTCCAGAAGCTGGCCAAGCGTGTCTAAACTGAGGCACAGTGTCGCTTTCGAGCAGAGAGATCGACCGTTGATATGCTGTTCTGCCTTCGTCAGCTACAGGAGAAATGCAGCGAACAACAGATGCCCCTCTACGTTGCTTTCAATGATCTCACCAAAGCCTTTGACCTCGTCAGCAGACATGGTCTCTTCAGACTACTAGAAAAGATCGTATGTCCACCAAAGCTACTAAGTATCATCGCCTCATTCCATGACAATATGAAAGGCACAATTCAGCATAGCGGTGCCTCATCAGACCCCTTTCCTATCCTGAGTGGCGTGAAACAGGGCTGTGTTCTTGCACCTACACTGTTTGGGATTTTCTTCTCCCTGCTGCTCTCACACGCGTTCAAGTCTTCAGAAGAAGGAATTTTCCTCCACACAAGATCAGGTGGCAGGTTGTTCAACCTTGCCCGCCTAAGAGCGAAGACCAAAGTATGGAAAGTCCTCATCAGGGAACTGCTCTTTGCTGACGATGCTGCATTAACATCTCACACTGAAGAGTGTCTGCAGAGTCTCATCGACAGGTTTGTGGCTGCCTGCAACGAATTTGGCCTAACCACCAGCCTCAAGAAAACGAATATCATGGGACAGGACGTCAGAAATGCTCCATCCATCGATATCAGTGACCACGCTCTGGAAGTGGTTCAAGAGTTCACCTACCTAGGCTCAACTATCACCACTAACCTGTCTCTCGATGCAGAAATCAACAAGTGCATGGGAAAGGCATCCACTGCTATGTCCAGACTGGCCAAGAGAGTGTGGGAACATGGCACACTGACGCGGAACACAAAAGTCCGAGTGTATCAAGCCTGTGTCCTCGGTACCTTGCTCTATGGCAGCGAGGCCTGGACAACGTATGTCAGCCAAGAGCGACGACTCAATTCATTCCATCTTCGCTGCCTCCGGAGAATCCTTGGCATCGGGTGGCAGGACCGTATCTCCAACACAGAAGTCCTCGAGGCGGCCAACATGCCCAGCTTATACACACTACTGAGTCAGCGGCGCTTGAGGTGGCTTGGCCATGTGAGCTGCATGGAAGATGGCAGGATCCCCAAGGACACATTGTACAGCGAGCTCGCCACTGGTATCAGACCTACCGGCTGTCCATGTCTCTACTTTAAAGACGTCTGCAAACGCGACATGAAGTCCTGTGACATTGATCACAAGTCGTGGGAGTCAGTTGCCAGCGATCGCCAGAGCTGGCGGGCAGTCATTAAGGCGGGGCTAAAGTGTGGCGAGTCGAAGAGACTTTGCAGTTGGCAGGAAAAAAGACAGAAGCGCAAGGGGAGAGCCAACTGTGTAACAGCCCCGACAGCCAAATTTTTCTGCAGCACCTGTGGAAGAGTCTGTCACTCTAGTATTGGCCTTTATAGCCACTCCAGGCGCTGCTTCACAAAACACTGACCACCTCCAGGCGCTTACCCATTGTCTCCCGAGACAAGGAGGCCAAAGAAGAGTTCCAAGGATGGTGATTATCACGTACTACTTTGCCCCAAGTGGCCATTATTCATATAAGAGTCTTGGTTGTCAGTGTTGTTAGGCAAATTGACCACACCAGGTCGAACCCAATCTTGTCCTAACATAACATCCATACATCTCTCACACTTCATGGAGATCAAGAGTGGGAACCTTGATCTGTGGAGAGTTCTAGTATCCCTACTGTCATCCTAGCTGAAATCAGCCAATAAACACGTTAGGCATCAAATATGAGAGCCTATTGGTTTATATGTCAGCTAAGGTGCTGTAAGTCCACTGATGTGGAATCAGCAGAGCTAAGTTCTCAATTAACTTTAGGATTTTTGTAAGAAATAAATTTGACTGATTTTATTTTTATGTTCTATGCTACTTACCTTTTCATGGATTGATTTAACTATCTTTAAAGGACAGGCACTGCTTGCACAAGGGTCAACCTGGTCCAGAAACAGGCAAGTAGAAGCTGAGGAGCGTCAGCGCTTCAGGCGTTAGCGATGGCCCTTGTGTACTCTCTAGCTGAGTGCTGTGCAGCAGTATGGGCCTAAAGTAGCCAGACTCAACTTGTTGATATCCTACTGAACACTGCATCCCAGTGTACCACTGGAATCCTCAAGTCCTTCTGTCCGTGCTGTTGCAAATTGCTCACTTGTCCATTCACCATAATGCTGTAACCTTCTGGGAAGTCCAGTAAATCAAGGAAAGCAAACATCTCCCTGTCCACCAACATCTCGACAGTGTCCTTCCACACTGCTTGAAGTCAGGTGCGCACACACTTTGGACCACACACTTAACCTTTGGCAATGCGACTTGAAGCTTGGAAAGCTGAATGGAGTTCACAAGAAGTCAGAAACGAACACCTCATGAAAGACCCGACACAGAAGATCCCTGGCTTCGATCTTCCAGGTTCATGAGTGACCCTAAACCGCATCTGCACAAACCCCGCAGATGCAATGCTGAAATGGAAAATTAAAATTTCCCAGTATGTGACAGTGGTCACCCGGAACAGACCATAAATATATATGGCCAATTCACAAATATGAAAGAGACATCAACAGCAATACAGTCCAATAATTCGCAATTACCTGAATGTAAAATTCTAGTTGTTGTTCTGCATCTACGTCAGCCATAAGAAAGGTGACAACTACTACATGCCATTGGACTAAAAATCTAGACAAACCACTTTTACCACTGGAGCACATTGTCGTATTTGATTGGCTTGTCTCTTATTTTTCTTAAATAGCAACCATTGAATGTTTGACTTTGTACTGCATTGATCCTGACATTGTATTATTGCAGGCTAATTTGCCAGCTCTCCATTTTATTTTGCCTTTCACTGTCATAGCAACATAAGAATTGCTAGACGAGAAAGGACTACTGTTGATCTAGTTCTGCTTCTGCCGTCTTGCTTGTCGTATGAAACAGCGATAATGGAGTTGTTGACTAATCGTAGCATTCAGTCTCTCTCAATTAGTCTACAACAGATCCAGAAATGAGGCAAGGAACCCCCTAGTGGTGGAATCCAAAGTTACCTGTTCCTCCCAAGTAAACCACACTTATCAGATGTCATGTTTCAAATTACTCAAATACTATATCCTACTGATCCTTTTGCTGTCATACATATTGCTTCAGCCAAGAAGACTTCACAGCTACCAACAGTGCTGCACACCTAATAAATCAGAAGGGAGTTCACATCTGCAAGGCAGTACTGCTCCTGCCAGATTTTCTTCCTCAAACTGTTTTCTGCACCTGTGTGCATCACTTTGCACTTATCTGCCATTCATCAGTCAAGTTGCTAGGTCTGTGGAGAATAAGAACTGAAACTGTTCTTCATGTCCTTTTGAAATTCACGTTTGCAGGCAACATTAGTGAGGCTGCTTTTAATATTTCTGATGTTGGCTTTCTCAATGCTGCTCACTTTTTTCTTGGCTCCTTATAGGATTACATTAAAATTAGTAAAAATATTAAATTTTTTTCTTCCCCCTTCAATTTAAAGTTGTTTCAGCTGCATAATTTTTAATTTGAAATATAAGTCAAATGTTTTGCTAGCAATGAATGTACGGTTCCATTTCCAAATGAGCTTGAATACATCGATGAAATAATATTTGCAAGCATAAATTGTTGGTGTATAATTATCGACATGACTAAAGGCTGCCAAATCAAAAACTAGTTGCTGCAAGTTGGCAGCAAGGAATGATGAGATAGGCCTGGGTTGTGCTGGACGGAACCTATTAGATGAGGCAGAAGGTGTATGATGAATTGCCAGGAAATGGAAAGTACTTTTCTGTGTCAGAGCCACAATGTATCAGAGATTACTTGATTAATCTATAAATAACTTGAGATTGGCATGCAGCTTCTGAGACTAGAGTTATGATGACCTTATACATGCCACAATATTGCTTTGAGGGTGGGGAGTGTAGACTCCTTTCTTGGAATTGTATGCTTTTTAGAACTACATATCCATTCTATAGTATAGATTGTAGCTTGGCATAGTTTCACCTGTTACATCAACAGTATCCCATTAGTGCTTTAATTACATTTTAACTGGAAACAGTATTTAAAGTATAGAAAAGTTGATGTACTTAACGTTGTGCCAAAACTATTCTTGTGCTACTCTTAACTTATCTCTTCAAATTGCCCCCACTATGACTTCCACAACCACCAGTAAAAGACTTGTAGTCAGTAGTACTTCAACCTAGTGGTACATTTTTCATAATATCCTCCCAGAAATCACCCAAGTTTAAAAAGAGAATCTATAATTTTACTGCTGGATATTTTTCACAGTTCAAGTGGACATTTTATGAACATTTTACACTGTTGTATTGGATTGGGAGAAACTTAATTCGAAATAACAGACTCTTTACCATCTGCAATGTTGCTAACGTTGTAGATAATCTTCAGTATTCCATTGTATTACAATGAAAACTTTTCTCTAATTTTTGACATTGGAAGAAACTGGTTGCAAGGATCAAGGAAAAGGCAATGACCATATTCCTACTCATATTGGGCTGGATTTTGTTCTCCTGCCGACATCGGGCTCTGTGGTGGGGGCGAAAGATCAGAGCAGCAACAGCCCTCCACGGAGCCTGATGCTGGGATTGCTGGGCCTGTATTTCCCGGTGCTGGGGAAGCTCCGTGGCCGGCCGTCCGCCGCTCTGCGACAGGACCTGACTTTACATATTTAAATTAGCTGTTTGCGTTAATTAAAATCTAATCCGCAGCGATCTTACCTGCAGTTCCAGATCTTCAGCGCGATGGGCAGCACTCATGCACCTTCACTTTCCCATTCTGGGAAAGGGGTGGGGAGTAGTATAGTTGGTGGGGGGGGGGGGGTGAACTCTACATTTTTACTGTAGTGTGGGGGAGGGGTGAACTCTGCAGTTAGTGCAGTTGTGGAGGGGAAAGGGGTCAACTCTGCATTGGTAGTGTAGTTGCGGGGGGAATATTTGTGTATTTTTGGTGTAGTTGGGGGGGTACAATCCTGCAGTTTCTTTGCAGGGCTGGTAGCCCTTTAAAAATGGCGCCAGTGCCTACGCAGCAACAGTTGATGCCATTGACTGTGTTGCTGAGGGCACGCCCGTCACGTGATTGCGGGGGGGGGGGTGGGGTGGTGGGTTGCAGTGGGGCAGCCGCCCTGCATATGGTAATGACAGCCAGGCTCAGGATTGTGGTGTGGTGCACACCATACGTGTCAACTGCCATTTCTTATGTGGCAGGACTACAAAATCCAGCCCATTGTATGGGGAAAAAATTGCATTTGACCGTAGCTAGTTTCAGTGATCCCTTCCCTGATGTACTTTAACTGACGAGGTCGTTGAGTTATTCATTCCCAGTACGCTAAGCTCTTTCTTCAACTAATTGAAGATATATTTGGAACGCTCCCAACACTTTCATGGTCACTGATCCAATACGGCCAGATCTGTGTCCTTTGGCTTCAGTGGCTCGAGTCAACATTCCAGTGATAAAACTGTCTGCACGAAGTTAACAAGTGTTAAATTTACCAAATGGTCTGCTGCATGTTCCTTCAGTATCCTGTTCAGACTTTACCACGCATTTGCTTTCAGTGTGACAGAGCCTCGTTTGGTACTTCAACTGAAGTGGTTATTATGTTAATTTTCATGTACTTAAATCTTTGTGTCTAAAATAATATTTAATATTACATTGTTCATAGTGATTAGTTTTCTCCTCAGTCACTTTGTTTCAGATGTTTGGAGAAATTAAAAAAAATATTTTCAAATAGGCTGTACCATGAGTACTTTTTTCTCAACCCTCTGATAGATTAATGATTAAAAGCACCAACGGCTGTAGCATTGACCGATCCAGACCAGAAATGTCATAGGGTCAGTTCCGTGAGTTAGCTGAGATCTCGTCAGGCAGCATTTATACTTGGTGTTGACTTCAGTGCCCCTGGCTCAGGAGGGTAAAATTTAGAAGGGTTTTGTTCCTGACTGGTATCGACTAACCCATGCATGTTAGCATGTGTTGATATTGGATGAGAGTAAGATTAGGTTTTGCGCGATGCCACAGCTTTAGTTGTCTCAGAATTAGATGTGCTACTCATAAATTGATTTTTAAAAGTGAATGTTGAGAGTGCATTTGTGCCATATCAAAGTCCGTGATGCAATTCTTCCTCTTCATACCCAGTGACATTAGTTATGATTCAAGCTTTTCCCCAAAACTTAATTTGTGTTTGCATAAAATAGAGGTTTCCCTAGGCAGACTGTCTCTCTTGTATGTGACATTAGTAGGACAGTGCGCAATCCACTGCACTCCAAATGGTGGTAAGTATCACACTGACAGCTGTATTCAGGCTAAATCTGATAGTTACATTTATTTATGATTACACAGAAGCAGGAAAACACAACGATGTATTAGAATAATAGATTTCTGATGCAATAAGTATTTTTTCAAAAGTAAGACCAAGATCTTAGTTGTTATTCTCAGTAGCTTTTAACCTTGTATGCACACTAGCTCCACCAACTTTTATTAGTGGAATAAGCACTGCACAGGGAGGGAACTGTAGGTCCCAAGGTTGCTGCCCTATTATAGGACAGAGCTCCCACGTGTGTTGGCATTAATCAAACAGAGGCGGCTCCAGTGGATCGGACATGTCCACAGGATGGAAGACGATCACATACCCAAGAACCTCCTGTATGGTGAGGTAGCTGGGGCCAGACGACCAATGGGGCGCCCAAAGCTCTGCTTCAAGGATGCTTGCAAGTATGACATGAAGGCCCTAAATGAAAGAGGGAAATGGCAACCCATCTGTGGACTTGGTGTGCACTGCCATGACGACCAGTTGTTACAGGAGCTTGGCAACAGGTGCCATTGTCAAAAACAACAACTCACAGCGTCACTTGGCAGCTTCACATGCAGCACTTGTGGCAAAACCTGCCTTCACAGCCATCAGCAAAGGTGCAGCAAGAGAGGGCGCCCACCTAAATGGATTGTTTGCTGCGTGTCCATCATTTTTCGTAGATGGAAGGATGCCAGCCAACCAACCAGTACTGTTGAATGAAATTAATTGGAAGGTGAAGAGGATTCTTCTCAGTGGTTCGGTAGTTAATATATTAACTATTTCCGACACTTAAATAGATAAAATAAGAACGGTAGTTTCCTGACAACCTGGTGGTCCATTTCTTTTTGACACCTTGGCAGCATTAACTCGATGGTCTAGCCATTCAAAATGGATTTTATCTAGTCCCCTGGATGGCACGTTGTCGTATATTAACATCTGGTGGTACTGACCCAAACTTCAAGTAATCTGACAGAATTAATTTCCGAATAAAGCAACATCATCAGTAAAGAATGCCATCCGAGATAGATAGCACCTATTGTAGTCTGAATATGGAGTTCCATATATTGGCTATGCTGTGGCACAAAGACAAATAAATTCTTTAAATGATGCAGCTAATCGAAAGCCACTTTTTAATTCTCATTACTTTGTCTATCTAGAGTTGTATAATAGGAAACATTTCTGTATTCTAACACATGATGAAGCTCTGCTTCCATCACAAAAGTATTAATGCTCCTTGGTCATACTTGGCTTAGTTCAGAGCTAATTACAGAATACCAAAACAATGTTCTTTGACCTTCAACACGCGAGGTGTGACGTATTTCCCCAGACAAAGGGAAAATCTGAGGAGTCCATTCTTCCACAGTTGCTAAATGACCTGTCTAAAAACTGTATTGGCAAAGATCTTTGTAATGGATGACCTGTCCTGTCCAGTAGAGAAAAATGATGCTCAAATTTGAGGATGGAAATGAGTCGCTGAAAATCAATGAGAGCTCTTAGTGTCTTGAGCACACTGATGGTGTGTACCAATTAAGATTGTGCCGAGTAGAGTGACTAAGTTTCTCAGTTTCATGTTACATGACAGGAAGACAGTAGTTTTATATTATAATGCAAGACTGTTGTTTTAAAGGACTTTGCTGATAGAAAGAAATAATTTTACTAGGAGCTAAAGCATTTTGTTGTATTGAATTATAATATTGCTCTGCATATTTGGATTCATAAGGCATAAACTGCAAGAGCAAAACTCAATTTATAACACCATTACATTTATAATCAGTACATTTTCTTCATTCAAGTTTTCCTGGCAGGTCCACCTTTTGCTACACAGAGATTCTGGTGCAGGTTGAGTAAGTAGTCAGTTTAGAGATGCTGATGTGTAGTAATGTGCACCTAATGTGGATGGCTCATGATTTTCAATTTTCTTCATCTGCTTTTGGAAAGGGGGAAGAGAATCAGCAGTTTTCTTGTTAATAGTGAGATGAATGTAACCTTGGATTGAATTTATTCCTCAGTGCTTTTCTACTATCCTACACAGCCCAGAGCGCAAACATTAAGTGAATAGGAATTGCAAATCACAAAATGCATTCTTCCTGCACCCACTATATTAACACCTGCTCAGGAAACTTTTTTTTTTGCCTGGGTTCCCCATGTTTACAGCACAAATGAGAGGGTCCTTATCTTTATAATGCATTCTCTTTGTTGCTTCACCAAATTATGGCACATTGCGTATAATGTGTAACTGTGAAATGATTTACATTTTTGGAAAATCTCTTTCCAATCAAAAACACACAACCAATTCTGCAGTAAGAAACTTGTATCATTGCAAATGAACAGAATAAAAGAAGCAAAATAGATTTCTTAACCAGAGACTGACTGCATCTAAGATGCACCCTATTATAGTAGTAACAGTGATCATAGTTTTGCCTTATTCGCTTACACAGATGATATGCTGGACTGAAAACTCACTGCACATTTTACATATGAAATTATCTGTACACTTTTTCTACTTTCCATCCTCCAGTTTGCAGGCTATGTAGAAGAATGGATTTCTCAGATTTTCCCATTGTTTGGAGAAATAACCCCCCCACCCCCCCCAATCATGTTAAAGGTCAACAACATTGTACAGTTTAATCACTTCCATTAGGTTTGCACAATGCTGTAGTCGTCAGTTTGATTCCTCACAATCTGCCATAGTTGTCTGAGTCTTAGTCCTGTCCATTTCTTCTCACTGTTTGGTTCTTCAACTGGATTTTCCACCATTACTCTACATGTACTGTAAGTGATGTGCATGTATTATGGTGTAATCTTAGATGGGGATTTGAATAACACTTCTAAACCAGTCTGTCACTGCTTTTAGTCAGACATTTGACTCTATGGACTGTGTTACACCAAACAGCATATCTCTAAGTATATGTTATATCTTAAGTAAGTTATTAAGTATGTGTACATTATGAACTAGATAGGCATTTATAATGTTATAAACTCTTGTTGGTATTTCCTGCCAACTTGTTCTAAACAGGTCCTATCTTTATGCAGGCTAAAATTTTCTCTGCCTTCTGTCATCCTGCGAAAACTAACTTTAATAATTCTTCAGAATCAGTGAAATGGAAATTGTCACAATGGAAAATATAGGAGGGAAATTATTAGATGATTCTGCATTAAAGAGATCATCAGTTTTAATTCTCTTAACTGGAATTGTGATTGAGCTTGAATAAGGCAATAGCACTAAAACACAACAGCACAGAAATGGAATCTTTCTTGGGAAACACATTGCCAATCTCACTTTTATCATAGTCCTTCGGTCAGGTTAAATGTTTTCAATTTGATACTACTTTCAATTTTTTTCTAGTTAGTACCATTTTTATGGATTTACATTGTCTTTACCTCATTCTTTGACCTCCAGATGTACCATTCAAAGTGATTACGAGGCTGCATTACTGTTTTTGGATTTTTCCAAAATCGTCAGTTGAGGGTTTTCTTGCTAAGTTTTTCTTGAAAGTGTGCTTTTATACTGTAACAGAATGCATTCATTGACTCTCTAAATTTTAATTATACTTCAATCAGTCTCCTTCCTGCCACCAACAAAATGCTATTCTGCTTCTACAAATTGTCAATTATCTTTTTTCTGGGAAGGCGAAGCACCTGTCATAGTATAGTACAAATGTCAAAATTCTGTAATTGGCTCTTGCTGTGTATCTATGAAATATATCCAAGTAAGAACTACAAGTAAACTTAACGAGGGTGGAAAATTCTCAAGTTATTAGTTGAAGCTATACATCTACTCTGTTATAATAAAAGCAAAATACTGCGGATGCTGGAAATCTGAAACAAAAACAAGAAATGCTGGAATCACTCAGCAGGTCTGGCAGCATCTGTGGAAAGAGAAGCAGAGTTAACGTTTCGGGTCAGTGACCCTTCTTCGGAACTGACAAATATTAGAAAAGTCACAGATTATAAGCAAGTGAGGTGGGGGTTGGGCAAGAGATAACAAAGGAGAAGGTGCAGATTGGACCAGGCCACATAGCTGACCAAAAGGTCACGGAGCAAAGGCAAACAATATGTTAATGGTGTGTTGAAAGACAAAGCATTAGTACAGATTAGGTGTAAATACACTGATTATTGAACAGCAGCAAGTGCAAACCTGAAAAAAACAGTGGGTAAGCAAACTGAACAAACTAAGATGAAATGAAATAAATGCAAAAAAAAAGATTGTAAAAAATGTAAAAAAGAATGTAAAAAAAGAAAAAAGGAAGAAAAACTAACTAAAAATGAAAGTAAAATGGGGGGCTGTCATGCTCTGAAATTATTGAACTCAATGTTCAGTCCGGCAGGCTGAAGTGTGCCTAATTGGTAGATGAGATGCTGTTCCTCGAGCTTGCGTTGATGTTCACTGGAACACTGCAGCAATCCCAGGACAGAGATGTGAGCATGAGAGCAGGGGGGAGTGTTGAAATGGCAAGCAACCGGAAGCTCAGGTCCTGCTTGCAGATCTACTCTGTTGTTCTTTTTCATCAGTTTTACTCAGGTACTCCAGTGTGCCTCTAGTTAAAAGGCTAAAATTATTTCCAGTAAATGCTAGTGTATTAACAATGTAAATCTATGTTTTGGTTTAGTATTTCCCAATAGTAATAGAGCAAAACTTCAGCCTTTGTTGAAATAGATCCTGATGTTCAACCATTATAATTAGCCATATCCAATTAGATTGCATTTGAATCCTGAATCAGGTCAAACTATCTCCAGCTGAGCGTCACATTACTGACTAGATCAAATCCTCCCTATTCAGTACCTATGGAACTCCTTTTCTTCCTTTTCCACCCTCTAGCAGCATTAGTAAGGGAGAAGATGGAAATTTGTCAGAAATACAGGATTTATGGATTTGGGAGGCTTAAGAAAAGAGGAATTTGGCCGGGAAAAGCTTTTTTAAAATTTTGAATTTGAATATGGGTAAAGCAGACCAGATAAAATTTACTCTTATTGCTTTAATAGAAGTTAGATGTGAACTAAGTTCTGGCTGATTTTGCTTAATCCTGAGTGACTATAATTTGTGACTCTAAATGGCTTCAAAGCAGTAAATTCATGTTGGGACAGCAAGGGCACTCAGGGTGGAACTGAGCAGCATGAGTCTCTCTTCACTCCAGATTTGAAAGAAAACGCAACACAAAAATTAAAGGAACAAAAGTTATTTATTATTACTATTACGGAATGAATAGGAATCAGTGATCAAATCGGCTGGCTCTTGCTCAAATTTATGTGCAGGTAATTAATTTATAGCATCTGTGTTATGTTCTGCCTGAGTATCCCCATCTTGAAATTCCTTGTGCAGTTAAATTTACAAAAGGGATTTTCTATTATCAATTATTGCATCCACTGTGCGTGCGTGCGTGCGTTCGTTCGTTCTTTCCTTTCTTCCTTGATACCAGTCCTACACTGTCCTGTGACTGGACTCCTACCACAGCATCCAATGAGCTTTTACGCCATCTAAACTGATGAGCTGATGTGGTGACCCAGTTTTCAAAATTGCTGCAAAAGTTCCTCACTGACTATACCCAATGAGAGAGATGGGGCAATGAATATACCCAATGAGAGACAGAGTGGAGGGGTGTTATGACCAGGTGAGGAAGGGGTCTCGGGCTCCCCTCTTACCCCTTCTCTGGTTTGGCCGTAACAGGATTTATCTTTT
Source organism: Heterodontus francisci (assembly GCF_036365525.1). Classification (NCBI taxonomy): domain Eukaryota; kingdom Metazoa; phylum Chordata; class Chondrichthyes; order Heterodontiformes; family Heterodontidae; genus Heterodontus; species Heterodontus francisci. The sequence continues at coordinate 8,307,853 of NC_090393.1, forward strand.
AAAACACTGATTTTAGCTTACCAACTCAGTGAGCCCTTGCTCACTGCACTCTCATTACAATTGCAAATGAACCAATCAGACAAGTTTTTTTGTCTTTAAACAAGAAAGGTGTAAGTTTATTACCCTTATCACTCTAACCCGGTTAAAATTACTAAAATGCGTGACTCAACCACACTCGCATGCATACGAGAGGCACATACACACAAAAAAAAATAGAGGGGGGAAAAAAGAATTAGCGGGGGGGGGAGCGGGGTTGAAGTAGAGTTTTTAATAAATGGAATACAGGTACAGTTCTTAGTGTCTTTATGGTAGTGTCCTTGATTGAAGTGAAGGTCTTGGAGTCCACACTGGGGCCAGGTGCACAATTCCAGGCTTGCTTCTTTGGTACCAGAAGGCTGAAGAAGGGCTTTGTCTATAGTCTGGAAGTTTAAACTGCCACAGTGGGTTTCCTTGGACTTTGCTGAAGAGAGAGAATGACTTTTCTTCTGCCAGTCCAGTTGCAGTTTGTTTCCTTTCTCTGAGGCACAATTCAAAAAGCCCCAGTCTGGCCAGCAGGTAGGTCATGTGACCATCTCTTCGCTTGAAACAGCAGCTTCTTGGAGGATTGTTAGATTTCAGAGCTTTCCAGACACATTCGGTGAGGGGTAGAGTTCTGGCTTTTACAAAGTCTAAGGATGTTGATCACCACTGTTACCCAGACCAATCTTGCTAATTGAATCAAGGAGCACCCCCATTGTCTCTCCATTCATATCTCTCAGCCAACCCCTGTCCTCTCAGAATGCAAATGTGCAACCATGTTTTCAGCTGCTCAGCTCTGCTTTTTTAGACAAGTTATTTGCAATGTCCAGTAAAAAAGTTTCAAGCAGTGTCTATATGACAGAATTAATATGTTTCCATTTGGCAGGTGTGATTTCTGTCACAGGGATAAAGGCATCACATCTGATGCTGTTTTCAGCCATTGTCCATGTGATGTCATTTTTCAGCAAGGTCACTGATCAGTGATCAGGTGGGGAGCAAAGGCTGACATTCCCCTTAACCTGCTACTCTAGCTCAGGGCATAGTTTAATTGTAGTTCAGATGTCAAGACTTTAAACAGAAAATACTGGTAATCCTATAATTGGTCAAAAGATTGTCTGCAAGTCAATTCCCATTCAATCAACAATTTTTCTTTTGAACTTCCCTGTTCACAATAGTACATATTTTGTAAGTTAGTTGTAATCCTACCTTACAACCCATCTCTTTGACCAAGCTTTCTGTCATCTGCCCTAATATATCCCCTTATGTAGCTTGATGTCAAATTTAGCTTGATAACACTCCTGTGAAGCACCTTGAGACATTTTGCTAAATTAAAAGTGCTATATAAATGCAGATTGTGGTTGTAATATGGAATACCAGATATTTTAAAGGATCTAACTTTTTTCATGCCCCTCCTTCCAAAACTAAAGACTATTCTATTGCAATGTAGGCTGCATTGCAAACAAACTCATTTCAAATAACCACTAAAATTAAATATTAATCTTGGTTTGCAACAATCCTATTCTGCCCTCCAAAAAAGGGAAACTGTTGTGACAACATTGCTTGAAGTACTCACATGGACTGCAGCGGTTCAAGAAGGCAGCTCACCACCACCTTCTCAAGGACAATTAGAGATGGGCAATAAATGCTCGCCTAGCCAGCGACGCCCACATCCCATGAATGAATTAAAAAAAACAAGTTGTTCTTTGGAAGTTGAGTTGCAGTATGGGAGCAGTGCAGGAATAATAATCATTATTTACAGTTGGTATCTTGGAACTATTAATGGAATAAGAGCTAAAAATGGTCTATTCTCTGAATTGTAACTCTTGAACATAATGAATCATCAATATGAATGGAAACTGCATTATTTATACGTTGTATCACATTCAGACTTAAACAAAATCTGTTCTATCATGGTACTATATTTATAATTTTTATCTAACAAGATCTCGTGTAATAAGAACAAAGAAACCAACAAAAATAATTATAAAATGAGTTTCTTTGGGAATTCCCCTCCTCATAATATTAATGAGTTTGTGCATAAAAGCCATTCAATTAATTTAAAAAAGGAATAAATAAATGTGAAAGAAAACTAAGGATGCCTTAGACTTAATAAAGTATGTCACTGGTGTATTGCAACATATGCAGAGTTATAATTTTTCAATAAACTAGCTACTATATGGATTGAAGCCTACATCACCTCCATCGTAGAATACCTCCTTGCTGCTGTGCATTTGCTTGACACAAAGATGCTGAAACCAGCCATACTTACAGTTGAAATTTCTGATTACATTGTAATTGTTATCTGTTGGCAGATATTTTTGACATAGTAGATCTAATAGTGTAAAATTTATATTAGATAAGAGTTTGCAGAAATTTTGTGAACTTATTCATACCTTGCCCCAGTCAAGAACATAACCATTTAACCCAGGTTTTTGCCTGTGTCCCTCTTTAATCAACTATTAGTTGAATTAGACTCTGCTTTTACTTTTCTCTGTGTTGGTATCCCACTGAATCAGCTGGGCTGAGATTTGAAATTCATAATATGGGGGATTATGACGCAGGAACCCAGCCAACTACCCCATGGAGCCTTGACACCTTTTTCTAGCATTAAATGTGGTTCCCTAAAAGCTCAGTTTTCCTCTAATCCATGACACCTGAAATTTCAATTTAAAGCACTTAAATCAGTGGAGATTTTTAATTCATACATTGGATGTGGGTGTCGCTGGCAAGGCCAGTATTTATTACCCATCCCTAATTGCCCTTGAGAATGTGGTGGTGAGTTGCCTTCTTGAACCGCTGGCATCTATGTGGTGAAGGTATTCCCATGGTGCAATTTATTTTCTATGTGGAGATACTGACGTGCTACCTTGACCCCCTGAAACTATTGGAACACTCTTAGAGAACCTCTGTCCCTCATTTCCAAAAGCGTGTCAGCTACTCAAGGGGAAACAGTTCTATTATTGTAGGAAACATTTATTGATGTACAATAAGAGTGTGAAACTTAAGGGATTTTATTTCATGGATTACCTCAATCCCTTCACAGAACCCATTTTGAAAGCTATGACTTAAGTACTAAATCAATGGGATGCTTGTAATAAATTATATGTATGCAGAATGAAGGCCTGTGACTTTAAATTGTCTGATTTGTCTAATAGGTTTCTTTTATTCTAAGTAACCCTTTTGTTTTATCTTTCTCTACCGTTTTCTGCTTTTCCCTCCCGATGGCATTGATTTCCTTGCCTCTGGTGTAGTTCCAAAGATGTCAGTTACCCTCAATGACCCATGCATGTGATCATTATTTATGTGCAAGATTGGACAATGTCAGCTATCTGTTTAACTACCTGGGAGGGAGGGGTTGAAGTGCGCAAAGGAGCCTGGCCTAGTCCTATCCTCGCCCGCCATCAAAATCAGCAGATGTCACTGGTGGGCAATTGGGAATTGGGGCCCTGGCTGAGTTTCCCCTCCTTAACCCAGGGCAGCAGCCAGTTGTAATGCCTCACTATTATCCTGTCAGATCATTTGTCAGTTTCATACTTTGGTGTTATTGCAAGAAGTTAAATTGACACATGGCAGATTTAATTTTATACTTTTGAGGGGAGAAGACCAGATTTCCTTCTGGTAGATTACAGATCTCAGTATAACTCATGTAGTTAAAATTACAGAAAATAATTAGCAGAAATATTACAATGGAAATATTAACAGTTGTGACAAAATATGATTCGCATTGCCTGGTAGATTATAATGCCAAACTAGTGAAATTGTAAATGTCATTTATTATAGCACTGGAATTATTGGAGGTTGTTTTGGTCTGCTTCCTGCTGCTTTGTTTATCAACTGTTGTGTGGAGACTCATTTAAAAAGAAATGGCTTATGATGAGTGCAGCCGACTAACTCATGGCTCATTTTAATGTCCTGTGAATACAATCGAAAACTAATGGACCTAATTCAGAAATCAGGAGTTTATGATGGCACTTGCTAAACAGGCTTTATCTATTGACTTCATGAAAGAGTAGATGAAGTAAAGGCAGTAGAGGAAGTAAAGAAAAGACATGATGCAGCCTTTCCGGCAAGAAAGATGGATTGAAGGGAGTAGATGAGAAGATTGACAGGGGTGGTCCTCAATTGGCCCACTGGAGAAATATAATCTGGCATTAAGTTTAAATAAGGTTATGTTACCCTGCCCTTTTGCAATGAACTACATGCACAAGATGTGTACAGCTACAGAGACTGCAGGGAGATTGAATTACCGCTGGGATCTGAGTAGCATTGTGTATCTTTTTCTCTCTATGTCCTGGATCAGTGGCTTGGTTACTAACGATGCAGTGTCACATAAAGAAGTCTATAAGTAAGGTCAGTGTTGATTGTCTTTCAACCAAATCCTACTGAACCTTCCAACAAAATAATGAATGGAATTAAAACAAGAAACACTGGAAATACTCAGCAGGTCTGGCAGCATCTGTGGAGAGAGAAGCAGAGTTAACGTTTCAGGTCAGTGACCCTTCTTCAGAACTGACCTGAAATGTTAACTCTGCACAGATGCTGCCAGACCTGCTGAGTATTTCCAGCGTTTCTTGTTTTTATTTCAGATTTCCAGAATCCGCAGTATTTTGCTTTTATAAAAGAATGAATGGTCTGTTCTGTGATGGGCGCATGATTGCATTATATTTGTTTTTAAGTGGGTGTACTTTGAACTACAAAATGTAACAATGCTTTATTATTGATTTGCTGAAATGACAATAACCTATTTTATCCATTTTAAGGAGGACTTTTTCAGTTTCAAAAGGGTCTTGCAGTTTTATATTTTGTGCTCTAAATCCTACTGACTCCTGACCTTGTTGACCTACATTGATTCCCGATCCCACAGTGACTTCAATTTAAAATTCTCGTCCTTGTGTTAAATTCTCTTTGTGGGAAGATGAGAATTTTTCTGACAGCTAGTTATGATCTGGAATGTACTGCCCGAAGGGATGGCGAAGGCGGATTCAATTGTAATTTCAAAGGGAATTGGATATATATTTGAAAATGAAAAACTTGTAGGGTTGTGGGTAAAGAGCAGGGGAATAAGATGATTTATGATGGAATCGATGGGAGAGAAAACAAAGTGTGGCAGATGCTGAGGATCATGGTTTAGGTCTTTCCAATGTTTAATCCAGTTTATCCAATTACTGGATATCGAGTAAGCAGGCTGCAGCACAAAGGCAGTGGAGGTGTCAAGAGAGGTGTTGGTGAGGTTGTATTCTGTGTTTGTCAGCGTAGGTGTGGAACCTGACGCCCTGTCTTCGGGTGATGCTGTCAAGGAACAGCACATAGATGAAGAAGAGGACGGGGGCCAAAGATAAATTCTTGGGGGACTCCAGATGTAGCCATGTGGGGTGCGAACTGAAGCCATTTCTGGAGATGTGCTGCCTACAATTAAATAGGTAAGAGTGGAATCAAGCATGGGCAGTATAACTTACCTGGACAACGGTGGAGAGGCATTGGAAGAGGTGTTGTGGTCGACCATGTCTTGAGGACCATTGAGGAACCTCCACTGCTGCTCCACTTGAGATTAGCTAACTAATTTTTGCAAGGCTTGCAAATTCTAATTCTTTTCCCCAAGCCCCCGATCTCTTGCTCCCTGCCTCCCAATTACTGTGGTCTTCCCTCAAGGGTCCCCTGCCATGGCCTCTTGTCGCTGGCTTTTCTGCCTAGCCAGCTTGTCAATTTGGCCGCCTGCTGGGCAGGAAGCGGAAGAAAAAAAAATTAAATTAAACAGGGCCTTCACATCGCTGCACTTATTGGGTTTTCCCCATGGTACAGCGTTCCTCCATGCTAGTCCTGTAAATATCAGGGCCATTATATTTTACCCCCCCCCAAAAAATTAGCTTTTGAGAAAATAATAGTGTGATAGCAATAAGGGGTTAATAGCACAATGAATTTCTGTCCTCCTGCAATGATTTTAATCAACTTGATTAGAATGTACTTTTTAGTCATTAGATCTCTTTGTCTTCATTTGGCAGATGAACAAATGAGAATTGTAACTTCAAATGAAATACTGGGCTTTACAGCCAGGTGATAGCTTTACTGTTGGCTCAAATTACACCATTCATTTTGTACAGTGATATTTTCTACTTAAGGAGAGACTCAGAGGGACTGATTAAAGGTAATTGGAGCATGGTAAAATGCAGAGAAGTGTCACTTAATGGATGTGGTTCATTTAATTGTAGACTTACTTGGAACACCCAAGAAATGCTTAGATTCATACTCTAGTAACTGACGAGCACTGCTTTAATTGGTCTTTTGAATGGCTGTAATTAACCTGATTGCTGTGAGAAAGGAACTGTATTTTATTTGTATTGGGAGCTGCTGGCAGAAAATTGCTTTTAAAACTGGCTCCGTTGCATTATTTTTAAACTGAGTTTAATCAGATGAGTTAGAAGTGTCTTTGGGAAGGCTACTCAAGACCTAAAGAATGATGGGTTTTATAAATTTTCTTTTGATGTAGATTACAGAATTCATGTTCCTGCTGTCCAAAATGAATGTGAAATTCAGTGCCCCGGAAGAGAATGCTTTGGAACCTTGTGATTATTTCTGACTTCCACCTGGAGTATTGTCATGCTATTGCTGAAGGTTCGATAGTGTGAGTAACTACTTACAGCTGATATTGCTGTAGGTTTGATAGTGTGAATAACCACCTGCAGCTGATATTGCTGTAGGTTCGATAGTGTGAATAACAACTTGCAGATGATATTGCTGTAGGTTTGATAGTGTGAGTAACCACTTGCAGCTGATATTGCTGTAGGTTCGATAGTGTGAGTAACCACCTGCAGCTTATATTGCTGTAGGTTCGATAGTGTGAGTAACCACTTGCAGCTGATATTGCTGTAGGTTTGATAGTGTGAGTAACCACTTGCAGCTGATATTGCTGAAGGTTCGATAGTGTGAGTAACCACTTGCAGCTGATATTGCTGTAGGTTCGATAGTGTGAGTAACCACCTGCAGCTTATATTGCTGTAGGTTCGATAGTGAGTAACCACTTGCAGCTGATATTGCTGTAGGTTCGATAGTGTGAGTAACAACTTGCAGATGATATTGCTGTAGGTTTGATAGTGTGAGTAACCACTTGCAGCTGATATTGCTGAAGGTTCGATAGTGTGAGTAACCACTTGCAGCTGATATTGCTGTAGGTTCGATAGTGTGAGTAACCACCTGCAGCTTATATTGCTGTAGGTTCGATAGTGAGTAACCACTTGCAGCTGATATTGCTGTAGGTTCGATAGTGTGAGTAACCACCTGCAGCTTATATTGCTGTAGGTTCGATAGTGTGAGTAACCACTTGCAGCTGATATTGCTGTAGGTTCGATAGTGTGAGTAACCACCTGCAGCTTATATTGCTGTAGGTTCGATAGTGTGAGTAACCACTTGCAGCTGATATTGCTGAAGGTTCGATAGTGTGAGTAACCACTTGCAGCTGATATTGCTGTAGGTTCGATAGTGTGAGTAACCACCTGCAGCTGATATTGCTGTAGGTTTGATAGTGTGAGTAACCACTTGCAGCTGATATTGCTGAAGGTTCGATAGTGTGAGTAACCACTTGCAGCTGATATTGCTGTAGGTTCGATAGTGTGAGTAACCACCTGCAGCTTATATTGCTGTAGGTTCGATAGTGAGTAACCACTTGCAGCTGATATTGCTGTAGGTTCGATAGTGTGAGTAACCACCTGCAGCTTATATTGCTGTAGGTTCGATAGTGTGAGTAACAACTTGCAGATGATATTGCTGTAGGTTTGATAGTGTGAGTAACCACTTGCAGCTGATATTGCTGAAGGTTCGATAGTGTGAGTAACCACTTGCAGCTGATATTGCTGTAGGTTCGATAGTGTGAGTAACCACCTGCAGCTTATATTGCTGTAGGTTCGATAGTGAGTAACCACTTGCAGCTGATATTGCTGTAGGTTCGATAGTGTGAGTAACCACCTGCAGCTTATATTGCTGTAGGTTCGATAGTGTGAGTAACCACTTGCAGCTGATATTGCTGTAGGTTCGATAGTGTGAGTAACCACCTGCAGCTTATATTGCTGTAGGTTCGATAGTGTGAGTAACCACTTGCAGCTGATATTGCTGTAGGTTCGATAGTGTGAGTAACCACCTGCAGCTGATATTGCTGTAGGTTTGATAGTGTGAGTAACCACTTGCAGCTGATATTGCTGAAGGTTCGATAGTGTGAGTAACCACTTGCAGCTGATATTGCTGTAGGTTCGATAGTGTGAGTAACCACCTGCAGCTTATATTGCTGTAGGTTCGATAGTGAGTAACCACTTGCAGCTGATATTGCTGTAGGTTCGATAGTGTGAGTAACCACCTGCAGCTTATATTGCTGTAGGTTCGATAGTGTGAGTAACCACTTGCAGCTGATATTGCTGTAGGTTCGATAGTGTGAGTAACCACCTGCAGCTTATATTGCTGTAGGTTCGATAGTGTGAGTAACCACTTGCAGCTGATATTGCTGAAGGTTCGATAGTGTGAGTAACCACTTGCAGCTGATATTGCTGTAGGTTCGATAGTGTGAGTAACCACCTGCAGCTGATATTGCTGTAGGTTCGATAGTGTGAGTAACCACCTGCAGCTGATATTGCTGTAGGTTCGATAGTGTGAGTAACCACTTGCAGCTGATATTGCTGTAGGTTCGATAGTGTGAGTAACCACCTGCAGCTTATATTGCTGTAGGTTCGATAGTGTGAGTAACCACTTGCAGCTGATATTACTGAAGGTTCGATAGTGTGAGTAACCATTTGCAGCTGATGTTGCTGTAGGTTCAGTAGTGTCAGTAACCACCTTGCAGCCGATGTCAGGTTGAAATCGGGAATTTCATCTGTGGAGAAGAGCATGCATGAACCCGCATCCCATCACTCTTGTAGTGTGCTATCACAAATGTAACCTTTGTTGAATGGAGCCCATGTGACTCCTGTGACCATCTCGGAGCACCTCTTACGGGCAGATAAAAGACAGTAGCTTCTTTAGTTGCAAGTCTGTTTCAAATTATATTCCATTTATATTAACAAAAGGACAGCAGATATTTGACCTGAAATACTATCTCTGGTTGTTAGTTTATTATACCACTGCTTCCAAGTAGGCATTGGAATAAAGAAGGCCCATTTCACTGTCAATGCGGATATATGCTTTTTTTTTAATGCTCGTCAGTGTATGCTGATCATAACAAATCAGCGATATACAATTTCCTATTTGTGTGCAAAAATGTCAATAAAAGGTAATAAACAGCTTAAAAAAAACTTAATGCAAGTTGGCCCTTAGCGTAAAAAAGGGCATTTCCACTCCAGAGACATGAGTACATAATCCAGTGCAGTACTGTTTGGAGGCGCCTTCTTTAGGATGAGACATGGCCCCATCTGCCCCCTCAGGTGGGTGTAAAAGATCCCATGGCACTATTTTGAAGAAGAGCAGTGGCATTCTCCCTGCTGTCCTACCAATGTTTATGCTTTAACTAATATCACTCAAACAGATTATCTGGTCATTATCACATTGATGTTTCTGGGAGCTTGCTGTGTGCCAATTGGCTGCCATGTTTCCTGCATTACAACAGTTACTACACTTCAAAAGTATATATTTTTTTATATATTTTTTTATATTTAGAGATACAGCACTGAAACAGGCCCTTCGGCCCACCGAGTCTGTGCCGACCAAGAACCACCCATTTACACTAACCCTACAGTAATCCCATATTCCCTACCACCTACCTACACGAGGGGCAATTTACAATGGCCAATTTACCTATCACCTGCAAGTCTTTGGCGGTGGGAGGAAACCGGAGCACCCGACGAAAACCCATGTGGTCACAGGGAGAACTTGCAAACTCCGCACAGGCAGTACCCAGAATTGAACCCAGGTCCTGGAGCTGTGAGGCTGCAGTGCTAACCACTGCGCCACTGTGCCGCCCTCCAAAGTACTTCATTGGATGTAAAGCGCTCTATGAAAAGTCTGTCATCGTTCTTCTGTGCGTATTCAATTAGCGATCCTGGCGCTTGGCCTCAGAACAAATGAGATACTTGACCTCAGAGCCGTTTGGCACATGACTCTATCTTTCATGCCTGAATAGGAGTTAGTCGGTGAGCAACCTGGTGTGGATCTGAGCAGCACAGATGAGGAAAATACCAGTTTCAAATGCTGGTCTGTGCCAAGTTAGCTGATCACAGCTAGGCAACAGTGGGGTTGCTATACTTAACCTCAGCGTCACCAGGCTAGAAAAAGGAAAATGAAATACTTTTGGTCACTATCCAATGGCCCATATTTGTATGGCGGTCTTTATGAGTTGGACTTGGCTCTGTTACATCGACAGTTGATAACCTGGCACTTACTGCCAAGACTCATGCATGGGAGAAGTAACGGATGACTTTTGGCAATCATGGAATTGTACTCGGAATATGTTATCTGCAGCAAAGGATGAGAGAAAATTGGAAGGATGTAGTCCCTTTTTTAAAAAAAAAAGGCATGGCATTGTCCTTAATTTATTGTGCACTATTTGACATTTCAACTGTTATGAAGGTGAATAACAGCATACTTTGTTACCAATAGTGGGCTTCAGGAGCCTGTTTGTTACCATAGAGACTGTACTTATAAGCAGTGGCCTTTTGTACTTCATTCAGTGAGCTTTCATACATCTGGAAGATAAATAATTTCCTGTGCTGAGTCTTTGGAGTGGAGTTGTTCTTGGTTTGTTTGCTTTGACAATGCTTTTACTTCCTGTATAAATAAATAACTTTCACTGATACGATATTTAGTTGAACTATAACTACTTGAGCAAGGCCAAGACATTTGTAAGTGCGAGTTGGCAGACAAGTGCATTCGGCCACACTAATCATTTGGACAAGCTACTGTAGGTCAAGTTTTTTGCTTGATTAAATTTTTGAGCTTCACAGCAAGTCAGCAGAGCCCAACCGCACTGGCTTAATGAGAGCAGCGCTGTTTTCTTGAAATATCTTAAATGGATGTTGATCTTAGACATGTTTAAAAATGAGGTAGCAATGACTGTTGGTCTCAATGCATGCACTACTACGCTTTCACATAAAGTTATCTTATGAAAACAATAGCCCCTCTCATCCATCACTCGCCGATGCACGGTGTCTTCCCAAAGCCCTAAGTCTAAAATTTTATTGTGTTTAAATTCCGTCGTGGCTGAGCCCATCCTCATCTCTATTTCCTCATTCAATCCAGTAACATGTTCTCCCCGCTGAACTCTATTTTTTGACTAGCTTCTTGTGCACCCTCCCTTCCCTTAGTCCCACATTGGAGACCATATCCTCAGCTGACTATACTCTGGTATTCCCTGCCTCAACCTCCCTTTCCTCTTTTTAAGACCCTCCTTAAAACCCAATTCTTGCACCAAGCTTTTGGTCATCCCTCTTAACAATTCCTCCTTTGGTTTGGTATTCCTTTTTTCTCATTCTGTCTTGAGATGATTTGCCACATTAAAGACTCTACATAAATATTGGTGTTAATTGACCACAGGTGTCTGTAGATGACCACTTTCTATTTTTCTTCATTCCTGCCCCTCTCCAAATGAACCACTGACAGCTATTTTAAAGGGTAACTAAATCCAAGTGATGAAGTGACTTCTTTCTTTGTGTTACTAATCTTCTACCCATTTAGTTATGGTGATCTTTCTTCAAAAGTTCTGCCTTTCACTGGCACGCTCTAGTTTGCACTTATTATCTTTAAAGTGATGTGCTGTGAAGGAATACTTTCGCAGGCATGCTCAAAACGTTTTTGATCTGTTGTTTCACTGAAATTGGCACTCTGGGTCAGAAAATAGTAGCTGATCTTTACACAGCTGAATGATAGAGTTGTCACAAAGATCATCCAAAGTACATCTTTTCTGGCTGTGACAGGTCTCCTCCAGATATGTTTGAGCAGGGAAAGCATTGACCGTTGCTTTAAATTGTATTTCAGCATTTCGTTTGAAGTGAGTACTTTGCATGTGAAGTATTTTTTCTTTTTCCCCAACCTATCAATTCCATCCCAAATATTGCTCTATAGGTAGGGTGGCATTTAATCTGTCTTGAGTATTTTACACAAGAAATAGTAGCAGAAGTAGACCATATGGCCCATTGAGCCTGCTCCGCCATTCAATATGATCATGGCTGATCTTGGGCTTCAATTCCACTTTCTTGCCTGCTCCCCATATCCCTTGATTCCCTGCGACCAAAAATATATCTGTCCCAGCCTTAAATGTATTCAATTATGGAACGTCCACAACCTTCTGGAGTAGAGAATTCCAAAGATTTGCAACCATTTGAGAGAAGTAATTTCTCCTAATCTCAATCCTGAATGATTGACCCTTTATCCTGAGACTGTGTTCCCATGTTCTAGATTCCCTGACCAGTGGGAACAATCTCTCAGCTTCTATCCTATCAAGCCCTTTCAGAATCTTGTATGTCTCAATTATATCACCTCTCATTCTTCTAAACTCCAGAGAATATAGACCCAATTTACTCAGGAAACTCCCTCATCCCAGGGACCAATTTAGTAAATCTTAACTGCACTGCCTCCAGTGCAAGTATATCCTTGCTTAAATGTGGAGACCAAAACTACACACAGTATTCCAGGTGCAGTCTCACCAAAGCCCTGTGCAAATTTAGTAAGACTTCTTTATTTCTGTACTCCAATCCCCTTGCAATAAAGGCCAACATGCTATTTGCCTTCATAACAGTCTGCTGCACCTGCATGTTAACTTTGTGTGTTCCTTGTACGAGTACCCCCAAGTTTCTCTGAACATCAACACTTATCAGTTTCACACCTTTTAAAAAAAATATTCTGCTTTTCTATTTTTACGACCAAAGTGAACAACTTCACACTTCCCTACATTATACTTCATTTGCCATCTTGTTGCCACGTGATATCAAGAAATGACTGAAGGCACTGGATACTGCAAAGGCTATGGGCCCTGACAATATTCCGGCAATAGTACTGAATATCTGCGCTGCAGAACTTGCCGCACCCCTAACCAAGCTGTTCCAGTACAGCTACAACAAAGGCATCTACCCGGTAATGTGGAAAATTGCCCAGGCATGTCCTGTACACAAAAAGCAGGACAAGTCCAACCCGACCAATTACCGCCCCATCAGTCTAATCTCAATCATCAGTAAAGTGATGGAAGATGTCAAGCGGCACTTGCTTAGCAATAACCTGCTCAGTTTGGGTTCAGCTAGGGTCACTGAACTCCTGACCTCATTACAGCCTTGGTTCAAACATGGACAAAAGAGCTGAACTCAAGAGGTGAGGTGAGAGTGACTGCCCTTGACATCAAGGCAACATTTGGTCGAGTATGGCATCAAGGAGCCCTAGCAAAACTGAGGTCAATGGGAATCTGGGGAAAGCTCTCTGCTGGTTGGAGTCATATCCAATGCAAAGGAAAATGGTTGTGGTTGTTGGAGGTCAATCATCTCAGCTCCAGGACAACACTGCAGGAGTTCCTCAGGGTAGTGTCCTAGGCCCAACCATCTTCAGCTGTTTCATCAATGACCTTCCTTTAATCATAAGGTCAGAAGTGGGGATGTTCGCTGATGATTGCACAATGTTCAGCACCAGTCACTTGGGCTGATAAGTGGTAAGTAACATTCGTGCCACACAAGTGCCAGGCAATGACCATCTCCAACAAGAGAGAATCTAACCATCTCCCCATGACATTCAATGGCATTACAATCACTGAATCCCCCACTGTCAACATCCTAGGGGTTACCATTGACCAGAAACTGAACTGGAGTAGCCAGATAAATACCATGGCTACAAGAGCAGGTCAGAGGCTAGGAATCCTGCAGTGAGGAATGCACCTCCTGACTCTCCAAAGCTTGTCCACCATCTACAAGGCACAAGTCAGGTGTGTGATGGAATATTCTCCACTTGCCTGGATGGGTGCAGCTCCAACAACACTCAAGAAGCTCGACACCATCCAGGACAAATCAGCCCACTTGATTGGCATCCCATCCACAAATATTCACGCCCTCCACCACCGACACACAGTGGCAGCAGTGTGTACCCTCTACAAGATACACTGCAGCAACGCACCAAGGCTCCTTCGACAGCACCTTCCACACCCGCGACCTCTACCAAATAGAAAGACAAGTGCAGCAGATGCATGGGAACACCACCACCTGCAAGTTCCCCTCAAAGTCACACACCGTCCTGCTTTGAAACTGTATCAGCGTTCCTTCACTGTCGCTGGGTCAAAATTCAGGAACTCCCTTCCTAACAGCAATGTGGGTGTGCGTACCTCACATGGACTGCAGTGGTTCAAGAAGGCAGCTCACCACCACCTTTTGAAGGGCAATTAGGGATGGGCAATAAATGCTGGCCTTGCCAGTGACACCCACATCCCATGAATGAATTAAAAAAAACTCAACCTGTCTGTATCTCTTTACAACCTCTCTACATCGTCCCTGCAGCTTACCTTTCCTCCGAGCTATGTATCATCAGCAAACTTAGATATATTACTCTCTGTCTCTTCATCCAAGTCATTAATATAGAGTGTAAATAGCTGAGGCCCCAGCACTGATCCTTGCAACACCCCACTATTCACTGCCTGCCAACTTGAAAATGCCCCATTAATGCTCTCTGTTTGCTTCCTATCTGTTAATCAATCCTCTATCCATGCTAATATATTACCCCCAACGCCATGAGCCCTTATCTTGCCTATGAATCTTTTATGTGGCACCTTATCGAATGCCTTTTGAAAATCCAGGTATACTACATCTGCTGGTCCCCCTTTATCTATCCTACTTTCATAAACTCTAATAAATTTGTCAAACAGGATCTCCCTTTAGTAAAACCATGCTGACTTGTTCTAATCATACTATGCTTTTCCAAGTGCAATGTTAAGACTTCCTTAATAATAGTTTCCAGCATCTTCTCAACGACTGATGTTAGACTAACTGGCCTATAGTTCCCTGTTTTCTCTCTACCTCCTTTCTTGGAAAATGGTGTAACATTTGCCAACTTCTAATCTGACGGGACCATTCCTGAATCTACGCAATTATGGAAAATCATAGCCATCGTATCCGCAATCTCTGCAGCTATCTCTTTTAGAACCCTAGGATGTAGGCCATCTGGTCCGGGGACTTGTCAGATTTTAATCCCTCAAGTTTCTCTAATACTTTTTCTTGACATATCAATATCCTTAATTTTCTCACTCTTTTTAGCCCCTGGGTTACTGCCTATTTCTGGTATGGAACTTGTGACTTCTACTGTGAAGACAGACACAAAATATTTGTTCAATGCCTCTGCCATTTCCTCATTCCCCATGATGATTTCTCCTGCCTCTAAGGGACCAACATCTACTTTAGCTACTCACTTCCTTTTTATGTATTTATAAAAGCTCTTACAATCTGTTTTCATATTTCTGGATAGTTTACTCATTCTGTTTTTTCCCTTTATCAACTTTTTGGTGGCCCTTTGCTGGTTTCTAAAACACTCCCAATCCTCAGACTTGCTATTTTTTACAACATTGTAAGCCTCATCTTTTAGTCTAATACTCTCCTTAACTTCCTGAGTGAGCCACGGATGGGTCTTTCTGGGCGAGTTTTTGTTTTTGAACGGAATGTACTTTTGTTGAACCCTTTGAATTGTTTCGTTAAATGTTTCCCACTGTTCATTTACCACCATGCCTTCCAGTCTATTTGCCCAATTAACTTTAGCCAGTTCTCCCCTCATACCTTCATAATTGGCTTTGTTTAAGTTTCTTGTTTGTGATTGAAATCAAACTTAACATGAAATTCAATGGTATTATGATCACTATTTCCCAGTGGATCTTTTACTATGACATTGCTTATTATACCTGCTTCATTACACAATGGGAGATCTAAGATAATTTTATCCCTAGTCGGTTCTACAACGTATTGCTCCAAGAAACTGTCACAAAAGCATTCTACAAATTCATCTTCTAGACCACTGTTGCCAATTTGATTGTCCCAGTCTATATGCAGATTAAAGTCCAATAATATAACCACTGTTAGGGATCCTGTAAATTACTCCCACTGGTGTTTTCTGACTCCTGCTATTCCTAATTTCCACCCAAATGGATTCTACTTCATGATCTTCTGAGGCCAGATCCCTTCTTGTTAATGTCCTTCTGCCATCCTTTACTATCAGGGCTACCCCTCCTCCTTCGCCATTCTGTCTGTCTGTCCGAAATATTGTGCAGCCTGGAATATTTATTTCCCAACCTAGATATCCTTGTAGTTATGTCTCGGTAATGGCAATTAGATCTAGATCATTTACCTCTATTTGTGCCACTAGTTCATCTATCTTATTACTGATGCTTCGTACATTCAGATAAAGGAACTTCAATTTCATTTTTTTACCTCTATTCCCTGCAATGGCCTTATTTGCCAGTGTACAATTTTTGTTAAACTCTCTGTCCCTTCCTGTCCCATTCTGTTGGGAGCTACCCACATCACTATCCTGCTCCGATGCCGTGACCTCTCTCTTTGGATTTCTAAATTTCCCTTTACGCAAACCCTCCCCCCACTTGGTTAGTTTAAAGCCCTGTCCACAGCCTTAGTTATGCAATTGCCTGGGACACTGGTTCCAGCCTGGTTCAAGTGAAGCCCATCCCAACGGAATAGCTCCCTCTTCCCTGAGTACTGATGCCAGTGCGCCAAGAATCAAAACCCCTTCTCCCCACACCACTCTTTGAGTCACGCGTTTAGTTCAGTAATCTGCTTGACCCTGTGCCAATTTGCGCGTGGCTCAGGTAACAATCCGGAGATAATTACCTTTGATGTTCTGTGGTTTAGTTTGGACCCTAACTCCTCAAATTCTCTAAGCAGAACATCATTTCTGGTTCAACAAACAGTCTTAGAATAATCTGGGGTAGTGTTTTGGCTAAGTCAGCCAAACCAGTGTAAAAGATCAAGAAACTACAAGTGCAAATCGAGTTTCTGCGATCTTTTACACTAGATTAAAAAATATTGAGCTGGAACATGACGCTCTGCACAAAACTAGCCATGTTCCCCTGGAATTAATTAATTGCCACAGCAAGTTTCCACTAATTGTGCCGGTTGTGCCCTCAAGTAGGCTTTTCAAAGTAAGATGGGTATTTCTAGGTGCGAAGGCTTTTAAAAGCTTTTTAAAAATTAAGAACTAGCAGAGATCCGCATAACATTTACAATTAAATTTGTATCATTATTGCAACAGTAGTTCTTTAAAACCCTATCCCATACCATTACATCTTTCCCATGCCATCCCTCTCATCCCATTTCCATCCCACTCCTCCTTCCCTCCATCCCTCCCATGCCCTCTTCCCCCGCCCCCCCCATACTGTCCCCCCTCCCCAGTCCCCCCTTCTTTCCTTCCCTCCCATGTCATCTCTCCCTGCCTCATGTGCCCACCCTCCCCTCCATCCTGTGCCCACCTTCCCATGCCATCCCCCCCTTACTGCCCTACAATGCCATTTCCCTCCCCCTGCCTTCCCTCCCTCACATGTCCTCCAATGGTGGAGCAGGCTGGAAGGGCCAAATGGCCTACACCTGCTCCTATTTTCTATTTCTGTGTTTCTCTGTTTCTATCCCTCGCACAATGCTATTTCTACCCTACCCCATTTTTGTTTATTTAAAGTCAGGTTACTCACGTGCTAGACTAGACACACTTATTGAAATGCATTATTTTGTGATGTGATGTGCCTCTTCAGTTGTATTAATAAAACTGCATCAGATTACCACTCTTAAATACATTAAGGAGTATCTTTTTAAATACAAGGGAGAAAGCTCTAATGTTCTAAAATACTAATTGCACTGGTGCATGGAAGATTTTATGGGTGGAATTTTATGCTGTCGGTGGGGATTACTTCGATGGGAAACTGGCTTCCCTCCCATGTCCTTCCCTCCGTCCCATGTGGTCCTTCCCCTTCTCTGTCCCTCGCATGCTATCCCCACCTCCCCTCCCTCCCTTGCCTGCTGTCCCATGCCCTCCCTCCCTTGTTATCCCCCCTCGCTGCCATCCATGCCATTCCCTCCCTTACTGCCTACAATGCCATCCCCCCCTTCCCTCCTATGTGGTCCTTCCCCTTCCCTCCCTCCCTCCCAGGCAGTCCTTCCCCTTCCCTCCCTCCCATGCTGGTCTCTTCTTTTCCCCCCCCCCCCGTGCTATTACCACCCTCCCTCCCTCCTGCGCCATTCCCCCTCCATCTCCCAAGTTGGCCCCTTCCATCCCTCGCACAATGCTATTTATCCCCTACCCCATTTTTGTTTATTTAAAGTCAGGTTACTCACGTGGACTAGAAACACTTATTAAAATGCATTTTTTGTGATAAGTGCCTTTTCAGTTGTATTAATAAAACTGCATCAGAATACCACTCTTAAATACATTGAGTATCTTTTTAAATACAAGGGTGAAAGCACTTATGTTCGAAAATACTAATTGCACTGGTGCATGGAAGATTTTGTGGGTGGAATTTTATGCAGTCGGTGGGGATCTTGACGTCGGTGGGAAACTGGCGCCAAGATCCCCGCATCACCTCTTGTATGGAAGACCCAACGACGTCAGTGCCAACTGAACTTGACGGCAGTGGGCCTTCCGTAGGATTTAGAACCCCATTGCCGGAAGTCCCGGCCTTGCAGAGCCACCACAGAGGATGGGCTCCCCCTTCTCGGTGCTGGGATCGTTGTTCAGACATTAAGTGCCTTTGAACGAGAGACCACCCCGCAGCCGGGAAGCAGTCCACATGGTGTTTCGTGCCATGCTTATTATGCGGCGACAGGGCCGCCCACTGCACGGGTAGTTGCGACTGTGGTGGGAAGTGGACCTTAATTAGGGATTAATTACTCAGTTACGGGCCTCTGTAGGCAGCGGGAAGGTAGTTCACAGGTCTTCCTGCCCTAGATTAAATTTCAACGGAGGTAGGATGGTGGCCGGGTCTGCCCCCGCCATCATCCCACCTGATTTTATGCTCTCCCCGCCTCCTAACCTGCCACGGGGGAGAGCATAAAATTCCACCGGATGTCAGTGATAATGCAAATGAATTTGAACAGAACCTTGAACAATAACTTCACTTTGGAAAACCAGTACCATTTTGAATGTAATTTGTTCATTGCACCCAAACTGGAACTCTACCCCATCGTGTTTAAGCATTCCATTGTTGAGCCCAATTAAGGTGGAATTGCTAAATCAGGCGATACGGGTGACATGCTCTGTTAAAGTCAGTTGTAGATAAAGAGCTTATATTCAGTATTAAAACAAAACACACCAACATAAGTTCACATACCACAAAAGAGAGGATCTCATTCACTGACTTCAACAGTCTTTTACAATTTTGGGTGATTTAGGAACTGAGCATAATGGGAATTAAATTCCCATATTTCAACACATTGTTAAAAAGTCAAAATACATAAAACGTATTGGGTGACAAATATTCACAAAGCGTAACTCGTCCCCCTGCTCCCTCCTCACCCCAGAGTTTCCTTTTCCTTTCAGTCTACCTCGATAACATCTGTTTCGCAACTGTGGTGTTATAGAGGGAGGCTTTATTTAGGAACTGTCACAGTTGGTGATATAATACATCCATCATAATTAGGAAAAATAAAGCAAAAGAGGACACTTAAATAAGTGACCACCGAATGCTGTGTCAGGAATAATACAGCAGTGAAATGAAGGAAAACTGAGGAAGATCATGAAAGGGTTTCCCCCTTGAGTAGTGCTACTGTGTGAAAGATAGGAGCTGGGTCATTCTTGATGCATGGAGTCTGCATAGAGTGAGTTGTACAAAAGAACATGGGCAATATTTAGTAAAAGTACAGATCTGCATATAATTCTTGTGATTTAGCTTTGCTAAACTTATCTGTATATTTCTTTGTTTTTGAGATATAGGTGGTGACATCAGCAAGATGGCATTTATTATCTAATTGTCTTGAGAAGCTGATGGTGGGCGTTCTCTTTGAAATGTTATGGTCCTGGTGCTCCTACAATTCTGTTCGGTGTGGAATTCCAAGGTGTTAACTTCACAACCATGCAGGAACAGTAACAAATGTCCAAGTGTTTGGCACACTTAAGAGGTTATAGGCATAACTACCCTGAATTTGCCTGTGTAGTTTCCATTTGCCTGCTAGGGAATACATCCTGCTTAATTCAGCTGCACAATTCAGATCCAAGACTCAGGGACTCTCAAGGATGCATTAAGGTAATGTTGGGGCTTAAACAACTAAAAACACAGGTTCCCGGTATAGACCACTGGTTAACCTGCTGCTGGTCCAAGGCCTGCAGTAATATCTGGAGTCAGGCAGAAAGAATTGCAATAAAAGCAAAATACTGTGGATGCTGGAAATCTGAAATAAAATTGCAACCCCAAGTAACATTTCTATCCCTCCAAGACCCATCAATGAACTAGACAGGTTCAGATATTGGATTACTGTTAACAAACTTCTCACAAAGAATCAACGGCTCCAATTTCCTATTGCCAGTCATGTTGTATTGGGACCAGCTTGACCGCAAGAGTACTTACCGCTCCCTCTCTCTCTGCCCCTCTTCCCTACCCAAAGGAGAATACTCAGGAGTTGGCCAAGTGAGATTCCACCATAGAATGAAGTGATACAACTGACAGCACCCACTGTTGGTGGCAAGCAGCTATATAGACTTATTGTTAATTGCACTTTGTTCCAGCAGCATGAAATTCTACAGCTTTAAGGTGGTGCTGCTTGCCTACCGAGGAAGTTGTGCAGCCTTATTTGAGGCCAGTGCTGTATTATACGCAGGATGTCTAAAATCAAGTAAATAGGAATGCGCAACGATGTGAGAATGCCTGAGGTTGCAAGAATAAAGCGTTATTGATGTGCCGTTGTTTTTATGTCCTGAAGTTTGAAGCAGATCAGTTAAAGTCCTTTCCAGCAGAAGTCATGTGATGTTTTAGCTCCCTAGTCCAGACATATTGGGTAATTTTTGTAGTTTGGGTTCCGCCTGGGCCATTCAGCTCCTGACCTCATTATAGCCTTTGTCCAAACATGGACAAAAAAGCTGAACTCGAGGTGAGAGTGACTGCCCTTGACACCAAGGCAGCATTTGACTGAGTATGGCATCAAGGAGCCCTAGCAAAAGTGGAGTCAATGGGAATCAGGGAGAAAACTCTCCACTGATTGGAGTCATACCTAGTGCAAAGGAAGATGGTTGTGGTTGTTGGAGGTCAATCATCTCAGCTCCCAGACATCACTGCAGGAGTTTTTGGGGTAGTGTCCTCGGCCCAACCACCTTCAGTTGCTTCATCAGTGACCTTCCTTCAATCATAAGGTCAGAAGTGGGAATGTTCGCTGATGATTGCACAATGTTCAGCACCATTCATGACTCCTCAGATACTGAAGCAGTACATGTAGAAATGCAGCAAGAGCTGGACAATAGCCAGGTTCAGCTTATAAGTGGCAAGTAATATTCGCGCCACACAAGTGCCAGGCAATGACTATCTCAAACAAGAGAGAATCTAACCATCTCCCATTGGCATTCAATGGCATTACGATCACTGAATCCCCCACAATCAACAGCCTGGGGGTTACCATTGACCAGAAACTAAACTGGAGTCGTCGTCTTCTTTGGCCTCCTTGTCTCGAGAGACAATGGGTAAGAGCCTAGAGGAGATCAGTGGTTTGTGGAACAGCGCCTGGAGTGGCTAAAAAGGCCAATTCTAGAGTGACAGACTCTTCCACAGGCACTGCAGATAAAATTGGTTGTCGGGGCTGTTACACAGTTGCCTCTCTCCTTGCACTTCTGTCTTTTTTCCTGCACACTGCTAAGTTTCTTTGACTCGCCACTCTTTAGCCCTGCCTTTATGGCTGTCCGCCAGCTCTGGCGATCACTGGCAACTGACTCCCACGACTTGTGGTCATTGTCACAGGACTTCATGTCGCATTTGCAGACGTCTTTAAAGCGGGGACATAGACGGCCGGTGGGTCTGATACCAGTGACAGGTTCACTGTACAATGCGTCCTTGGGGATCCTGCCATCTTCCATGCGGCTCACATGACCAAGCCATCTCAAGCGCTGCTGGCTCAGTAGGGTATATATGCTGGGGATGTTGGCCGCCTCGAGGACCTTTGCATTGGTGATACAGTCCTGCCACCTGATGCCAAGGATTCTCCAGAGGCAGCGAAGATGGAATGAGTTGAGACGTAGCTCTTGGCTGACGTACATTGTCCAGGCCTCGCTGCCGTAGAGCAAGGACACAGGCTTGAAACACTTTGACTACTGTGTTCCGTGTCAGTGCGCCATTTTCCCACACCCTCTTGGCCAGTCTGGACATAGCAGCGGATGGTATGGAAGGAAGGTCTTACGAGGAAAGGCTGAGGGACTTGGGGTTGTTTTCGTTAGAGAGAAGGAGGAGGAGAGGTGACTTAATAGAGACATACAAGATAATCAGAGGGTTAGATAGGGTGGATAGTGAGAGTCTTTTTCCTCGGATGAGGATGGCAAACACGAGGGGACATAGCTTTAAGTTGAGGGGTGAAAGATATAGGACAGATGTCAGAGGTAGTTTCTTTACGCAGAGAGTAGTAGGGGCGTGGAACGCCCTGCCTGCAACAGTAGTAGACTCGCCAACTTTAAGGGCATTTAAGTGGTCATTGGATAGACATATGGATGTAAATGGAATAGTGTAGGTCAGATGATCGGCGCAACATCGAGGGCCGAAGGGCCTGTACTGCGCTGTAATATTCTAATTCTAATTCTAATGCCTTTCCCATGCTCTTGTTGATTTCTGCATCGAGAGACAGGTTACTGGTGATAGTTGAGCCTAGGTAGGTGAACTCTTGAACCACTTCCAGAGCGTGGTCGCCGATATTGAAGAATGGAGCATTCCTGACGTCCTGTCCCATGATGTTTATTTTCTTGAGGCTGATGGTTAGGCCAAATTTGTTGCAGGCAGTCGCAATCCTGTCGATGAATCTCTGCAGACACTCTTCTGTGTGGGATGTTAATGCAGCATCGTCAGCAAAGAGGAGTTCCCTGATGAGGACCTTCCGTACTTTGGTATTCGCTCTTAGACTGGCAAGATTGAACAATCTGCCATCTGATCTTGTGTGGAGGAAATTCCTTTTTCTGAAGACTTGAATGCATGTGAGAGCAGCAGGGAGAAGAAGATCCCAAACAGTGTAGGTGCGAGAACACAACCCTGTTTCACGCCACTCAGGATAGGACTGGATAAAATGGACAGGAGTAGCCATATAACTACTGTGGCTACAAGAGCAGATTAGAGGCTAGGAATCCTGCGGCGAGTAATTCACTTCCTGACTCTCGAAAGCCTGTCCCCCATCTACAAGGCACAAGTCAGGAGTGTGATGGAATACTTGCCTTGATGGATGCAGCTCCAACAACACTCGAGAAGCTCGACACCATCCAGGACAAAGCAGCCTGCTTGATTGGCACCCCATCCACAAATATTCACTCCCTCCACCACCAACGCACAGTGGCAGAAGTGTGTACCATTTACAAGATGCACTGCAGCAATACACCAAGGCTCCTTCGACAGCACCTTCCAAACCCACGACCTCTACCACCAAGAAGGACAAGGGCAGCAAATGCATGGGAACACCACCACCCTGCAAGTTCCCCTCAAAGCCACACACCATCCTGACTTGGAACTATATTACTGTTCCTTCACTGTCACTAGGTCAAACTCCTGGTAATCCCTTTCTAACAGCACTGTGGGTGTACCTAAACCACACAGACTGCAGCAGTTCAAGAAAGTGGCTCACCACCACCTTCTCAAGGGCAATAAGGGATGGGCAATAAATGCTGTCCTAGCCAGCGATGCCCACATCCTATGAATGAATAAAAAAACAAAATTTCTGTTAAACAGACCCCTTCCTTTCTAGACCGCTCATTGTGAGTGGGAACAGTCTGTCTGTCTACTCTGATTCAGACTTTATTACTTTCTCCCTTACTTGGACCCCACCTAATAACTCAGTATTCCCTACAGGACTGCTGTCTGCTTAAAGGCCAAGGACAGGAAGGCCATGCGCTCATCGTCACCCCAGTCCAGGCACAGCGGCAGCGGCTCCGGCTCCGACATGATCCCGCAACGGCTCCGGCCGCTGGAGGCTGCGGCGAAGCGGCGCCAAGTCAGCTTCAGGCCACGAGTGCTGAAGGACATGGCCAGGTGTTGGCCCCGATGGTTCAATAGCCCGGACTCTCCCCTTCCCTTTGTGACCACCCGTCCCCTCCCTGCCCCCTTCTCCCCCTCCCCCACAGTCCCCCTGCACCCCCTCTCCCCTCGCTTCCACCCCCCCCACCCCCCCCACACCCCTTCCCACCTTTCCTCTCCCTCCATGAAATTGCACCGTTTATTTATTAGGGCCCCTGCTCAGGGATACGAGCTAACAAGCCCATTGCCTTGTGGGCGTCTCGGGAGAGACTGAGGCTAAAGGAGTAAACCCTAACAGAAAATCCGGAGCTGAAGCCCTGATGGTCATGTGTCACTCTTGGCATGTTTCTGGCAGTTTCTGCAGCCAAACTGGTGCCAAACATCGTGCTCTGCACTCCTTTGGACCCCACTAGGAAGGCCGAGAGGGGGGTTTTGACGCTTGGGCAACTCACAACCTCCATACATTCCGCCCAGGCATACGCCATGGAGAGCTCACTCCATCGTCGCCTCACAGCAACCAAAACAACACTGAAAGCAGCACTTATGGGTTTTAAGTCCAGCTCAATTGGCGTAGAGATTGGGCGCCACTGGTTGCCTTTGTCAGTGGGAGAGGTCATCGCATCTCATCGGACAGCTACCGCCCGCCTCAAACTGGGCAGCCCCCGGTCAGTAAGGTTCTGT
Source organism: Heterodontus francisci (assembly GCF_036365525.1). Classification (NCBI taxonomy): domain Eukaryota; kingdom Metazoa; phylum Chordata; class Chondrichthyes; order Heterodontiformes; family Heterodontidae; genus Heterodontus; species Heterodontus francisci. The sequence goes on from NC_090393.1 coordinate 8,332,655, forward strand.
CCCGCCACAGTCCACCTGCTTCAATGAGTGCTTGGAGCTCAGGGTCATTGCCTGACAAGTGGACTGTAATACCGCACCAAACAGCATGACAAAAAAAGGAAAGAAGGTACCAGCCCTTCGTTTTGCAAGCTGGAACGTTAGAACTATGTGTCCTGGCCTGTCGGAAGATCTTGCACAAATCAACGACTCTCAGAAGACTGCCATCATTAACAACGAGCTCAGTAGACTCAACGTGGACATTGCAGCACTTCAGGAGACACGCCTCCCTGCAAGCAGATCACTAAGAGCAAGACGACACCTTCTACTGGCAGGGTAGGGATCCAGAAGAACCAAGACAGCATGGAGTGGGTTTCACCATCAGAAACTCTTTGCTCAGCATGAGAGAGCCACCTACAAATGGCTCAGAACACATACTGTCCATCTGACTGCTCACCGCCTCTGGTCCAGCACACCTACTCAGCATCTATGTTCCAACACTCTGCTCCCTACCTGAAGTTAAAGACCAGTTCTGCGAGGAACTCCATAATATCATTAGTAGCATTTCTAATACTAAAGTTTGTTCCTGCTGGTGGCTTTTAACGCCAGGGTTGAGGCCGACCATGACTCATGGCCGTCCTGCCTCAGGCGCTATGGCATTTGAAGGATGAATGAGAATGGGTAGAGACTGCTGGAGTTGTGTACCTACCACAACCTCTGCATCACTAAGTCGTTCTTTCAAACTAAACCCTGTCACCAGGTTTCATGGAGACACCCTAGATCACGTTGGCACCAGTTGGACCTCATCGTCACAAGGTGAGCCTCCATAAACAGGATTCAAATCACACACAGCTTCCACAGTGCGGACTGCGACACCAACCACTTCCTGGTGTGCAGCAAGGTTAGACTTAAACCAAAGAAGTTACATCACTCCAAGCAGAATGGCTGCCCGTGAATTAACACTACCAGAATTTCTTACCTACAGCTGTCATAAAAGTTTCTCAATTCGCTTGAAAAAGCCCTTCAAAACACTCCTGCAGGAGATGCAGAGACCAAGTGGGCCCACATCAGAGACGCCATCTATGACTCAGCAATGACCACCTTTGGCAAACTTGAGAAGCAGAATGCAGACTGGTATCAATCTCACTTTGAAGAGATGGAACCAGTCATAACCGCCAAGTGCACTGCATTGCTGAATTACAAGAAAGCCCCCAGCGAGTTAACATCCAAAGCACTTAAAGCCGCCAGAAGCACTGCGCAAAGAACAGCCAGGCGCTGTGCAAACGACTACTGGCAACACCTATGCAGCCATATTCAGCTGGCCTCTGACACCAGAAATATCAGAGGAATGTATGACAGCATTAAAAGAGCTTTTGGGCCAGCCATCAAGAATATCGCCTCCCCACCCCCCGCCCTCCCCAAGTCTAAATCAGGGGAAATGATCACCGACCAACGCAAGCAAATGGACCACTGGGTGGAGCACTACCTAGAACTGTACTCCAGGGAAAATTATGACACTGATACCACCCTCAATGCAGCCCAGTCTCTGCCAGTCATGGATGAGCTGGATGAACAGCCAACAAAATCAGAGCTCAGTAATGCCATCGATTCTCTAGCCAGCAGAAAAGCCCCTGGAAAGGACGGCAATACCCCTGAAATAATCAAGTGTGCCAAGCCTGCTATACTCTCCGCACTCCATGAACTGCTTTGCCTGTGCTGGGATGAGAGAGCAGTACCACAGGACATGCGCGATGCCAATATCATCACCCTCTATAAGAACAAGGGTGACCGCGCTGACTGCAACAACTACCATGGAATCTTCCTGCTCATCAGAGTGGGGAAAGCCTTAGCCCGAGTCATTTTAAACAGACTCCAGAAGCTGGCTGAGCATGTCTACCCTGAGGCACAGTGTGGCTTTTGAGCAGAGATCGACCATTGACATGCTGTTCTCCCTTCACCAGCTACAGGAGAAATGCCGCAAACAATGGATGCCCCTCTATGTTGTCTTCATAGATCTCACCAAAGCCTTTGACCTCATCAGCAGACGTGGTCTCTTCATACTACTAGCAAAGATCGGATGTCCATCAAAGCTACTAAGTATCATCACCTCATTCCATGACAATATGAAAGGCATGATTCAGCACCACGGTGCCTCATCAGATCCCTTTCCTATCCTGAGTGGTGTGAAACAGGGCTGTGTTCTCACACCTACACTGTTTGGGATCATCTCACTGTTGCTCTCACATGCGTTTAAGTCTTCAGAAGAAGGAATTGTCCTCCACACAAGATCAGATGGCAGATTGTTCAACCTTGCCCGTCTTAGAGCGAAGACCAAAGTACGGAAAGTCCTCATCAGGGAACTCCTCTTTGCTGACGATGCTGCATTAACTTCCCACATGGAAGAGTGTCTGCAGAGACTCATCGACAGGATTGCAGCTGCCTGCAACAAATTTGGCCTCATCAGTTTCAAGAAAACTAACATCATGGGATGGGACATCAGAAATGCTCCATCCATCAATATCGGCGACTACACTCTGGAAGTGGTTCAAGAGTTCACTAACTAGGTGAACTCACCACTAGTAGTGGTGAATGGTTGTTTTTCAGACTGGAAGAAGGTATACAGTGGCGTTCCCCAGAGGTCAGTGCTAGGACCACTGATTTTCTTGATATGTATTGACGACCTAGATTTAGGTGTACAGGGCACAATTTCAAAAGCTGCAGATGACACAAAACTTGGAAGTATTGTGAACTGTGAGGAAAGATAGTGATTGACTTCAAGAGGACATACACAGGCTGGTGGAATGGACGAACACGTGGTCAAAGAAATTTAAGCAGAGAAGTATGAAGTGATATATTTCGGTAGGAAGAACAAGGAGAGGCAATATAAAATAAAGACTACAATTCTAAAGGGGGTGCAGGAGCAGGGGGACCTGGGGGTATATGTGCACAAATTGTTGAAGGTGGCAGGGCAGGTTGAGAAAGTGTTTAATAAAACATATGGAATCCCAGGCTTTATAGATAGAGGCATAGAGTACAAAAGCAGGGAAATTATGATGAACCTTTATAAATCACTGGTTCAGCCCAATTGGAATATTGTGTCCAATTCTGGGCATCTCACTTCAGCAAGAATGCGAAGTTGTTAGAGAGGGTGCAGAAGAGATTGACGAGAATAGTTCCAGGAATGAGGGACTTTGATTACATGGGTAGACTGGAGATGCTGGTGTTGTTCTCCGTAGAGAAGAGAAGGGTGAGAGGAAATTTGATAGAGGTGCTCAGTCATGTGGAGTCTAGACAAAGTAGATAGAGAGAAACTGTTCCCATTGGTGGAAGGGTCAAGAACCAGAGGATGTCGCTTTAAGGTTAATGGCAAAAGAAGCAGCGGTGACGTGAGGAAATATTTTGTTTACAAAATGAGTCGTTAGGTTTTGGAATGCATTGCCCATGAGTCTGAGGCAAATTCAGTCGTGGCTTTCCAAAGGGAATAGCATAAGCACCTGAAGAGAAAATCTTTGCAGGGCTGCAGGGAAAGGGCAGGGTGTGGGACCAGCTGAATAGCTCTTGCAGAGAGTTGGCACGGACAGGACAGGCAGAACGGCTGCCTTCTGTGCTGTGTAACCATTCTATGATTCTTTGATTACAAGATGACAGGCTACACACCACTATCAAGGCTTTTTTTTAAAAAAAGTAGAGAAGAAAAGTTAACTCAGGAAATAATGATTAGGTGACACAAAGCTTGATTATTAAGGCATTTAGATTTTAAGAGGAAGGCAAGATGTAAGAAATTGAACAATTCCACAGTTTTTCTAACTTTGTAATTACATACCGTGCACATTTCTGTAGTGGATGCTGTTTTAAGAAGTCCCCATTTCAGAGCTATCTGTGTAACTGTCCAAAGATGTACTACCCTTATATACCACACAAAGACCTGCTCGCCCTTCACCCTTATCCTTGCTTAACCACATTGGCTTGCAGTTCCCCGTTTAAAAATTATTATCCTCGTCTTTAAATTCCTTCATGGTTTTGCACATTGCTGTGTTGTCAGACTGTGAGCCGATGTAGGTTAGTGCGCACAGAGGTGATAGATTGTTTTCACGGCATGTGATATGATTCAGGCATCAAACCTATTTTGAAAACTGCAAAATATAAGTGTGAAGTGAAAGGGTTAATATTTTTTGGCCCTCTGTAACTAACAGATGATTCACCTTGGTTAATATTATACCACTACTTGATAAGATCTGTAATAACAATGTCCCTGAGTTCTCCTTATGGCCTTATCACTTATCAGTAGTGCTAATGAGTGTACTTTCTGCTTTTCAATAACTTGCTACATCATAAAATACTTTATGCACTTGCAGATTGTTGAAGTGTGATTAACTTTTATTGAAACAAATTAAATGCGTAATTTTAATGCAAAATAATACAAGTTCAAAGTACAAGCAGCATTGTAAAATTAGCTGGTGGGGTATAAAGTCTCAAAGAAGCTAACTTGGTCCAGTTTCCAGCGCACATCAATATAGGAATATAAATGAAGAGCTGGAAAATCAAATTTCATTTGGGCTCCTTATACTAAATAAGGGAATTAATGAAAGTATTAGCACAGAGTGGGTCTAGAGGCATTAATTAAAATTAATTTAAACAAGGTCATAACTAGATCCTAAAAGAGGGGTGAGATTTTAATTCAGACCGTGAATGGGCAGCTGAAACATGTTGCTTGCAATTCCTGTGCTGTGTGCGAACTTCAGGACACTCCATGTATCTTGGGGGACCACGTGTAGAAAGTGTCTCCGGCTGCTTGAGCTCGGGCTCAGGATTTCTGAGCTTGAGGGGCAGCTGGAATCACTGCAGAGCATCATGGAGGATGAGCGTTTCCTGAATTGTACATTCTAGGAGGTGGTCACCCCACAGGCAGTGAGAGTTCAGGATGGTAGGTGGGTGACCATCCAGAAGAGCAGGAAGAAGCAGGAAGTGCAGGGGTTTTCGGGGTGTGTGCCACTCTCAAACCGGTACTCAGTGTTGGAGACTGCTGGGAGTGATGATACAGTGAAGGAGTCCAGACCATGGTACCAATGGGCAAGGAACTCCAAGAAGGGAACAACGAAGAGCAGAAATGCAGTTATTATAGGAGATTCTATTTGGGGTTAGATAGGCATTTCTGTAACCGTTTTGCTTCAGTTGTATAGAACCTTTGTTAGACCCCACCTGGAGTACTGTGTGCAGTTTTGGTCCCCTTACCTTAGGATGGATATTATTGCCATAGAGGGAGTGCAATGAAGTTACACCAGACTTGTTCCCAGGATGGTGGGACTGTCCTATGAAGAGAGATTGGGGAAACTGGGCCTGTAATTTCTAGAGTTTTGAAGAATGAGAGGTGATTACATTGAAACCTACAAAATACTTAAAGGGATCTTTTTTCTTTTTCTTTTGGGCCTCCTTATCTCGAGAGACAATGGATACGCGCCTGGAGGTGGTCAGTGGTTTGTGAAGCAGCGCCTGGAGTGGCTATAAAGGCCAATTCTGGAGTGACAGGCTCTTCCACAGGTGCTGCAGAGAAATTTGTTTGTTGGGGCTGTTGCACAGTTGGCTCTCCCCTTGCGCCTCTGTCTTTTTTCCTGCCAACTACTAAGTCTCTTCGACTCGCCACTTAAAGGGATAGACAGGGTAGATGCAGGTAAAATGTTTCCCCTGCTTGGGGAGTCTAGAACCAGGGGGACACAATTTCAGAATAAGGGGGAAGCCACTTAGGGCAGAGATGAGGAAAAATTTCTGACTTAGTGGGTCGTGAATCTTTGGAATTCTGTACTGCAGAGGGCTGTGGAAGCTCAGTCATTGAGTATGTTTAAAGCAGAGATTGACAGATTTCTAAATACCAATGATATAAGGGGATATGAGGAGAGTGTGGGAAAAAGGCGTTGAACTGGATGATCAGCCATGAACATATTGAATGGTGGGGCAGGCTCGATGGGCTGAATGGCCTACTGTTCCTGAAGGTCTGATGAAAGGTCACAGACCTGAAACATTAACTCCGCTTCTCTCTCCACAGATGCTGCCTGACCTGCAGAGTATTTCCAGCACTTTCTGTTTCTACTCCTGTTCCTTTGTCATCGTGAGCCCCACATGGTGTGTTGCCCCCCTTGTGCCAGGGTAAAGGACATCACGGAGAGGGTGTAGAATATTCTGCAGAGGGAAGGGAGTGAGCCAGAAGTTGTGCTACCTTCTCCTTAGATGACAAGGAAAATAAAGAATATGATGAAACAAAAAAAGAGTGTCTCTGATGCATATCAGGTGAATTGTTCAAGCAAAAACCAGGCCAAATACAGTAAATTGACAGGGGAAGTGAAGAGGAAAATAAGAGTGGCAGAGAGAGAATATGAGAATAGAATGGCAGTTAATATAAAAGGAAACCCAAAAATCTTCTACTGGCATGTAAATAGCAAGTGGGTAGTAAGAAGTGAAGTCTGACCTATTAGGGGTAAAGAGGGTGATATATCCTTAGAGGTCCAGGGCAAAGCTAGAATACTTAATGAGTACTTTGTATCGGCGTTTACTCGAGCGGATGTTGATAAAATATTGGTCGAAGCGGAGATGCTAGAGGTAATGGATGGGGTGAAAATTGATAGGCAGGATGTACTGGGAAGGCTGGCTCAGAGTGGATAAGATGCTTGGGCCGGATGCCGCATCCTGTGTTGCTAAAGGAAGTGGGGGTGGAGATAGCAGAAGGGCTCACCATAATCTTCCAATTTTCCCTAGGTACAGGGGAGGTGCCAAAGGATTGGAGAATGGTAAATGTGGCACTCTTACTCAAGAATGTGTGTAAGGACTTTCCTAGTAACTACAGGCCGGTCAGTTTAATATCGCTGGTGGGTAAGGTTTTAGAAACAATAATCAGGGAAAAAATCAATAGGCATTTGGAGAGGTTTGAGTTAATTAGGGAGAGCCAGCACAGATTTGTAAAAGGCAGATTGTACTTGATGAATTGAATTGAATTTTTTGATGAAGTAACAGAGAAGGTTGATGACAGGAATACAATGGATGTTGTCTCTATGGATTTTAACAAAGCATTTGGCAAAGTACCACATAAAAAGACTGGTTAACAAAATTGAGGCTCATGGAATGGGAGGGTTTTGCTTGGATGAAAAATTGGATTATGGACATAAAACAGCAAATCATGGTAAATGGTTGATTTGAGACTGGAGAATGGTAGATAGTGGTGTTCCCCAAGGCTCAGTGCTGGGATCACTGCTTTTTGTTGCTATATATATAGATATATATATATAGATATAACTTCGATATTGGAATACTGAGTAAAATTTCAAAATTTGCCAATGATACCAAACTTGAAGGTGTGGCAAACATCGAGGATGATACCAATCAACTGCAACAGGGCATAGATAGGCTAGCAGAATGGGCAGACAAGTGGTAAATAGAATTTAATACAGAGAAGCATGAGATGATGCATGTTGGCAGAAGAGATAGAGAGAGGCAGTATAGACTTAATGGCACAGTTCTAAAGAGTGTTCAGGACAGAGGACCTTCGGATTAATGTGCACAGATCATTGAAGGTGCAGGACATATTGAGAGAGTAATTAGCAAAGCATATGGGATCTTGAGCTTCATACATATAGATATAGAGTACAAAAGCAGGGAAGTTATGTTGAACCTTTATAAAGCTCTGGTTAGGCCCCAACTGGAGTATTGCATCCAGTTCAAGTCATCACACTTTAGGGAGAACATGAGGGTCCTTTAGAAGGGTGTGGAGGAGATTTATCAGAATGGTTCCAGGGATGAGGGACTTTAGTTATAAGGTTTGGTTAGAGAAGTTGCTGAGAATTCTCCATGGAGCAGAGATGGTTGAGGGGACAAAATAATGGCAGGTTTAGGTAAGGTCGACAAAGAAAAGCAGTTCTCATTAGCTGATAGTACAAGGACTAGGGGACGTAAGTTGAAGATTTTGAGTAGAGGGAATGTGAGGAAAAACATTTTTAGGCAGCGAGTGGTAATGACCTGGAACTTGATGCCTACGAGTGTGGTGGAAGTGTAGACGATTAATAATTTCAAAAGGAAATTGGATGGGCACTTGAGGGAAATAAACTTGTAGGACTACAGGGATAGGAGCAGGGGAGTGGGACTGACTGAATTGCTGTACAGTGAGCCAGCATGGACTCGATGGGCCAAAAGGCCTCACTCACTGCTGTAATGACTCAGAAAAATGATCAGTTCATCTTATATATGCCGTTTGCAATATGCTGGAGATTTTTCATTAATGTGTGTTTACCGAATCTGCTGATTGCAGTGCTTACTGGAAAATGAGCAATTTAAAGAACCATGTTCTGTTCAGACATTTGCGTGAAGGACATTGAGAAGACAGTGGAAGGATTTCATATTTTTACAGCGGGGGTGTCCAAAATATAGCCTGTGAGTCTGGGAAATTAGATTATCTAGTTACTTATTTGATTGCTGTTTGTGGGAGCTTGCTAGGTGCAAATGCAGAATGCTTTTGCTTTCTGCTTAAACAGAAAATACCTAGTAGGGCCTTATATGTTCATCATCTCATTAGGTTCATGGAGCTAGCTATCTGGAGCAAGCTCCACTGGTTATGTTGTTAAATCTGTTTTCCTTAGAGTAAATGGGGCATGCAGGTCTGGAGCTGGATTTAACACCAAAATTACAAAGAACCACTCAAAGATGCTGTGATGCCAGAATCTAAATTGAAAGAGCAATCTAAAAGTGGTTACAAAGTGCAGCTGTTTTCTGTGGGATCAAGACTTCGGGAAATCTCAACACAAAACTAAAATTAGCAAATTGGGTAAAGAAAGAACTTGCATTTGTTTAGTGATTTTCTCATCCTCTGGTTGTCCTGAAGTGCTTCACAGCTAATCAATTACTTGTGAATTGTAGTCGCTGTTGCTATGTTTGGTAGCAGGATTTATCTTCTCATGTTATTTCTTAGAAGGTCAAGAACAACCAGGTAGATTAGATGAGAGATATATAGGTGATTCTTCAATTGATATTTTTGTGGATTCTGTAATTGCAGTACCAACTGTGTGGTGCATTTATTTATCCACTGAGCCCCAGCAGTGTTGGCTGACTTAATTAGGTTTCAACTAGAATCTCAAATAAGCATACCTCTTTCAATAGGACATTTTTCAAGTTAACACTGTGGTCCATTCACCTGCTATATTAATATACTAGGACACTGCACCAGAGAATAGAAGGATGTGGATAAAGTTGTAGGCGCATTAGTTTTTAGCAAGCCAACATTTATCTCAATTCAGTAGCAGCATTTTGATGTGAAAAAGGGCATACTACTGCTCTACTGTAAAACAAACTTGGAAAGGCATGATTTTACAGCATCTTGTAATTGGTTTACCAAGCTTGGTACATGTAACATGCCTCACTACTGTAAGTGTGTCTAAATATAAGCAGCCTTTAACCTTCTCCAATCCATTGCATATGACCGTATTTAACGTATACAATTGGGACATTTGTTTAAAAATGGAGAGAGAGCCTCAACATCAAATACCCCAGCCTCACAAGGACTCCTTTTACTGCACCAGCATTCAGTTTCTCTTACTATTTGTTTTTCTGTTCTCTGATTTTGTCAAATTATAGCTAGTTGAGTTTGTTGAGGTTTATTCTGTGAACTGATGTACTTTAGCACTAAATGGGGACTGCCCAAATGCATTTATGTAGCCAGAAGAGAGATAAAATTAATTGTTTTAAATTTGATCACAGGAGTGAAAGGGGTGTGATAATTTAATCCTTGACACCACCCAGTCTCTAGTAAATTCAAAAATGTTAATGTAACAAAACAATGAAGGATGATCCTACATTCTTAATGCACATTATCACTGTTATTTTGAAACACTGACACTTGTCAGACACTTACTGCTGAGGCTGTACCCACACGATATAGAATCATAGAATGGCTACAGCACAGAATGAGGTCATTCGGCCTGTCAAGCCTGTGCTGGCTCTTTGCAAGAGCCGTTTAGCTAGTCCAACTCCCTGGCCCTTTCCCTGTAACCCTGCAAATATTTTCCCTTCAAGTGCTTATCCAGTTACCTTCAGTTGCTTATCATTTTGAAAGCCATGATTGAATTTCTCTCCACCGCTCTTTTAGGCAGTGTATCCCAGATCGTAAAAGATGTTTTTCATGCAGCCTTTGATTCATTTGCTGATCACTTTAAATTTGTGTCCTCTGGTTTTTGACCCTTACATCAACGGGAACAGTTTCTCTCTATCTACTCTGTCTATACCCCTGTTAGTCTGTTGTAGCATTTCTAGCATTCTGGGTAAAAGGTCCACAATGAATATAAACAGTTGTAATCATACTGTTACATAGCAAACATTATTTTAAGTTAGTTTGACTTAACTAAGCTGATTCAGCTGCATTTATTTTATTGAGCCATTTTACAACAAGATTGCAGCAGTTTCCTTGGTAGAAATCCAAACTTTGTGAAAAGATTAACTTGTTTGTTTATGTATAGCTGTATAATGGTTGACATTTGATATGAATTATTACTCACATGGCAGTATTACAGGGTGTTGCCCTTTGATGATAAATCCTTGATCACCCATTATAAAAGTTCCGTGTGATAAACTGTACTGTATCAGATTGATTGGTTGGATTAGCAGTATACTGAATGACTATTGGACCCGTTACTGTACATTGTCATAATGCTTTAAGTTTGAACAAAGCAAATGACATATACCTCAAACAACACTGCCTCAGATCTAACAGTGATCAATATTTAAAATTTGGGGCAATATGAAGGTACAAAAAAGACACGTATTTGAAAAATTTCAGACCTTCAGGATTTACATTTTCTAAATGTGATGTTTTTCTCAGGATGGGGAACTAGTGTGTTTAAAAAAAAACTACATTGGGATCGTAATGCAGAATCTTACTGCCCTACTGATCACAGTACAACTTGGATTGAGGGTTACAGAGGCACTAAATTGCACATTCTTCTTTGGCCTCCTTGTCTCGAGAGACAATGGGTAAGCGCCTGGAGGTGGTCAGTGGTTTGTGGAGCAGCACCAAGAGTGGCTATAAAGGCCAATTCTAGAGTGACAGACGCTTCCACAGGAGCTGCAGAAAAATTTGTTTGTCAGGGCTGTTACACAGTTGGCTCTCTCCTGGCGCTTCTGTCTTTTTTCCTGCCAACTGCTAAGTCTCTTCAACTCGCCACATTTTAGCCCCGCCTTTCTGGCTGCCCGCCAGTTCTGGCGATCGCTGGCAACTGACTCCCATGACTTGTGATCAATGTCACAGGACTTCATGTCGCGTTTGCAGACGTCTTTAAAGCGGAGACATGGACGGCCGGTGGGTCTGGTACCAGTGGCGAGCTCGCTGTACAATGTGTCTTTGGGGATCCTGCCATCTTCCATGCAGCTCACATGGCCAAGCCATCTCAAGCGCCGCTGACTCAGTAGTGTGTATAAGCTGGGGATGTTGGCCGCCTCGAGGACCTCTGTGTTGGAGATACAGTCCTGCCACCTGATGCCAAGTATTCTCCGGAGGCAGCGAAGATGGAACGAATTGAGACGTCGCTCTTGGCTGACATACATTGTCCAGGCCTCGCTGCCATAGAGCAAGGTACTGAGGACACAGGCTTGATATACTCGGACTTTTGTGTTCCCTGTCAGTGCGCCATTTTCCCACACTCTCTTGGCCAGTCTGGACAGAGCAGTGGAAGCCTTTCCCATGCACTTGTTGATTTCTGCATCTAGAGACAGGTTACTGGTGATAGTTGAGCCTAGGTAGGTGAACTCTTGAACCACTTCCAGAGCGTGGTCGCCAATATTGATGGATGGAGCATTTCTGACGTCCTGTCCCATGATGTTCGTTTTCTTGAGGCTGATGGTTAGGCCAAATTGGTTGCAGGCAGCCGCAAACCTGTCGATGAGACTCTGCAGACACTCTTCAGTGTGAGTTGTTCAAGCTGCATTGTCAGCAAAGAGGAGTTCCCTGATGAGGACTTTCCGTACTTTGGTCTTCGCTCTTCGACGGGCAAGGTTGAACAACCTGCCATCTGATCTTGTGTGGAGGAAAATTCATTCTTCTGAAGACTTGAACGCATGTGAGAGCAGCAGGGAGAAGAAAATCCCAAACAGTGTGGGTGCGAGAACACAGCCCTGTTTCACGCCACTCAGGATAGGAAAGGGGTCTGATGAGGTGCCGCTATGCTGAATTGCACATTAGGGAATATAAAATTGGAGAAATAACTAGAGGGACGATGTTATTTTTATGCAGCGAATTATGACCTGGAATGTACTGAATGACTGTACTCAAAAGCAAGGTGGATATCTACTTGATAAAGAAAAATTTACAGGGCTATGGGGAAAAAGCAGGGGAGTGGGACTAATTGGATAGCTCTACTAAAGAGCAGGGAGAGGCATGATGGGCCAAATGGCCCCCTTCTGTGCTGTATAATTCTAGGATAAAGTACTTAACTGTTACCCGATACCTTCCAACTGAAAATGCAGTTGCAAAGATATTTGCTGTGGCTTAAGAAATAGTGTTGCACTTGCATGGAAGTGATAACAATCTGCTAAATATCACTTCTTGGTTATTTACTGAGTTTTTGTCTCTTTTAAATAATATATTCTGAGCCAAAGTTCTCATTCATCCAAATATCCTTAGTTTTTCTCAAATTGTTCTTCAACTTTGTACTATAAGTGAATGATAGGAGGCATGTGAAAGTGTTTGAGTACTTAAGCGTAGTGATTTTCCAAAATCCACCTCTTTTTCTTATGGAGAAACACCTGTCTTCTGTTTGGCACCTCTCCCTAATAACTCATACAGGAGGCATTGTAGCCAATAACCCTTTTAATGCATTTACTTCGATGGCACCTTCCAAACCTGCGACCTCTATCACCTAGAAGAACATTGGCGCCTGACATATGGGAACCGCACCACCTACAAGTTCCCTTCCAAGTCACACACCATTCTGACTTGGAAACATGTCGCCGTTTCTTCATGGCTAGGTGAAAATCCTTGAACTCCCTACCTTGTTGCAACTCAAATAGCCAGGCAGCGAAGAATAGAACTGGAGCAGAGTATTTATACACATGCAAGCTTTTATTTATAGAGACACGCATATTACGCATCATGCACCTCCAAGTCAACTACCACAGATTTAGCCTGTTCCTGTATGTATGAGCACAGGTGAATCCCCAGTTAATGCACAGCAATGGGTGTACCTACACCACAAACACTGTAGTGGTTCAAGAAAGTGGCTCACCACCACCTTCTCGGGGACAATTAGGGATGGACAATAAATGCTGCCCTTGCCAGTGATGCCCTTGTCCCATGATGAGAGACAAAAAACTGATTCCTCCAGGAATCTATCCATAGCCCCCTCCTCTTAACTTTATACTGCCTCTCAGCGACACCAACCACAGGCATGCTTCAACTTTCAAGTATGTAGATAACACCCAGTGCTACCCCTCTATCGCCTCTTTTGACTCCCCCCGAACTGCCTCTGTACTATCAGATTTCTTTCTGTCATGGATGTGTCATAACTTCCTCCAGCTCAACATGTGGAAGACTGAAACTATGGTTTTCAGCCCCATCACAGAGGACTGTTTTGCCACTGACTCCATCTCCCTCTAGATCATTGTCTCAGGCCAAAGCAAACCATTTGCATCCTTAGTGTCCTGTTTGACCTTGAGCTTTAAACAGCATATCAAGTCTATCACCAAGACTGCTTATTTCCATCTCTGGAGCATTGTCTGCTTTTGCCTCTGCCATTGAAAACTTTATCTCTTCCTTTGTCACCTCTAGACTCAACTACTGTAATGCACTCCTTGCAATCCTCCCATTCTCAACCTTTCTTAAAGCCCAACTTGTGAAACATTCTATAGCATGTATCCTATCCCACACCAAGTCCCACTTACTCATCACCCCATTCTTGCTGACTTATGTTGCTACTCGAGTTCCCCAAGCTAATAAAGTAAAAACCTCTGTGCTTGGTTCAGATTCCTTCATGGTCTCGCCCTCCCTTATCACTACAGTCTTTTTCAGCCCTAATTCCTCTCCCAGGACATTGTTCCCCTGATTACGGCCTTTTCCTTCACCAGTGGTGATAGAATGATCAGCTACCTTGCTCCTGGTCACTGTTTGGGATCTTTTGACTTTTGTTCAGGTCCTCTCTGTGAAAAAAGTTACTTTAAATGTTGTGTTTTAAAAGCACAGTGTATTAACCCAAAACATGGAGGTCTGAGATGGTAGATAGTTAAAATGCTAATGAGCTAGCTCTGATGATTTGTCATAGACTGCAAGACATAAGTAATTAGTTAGCTTGGCCATTATATATATCTTACATTGTGTTGGGCAGTTTTTGATCACATTCTGACTGTGAAGAGTCAGGAATAAAGTAGAGTTAGAGATATTTAAAAGGCAGTCTAGCTTTTGCAACAGAGCAGCCGCTGAAGCAGAAAATCCCCAGAAAAGGCAGAGGGGCTACTCTGTTTAAATTAAGCAGAGCATTTACTGAAGTGGAATAGCAGAGCATGTTCATTATTTTCCTAATATGTAAAGATCAGTTGTATTAATTGAACTAAGTGAAGCCAGTTATAACTATTATTCTGTACATTCACTTTACTGTGAAATTAAAATAGCTTAAGGATTTGAATCTAGCCTCACCACATCTCATGTTAACTCAGTTTGACTTTGCAAAGCTTGAAGATGTGCATGCGCGAAAGTCAGGAGAACACTGTCACAATCGCATGTGAATGCTACTGTTATATTCCAGGATTATGCTATCATACAAGTAACTATAAGCCATTCTGGATCAATTCCCAAAAAAGTAAGATGCTTAGGTCACTTGGAGAACTAAGTGATGTTGCAGAATCTAAGTAGGTATCCGAATTTGTAAAAGCTCTTTGGAACACCCTCTAAATGTTTCCCACCTTGTGCAACACACTTTGGAATGTTGCGTTCCATTAAAGGTACTGCACAAATTCAAGTTGTTGTGAGTCCATGTGCTTGTGCCACTCAGGAGGCACTGGGATAGTTCTCCTCTCCTTCCCCCTCCCAGCCCACCCCCCACCCCCGGAAACGAAATTGTTCTCTACTTGGCACTTACTTATTAATCGCAGTTGATGGTCTGAGACTTTCTGGTGGACACAGCCCAGTAACTGTGCTGTTGGAGGCCTTTGTCAACCCAAGACTGCACAGAGTTGAAGAACTGACATAGTTCCTTTTTATAATTTTCAAATTTAAATGAAATAATTATGTTGGATGATTCATGCAGAAACACTTTTGACTGTGTTTAGGAGTACTGACACTGCATATCTGTATTGTGCACAATAAAGGAAGTATAATCTGACGTACATAGTAATTATGATGTATAATCTGGTGTCATAAAGCAAGCATTTTAATCGCTGTGCGAATAGGTGGCTCTGTAGAATTTAGTCATCTCATTTGAAGAGTTTGATTATAGTATGGAAGGGGAAATACTTTGTTGTATTACACTTTAAGATCTGAGTGAATACCTTCCTATAGGGTTATATTGTGCAGACCAGGGAAGTCCCAGGTTTTATCCCCAGTCTGTGCTCAGTATGACACTGGAATAACACCATTGTCCCTAGTATCTCTGTGCTGGAAGGGGGGGATAAAGAAACACTGTGTTTCCACTTACATTGCTGCCCAGTGCCACTGCTATGAAGTGTTGATATATATATTGGGTGAGGACAGAATTGGGCTTGGCTGTGATTTTGCAAACTGAATTTTGAAAACAGGAAGACTGACTGACAAACGTAAAATATATAAAACCACAAAACTGCTACTGACAGGTTAATAGATAATGAGTAAGGACTTTGGGAGCTGTGTCAAATGAATGGGAGCAGCTTGTACAGGTAACTGCCAGCTTTATAGATGGAGCAAAACAGGGCAGAGGTGAACTGTAAAGCTCATAAATTCTCACAGGCTTCTATTATTGCCACATTTAATTGCTATAACTGCCATACCATGGAGGCTTATCAGCTGCTGTTCTAGCGACTGTTTGGTTTAGATAAGTGCAGAAGTCTGATAAAATACTGATAGTAGTATGATAGAGCCATTTTGAAATTCATGTAACGTTAGCCTTAGATCATTCCAATGCATTTGCTTGTGCTCCAAAACTCTCCGGTTGCTCGAACTTTTGGAGTTTTCTCTCTCTGCATTGCTTATGTTACTTGATGTCACCTGGACACCTCTTGAAGTGACCAAGCTTTTATGATTTATTTTCACCTGGCATCTCATTTGCCTTTCAATTTAGGATGAATGCAAGCTGTTAGTGAAATCAAGTTGCAAGGAAGTACATAAGGTATAAACTGTTGCCTTCATTTTCAAAGATTGTGTTATAAATGTGGTGTGTCTGGAAGTAGATAAAAGTAAAAGTGATGGAGTTTTGTTTAAAATAGATTTCTTATGATAAACAGTTCAGAGAATGACATAGAAATAACAGTAATAAGCTATAGAAGTGTTATTGCTTGAGAATGAGAAATGCTATTGGTCCTCCGTTTGGCTTCAACTTTTTTCTGTTCCTTCAAATGAGATTATGAATGGTGTCATGAAGACTTGATAGCTTGGCTATAAAATTAATAGCCTCGACTCTATTGACAGTGTTACTGGTACTAATAAGTAAAGCAGTTATCAATAGTGGCTGTTCATTATTAAGCCCCTCAGTTGCTGCCATTAAAAATATGTTTTGGAAAATCACTCAAAATGCTTCTGTAGTAAATGTAAGAATTACATGAAGTTTTGCTGCCTTAAAGGAGAAGAAATAAAACATGATGCGGAGGGAGAGTTATTGGCCGTCAATAAAAATGCAGAGACTTGATTGTTCTGAAATTATTTGAAGTCTGAAAAACTGTTAACACTGTGCTGGTGACCGGAAACGGGGACTGTCTCAGAAAGCTTTTATCAAAATCTGAGATGATTGAGCAAGAGGCACTCATTGACTTTTATAGACTATCCGCATTGCAATCTGGGGATTGGCCTATATACATCATGAGTTAACTAGTCTTGGTCTTCTGTTGGGCTGTGTAAAAAGGCCTCAATACTGGAATGAAATGAGAGTAAGCAATTCCAGCTGTAAACATTCTCATTTCTAAAACAGTTGTATTGATCCACCAGTGGCAAAAGATCAAAATAAACAAACAGAAGCTGACATTGGTTGGACCAGGTATCTACAGTCTCTCAACATGTACAGTAATATTCACATTTTTGTCAGTTATTTTATTGATTCTTGATTGCACTAGTAATTTATTTTGAAACTGCTTAGCACTATTTGTTATAGATCTTGGTTCATAAGGGAGAATTGTTATGAAGTTACTGATAAGTTTCTAGATAAGTTTATCAAATTAAAAGAAACACATAATACATCAGACTGTTACTACATGTTAAAAATGTTACAGAAATTTATTTGAAGCCGTTATATATTGCCCACTGTGTTTGTGATCTATACAAATCTGCAAGATCCTAGGTTTAATCCCGGATCAATCGGATCAATGCTGAATTAGCTAAACTTGGACCATTGGTAGAGATGCTTTGATTGGCCTCTGCACACCTTAGCTGGCAAAGTTTACAAAAAGCTACTGATTGCTTCACATGTGTGGACAGATCAGGTTCTTCTGCAATATCCCTACAGCCAGATAGTGTACCAACAGTCCCTATCTAAACTGAGATGAATTATGGCCAATTTGGGAGATGGTGGTGTAGTGGTAATGTCACTGGACTAGTAATCCAGAGAACCAGGCTAATGCCCTGGGGACACTGGTTCAAATCCCATCACTGCAGCTGGTGGAATTTTAAATTCAATTAATAAAGTCAATTTATTTTTTAAAAATCTGGAGTTGAAAGCGAGTCTCAGTAATAGTGCCATGGAATTATCATCGATTGTTGTAAAAACCCATCTGTTTCACCAATGTCTTTTTAGGAAAAGAAATCTGCTGTCCTTACCTGGTCTGGCCTCCATGTGATTCCAGACCCACAGCAATGTGGTTGACTCTTAACTGCCCTCTGAAATGGTCAAGCAAGCCATTCAATTCAAGGACAATGAGGAATGGGCAACAAATGCTGGCCTTGCCAGCGACACCCACATCCCATGAAAGAACAAAAAAAAAGTTGGGTGAAATGCTGGAAAGACTGGCTACATCCATAGTACTATATTGCCACGGGTCACTGCCATTACTAAAGCCAGGAAGAAAAAGGAGTAGAACAGGGTTGTCCAACATACGGCCTGCCAAAAGTTTCCATCCTCGCCGGTTCCGTGACTGGAGATGAGAAATTCCACATTTTCAGACTGGTTTTTAAAAAAGATCACAAGTCAGTTTCACAGCTGACTGATCCTGACATCGGGAACAGCAGTTTCTGAACTTCAGACAGATTTTTTTTTTTATATAAGCCCACTGGTAAACCCGATTCTGTCTGAAGTTCAGAAACTGCTGTTCCCGATATCAGGATCTGTCAGCTGTGAAACTGACTTGCGATTTTTAAAAAAAGATCACCTATCTGCTGACCGTTCCCGCTCTCTGCAACTGGTGGGGGGGGGGGGGGGGGGGGGACATGGGGGGGTGGGTGGGTGGAAAGGGAGACAGAGAGAGGGATGGGGGAGACAGAGAAACACAGCGCGGGGAGAGAGATCAAGGTCTCTCCTGACAGATGGACATCTATCCAGAATACTCTGAATCGCTACATCAAGTACTACTTATTCAAGCAAAAACAATGTCACTAAATCAGTTTTCAATATGGTGATGAGAAAGTAAGTCAATAAATTAGTCTTCTCATTTAAAGCTTCTTCACAAAAATGCACATTTGTTTTTATTAGTAAGATAAATTTTCAGTGCCTTTACATCTTTCGAAATTTGCTCACCAGCCTCTTGGGCCGAGCAAAAATCGTAATGTGGCCCTCCGCATGAAAAGGTTGGATAACTCTGGAGTAGAAGATAAAAATAATATATCCTCTCCTTATCATTTTTATCTATCACATGAATGGTAGGTCTAAAGATTACTGATTGTGAAATGGGCAAAAATTATTTTTGAGGGCAAGATGTTGGCAGTAGTACCAAAGTTACTATATAGATGACATAGTAGCTGCTTTTATGTTAGTCTCATGCAGTTTTCGGAAGATACACTTGCTCTCCCAGGGTGCATTCCATAATATAAGTAAGTGTGCCATTGGTTTAAGTCTGCTAGTTTCAATAATGTACCTATGTAACTAGTCATGCATCCTTGCACTCTAGATATCTATGTTGTGCATTGTAATCCAGCAACGCTGAAATGACCAGCTCCTGGTGGTGGTTAAAAAGTGGAAAATGATTTAGATAGTTACGTCGAGTTTGGAGCACAGAAACATGTCATTCAACACAGCTTGCCTATGCAGCTGTTTATGCTTCACACCAGCCTCCTCCCATCCCTTTTCATCAAACCCCATCAGCATGTCCTTCTATTTCTTTTTGCCTCAATTACTCTTTGTGGTAGCGTGTTCTGTATTCTTACCACCATTCTTTGGCTAAACATGTTTCTCCTGAATTCTGCTGATGACTCTTGACTTTCGGTTTCTAGAAGTTTTTCTGTTACATCCTTGAGTAAAGGTTCCATCACTATCCTACCACCAACGTTAACCTAACTGGTCTATAGTTCCCTGGACTTAGTATATCTCTCCTTTTACATTCTAGGAGTAACCTTAGCTGTTCCCAGGTCCTATTCCCTGTTCTAATAATTTTTAAAAATATATATATGGAATAGTTCATCTACCACTTTTTTAGCTTTTAATAAGCACATGTGCAATACATCAAGGGGTTTTACCTACTCTTAAGTTTGATTAGTTATCTCCCCTCCTTTCTATAATGTATAGTTTTTTGGATCTCTTCTGTAATGTCATGCCCATTTGTTAGACTCCTTGGTAAATACCGAGGCAAAGTAACTTTACAACATTTCGGCCATTTTGTTGTCATTGCCTATGAGTTTATCTTGTACATCCCTTGGTGGCTCTATACCTATCATCATTTTTCTTTTGTTATTTGTGTCTGTAGAATACCTTACTATTATTTATTACTTGATAATTTACTTTTGTAGTTCCTCTTTTTCCTAATTGTTTGTTGACTTATTTCCTAACCTCTTCCTGTTCCATTTTATCATGCTGTTATTGCCTAACCATCAGCCTCAAGAAAACGAACATCATGGGGCAGGATGTCAGAAATGCTCCATCCATCAATATTGGCGACCACGCTCTGGAAGTGGTTCAAGAGTTCACCTACCTAGGCTCAACTATCACCAGTAACCTGTCTCTAGATGCAGAAATCAACAAGCGCATGGGAAAGGCTTCCACTGCTATGTCCAGACTGGCCAAGAGAGTGTGGGAAAATGGCGCACTGACTCGGAACACAAAGGTCCGAGTATATCAAGCCTATTGTCCTCAGTACCTTGCTCTACGGCAGCGAGGCCTGGACAACGTATGTCAGCCAAGAGCGACGTCTCAATTCATTCCATCTTTGCTGCCTCCGGAGAATACTTGGCATCAGGTGGCAGGACCGTATCTCCAACACAGAAGTCCTCGAGGCGGCCAACATCCCCAGCTTATACACACTACTGAGTCAGCAGCGCTTGAGATGGCTTGGCCATGTGAGCCGCATGGAAGATGGCAGGATCCCCAAAGACACATTGTACAGCAAGCTCGCCACTGGTATCAGACCCACCGGCCATCCATGTCTCCGCTTTAAAGACGTCTGCAAACGCGACATGAAGTCCTGTGACATTGATCACAAGTCGTGGGAGTTAGTTGCCAGCATTCGCCAGAGCTGGCGGGCAGCCATAAAGGCGGGGCTAAAGTGTGGCGAGTCGAAGAGACTTAGCAGTTGGCAGGAAAAAAGACAGAGGCGCAAGGGGAGAGCCAGCTGTGTAACAGCCCTGACAAACAAATTTTTCTGCAGCACCTGTGGAAGAGTCTGTCACTCTAGAATTGGCCTTTATAGCCACTCCAGGCGCTGCTCCACAAACCACTGACCACCTCCAGGCGCTTACCCATTGTCTCTCGAGATAAGGAGGCCAAAGAAGAAGAAGATTGTCTATGTAGTATATGCCTTTTTCGAGATTCAATTTTACCCTAGTCTATTTATTCATCCATGATGTTTATTCGCTAGTTTGTTCTTGTGTTTTGTGGAATATATTTCTCCTGATCGCTATTGATCACAGTTTAAATATTTCCCACTGCTGTTCTATCTGTTTGTCAAAAAAAAATTCCTGATTATGTTCCCTAATTAGCTTATTTTCTTAATGCAAGTTACTGTCTATTACCTGGGTCTTTATCTGACTGATTTACTCAGGTTACTCTTCCAAAACATTTCATCTTCGCTGTCTGCAGTGCATTATGCGTATATCCTGGCAGGACAAAATCACAAATGCAGCAGTCCTGTCAAAGGCAGAGCTCCCGGTGTGTTGGCACTAATCAAACAGGCGGCCTAGGTGGAAGACGCGCCCACAGAATAGAAGGCTGTCGCATACCCGAGGACCTTCTGTATGGTGAGGTAGTCGGGGCCAGACAATCAGTGGGGCGCCCAAAGCTCAGCTTCAAGGGTGCTTGCAAGCATGACATGAAGGCCCTAAATGTCGACTATCACACTTGGGAGTCACTAGGTGGCGAAAGAGGGAAATGGCAACATATCCTGTGGACTGGTGTGCACTACCATGATGACCAGTTGCTACAGCAGCTTGGCAACAGGCGCCAACGTCAAAAACAACAACTCACAGCGTCACTTGGCAATCTCACGTGCGGCATTTTGGCAGACCCTGCTTGTCAAAGATTGGCCTTCACAGCCAACAGCAAAGGTGCACCAAGAGAAGACACCCCACCTAAATGGATTGTTTGCTGCGTGTCCATCATCTTTCATAGATGGAAGGATGCCAACCAGACTCTTCCAAAGCAGGTGAAAAAAAGAGTACGATGAAAGCTCCTGTTGAGGTGTGCTGGAGCATCCAGTGACCTACATATTTACAGCATTGTAGGGTCAGTGCCGATGCTAAGCCCTTCCACACAGCGAGCAAAATTGAAGGATTGTAGTAAATAGATTGGCATTGCAAGTGCCCTGGGAGTAGGTCAGTTTTCTGCCCTTTAAACAGGCAAATGGTGCTAGGCATGAGGAAACCTATAAAAGACACACCATATCTATATAGAAGCTATTGTGAATAGTTTATGTACGTGCACACCTTACTTTAGATATTCATATTTCAGACTTAATATTGTAATGCACATTTCTGTGCTATACTTGATGGGGGTTATGGGGAGGGGAAATATAAAGAAACTAAAGCAGTATTTGGAATCTACAGAGAAATTGCAGGACCAACACATATTAGAGCCACATTATCGGCGCCTTAAATGATCTTTGAATGAACTGACCCAATGTTTACCTGTCAATTAGACTTGATAGCCTTCAAGGGACATATGTCTGCACTTTAGCAAAAGATGACTACATTTTGGTTTTCACGGTACGTTCCTGACTTTTATAAACCAGCACATATACTGACTCTGAGCAATTCCATGGGGATTTTGAAATAAAAACAGAGTGCTGGAAACACACAGCAGGTCAGCCAGCATCTCTGGAGAAAAAAACATGAGGTTAATATTTCAGGTCTGCATTAGAAAATGTTACAGGTGTGTTTATTTTAAGCAGTTAAAGAGTCACAGCACAGGAAAGGGAGCCGGAAAAGAAAAAGGCGAGGTTCCAGGGAAGCTCGACGAACAGCATTTTATTTTTATACTTGGCACTTTAAAGCATTCTGGTCTTAACAGTGACTTTTAACAACTTTAGACCTTAATCACCGTTCCAATTGTCGCTGCTACAGCAGCTGCTGGTGATATAAATGGATGCTATGTTCCTTGGCCATGGAGGATTTCTCCACTTTTCTAGGTTCCCCATGCTACCCTTCCCCTATGCTATTCTACTCTGGACACTTCTTTTCATTCTCTAATTTCTCTCATTATGACCTCCTCTTGCCTGACACTATGATCACTTCTGTCATTTAATCCATCTCCTGTCATCCACCAAATCATGAACCCGCCTTTTTTTCAACCTCCTTTTCCCTGGCTCTCTACTTGCTTAAAAGCTTCTGTAGTTGCTTTTGTTCTGGCAATAGGCCATTGACTTGAAACATTAACTCTGTTCTGCTGAGTGTTTCCAGCATCTCCTATTTCTATTTCAGATTTCCAGCATCTGTGGTATTTTTCTTTTTGCTGCATGGGAATTTTTGCTAGCTACTTCATATAAGGCTTAGATAAGTACCTCCAAATGATGTTTCAGTGCTAGTTGCAGGGTGAAGAAAATGTTTTTCCATGGATAAAAATATGCTTCTTTGAGGAGATATTATATCCAACATTTTTCTTGTTGAACTATTGGACTTTCGAGTCAATGTTTTAAGCCTAAATAATTTAATTGCAGCTGCAGTGTGGTAGCCTGTAATCATCGAATGAGAGCATGCGTGAGACCAATTATTAGCAGTTTTAATCTAAGTGTTTCGTACAGGAGGATTATAATTTAGTGAAATTCTTAGAAAAAGGCAAGAGATGATGTGAATACTGAACAGCTTCTTGACGCTTGTTCATATGTTACCTTTCCACCAAATTGTAAAATAAAAGCTTGGTTTAAAATGGCCCCCATCATGGGTCCACTCCAGAATGCAGTCCCATGTCTGCTAAAAAGTGAGCCCAGAGTTAATGCTGTGCACTTGGACACCAGAAGTCAATTCAGAGCCAAACCTTCCCCATTTTGTTGAAAATGAAGTTGATTCCTCTTAAGGTTTTTCCACCAAAATACAGATTTAGCAAGAATTCACTTTACCACTGTACATGGAGGTAAGTTTCAAAGAGCAATAAACCTGTAAAATTCAAAATTAAACTTAGTTTATTAGGTGACTGTGCAGTGAGTAGAAAAGCATGCAAGATCATCATTGACCATTAACATATGCTGCAGATGGGGGAGGGTGCAGGCACATTATTTCTAATATCAACAGCTTGCTCTCCACAAGGATTCTGTGGAAATTAGTAAAATCTACTTGAGGATCAAACTTGCTCTGAAGTTTAACAATTTGCAAAAAGTCATCAATTAGGGCCTGGAAATTGCACCATGAGAATAATAGCATCTGAAAACTTAACACGTTAAAATCAAATTCTTTTGTCTGCTATTTTAACCACAAAATAATGAATTATAGTGTTAGTGTACCTTGAAGTTCATTTGTTTAACATAGGCCACAAACCTACTTGTTAATTCCTATAACATAGTTTCAAAGCCCAAGTTACTACAAATTTCCTAATGTTGAAAAAAGAGAAAAATCCAAATAGGACTTGACTTTCAATGCATTTCCTCACATCAGTCCTATCCTCAAATTATTGGGACCACCCGCACTGTAAGGTTGTTGGTGTCTCCCCATAGTTTTGGCTGTTTTCTCCCTGATGCCACTTGCATCTTTGTGGCAAATAAAAAAAATCTACCTGTCAAGTATCCAGTAAATTTTGTTTGCTTTTCAACTATGGATTTTTGTTAAGGAACGGGACCTCAATATTAATTTCCTTACTTTTAGTTATGGTGGTCACTGCAAAGGAAAATATTCTGCACACTATACACACAAGGAGCCCAGGAGTAGATTTTTTTTTCTCTCAAAAGTATACTTTGCTCATAAAATTTGTAAAAGTGCATTACGTAACAGTTCAAATTTGACATTACATAAAATACAATACAGATCAATTTCTTTTAATACAGTCCATGAAGTGCCTCACTACACTTGCCATTACAGATTATGTTTACAATGTACATTTTCATTTCATGTCAAACATTCTCTGGTGCATACAGCCCCTCAGCATACTATGAGGAGTAGGCTACCAGTAGCAACAGTTCTGATTTCCTCTTTACTGTGAAGGACCCAGACATGCTTCAAATATTGTCTGGAGGTATAGCTGTACACATTACAGGATTTGTAAGAGCTGCATTTTTGTAATTCAATAACCTCTGGTGGTCGTGCACTATTAAATAAACTTTTTGGCAAGAAGATTATTATTTTTATCCAAATCACACTGTGGCACAGACAGGCAGAGAAGGAGCAACACGGAGGTTGGCAGATGTTTATGTAGAAATCACTGGGTGGTTTAATTTACTGTCATTAACAAAATGTTTTATGAATTGCACTGTTGTTGTTTTTAAATACTGGAAATTTGCCAGTTGTAGAAAACCTGGTGAGTGCACTGTCTTGTTCCCTCCCCTGTGTGGTGGTGGGGTTATTGGTTTATTACTTGTAAATTGTGTAAACTGAGTTTTAACTGGCTAGGTCAGAATTAAAACCGATCGTACCCTCACGCCTCTCTTCACATGCTGATCAGTGGCAGGATCACGGTGCAAATTGATGTTGCATTGCATTCTGTTTCAGTTAGAAAATGTAGCTTTGAAACAGTGCATGTTTTTTTAAAATGTATTTTCTCCCCCTCCCCCCCCCCCCCCCCCCCGTTTTTATTAATGAATATTGACAGCTTTGGTTCAACTAATTTAACAGGGCTTAAATCAATTTCCTGATGCACTAATTAGAGAACCAGTCAAACAGTATAAATAACTTCACCCAAATAATTCGCTAATTGAATGAAATAAATATAATTTACAATAATACTCGTTAGACAAACTTTAGAAGAAAAAAACAGATGCACAAGTTATAATATATTCTATCTCAATAGACCCAGCACAACAAGGAGGAATCAGGTGGGAGAGGAGCACAAAATCAGAGAATTGGGGCAGGAGGGGAAAGGATAGATGAAGACAGCATTGGGAAATTGGAGGCCAGCCTTCGCAAATCCACCAAATTTATTTTTGAGTTGCCGCCGGCTGCAATAGATCTGCCTACACCTTAGGAGCAGGTGACCTTGGCAGCCCACTTAATACAATATGAAAGCAGATTTAGAATTATTTATGCTGCGAATTGCAGTATGGAGTTATTTCAGTAAATTACCATTCCTCCCTTTCTTAATGTTTTCAACTGTCTTTTGTTCAGCCACCAGAGGCTCGAGTTGTTTGTTGACTCCTGGCCAAACTGTGTTTATACAGAAAAAACAATCCTGGCTTGACCACTGCATACAGATAAGACCCGGATAAAGCCAGAACTTGCCTGCTGTTAGAGTTTGCCTGTCACCTATATGATGAAACTGGGCTACGAACAAACAAAGATGGCTACACAGGGCCACTTCTATTTACTTGGTGCCATGCCAATGAAAATAAGTGGAACGTGAAGACAAAAATCAATTATATTAGGCAAATGTTAGCCTGCACATTATTATACAAATGTAGTTACTCTGGACTTCCATTTATAAACAAGTACATGATGTTGCACTTGGCAGTAAATTTCTATTTTTGCAAGAATTAAAGTTTACCTCAAAATCATCAAAGATGATCTGGAACACAGTGGAACCATTTTCTTCTGGAGCTATGGAGCAGTTCTGCTTTTTCGGTATTGCTCGTTCTTTGTGTTCTCCCCAAATAGAATTTCAAATGAGGTAGAAAGCTGACAGACTACTCTGATCTTGCTGAACAAAACCAATTTGTTTGACATGTATTCAGTTGGTATTTGGGACTTGGACAGTCACAATTTAATGACTTTCACTTCCTTATTACATTACCTACACCAATGACTTTATGACCTTCCAAATGCATCAAAACTCAGTCTTGCTCAAAGGATGTGATGAGTAAATGTTTCGCAATTCTCTTCTAACTTAGTGTATTCATAGAACTTCAACTTCAATAACACCTACCCCACCAAACTTTGCATGTAGCCTTCACAAAGAGAAGACTTTTAAGTTGTAACTTGGCTCAGTTGGTAAAACTCTTGTTGAGTCAGAAAGTTGTGGGTTCAAGCCCCAGTTTGGATATAATCACATAACCTAAGATGGCATTTAGTCCAGCACTGAGGAGCTGCTGTATGGTTGGAGAGCACTGTCTTTTCATTTGCCATGTAAAGTAGAGGCATTGTCTGCTCACATGGACATAAAAGATCTCATGGTACTATTTGAAAAATAACAGGGAGTTCCCTTGGTGTCATGGTGAATATTCATCCTCGATCAAGGCCCCCATAACAGATTATCTCCAATTTTTTTTTTTGCCGCTGTGGCACCTTGCTGTGTCAAAATCGGCTGCTGCACTTGTCTACATAAAACTTCAGAAGTAATCCCTTAGTTGGAAAGCACGTTGGGAGGTTCCGAAAATATGATGCCATTATAGAAATGCAATTTATTTTTCCTTTACTTATATCGAAATTTTTTTGTCATTCTTTCATGGGATGTGGGCGTCACTGGCTAAGCCAGCATTTATTGCCCATGCCTGATGGGGAGTCCAGAACTAGGGGTCACAGTCTCAGGATACGGTGTTTGCCATTTAGAACCGAGATGAGGAGAAATTTCTTCACTCAGAGGGTGGTGAACCTGTGGAATTCCCTACCGCAAAAGGCAGTGGAAACCAAGTCATTAAATATATTCAAGAAGGAGATAGATATAATAATGCCAAAGGGATCAAGGGATATGGGGAGAAAGCAGGAACAGGGTACTGAATTAGACGATCAGCCATGATCTTTTTTGAATGGCGGAGCAGGCCCAAAGGGCCTAATAGCCTACTCCTGCTCCTATTTTATATGTTTCTATGTCTATGTTTCTAATTACCTTGAGACAGTGGTGTTGAGCTGCCTCTTGAACCGCTGCAGTCTGTGAGGTGTAGGTACACCCATAGTGCTGTTAGGATGGGAGTTCCAGGAATTGGACTCAGCAATAGCAAAGGAACGGC
The DNA here is from genome assembly GCF_036365525.1 of Heterodontus francisci. NCBI lineage: Eukaryota > Metazoa > Chordata > Chondrichthyes > Heterodontiformes > Heterodontidae > Heterodontus > Heterodontus francisci. The sequence continues at coordinate 8,360,420 of NC_090393.1, forward strand.
GATATGGTTCCACGCCAGGATGGTGTGTGGCTTTGAGGGGGAACTTGCATCTGCTGCTCTTGTCCTAGATGGCAGAGGTTGCATGTTTGGAAGGTGCTGTCGAAGGAGCCTTGGTGAGTTTCTGCAGTGCATCTTGTAGTTGGTACACACTGCTGGTGGAGGGACTGAATGGTGATGGTGGTAAATTGAGTGCCACTCAAGTGGGCTGCTTTGTCCTGGATAGTGTCCAACGTCTTGAGTATTGTCACTCTGTCAAATGCTGCTTTGATGTCAAGGGCAATCACTCTCACCTCATCTTTTGAGTTCAGCTCAGTTGTCCATGTTTGGACCAAGGCTGTAATGAGGGCAGGAGCTGAGTGGCCCTGGCAGAACCGAAACTGAGCATCATTGAGCAAGTTATTGCTTTGTAAGTGGTGCTTGATAGCACTGTTGACAATACCTTCCATCACTTTGCTGATGATTGGGAGTAGACTAATAGGGTGGTAATTGGCTGGGTTGGGCTTGTCCTGCTTTTTGTGTACAGAAAATACCTGGGAAATTTTGCACATTGTTGGGTAGATACCATTGTTGTAGCTGGTCATCTCAGTCAGTAGTGATGCTACTGAGCCACTTTTGGTGATGGACATTGAAGTCCCCCACCCAGAGTACATTTTGTGCCCTTGCCACCCTCCATGCTTCTTCCAATTGCTGTTCAACATGGAGAAGCACTGATTCATCAGCTGAGGGGTGGGGGGGTGCGGGTGTGGTAGATGGTATTCAGGAGGTTTCCTTGCACATGTTTGGCCTGATGCCATGAGACTTCATGGGTTGCAGAGTCAATGTTGAGGACTCCCAGGGCAACTCTATCCCGACTGTATGCCACTGTGCCACCACTTCTGGGTCTGTCCCGTCGGTGGGACAGGGCATGCCCACGGATGGTGATTGCAGTGTCTGGGACATTGTCTGTAAGGTATGATTCTGTGAGTACGACTGTGCCAGGTTGTTGCTTGACTAGTCTGTGGGACAGCTCTCCCAACTTTGGCACAAGCCCCCAGATGTTAGTAAGGAGGACTTTGCAGGGTCAACAGGGCTGGGTTTGCTGTTGTTGTTTCCGGTGCCTAGGTTGATGCCGGGTGGTCCATCCGGTTTCATCCCTACTAGACTTTTCCTCTAGCGGTTTGGTACAACTAAGTGGCTTACTAGGGCAGTTAATAATCAACCACATTGCTATGGGTCTGGAGTCGCATGTAGGCCAGGCTAGGTAAGGACAGCAGATTCCTTCCCTAAAGGATATTAATGAACAAGATAGCTTTTTATGACAATTGACAGTGGTTTCATGGTTACCATTACTGAGACTAGCTTTTTTCTAAAAAAAGGTTTAAGGGGACTTGAGGAAGGACTTTTTTATCCAGAGGGTGGTAACGGTCTGGAATGCCCTGCCTGGGAGGGTGGTAGATGCAGGTTGCCTCACATCCTTTATAAAGTACCTGGATGAGCACTTGGCACGTCATAACATTCAAGGCTATGGGCCAAGTGCTGGCAAATGGGATTAGGTAGACAGGTCAGGTGTTTTAATGCGTCGGTACAGACTCGATGGGCCGAAGGGCCTCTTCTGCACTGTATGATTCTGTGATTCAAATTCCACCTTCTGCCATTGTCTCCTGTCTCACCAGAGCATTAGCTTAGGCCTCTGGAGTACTAGTCCAGTGACATTACCACTACGCCACCGCCTCCCCTTAAATTATATTGCTCCCAACTTTTATAACAGCAAGATAGTGTAAAACAAAAACTTGAATGATAGCTGGAAGTACCATATGGCACCTTTACCAGCATTTCTTATTGCAAGAGTCAGAGAACCTAACCCATGTAAGCCCATTCCCAGTTGGGGCTGGCAAGTTTGTGGCATCTAAAGGTTCGAGCAGGAAGACATTTCCCTGGCAGCCTTTGGTTTCCAATGCTCTTTACTGCTAATATTTTTTAATCCCCTTAGGGCTGACAGTTGATGCTGTGCAAAGAAACACCCATTTCTTGACCATGCAAAGCTGGTGTCGGAGGGAATGGTGTGATATTTTGAGATAGTGTTTAGTAAAACAAAATCATATTGTTCAAATCAATAATCAGAGCAAGGATCAAAGTTTAACTTGTCATTGTGAAGTGCCTTGGTTTTCAGGGGTCCAGGAGATATCTTTATTGCACAAAGGAAAAAAAAAATCAGCTTTCCAGAATCTTGAAATGGTTTGTGTTTAAACCTTGAATCGCAAAAAATGTACCTTGCTCCATTTCATTTTCTGAAAATACTTGTCAGTTTTCGAAAATTATTTCATGTGTTGCCATTCCAATAGTTCTTTTCCTGATGCAGCTTGGGCATCAACAGATCATTGGTTTGTTGTATTTGATTGTCCAAGCATGCCACATGTGTGTAATGGAGTTGGACTACTGTAAAGATCTACTGCAGCCTTAAAGTTTGTGCAAATAGCTGAAATAGATAAACTAGGAGGCAACTCCCAAAGCTAGCTAACTATAAAATGGTGTATAGTTTCTTAAGTAGTGTCTCATACAGACAAATGTAAATGCTAGCTCATGGGTTTACTGAACTTATTGTGTTTTTTATTGCTGTAGTAAAATTTCATTGACAAGTTAGCCCTGATAAAGTCTCTGTGTGCTAAGTTTTTATGACGGTGATGGAAAGTAAGGTTGAATCTCACAGATGGAAGATTAATGCGGATTTAGATTGCACTAGGTGCAGGTACCTTGAGGTGCCCTGAGGAACAGTGTGGCTTTTGAGCAGAGAGATCCACCATTGACATGCTGTTCTCCCTTCGCCAACTACAGAAGAAATGCTGCGAACAATAGATGCCCCTCCATGTTGCTTTCATAGATCTCACCAAAGCCTTTGACCTCGTCAGCAGACGTGGTCTCTTCAGACTACTAGCAATGATCGGATGTCCACCAAAGCTGCTAAGTATCATCACCTCATTCCGTGACAATATGAAAGGCACAGTTCAGCATAGCGGTGCTTCATCAGACCCCTTTCCTATCCTGAGTGGTGTGAAACCTGAGTGTGCGTTCTTGCACCTACACTGTTTGGGATCTTCTTCTCCCTGCTGCGAAGGAATTTTCCTCCACACAAGATCAGATGGCAGATTGTTCAACCTTGCCCGTCTTAGAGCAAAGACCAAAGTACGGAAAGTCCTCATCAGGGAACTCCTCTTTGCTGACGATGCTGCATTAAAATCCCACACTGAAGAGTGTCTGCAAAGACTCATCGACAGGATTGCGGCTGCCTGCAACAAATTTGGCCTAACCATCAGCCTCAAGAAAACGAACATCATGGGACAGGACGTCAGAAATGCTCCATCCATCAATATCGACGATCACGCTCTGGAAGTGGTTCAAGAGTTCACCTACCTAGGCTCAACTATCACCTGTCTCTCGATGCAGAAATCAACAAGCGCATGGGAAAGGCGTCCGCTGCTATGTCCAGACTGGCCAAGACAGTGTGGGAAAATGGCGCACTGACACGGAACACAAAAGTCCGAGTGTATCAAGCCTGTGTCCTCAGTACCTTGCTCTAAGGCAGCAAGGCCTGGACAACGTATGTCAGCCAAGAGCGACGTCTCAATTCATTCCATCTTCGCTGCCTCCGGAGAATCCTTGGCATCAGGTGGCAGGACCGTATCTCCAACGCAGAAGTCCTCCAGGCGGCCAACATCCCCAGCATATACACCGTACTGAGCCAGCGGCGCTTGAGATGGCTTGACCATATGAGCCGCATGGAAGATGGCAGGATCCCCAAGGACGCATTGTATAGCGAGCTCGTCACTGGTATCACTGGCAGCCCATGTTTCTGCTTTAAAAATGTCTGCAAACGCGACATGAAGTCCTGTGACATTGACCACAAGTCGTGGGAGTCAGTTGCCAGTGATCGCCAGAGCTGGCGGACAGCCATAAAGGCGGGGCTAAAGTGTGGCGAGTCGAAGAGACTTAGCAGTTGGCAGGAAAAAAGACAGAAGCGCAAGGAGAGAACCAACTGTGTAACAGCCCCGACAACCAATTTTATCTGCAGCACCTGTGGAAGAGTCTGTCACTCTAGAATTGGTCTTTATAGCCACTCCAGGCGCTGCTCCACAAACCACTGATCTCCTCTAGGCTCTTACCCATTGTCTCTCAAGACAAGGAGGCCGAAGAAGAGGAGGTACAGGTGTAAATCAGGAATGGCACAGATGGGTGAACGTCTTAGAACTGTGTCAGCTGATTCCTATATATTTTTAATAAAGCCTTTTTCTGCTAGCCAAATTGACATCAAAGTTAACTTGCAAAATCCCATCTCACGTTACTGTAGCAGTGGCACTGTAAATGTTGACATCTTAGTAGGTTTAACACTTTGAATATTTGAGAACTCTTGGATTTTCATTGATCTTTCAGATTAGCTTAGAAGGTCTATCCCAACTAAAACTATTTGATTCCACAATTGTAAACTATTTTTGAGGTTTATTGTTCCTCTAATAATTCTTACAATATAGTCCCAGATGTGTTGGCACTAATCAAATAGAGGCGGCTTCGGTGGACCGGACACATCCACAGGATGGAAGATGGTCACATGGACAGTCTAGGCTTGTATCCACTGGAGTTTAGGAGAGTAAGAGGCAATTTAATTGAAACATGTAAGATCCTGAGGGGTCTTGACAGGGTGGATGTGGAAAGGATGTTTCCTCTTGTGGGAGAATCTAGAACTAGAGTTCACTATTTAAAAATAAGGAGTCACCCACTTAAGACAGAGATGAGGAGTCTGAATATTTTTAAGGCAGAGGTAGATAGATTCTTGATAAGCAAGGGGGTGAAAGTTTATCGGGGGTAGGCGAGAATGTGGAGTAATTAGTTCAGCTATGAACTTATTGAATGGCGGAGCAGACTCAACAGGACAAGTGGCCTACTCCTGCTCCTAATTCGTATATTTGTATCTATGTACCCAAGGACCTTTTTGTATGGAGGTAGCCGGGGCCAGACGACCAGTGGGGCGCCTAAAGCTCCATTTCAAGGATGCTTGCAAGCGTGACGTGAAGGCCCTAAATATTGACTATCGCACCTGGGGGTCACTAGCTGTCGAAAGAGGGAAATGGCGACGCATCCTGTGGACTGGTGTGCACTACCATGACGACCAGTTGTACAGCAGCTTGACAACAGGCGCCAAAGTCAAAAACAGCTCTCAGCGTCACTTGGCAGCTTTACATGTAGCACTTGTGACAGAACTTAGCCTTCACAGCCATCAGCAAAGATGCACCAAGAGAAGACACCACATCTAAATGGATTGTTTGCTGCATGTCCATTATCTTTCGTAGATGGAAGGATGTCAGCCAGTCATCCAAATATCTCTCCCTTCCTCTCCATCCTCGCTGTGTTTGATTCAAAATTCATTGTGCTTTTTCCAACAATAACTTATTCTTTCCAGGATCTCAGTCCTACCCTTCCTCTGCATTATGAATGCATTAAAAACCCAAGTTTTGTGTTGCTGAATCACTACTACTCAAACACGCTTGTCTTCTCGCTGCAGCTTTTCAATTTTGGTTGTGATCCACATTGTGCCTCGCCCCTTCACCTCAAAGATAAACTGTTTAAACTTATGCTTCCTATGATTTTATTAATATAAATGAAGGCCTTCCATATTAACCTCTTGGCATCCCGTTACTTTTAGTTGTTATCATCGTGTTGCTTTCTGTGCCCTCTGTCCCTCATGCAGCTTTGTAGGGTCCCAACTGTGTTGCAATGTACTTGATGCAAGGCTTAGACCAATTTAACTCATAAATGGGTTGTCTTTTTATTAACTTGATCATTTTGCCTTAAAGCCAGGTGTTACTGCCATAATGTAACATCTCCATAAACACCTTTGATCCATTGCTATCATTTACAAAATGATCAATTGGCACCGTGATGCCTGTAGGTAGCAGCTGCAAATGCATGTTCAGAGTGGAGTTGCACTAAATAATCCAGTCTAAATTCTGTTATAGTTGTATATTATGGAACATTTTAGTGACAACTCCCACCTCTCAACAGTTGAATTGGCATGAGCTGCAAAGCAGAAAGTTCTCGGTGGTGTAAATGGCTAATGCAGATCTCTTGCTGTTTCCTGAGGAAGAAAAACTGCATGCATTGAGCTGGTGACGAACTGAAATGAGACAGCTGTACATGTAAAACTGGGAAATACATTCAACTTGAATCATCCTGATAGAAAATGAATGCAGTCTTTGGCGCCACAGCATTAATGTGGCATATTAGAGGACTTTGTCGAGCTGAACAATGTGTTTGGAACACACTTTGTACCAACTGAATATCCCTGGATCAGATGATTCTGATTGGTCTGGCACCAACTGTTAGTTTATGCCTGGCAGTATGGTGACTTTACATAAAGCTATGTTGTAACCTGCAGTTTGTTACTTGTCTGGTTGGATGAGTCAGGAGGAGAGATATGAATGTTGTCCATGTAATTTTCATTAACCCTCAGCCATGTGATTGATAGTGCCAGTGGTTTAGTTATTTTAATAGCTGTAAATGAAGTAATTCTGTCAAGAGCTGGAAATTATTCTGTGAAGTTCTTTTTGAAAACAGCTATAATTCCATCCAAGAAAGTTTTCCTATTTTAAAATATGGAATCCAACCTGCTTGTTGGCTGAGCACTGTCTTACAGAAAAAGTTGTATTTTGTTGTTCAGTTCTTTAGTCTTCAGTTCCAGTACTGTCAGTTGTGGGCAACATAGTTGTCACTTGTCATCTGAGACTGTTGTGTAACATCGTAAGCAAATAGCCTATTTTAGAGTTCTCTTTTCTCATTTGAAATTTAAGTTTAAAGTAGCCTGAAAATCAATCTGATTCTGTTTAAGATCCTTGCCCGTTTCCTTTGCTGTTATTTTTATTGAGAAACGTCAACCCATTGTGCACGGCACCTTGAAAAGAATGCAGGAAGAGATAAATCTGTTGTGATTAGGGATTGCAAAGCTTGTGTTTCAAACCTTCATAAGTTGTAGGAACAGGAAAGCCTGTGGGAGGTGATCAGAGATAGTACAAAGGATCTCGAGTTTGATGTAGTGAGGAGGAAGAGCATGGAAGAAGTTCAAGAAAAATGAAAATTCAGAGGAGCATTGATGATTGTTGCATCAATAAAGTGGAAACAAGGCACAAAGCAACAAAACTCACTAGATCTTGAATTTGGAAAGAATTCTGTTGAGGAAAGTTGCATAGTTTGAAATCCTGAATCTTTTCCTTTGCTTGCAAATAATTCTACTCCCTCACAGTAACTCTTTTGCACTTGCATTCGGAAGAGTTGGTATTGCAGGGCTTAGGTAGGCACAATTGTAAATAATTTTCTGGAATTTCAGGGTGCAGCCTGCCTGGTTGGAACTTTAACAGTTTTATTTAGCAGAGAGCTCTGAACTTGCTGGGATTATATAAATGCAGCAAGCTGTCTCACAATAGTTCGCAATTTAAATGTTTGGAGAATGGGGAGGGGAGAATCCCTGATTTTAAACATTTAAATTGAGGTAATGTAGGATTAAGAAGTACCCAAAGGAGCCTGGTTTGACCTGGAGTCTCCAGGATTTGAAAATTAATCTCTAGGACGCTGCTGTGAGCAACAATAACTTGCAATTATATAGGATCTTTAACATAGTAAAATGTCCCAAGGCGCTTCACAGGAGCGTTATCAAACAAAATTTGACACTGAGCCACACAAGGAGACATTCGGACAGGTAACAAAACAGGTAGGTTTTAAGGAGTATCTTAAAGGACGAAAGAGAAGTGGAAGTTTAGGGAGGAAATTCCAGACCTTCGGGCCTTGGCAGCTGAAGACACAGCCACCAGTGATGGAGCAATTAAAATCGGAGATGCTCAAGAGGCCAGCATTGGGAAGCACAGATAGCTCAGAGAGTTGTAGGGCTGGAGGAGATCAGAGTGAGAGAGGAAGGGATGAGGCCATTGAGGGATTTGAAAACAAAGATAAAAATTTTAAAATCGAGGCATTGCTTAACCAGGTGGCAGTATAGGTCAGTGAGCACAGGGTGTTGGATGAACAGAACCTGGTGCAAATTAGAGCACAGGCAGCAGAACTTTGGATTACCTCAATTTACGGAGGGTAGAATGTGGGAGGCCAGCCAGGAGTGCGTTGTGGGGAAAGCATAGTGGGGAAAGTCTTTGCTCGAGTCGCTGTGAACAGGCTCCAGAAGCTGGCCGAGCGCGTCTACCCTGAGGCACAGTGTGGCTTTCGTGCAGAGAGATCGACCGTTGACATGCTGTTCTCCCTTCGTCAGATACAGGAGAAATGCCTTGAACAACAGATGCCCCTCTACATTGCTTTCATTGATCTCACCAAAGCCTTTGACCTCGTCAGCAGACGTGGTCTCTTCAGACTACTAGAAAAGATTGGATGCCCACCAAAGCTGCTAAGTATCATCACCTCATTCCATGACAATATGAAAGGCACAATTCAACATGGTGGCTCCTCATCAGAGCCCTTTCCTATCCTGAGTGGCGTGAAACAGGGCTGTGTTCTCGCATCCACACTTTTTGGGATTTTCTTCTTCCTGCTGCTTTCACATGCGTTCAAGTCCTCTGAAGAAGGAATTTTCCTCCACACAAGATCAGGGGGCAGGTTGTTCAACGTCTAAGAGCGAAGTCCAAAGTACGGAAAGTCCTCATCAGGGAACTCCTCTTTGCTGACAATGCTGCTTTAACATCTCACACTGAAGAGTGCCTGCAGAGTCTCATCGACAGGTTTGCGGCTGCCTGCAATGAATTTGGCCTAACCATCAGCCTCAAGAAAACGAACATCATGGGGCAGGACGTCAGAAATGCTCCATCCATCAATATTGGCGACCACGCTCTTGAAGTGGTTCACCTACCTAGGCTCAACTATCACCAGTAACCTGTCTCTAGATGCAGAAATCATCAAGCGCATGGGAAAGGCTTCCACTGCTATGTCCAGACTGGCCAAGAGAGTGTGGGAAAATGGCGCACTGACACGGAACACAAAAGTCCGAGTGTATCAGGCCTGTGTCCTCAGTACCTTGCTCTATGGCAGCGAGGCCTGGACAACGTATGTCAGCCAAGAGCGGCGTTTCAATTCATTCCATCTTCGCTGCCTCCGGACAATACTTGGCATCAGCTGGCAGGACCGTATCTCCAACATAGAAGTCCTCGAGGCGGCCAACATCCCCAGCTTGTACACACTACTGAGTCAGCGGCGCTTGAGATGGCTTGGCCATGTGAGCTGCATGGAAGATGTCAGGATCCCTAAAGACACATTGTAGAGCGAGCTCGCCACTGGTATCAGACCCACCGGCCATCCATGTCTCCGCTTTAAAGACGTCTGCAAATGTGACATGAAATCCTGTGACATTGATCACAAGTCGTGGGAGTCAGTTGCCAGCGTTCGCCAGAGCTGGCGGGCAGCCATAAAGACGGGGCTAAAATGTCGAAGAGACTTAGTAGTTGGTAGGAAAAAAGACAGAGGCGCAAGGGGAGAGCCAACTGTGCAACAGCCCCGACAAACAAATTTCTCTGCAGCACCTGTGGAAGAGCCTGTCACTCTAGAATTGGCCTTTATAGCCACTCCAGGCGCTGCTTCACAAACCACTGACCACCTCCAGGCGCGTATCCATTGTCTCTCGAGATAAGGAGGCCAAAGAAGAAGAATATGGGAGGCCAGCCAGGAGTGCGTTGGAATGGTCAAGTCTAGAGTTAAGAATGGCACAGATGAGGGTTTCAGCAGCAGATGAGCTGAGGCAGGGGCTAAGTCAGGTGATATTTTGGAGGTGGAAATGAGAAGTCTTTGTGATGGCACGGATATATGGTCGGAAGTTCATCTCTGGGTCAAGAATGACAGTCTGGTTCAGCCTTAGACAGTTGCCAAGGAGAAGGATGGAGTCAGTAACTAGAGAACAGAGTTGTGGCAGGGACTGAAGTAAATGGCTTCAGTCTTCCAAGTTTGTACTTGGAAGAAAGTTATGCTCATCGTGTAATGGATGTTGGATGAACAGTCTAACAATTTAGAGATGGTATACAGGTCTGGAGAGGCGGTGGTGAGGTCGAACTGGGTATCGTCAGCGTACATTCAGAAACTGTCACTATGTTGTTGGTTGGTGATGCTGAGGGTAAAAGAAAGGGCCAAGAATATATCCTTGGGGGACTCCAGAGGTAATGGTGTGAGAGCAGAAAGAGTGCCATTGCAGGTGAAATCCCAGAGAAAAATCATAAGGGCATTAAAAGACGTTCTAATTTTCTTTCAACACTCGATTAGCTATTTTTAAAAAATGGTGGATAGGAAAAAAGGCAGTTTGAGAGTCGACTCATCTAATTGAGTAATGAGTCTTTTGGCTTTTCAATTGGTGTAAGAAAGTGGCATACTGAACGACCAGTGGCAGTGTGGAGGTGCGGCAGTTGGAGAAAGGAGACTGTGTATCCAGGAATGGTTTTACTAAAAGGAGATCCTGTTTGACAAATTTATTTGAGTTTTTTGAGGATATAACTAGTAGGGTAGATAAAGGGGAATCAGTAGATGCCGTATACCTGGATTTTCAAAAGGCATTCGATAAGGTGCCATATAAAAGATTAATCGGCAAGATGAGGGCTCATGGTGCTGGGGGTAATATATTAGCGTGGATAGAGGATTTGTTAACAGACAGGAAGCAGAGAGTGGGCATAAATGGGGCATTTTCAAGTTGGCAGACAGTGAATAGTGGGGTGCCGCAAGGATCAGTGCTGGGGCCTCTGCTATTTACACTCTATATTAATGACTTGGATGAAGAGACAGAGAGTAATGTTTCTAAGTTTGCTGATGATCCAAAACTCGGAAAGGTAAGATGCGGGGAGGACATGGAGAGGCTGCAAAGAGATATAGACAGGCTAACAGAGTGGGCAACAAGATGGCAAATGGAGTATAACATAGGGAAGTGTGAAGTTGTTCACTTTGGTCGTAAAAATAGAAAAGCAGAATATTTTTTAAAAGGTGTGAAACTGGCAAGTGTTTATTTTCGGAGAGACTTGGGAGTACTCATACAAGGAACGCGCAAAGTTAACATGCAGGTGCAGTAGACTATTAAAAAATGCAAACAGCATGTTGACCTTTATTGCGAGGAGATTGGAGTACAGGAATAATTAAGTCTTACTAAAATTGTACAGGGCTTTGGTGAGACCGCACCTGGAATACTGTGTGTAGTTTTGGTCTCCACATTTAAGAAAGTATATGCTTGCACTGGAGACGGTGCAGCAAAGATTTACTAAATAGGTCCCTGGGATGATGGGGTTGTCCAATGATGAGGGGCTGAGTAAATCGGGCCTATATTCTTAGGAGTTTAGAAGAATGAGAGGCGATCTAATTGAGACGGGAAAGTGGAATTGAAGCCCAAGATCAGCCATGATTGTTTTGAATAACGGAGCAGGCTCAATGGGCCACATTGTCTACTTCTGCTGCTATTTCTTATGTTCTTGTGTTCATCTAGAGTTGAAACTCTCGGGTAGATGGTGTGAGGATCCAGTACTCTATAAATCAGGTTTGACACTACATTTGATTTACACCGCTTAAGATGTCAAACTGCAGTGGTATGAGACTCTCTCTGCAAGTCAGGCTCTGATTTTGGATATATCTTTAAAATTAGTTTGCTGCGTAATGATGCCAAATACCAGCACTTTGCACTGTTGCTAGAATGCTTGCTGCGCACCAAAGCCTTGATGGGAAGCACCAATGATCGATTGAAGCATCGATGAAGCTTAGAAGTCACTAAGCTCAATCACCTATGAAGCATCATTTGGTAAAACCCGCAAGAAGGGCTGGTTTGAGACCTCCTCAGCTGAGATGATATCGGTCATTGATGCAAAAAACAAAGCCTACATGATGCACAACATAAACCCAACAGCTAAGACAATGCACAACCTGAAAGTAGCTAAGACAGCTGTGCAAAGAAGAGGGAGATGCTGTGCAGACAAACACTGGATCAACTTATGTCAAGAAATCCAACTGTATGCGATAAAGGAAGTCTACGAGTTATGTATGAAGGGATCAAGAGGACACTTGGCCCTGCCATCACCAAAGTTGCTCCCCTGAAGTTGGCAGACGGTGAAGTACTCACCGACAGATGTAAACAGTTGTCCTGCTGGGCTAAACACTACTGTGAACTGTACTGCTGTGAGTTGGACGTCTCCTAGTCTGCACTTGACGCTTTCCCGCAACATCCCGTCGTGGATGAGTTAGATGAAGAACCGTCATCACTGGAGCTCAAGAAGGCCATAGAGCACCTAGCAACAGAAGGGCACCAGGCAAGGATGGAATCCCAGCTGAACTGCTCAAACACAGAAAGTCTCATCTATTGCCACATCTTTATGACGTTCTCCTTCTCTGCTGGAAAATAAGCTTTGTTCCACAGGAAATGCGTGATGCCAAAATCATCTCACTACACAAAAACAAGGGCAACAGAGGAGACTGCAACAGCTACAGGGGCATCTCACTCCTTAGCCTCACGGGGAAGGCATTTGCTAGGGTCATAATTAAAAGACTCTGTTTGCTGCAGATCTACTGTGGATATGAACTTCTCCATACACCAGCTACAAGAGAAATGTCGAAAACAGAGTATGCCCCTTTATCTTACTTTCATAAATCTCACTAAGGCATTTGACACTGTCTGCAGGCAGGGCTGCACATGATTTGGGAAAAAATTGTTTGTCCACTGAAGCTCCTCAGTCTCATCTGCTCCTTGCACAACAACATGCACTGTACAGTTTGATGGCTCCACTTCTGACAAATTCGGAGTGAAGAATGGAGTGACACAGGGTTGTGTCTTAGCACTCACTCCGGTTGGCATCTCCATGCTCTTGACCTTCTCCTTCCCTGCAGATATGGAAGGAGTCTACTTGCACACTAGGCCAGATGGCAAGCTTTACAATCAAAGCTGAAAGCGAAGAAAAAAAATTGCGTCCTGATCAGAGAATTCCTCAATGCTAATGATGCTGCGCTAGTCGCTCACAGGGAAACTCAGCTACAAAGACTCATGGACTGTCTCTCCCATGCCTGTAACCTGTTATCCTTGACTATAAGCATCAAGAAAACTGTGGTCGTGAGATAAGGTGTTGCATCTCTGCCCCTGATCACACTAAATAACACCCCACTGGAAGTGGTTAGTAAATTCTGCTACCTTGGGTCCATGGTGACAGATAAGATGCCCCTTGATGCAGAGCTCAATGCACACATAGGGAAATCATCTACCACCTTTGGCTGACTTGCGAAACGCACATAGGATAACACTCAGCTGACCCTTAGGCCCAAGTTGATAGCTTGTAAGGCATGTGTTCTCAGCACCTTGCTGTATGGCTGTGAAACATGGGCAACTTATAGCTACCAGGAAAAGAAGCTCAATAATTTCCATCTTCACTGTCTGTGGTGCTTTATTGGTATATCCTGGCAGGACAAAATCACAAATGTGGCAGTCCTCTTAAAGGCAGAGCTCGCAAGTGTGTTGGCACGGATCAAACAATGGCGGCTTCGGTGGATCGGACCCGTCTGCAGACCCATGGACCTTCTGTATGGTGAAGTAGCTGGGGCCAGATGGCCAGTGGGGCGCCCAAAGCTCCGCTTCAAGGATGCTTGCAAGTGTGACATGAAGGCCCTAAATGTCGACTATCGCACCTGGGAGTCACTAGCTGGTGAAAGAGGTAAATGGCAACACATCCTGTGGACTGGTGTGCACTACCATGGCGACCAGTTGTTACAGTAGTTTGGCAACAGGCGCCAACGTCAAAAACAACAACTCACAGCGTCACTTGACAGCTTCACATGCAACACTTGTGGCAGAAACTGCCTCTCAAGGATTGGCCTTCACAGCTGTCAGCAAAGGTGCACTAAGAGAAGACACCCCATCTAAATGGATTGCTTGCTGCATGTCCATCTTTAGTAGATGGAAGGTGCCGACCTTAAATTTAGTTTGGTGTGAAGCAGAAATTGTTCTGCATTGATGCTGAATGTGCAGGATAAAAATATCCTTGATCTCCCCCATTGGCATTATTACGACCGAGGTTGGAGGAATGCACTGTCTTTCTTTAGTTCCTCTACTCCACTGGTTACGACATATATTTAAATGTTTTACCCAGTTACTGATATGGCAAGTTATATACTTTTGTCTATATTAGTTTCAGAATAAAAATTCATCAACCAGGTTTCTTTAATAATCAACAAAATTGTTGGTTTATTATACAACAAGACTTATTAAATAAAGATGCAAAGCTTATTAACACACAGTTTGAAATATGAAAGTATAAATATCTACCCTTCTAAAATATCCTAATACACACGGACACCCTGGTTAAAGAAAAATTGAAAAATGAAAGAAACTGGCTCTACAGAGGATAACATTAAAACAAATGCTTTGGCCAGGTTACTGCCAGTTCTTGAGAAAGGGTCAGATATGGAATGTTCCAGACGACTTTCAGTCTGGCATCCTGTTACATGTAGACGGGCGTCACTAGACACATGCAGTTCGTTCAGGAGATGTCTTGCAGGCTTTTCGGGAGAATTACTACATCCATGGTTTCAGCTATCACACTGGATTCTCAGAAGATTTTTAAAAACAGATGGAAAAGGATGAGTTGGGTGGCTTCTCTCTCAGCAGGATACACACCAACTGAACTGCAAACAATATTCAAAAACAAAACCAAAACTCCTGACAGCCAGAAATCCAGACAAGTGACTTCTCTAAGTCTAAACAGTTCCATAGTCCATAAGGCTCCAGCTGTTTACTTAGCTTAAAACATGTGACTTCCAGTAAGTGTTTTTTAAACAAAGTCCCAAGTGTCCTTCCAGTGACCCCTTTTTAAAACAAAGTCCAGGCATCTTCACTGGTATTTTCCACTGTCTTTTAAACACAAGTCCTCAAAAAAAAAATAATAATGGAAGCACCTTCATGACAATATGCACAAGTATGGATTTTTTTCTGGTGAATGAGTCAACCATTCTTAACTTTCCTTGAGTGACATGAACCGTGCCTTTTAAGTGCCATTGGTATTGTTACACTAACTTGTCAAATCTAACGAGATCACTTTACATTAATTTCGGTGGGAAGCAGAACTGATTTGAAGAACTAACTTGTGGGTTTTGTGGTCACAGATGTTGCTGATGCAAGCGTCAGAGCCAGTGTATTTGCTGCAGGAACTATGCAGTTGCATTTAAAGGGGCTGTATCAGGTATCTGTGGCTTTGTTATGGTAAAGAACGCCACCTTTAGAATGCGACCAAGAAGTTACAAAACAAGTTACAGGTGGGTAATTAAATTCAAGTGTCAAAAAGCCTAAGATTTGGACCCACACCCAACTATGTAAAGGCTGTAGTATTGTAAAGTGAAGAATGTGGCAGAATACCAGTATAAGTGCAGAGAAGAGCTAACTGTTTCAATGCTCTATGATGTACCACAGCCTTTTTTTAATGCTCCCTCGTTTGAAATGATAAACAATAAAATACCCTCATTGCAACATAACATTTGATGTGCTTTCTGTCCAGTTACCAAAGATAGCCTGGGCATTTTGCAGTTTCGTTTGCATTGTGAAATTGGGTGATGAATGAATTATTAACATTCCAGTGTTATCCTGTTGACCATTTGGAGTGGTTTTGAACGGTTCTGGCAGATTTTTTGTGATAAGTTATTCTCCATTTTATGTTTTCTCTTTTTCCTCCCACTCAGTGTCTCCCCATGCTAAGTTGTACCTAAAATGGTCAAGTGGGCTGCTTTGAGGTTCGGCCCCTCGAGCCTGCTCCAACACTCAGTAAGATCATGGCTCGTCTTGGCCTCAACTCCAGTTTCCTGCGTGTTCCACATGACCTAGATGAGTGCAGCTCCAAGATCCCTCAAGAAGCTCAGTGCCATCTAAGACAAAGCAGCCTGCTTGGTCGGCACTCCATCTACCACTTTAAACATCCACTCACTTCGCCACCGGCGCACAGTGGCAGCAGTGTGTACCATCTACAAGATGCACTTCATCAACTCACCAAACCTTTGACGGTATCTTCCAAACAAGGGTAGAGAGTCGTGGAAAGACGACACCTGCAAGTCCCCTCCAAGTCACACACCATCCTGACTTGGAAATATATCGCAATTCCTTCACTATTGCTGGGTCAAAATCCTGGAACTCCCTCCCTAGCAGTATTGTGAATGTACCTACACCACATGGACTGCTGCGATTCAAGAAGGTGGCTCACCACAACCTTCTCAAGGGCAATTAGGGATGGGCAATAAATGCTGGCCTAGCTCCCCTATAGTTTAAGAATCTGCCTATCTCAACCTTGAATATGTTCAGACTCAGCTTCCACAGCTCTCTGGGATAGAGACTTGCAAAGATTCACGACCCTCTGAGAGAAGAAATTCCTCCTCACCTTCATCTTAAATGGGCAATCCCTTACTCTGAAACTATGGCCCCAGTTCTCGATTCCTCCACAAGGGGAAACATCTACCCTGTCAAGCCCTCTCAGAACCTTATGTATTTCAATAATAATATCTCTCATTCTTCTGAACTCCAACAATGAGTACAGGCCCAACCTACTCAACCTTTCCTCAAGACAACCCCTTCTTCCCAGGAATCAACCTAGTTAACCTTCTCTGAACTTTTTTTCCAGAAATCTACCTTATTCATAAAAATTTGTTTTAAAAAAAATTAGAAAACCAGTTCAAATTTGACATTTGGGAAAGTGCAGTAGAGATCAGACTCCTTCGTTACAGAACATGAGGTGCCTCACAAATCTTGCCATTCCATTTTATAGCAAAAAACATTTTGGTGCATACAGCCCGAGGGGTTTTACACTGGTTCCAGCCCCTCGTTTTACTATGGCAGGAGGACCTTACACAGTGGCCTTTCCCCATTGAGCCTTTGCGGCAACTGCCCCAAGCTTGAATGCGTCCCTCAGCACATAGTCCTTGACCTTGGAATGTGCCAGTCTGCAGCACTCGCTCATGGGCAACTCTTTGCACTGGAAGACCAGCATGTTTCATGCAGACCAAAGAGAGCCTTTCATTGAGCTGATGGTCCTCCAGCAACAGTTGATATTTATCTCGGTGTGCGTCCCTGGGAACAGCCGTTACAGCATTGAGTCCTGTGTTACGGAGCTGCTCGGGATGAACCTCGCCAAAAATCACTGCATCTCTTTCCCACCTGCTTTGCAAAGGCACATTCCAGAAGGAGGTGAACAATGGTCTCTTCTCCACTACAGCCACCTTGAGGGCAGCATGCGGAGGCGGTGCGACTCCAGGCGTGCAGGAATGATCTGACAGGGCCTTTCTCACCACCAGCCAAGCTACGTCTTGGTGCTTGTTTGAAAGTTCTGACAATGAGGATTTCTGCCAAATGACTGACCGTCTGCTCGGGGAACCATCCGACACGATCCACCCCTTTTCCTGCAGAGCCTTGAGGACATTACGTGCAGACCACTGCCTGATGGATTTCTGGTCAAAGGTGTTTTTCTGCACAGACTTTTCCATGAAGGATAGGTGGTACAGCACGGTCCAACTGAACAGAATATTCTGCGGCAATGGGGCCAGACCCATCCTTCGCAACACAGGGGACCGATAAAACCTTAACACTTGGTGTTTGCGAACTGGGGTTCTACGCACAGCTTGATGCAGCTGCACACAAAGGTGGCCATCAGGATGGGGGCGACGTTGGGTACGTTTTCCCCCCCCTTTATCCAGAGGTTTGAACATCATGTTCCTGCGGACATGGCCCATTTTCGATCTTCAGATAAAGCGGAAGATGGCTCAGGTGACCACCATGGTGCAGGACTGGGGTATGGGCCAGACCTGCGCCACATACAGCAATATTGTGAGCGCCTCGCACCTGATGACCAGGTTCTTACCACAGTGGAGAGAGAATGCTGCTCCCACATGCCCAGTTTCTTTTTTACCATGGCTACACACTGCTAGTTTTTGGCACATGCCCTGGCCCCTCCGAACCATATCCTGAGCACCTTCAGGTAGTCCGACTTGATGGTGAAGGGAACAAAGGATCGATCAGCTCAGTTTCCAAAGAACATGGCCTCACTCTTGCCGCAATTTGCTTTGGCTCCCAATGCCAGTTCGAACTGGTCACAGATGCTCGTCAGTCTGCGAATGGACAGCAGATCCGAGCAAATGACGGCAACGTCATCCATGTACGGGAAGTTTTGACCTGAGTGCCTCCACTCCCTGGGATTGTCACCCCTCTTATGCCTGCATCCTTCCTGATGGACTCAGGAAAGGGTTCGATGCAGCAAACAAACAAGCTGGGAGAGAGGACGGCCCTGTCTGACTCCAGATTTGATCGGAAAACTTTCCGATTCCCACCCATTGATTGAGACTGCACTACTGATGTTTGTGTAAAGCATTTGGATCCAATTGCAGATTCTCTCCCCAAACCTCATTTTGGAGAACACGTCCATGTTGGTGTGTGATATCGTGTCAAAAGCCTTGTCCTGGTCCAAGCTGATGAGGCAGGTGTCCATCCCCCTGTCCCGTACATAGGCGATCGTATCCCTGAGAAGCGCGAGACTATCAGAGACTATCAGGTCTGATCGGGGTAAATCACCAACTCCAGAGCAGACTTGACCCGATTGGCGATGACTTTGGACAGAATTTTTTAGACCATATTGAACAGTAAGATGGGCTGCCAGTTTCTGATTTCTACCCTCTTCCCCCTTCTGCTTGTAGATGAGGGTGATGATGCCTTTCCTCATGGATTCAGACATGCACTTCCAGCAGGTCTGGGCCGGTCCAGTCCCACAGAGTTGAATAAAACTGAACCGGTAAACTGTCACTTCCGGGAGGTTGTCTCGTCTCAAACGACCTTCATCCAGACTCTCCTGTGTACTGTCAACTAAGACCTCCTTGATAGATGATTGAGAGGCCATGCTCGTGGGCTTCACATAGTGCAGCCCGGCATAAAAGGATTTGCTGATCCTTAGTATGTTAGACTGCGATGACGTAACCAAACCGTTGTCTCCCTTCAGGCTGTTGATCCCTGAGAGCTCTCTCGCTACCTTTTGGAAGAAGAAGCACGAGCATGTCTCGTCCCATTCAACGGAGCGGACTCTGGACCGGAAGATTCTGTGGCAAAGAGCGAGGCCTACTGGCTCTTCACCTCTTGGAGATCCTCCTTGATCTCGACCCTCATAGACTGCAGCAGGAGCAGATTCTGCATTCTGTCTGTCTCTCTCTCACCCTCTGAAGACCTTTGAGGATGAAGAACCTCTTGATGTTCGCCTTGAACGCTTCCCACCAATGCGCCAGAGACTCAAAGAGGGGTTTCACGTTTCTCCAACTTTTATAATCCCTTTTGAGTTCCTCAATGTTCTCTGGGGTCAGCAGTTTTATGTTCAGCTTCCACATCCCCCTGCCAACCCACTGCACGCCTTGTATGTGACAGT
Organism: Heterodontus francisci; assembly: GCF_036365525.1. Classification (NCBI taxonomy): domain Eukaryota; kingdom Metazoa; phylum Chordata; class Chondrichthyes; order Heterodontiformes; family Heterodontidae; genus Heterodontus; species Heterodontus francisci. The sequence goes on from NC_090393.1 coordinate 8,379,811, forward strand.
CGGCCAATGGAAGGCAATGGTCAGAGAAGAACACCGGCTTGTCGTCGGTGGATCTGACCATGAATGCACGGGACGCAAACAGGAAGTCAATCCTGGAACGGACAGACCCGTCTAGTCTTGACCAGGTGTATCTATGCTGCGCTCCGTCTGCATGGTTGCTGAAGACGTTGTGCAGCTTGGCATCTTTTACTGTTTCCATCAGGAGTCTGGACGTTGCGTCCAGTTTGTTGCCATCTCTGCCAGATCGTCCAGCTGCATCGATGATGCAGTTAAAGTCACCGCCTAGAATGACCGGCCTGGACACCGCCAGCAGCAGTGAGAACTTCTGGAGGAAAGTCAGCTGCTCGCTGTTTTGAGCTGGGACGTACATGTTGATTAACCGGAGTGGAGCATTGTTGTACATTACATCTGCTACTGGGAGGCGACCGCCCACCACCTCCTTAACTTCGGAGATGGTGAAGTTGCCTCCCCGCAGCAGAATACCCAGGCCAGAGGAACGGGAATCATTTCCCCCGACCAGATCGATGGCCCATGGGACCACCACCTTGACTATTGCCTGTAAGTGCTGAGGTGTGGTATCGCACACTCCTGCAGAAATAGCAGGTCAGATTTTACTTTGGCCAGGTAACCCAAGGTCGAAGTACATTGTATAGTGACTTTAACGCTACCCATGTTAATAGAGGCAATTTTTAAACACATGTTTTTGATTTTAGATTACCAGTCTGAAAGTCTATGCAAGTTCTAGCTCCTGGGTATGCTCCTGCATATCTGTGGTGTTTGCAAACTGTTGTACTTTCACAGGGCTGAGAAACCAGTCCTGCTCTGCCACAGGAGCGTTGTTCCATCTGCGTGACGTCGGGGGGCTCGTGTACTCTGGTTGCCTTGTGCTCAGGTAGTGCTGCTGTTCCACTTACTCCTCGTTGAGGCCATTGTTGCTCTCACTCTCCTGGAGCTGGGGGACGCTGGTTGCATTGCTGCTCCTAGCATCCCGAAACAGGTGTTCCCTGGGCCCTTCGGTGCTTCCAGTGTTTCTCAGCTGAGGGCCCTTTGTCTCCTGTACCTCCTTGGCGTTTTGCCCCTTTTTGTATTGATGGCTTTCTTGCCCTTCCTCATCCGAGGATGAGCAGCCACTGATAGCTGTTTGGGACATCAGCTGCTTCTTACTGCTAGTTTGCAAGATGGCTTTCCCCTTCTTTTCTGTTTTCTTCTTTGTGTTTTTACTTCTCACAGTTTGTCACTCTCCTTGTTGTTCTGGTCCTGTCTCCTCTTCCATCGACTCTGCTTCTCTGGAGGAGGCTGAGGGGTTTGGCCAATTTCTGAAGTGTCCTTCACGTTTTGTTTGCATGCCATGCCCTCTTTCCCATTATCTTATGCACCAAGGGTCTTGGTGGAGGGTGGGGTGTGTATCTCCTTTGCAGCAGTCCTGATTGTTGCACCTGCTTTAATGGCCTGCGCATAGGTAGCACAGCATCTTGGGCAGGCCTTGTAAAGGTGGTTGCAGTCCCCACACAGGTTGCATCACTTGCTGTCTTTGCAGTCCTTTGTCAAATGCCCTTCCTGCTTGCAGTTCTGACAGAATGTTGCACTGCAGTTAACGGCCAAGTGACCAGTTTTGCCATGGATGTGACACACTTTGGGCTGCCCCGCATACACTAAATAACCTTGACTTCCTCCAGTGGCAAAGCTGGAAGGAGGATGGCTCCATTGGCATCCACCTTCAAGGTCACCCTGACCTCCTGTTTGTTTGTCCAGATCCCAAAGGGGTTCTTGACCTCCGTGCTGTTTTCAGCAACCTGCCGAGAAAGGTGAGCACATCCACCACAGGGATATGGGGGTTGTCCATGTGAATGGTCGTCACCCAGTTCCCTTTTTTTTTGTCAGAATAAACAAAGGCTCTGCAGTGAGGATCGACAGCAGCTCCTGACTTCCTCTCTACTTGAAGATGTTCGGGAGTTTTTATGCATCCCACGACGCATTTAAACGTCACGCCAAAGTATCTGCCGCTGGGGAAGCCCTGCAGGCAGAAGGTGTCCACGGCTTCAAAACCGCAGCACTCGAACAGGACCCACTTCACAAGAAAGGTGCTGTCCATGGGCGCGCCTTCGTCCAAAGTCTTCACTGTCACTCTGACAGTATTGTGCCCCCCTTGGCCCGGAGCTCAGGTACTTGCAGCAGTCATAGCTCAAACGTTGAGTCGAAACTGTATTGGCATTAGGCCAATCCCAGCAGAGCTCAAACGTCGTCGTCATCACCACCGCCGCCCTCAATCCGCTGTTTTCGCCGAAGACCTTCACCCACGCAACTCAGAAACTTGCACTCATCCTGGAAGAGCCTATTCCTGATCAAGACTTCTCACCTGCCAGCTAAGTAATCTTCTCTGCCTCCAATGCAGGTATACCCTTCCTTAAATAAGGGGACCAGAACTGTATGCAGTGCTCTAGGTGTGGTCTCACCAACACCTTGTACAAGACTTCCCTATTTTTATACTCCATCCTTCTTGCAATAAAGGCCAACATTCCATTTGCTTGCTGTATCTGCATGCTAACTTTTTGTGATGTATGAGAACACCCAGATCCCTTTGTACCACAGCATTCTGAAGTTTCTCTCCATTTAAATAATATTTTGCTTTTCTTCCTACCAAGGTGGATAACCTCACATTTTCTCAGATTATGCTCCATCTGCCAAATTTTTGCCCTCTCATTTAACGTATCGATATCCCTTTGCAGACTTTGTGTCCTCTTCACAACTTGCTTTCCCACCTATCTTTGTATTATCAGCAGACTTAGCTACTACACACTCGGCCCCTTCATCCAAGTCATTAAAGTAGATTGTAAATAGTTGAGACCCCAGCACTGATCCATGTAGCATCCCACCAGTTACAGTTTTCCAACCTGAAAATGACCCCTTTATCCCGACTCTCTGTTTTCTGTTCGGTCGCCACCTTCTAACTATGCTAATATATAACCCCCAAAACCATGAGCTCTTACCTTGTGCAGTAACCTTTTATGTAGCACCTTATCAAATGCCTTTTGGAAATCCAAATACGTTGCATCTGCTGGTTTGCATGCTTGTTTCATCCACAAAGAACTCTAATAAATTTGTCACACATGATTTCCCTTTCATAAAACCATGTTGGCTCTGCTTGATTGTATTATGGTTTTCTAAATGTCTTGCTACTACTTTCTTAATATATTCTAGCATTTTCCCAATGACAGATGTTACCTGGCCTATGGTTTCCTGCTTTGTTCTTTTTATTCATTCATGGGATGTGGGCATTGCTGGCTAGGCCAGCATTTATTGCCCATCCCTAATTGTCCTTGAGAAGGTGGTGGTGAGATTCCTTCTTGAACCGCTGCAGTCCTTGTGGTGTAGGTACATCACAACTGCTGTTAGGAAAGAATTTCCAGGATTTTGTCCCAGCAACAGTGAAGGAATGACGATGTAGTTCCAAGTCAGGATGGTGTGTGGCTTAGAGGGGAACTTGCAGGTGGTGGTGTTTCCATGCATCTGCTATCCTTGTCCTTCTAGGTGGTAGAGGTTGTGGGTTTGAAAGGTGCTGTCGAAGGAGCCTTGGCAGTGCATCTTGTAGATGGTACACACTGCTGCCACTGTGCGTCAGTGGTGGAGGGAATGAATGTCTCCCTACTTTCTTGAATAGGGGCATAACATTTGCAGTTTTCCAATCTGCTGGGACCTTTCCAGAATCTAGGGAATTCTGCAAGATTACAACCAACGCATCCACTGTCTCTCCAGCCACCACTTTTAAGACCCTAGGATGCAGGCCATCAGGTCCAGGGGACTTGTCAGCCTTTAGTCCTATTAGTTTGCCTAGTACTCATTCTAATAATAATTAGTTTCAATTCCTCCCTCCCTTTTGCGCCCTGATTTTGTGTTATTATTCGGATGCTTTTTGTGTCTTCTATGAAGACCGATACAAAATATTTGTTCAAGGTCTCTGTCATTTCCTTGTTGCCCATGATTAATTCCCCAGTCTCATGCTCTAAGGAACCAGCGTTTATGTCAGCTACTGTCTTCCTTTTTATATATTTGTAGAAGCTCTTACTATCTGTTATATATTTCTTGCTAGTTTAGACTCCTATATTCTATTTTCTCTCTATTTTAGTCATCCTTTGCTGTTTCTAAAATTTGCGCAATCTTCTGGTTTACGTTAATTTTTGTAACATTGTATGCTTTTTCTTTCTATTTGATAGCATCATTAACTTCTTAGTTAGCCATGGATAGTTCATTCTTCTCGTAGTCTTTCTCAGCTGACTATATCTTTGAGAGTTATGAAATATCTCCTTAAATGTCTGCCACTGCTTATCTACTGTCTTACCTTTTAGTCTATTTTCCCAGTCCACTTTAGCCAACTCTGTCGTCATACCTTTGTAATTTCCTTTATTTAAGTTTAGGACACTAGTTCCAGACCCAAGTTTCCCACCCTCAGAATTTTGCATTGTTAATCATGTTATGATCATTCTTCCCGAGAGGATCCTTTACTATGCAGTCATTAATTAATCCTGTCTCATTACGCATTACCAGATCAAAAATATCCTGTTCCCTGGTTGGTTACCACAATTTATTGTCCTAAGAAACTGTCCCAAATTCACTAACTGAACTCATCCTCAAGCCTAACTTTGCCCATTTGATACGTCCAATCTATCTGAAGATTAAAGCCACCCACAATTATTGCAGTAGATTTCTTACAAGCCCTCGTTATTTCTTGATTTATACTCTGTCCTACAATATAGTTACTTTTAGGGGGCCTACAGTCTATTCCCACCAGTGACTTCTTTCCCTTGCTATTTCTTATCTTCACCCAAACTGATTCTACATCTTGATCTTTCGAGCCAGAATCATTTCTCACTACGGTATTGATCTCATCCATTATTAATAGAGCTACCTCATCTTCTTTTCCTTTCTGCTTAATCTCTGAAATGTCTAGTAACCCTGCATATTCAGTCCCCAGCCTTGGTCACCTTGCAACCACGTCTCTGGAACACAAGAAATAGGAGCAGTAGACCATATGGCCCATCAAACCTGCTGTGCCATTCAAAATGATCATGGCTGATCTTAGGTTAGGATTCAATTCCACTTTCCCGCCTGCTCGCATTACCCCTTGATTCTCTGAGAGACCAAAAATCTGTATATTCCGGCCTTAAATGTCTTCAACGATGAAGCATCCACAAACCTCTGAGGTAGAGAATTCCAAAGATTCACAACCCTTTGAGTGAAGTAATTGCTCATCTCAGTCCTAAATGATTGGCCCCTCATGCTTAGACTGTGCCCCCGTGTTTCAGATTCCCTGACCAGCGGAAATAATCTCTGTGTCTGTCCTGTCCAGCCCCTTTAGAATCTTGTATGTTTCAATGAGATCACCTCCCATTCTTGTAAACTCCAGAGAATGTAGGCCCAATTTACTTAGTCTCTCACCAGAGGACAACCCCTCATTCCAGGAACCAATCTAGTGAACCTTCACTGCACTACCTCCAATGCAAGTATATCCTTTCTTAAATGTGGAGACCAAAACTTCACACAGTATTCCAGATGTGGTCTCACCAAAACCCTATACAATTGTAGCAATACTTCTTTATTCTTATACTCCAATCCCCTTGCACTAAAGGCCAACATGCTATTTGCCTTCCTAATTACTTTTTGTACCTGGATGTTAACTTTCTCTGTTCCTTGTACAAGCACACCCAAGTCTCTTTGAACATCGACACTTACAAGTTGTACACCTTTTTTAAAAAATTCTGTTTTTCTATTCTTTTGACAAGAGTGCATAACTTCACACTTTCTTACATTGTACTCCATCTGCCATCTTGTTGCCCACTCACTTAACCTGTGTATATCTCTTTGCAGCCTCTCTCTGTCCTCCCACAGCTTACCTTTCCATCTACCTTTGTATCATCAGCAAACTTAGATACATTACTCTCTGTCTTTTCATCCAAGTCATGGATTGTAAATAGCTGAAGCGCCAGCACTGATGCTTGCGGCTCTCCATTATTTACTGCCTGCCAACTTGAAAATGCCCTGTTTATGCCCACCTGTTGCTTCCTGTCTGTTAACCAATCATCTATCCATGCTAATATATTACCCCCACCTCCATGAGCCCTTATCTTGCCAATTAACCTTTTGTGTGGCACCTTATTGAATGCCATTTGGGAATGCTACATCTACTGGTTCCCCTATATCTACCCCATTAGTTACATCCTCAAAAAACTCTCAACAAATATGTCAAACAGGATTTCCCTTTCGTAAAACCATGTTGACTTGTTCTAATCATACTGTGCTTTTCTAAGTGCGTTGTTAAGACTTCTTTAATAGTAGATTCCAGCATTTTTCCAACATCTGATAGGCTAACTGGCCTGTAGTTCCCTGTTTTCTCTCTCCCTCCTTTCTTGAAATGTGGTGTAACGTTTGCCAGTTTCCAATCTGATGGGACCATCCCTGAATCTAAGGAATTTTGGAAAATCATAACCAGTGCATCAATTGCTATAATGGCTATCAGATCAAACGCATTTATTTCAAGTTGTACCATCAATTCATCTATCTTGTTACGAATGCTGTGTGCATTCAGATAAAGAGCCTTTAATTTGGTTTTACCATTTTCCCTACTCTGATCATACTTGTTGGTATCTTATGTTTGTATGCTCTGTCCCTTCCTGTCGCACTCTGGGTATCATTACCCATATCGCTACCCTGCACTATTGCCAATTCTGCTTTGTGATGGGCTACGAGAGATATTTACCTACAAATTTTTTTTTTTCTCTTCATTCATAGGGAACTATCTAGACTTAACTTAGATGATTGAGATTGGCAATTTTGTGCATGAGGAATGATGGGCACAGGCCTATATTCTACCAGCTTGCCGCACAGTATATGGGAGCTCCAAGCTTCTAACAGAAACACAACCAGTGATGCTGCCAGAGAAGTCGTCAGATGCATTTAGCATGATGGCACAGCACTACATTCTCAAAATAATTGAATGTTCACCCTTTTCACTGGTAAATATTGGATAGAATGCTAGGATTTGTAACAAGTTGGGTGGTATTCTAGAGCAGCCTGGGTTGACAGGTAAGAAGATGTGCATTTCTGTTTGGTCTGTGTTCAGCCTTTACCTGGATCCAGAACCAGAGGGTACCGATTTAAGGTGATTGGCATAAAAAACCAACGGCAACATGAGGAAAAACGTTTTTATGCAGTGAGTGGTTAGAATCTGGAATGCACTGCCTGAGAGTGTGGTGGAGGCAGATTTAATCAAGGCCTTCAAAAGAGAATTGGATTATTATCTGAAGGGAGAAAATTTGCAGGGCTACGGGGAAAAGGCAGGAGAATGGGACTAGGTGAGTTGCTTTTGCAGAGAGCCGGCACAAAGACAAAGGGCCAAATGGCCGCCTCCTGTGTTGTAACCATTCTATGATTCTAACGGTTATAGATCATTAACAAGCAATGTGGAGAATTGTGAATACTGTTGATTTCATATTGAAAAAGCTCGATGTAGTAATCACAATAGATTAGTAGGCTACTGAGATGGTGGTGTCGGATAGAACATTGTAAAGAAGTGAATAATCAATACGGTAGAAAATTTGTGCCACATTTGTGGTATCCAACCAGTAATGAAGGATTTTGTACTTTTCTGTGAGGTTACTCCTGGCTATGTAGAGATGTATCAAATAAGAATAAATTCTCAAGAGCACTTAGGGATGCGCAATAAATGCTGGCCATGTCATCGACACTCCCATTGCAGAGGAATATTCAACTTCTATAACTGGAAAGGAAAAATGATTAGGCTTGCAATTTGTTAAGTACCAAGGAACTGAATTCTGACTGCCTTTTACGCAGGTAAAGAAGGATTATGAAGAATGGTGCTGGTGAGATGTTGGATTTTACTCAATGGTTGTGCAATTCTATTGAATTTTTAAGTCGTACTTTAAATGGATCCTGGAACACTGAGCCCTGCAAACACAAGTAAACCTTAATTTACTATCCCCTGGGACTGAGACATATGAAATATTAATCCTCTAGGCAGCCAACTTACCAATTTTGTAGTTGCACACAAATCATTTTTTTGCAAAAATTAGAGGCAGTAATGTCAAGAGCAGTTGAAGTAGGAATGAGACTAATCCTATGTTTAAATGCATGTTATATTTATTTTTCAAGTAAAAGTATTTAGTTTGTTTTTAATTGTCATTTTCCTCCGCCCTTCGGCACCCAACCCCCACTCTGATCAATTTTTTTTCCTTCCCTTTATAAAAGTGCTAACTCCTAATGGGAACAATTCCAATGGTGCTGCCCACTTGTCAGCATTTCTCACAGGTGGTGATTATTGTTGTATGAACCAGACAACGAATGTTACGTTATTTGAAAATTTCTGGTTTCACAGCCTAGTACAATACAGCCCTCACCTGATGCCTCATTTGCGTACTTTCCAGCAGGGTCACTGGATAGTGATCAGGAGAGAGAATCATGTAATGTTAGAACACTGAATTAAGCAATTTCCAGCTCATCAAATCTTCACTAGTGTTTTTCTCCATGAGCCATCTGGTTTAATCCTATTCTTCTGCTTGCTCCACATATCCTAAATGTTCCTCTTTCCAAGCAGCTATTGAAATTCCCATCAAATGTACGCTTACTTTGTTTCAGCAATGGTTTGTGGCTGAGTTCCAAGATCTATCATGTTTGTAAGGAAATATCATCTATCCTCCCCTTTAATTTTTTTATGATTATCTTAAATTTATCATTATCTGGCTGACCGATGGAAAGAATCCATCACCATTTACACTTTCATAAACCCTTCCTAATCTTGGAGACTGCTATTAAGTCACCCTTAACCTCTCAGCTCCAGTGGAAAAAAAGAGGCTCAGATTTTGCTGTACCAATAATGGCGAGACTGTCAGCACTCTGCATTAAGGGTAAAACTGACAGCAACTTCTGGCATCAACACGAGTCCTCAAAAAAAAAAACATTTTTAAATGGAAGCATTTTCATAACAATAGGTTAAATGCTTCAGACCAAAATGAGTGCGAAATGGCAGTTTACTGTCAGTAGGAAATGCACAACAGCAGCACATTCCAGTTAGCAGTAGATATGCCATGCACTAAAGCCTGGCTACCCGACCTGAACCCGACTAGACCAGACTACATGTGTCGAGTGCGGGTCGGGTCTATATTCAGAGTCCAGCATTCGGGCTCAGGTCGGGCTGGACAGTGCTATCTCTGGGAACTCACGGGATCAGGCTCACTCATGGTTCCCCACAACTCCATCTGCAGGAATAGCCTGCTGCCGGAACCGGTGAACAATATCCAGGTGGGGTCGGGTGCGAAAAAAATTAAAGGACTAGGGCCCGGGTCAGGTTCGGGTTGGCTGTGGTCGGGTCGGGCCCGGGTCGGGTTTCAATTTTATACCCGAGCAGGCCTTTACCATGCACTACGTGGTCCGGATTCAGCTGATATTGCTGCCCTAGTATTTGATGACATAATCTGAACCTCATTTTTGTGTTACTACCTTGTATCTCCCTCCTATTGCTCTATTGCAGCCATTACGATTAATAGGTTACAGTTTTTCCAACCACAAGTTACAGCTGCTGCCTTTGCTTGTTGCCATCCTCCTTTGAACCTTTCATTTTGGTCTCATGGGATCAAGGTCAGGGGAAATAAGCAGTCACAACAGTACTTAATTTGATGAGCAGCTGTACGCTGTTGTAGGGGTGACTGGCTTATCTGGAAAGTCAAATCTGCTCGTAACAATCTTTTTATGCCCACAGAGCAGACTTCCATATATTTGCTACTGACCTGCAGGAGGGATACAAATGTTTGTTTAGTTTGTCTGTACTTTTCTGTGAAAGCTCTTTGGTGATTCTCAAAGGAGGATTAGCAGGTTTCCTCTTGGTGGGTGATGTAAATGTTGTGGCTTGGTGTATTAGAGTCATAGAGTCATAGCGAGATACGGCACTGAAACAGGCCCTTCGGCCCACCGAGTGTGTGCCGACCATCAACCACCCATTTACACTAATCCTACATTAATCCTATGTTCCTTACCACATCCCCACCTTCCCTCAATTCTCCTACCACCTACCTATACTAGGGGCAATTTACAATGGCCAATTTACCTATCAACCCGCAAGTCTTCGGCTGTGGGAGGAAACCGGAGCATCCGGCGGAAACCCACGCGGTCACAGGGAGAACTTGCAAACTCTGCACAGACAGTACCCAGAACTGAACCCGGGTCGCTGGAGCTGTGAGACTGCGGTGCTAACTAGTGCCATTATTCTTCAGTAATATTTATTTGTATTGCATTACCGGGCCTAATCAGCTCATCAGCAATGCCAATTAGAAATCTTGATAAAGTGGCTTTTTATTATGCATTTATAATTTTTTAAAATATATAAAGTACACTTAGAGTATGCACCTAAATGGGATCCATTATATTGTGCAATATTGTGTTAAATGTACTGTAGATTTGTATAATTGCCTCTTCTGACCTGTATTTTTAGAGTGTAGAAAAATACACCAGGTGTGATGTTGACATGCTGTAGTTTGGGATTTAGTCTAGATTGGGGAAGCCAGAAAACTGCTGACAGCCTTCAGAGAGCTGCACCAGACCTGAGTCACAGTGTTATTGAATACCAGAGCTTTGGGAGTTAATGTCTCCAATCAAGTCCTAGAGTGAAATAGGATAACTTGTTTTAAGCAAGGTATATTTATAAAAGCATTATTGTTGGGTATGGAGATGATAAACAGACAGCTGGAAAAAAATTACATTTAGTGAGTAATTTAAACTTTTAAAGAAAATCATGATGTAAGTGAAGTGCACGGTATACAGGCCCACAATTGATTTCCGAAGCAGAGTTCTGTAGTGTAGTTTCCATTTCATTGTTTGGATCATCATTTTTTCCATATTTTATTTCAACAAACTAATTATTACAAACAAATTACAAGTTGAAACTAGCTTAAACATTTAACAATTTATGGTTTACTTTTCACGCTAATAAGGTTATTGATATATATTCGCAACACAGAATTTACAAGAGGGATAATTATAAATATTTATACAGCAATTTACCACATTTTGGGTCTGCTGCCGACATGGCTGAAGCAGCACATGGTAGCTGTCTTGCCAGCTCTAGGGTGGGTTTGGGTTCCCTGGACAGTAGGTGTGTGCTTGCTGAACAGCAGAGATGTGTTGTGGGGTTTGTGAGAGGTGACCTGATGTATAGGTCTCCAAGCTAATTTGATATTTTCCTAGTTCTAAATGGAGGCTTTTTGTCACAATCTCTACCTGGTGTACCTCTTTTGTGCTTAATCTTCAGGCTTGTAATATTTTGTTACAGTGGGGAATGCATCATCTTGCTGCTGAGAGTGAAGGTCTGCTTCTCAGGAGAATCACTCAGCCTAGGAGATAGGGACTGGATCTGAGGGGCCTCCATGGCATCTCGGGTCACTTCCCAAAAAGGTTGAGTATGGAGGTTGGATTTGAACGCTAGTATATAATATAGCACACTGGCAACATCCTCTCCAGCATTCATCCTTCAGAGAGCTGCAGTGCCTATGAAACGTAAGTGGGGCACAATATATTTGGTGTACAAATTTCAGTTAAACTTCACATATTCTGTTTCAGTGTTTGTCAGGGCATAATACCAGATTCTCTTTCAGATTTTGTGTAGGCCTGTCAGTGTAGTGGAGGGGGCAGGGATATAGTTATGGGTATCTTTGGGCTTGAGATTGAGTCACTATAAAAGGCTTGGTTTTCACTGGTTTGTGATGTGTTGTTGGCTCCTTGACTTGGAGGTAACTGAGTATATCTTGCTGAGTTGCTGCAAGGACAAGATCTCATCTGTATGACCAAGCCTGGCGATGCCTTCTCATGTCGTGTTCAGAATCCACAAGTGGACCAGGCAGTTCATTTTTGCATCAGGTTAGGAGAGGTCTGACAGACCTAGTGGAATCTTCAGTTGTGAATCATAAATTTAACTGAAAACACACAACTGCTCAGGTGTTGTGATCCTGCCTGACCAGCTGAGTGTTCCCAGTATTTTATGTTTACATTTCCAGCATGTGCAGCATTTTGCTTTTTCATAAATATAACTGAACTGGTTCACTTATCTTAGTATTTTCACTCCTTTTCAGTAAAGTGATGGAAGGTGTTGTCAACAGTGCTATCAAGCGGCAGTTGCTTCGCAATAACCTGCTCAGTGACGTTCACTTTGGCTTCCGTCAGGGCCACTCAGCTCCTGACTTCATTGCAGCCTTGATTCAAACATGGACAAACGAGCTGAACTTGTGAGGTGAGAGTGACTGCCCTTGACATCAAAGCAGCATTTGACCGAGTATGGCATCAAAGAGCCCCAGTAAAACTGGAGACGACGGGAATCGGGGCAAACTCTCTGTTGGTTGGAGTCTTATCTAGCACAAAGGAAGGTGGTTGTTGGAGATCAATCATCTCAGCACCAAGACATCACTGCAGGAGTTCCTTAGGGTAGTGTCCCAGGCCCAACCATTTTTAGCTGCTACATCAATAACCTTCAGTCATAAGATCAGAAGTGATGTTCGCTGATGATTGTGCAATGATCATTGCACAATTCGCGACTCCTCAGATACTGAAGCAGTCCGTGTAGAAATGTAGCAAGACCTGGACAATATCCAGCTTGGTCTGATAAGTGGCAAGTAACATTCGCGCCACTCAAGTGCCAGGCAATGACAGTCTCCAACAAGAGAGAATCTAACTATCTCCCCTTGACATTTAACGGCATTACGATTGCTGAATCACCCACTATGAACGTCCTGGGGATTACCATTGACCAGAAACCGAACTGGAATCGGCATATAAATACTGTGGCTACAAGAGCAGGTCAGAAGCTAGGAATCTTGCAGCGAATAACTCACCAGCGACTCCCAAAGCTTGTCCACCATCTAAAAGTCCCAAGTCAGGACTGTGATGAAATACTCTCCACTTGCCTGGATGGGTGCAGCTCCAACAACACTCAAAAAGCATCCAGGACAAAGCAGCCTGCTTGATTGGCACCCCATGCCAATCCATTCCCTCCACCATCGAGGCACAGTGGCAGCAGTATGTACCATCTACAAGATGCACTGCAGCAATGCACCAAGGCTTCTTCGACAGCACCTTCCAAACCCACGACCTCTACCACCTAGAAGGACAAGGGCAGCAAGTGCATGGGAACGCCACCGCCTTCAAATTCCCCTCCAAGCCACACACCATCCTGATTTGGAACTGTATCAACGTTCCTTCACTGTTGCTGGGTCAAAAACCTGTTACTGCCTTCCTTACAGCACTGTGGATGTACCTACACCACATGGACTGCAGCAGTTCAAGAAAGCAGCTCACCACCACCTTCTCAAGGGCAATTAGGGATGGGCAATAAATGCTGGCCTTCCCAGTTATGCCCACATCCCATGAATGAATTTAAAAAAACTCCTGTCTCAGTCATCGGAATGACTGGAAGTGCTAAGAACTGTGACTAAAGAAATGAATGCCTTCGCACATCCTCTCACTGCTGCAATGCATTTGTTTCTTTGAATAGCCTTTCTTTCATCCCTGCTGTTAGCAGCAGAGGCTGTCTGGAATATGTACCATATTGTGCAAAGGGGGGACAAGTATTTTACATATACAGGAGGTATTTATGAACCTGTTCTTTACTGCAGCTAGCTGCACAGTATTTTATACCATAGCTTCAGACAGTTGGATGTAATACTGTACTTTATTGGCAAAGCAAAAACATGTTGTAATGTCTGCTTGAAGGCAGACACTTAATGCCGGGCCACTTGGGAAGTATAAGAAAGGAACATAGAGCTTTCTTCTGTTTTCAAGTTTTCTTCCACATTTTCCTGACCCTTGTTCTAGAATTTCTGGCACCCAGGGGTGAAGCTAGACACTGTGCAGGCATACTTTTGGTATCATAGAATTGCAAAGAAATCTCAACATGGCAACAAGCCCTTTGGTCCAACCATTTCATTTTGGTGTTCATCTTCCACATAAGCCATTGTCCTAAATCCCATGTGCCTGCTCTGTACATGTAACTCTTTATTTCCTTTTCCAGCAACCATCAATTTAACCACTTTGTAACTTTTGACATCCTCTCTGCTTCAGACACTAATTGCATTCCACAAACTCATAACCCTCTGTGTAAAAAAACAAAAAAATGTCCTGTTCTTTGTTCCCTGATCCTGTTTTTATCCAACGTCCACACTCACATTTGCCAGTCACGGTTGCTGATTAGCAGTTGAGAGCAGTAACCCCAGCTGGTTTTTGTTCTTCGTTACTCCAGCAGTGTTAAGGCCAATCATAGTGATTGTACTGTTGGATCAACTGAGGTAAGGCACAACATCATGGGTCCTGTTCCTCGAGGAACTGAACCTGGGTCCATATAGCTTGATGCTGTATCAGGTGACGGTGCTTTACCTATGAACCCACTGGGGAAGCTCTGAAGCTAAATGTAACTCTGATTTTGAAGAGTTTGCAGACAGCATCTGGGATTATGCAATCCAACGTTTTGTTGTTGATGTGTGTGTTTACTCTGTTCTCAGATAATGGGGTCACGAACCATATGATAGTGAAGAGTTAATAAATACTGCAGTACTGTACATGCAGTCACTTATTTATTACAGGTAGCTTTTGCAACTATAAAAGCTTCTTTTGACTAAAATATCTCTTCTAAAGAATTCACAAAAATTAAATGTAATACCTGGTGGTGTAACAGTCTGTTCAAAGAAATGGTTCTGAAGTAACTATTATTTGTATTGATTTCAACTTTTTATTTATGCTTTTAGGCCCTGAAATTTCTGGGGGTCTACTTACCAGCACAAGTGAAACAAAATAGAAACTTTGCTGACCTGTGCTGATAGCCAAGACCCGGTCATAAATCCAGGGGTTGGGACCATTTGTATTACTGGGGTGGACACATCACGTTTGCAAGAGTGCTTCAGCAGCGCATGTCCGGAGCCGCTGTCTGGAATGTTGGAGTGGCACCATGCCATTTTAGCAGTGGAGCGGATACCCTGTGAGGGCCCAAAGAAACTTCTGTTTTTCATACATTCTGCTCCCAATGGAGCAATTGGCCTCTGCTAAAGATTTGTGGCTTTTAAGTCCCTCAGTTGGACTCATGCAAGTTCCTAGCTGGCAAAAATTCCCTGAAGCCTTTAAATGCATTAAGAATTGAATTCCTAGGCTAATCCTGGAACTTCTCCAGACATGTCCCTTTGATGTAGTGATGGCAGGTGAAAAATCCACCGTGGCATTCTCAGCTCAAAGTTTAGAAGACCACAAACCATTCTCCACGTAATTCTTGGCTGCTGAGGACGAAATCACGAGCCTTACCCTAACCCAGGAATTTCAGGGCCTTAATATCTGAGGAAGAAGACCTTGGTAATTACTGTAGATCCATTGTGATTTTCCTACTGGGAGAACTTCTTCATAAAAACCATCAATATAGCAAGTCCACCTGTTAATAGGAAAGGAGCACAGAGGCCTGCTTGATGGAGCACTTCTTCAACAGCGTACTTAACTTAGGGAATTGGATGAGTGAGGGAATTCGGGTGAGTGAGGGAATTCGGCACAGTGTGGGAAGAGGTGCTGTTTTCGTCTTTTACAAAACAAGGAACTGTCTGAGTGAGGGCGCAGGCGACAGCAAGACCTGAGATCTGAAGTCTAGAGGCATTGATCTATATTATGGAAAGACTCATTGGCAGCCGTGGCAGCAGTGGATCTGGGTGGCGACTGAGCGCAGTGAGCAAGGAATTAAAGTGAGGGAGAGAGCCTCCAGCGAAATCTCTGACAACAAAAGCAACATCTGCAAGATAACTATAGTGACAATCCAACCAGAGAAGGAGCCAATTAGTGAGTAACCGGTAAATGGCATGGCATCAACCTCAGCCCTGTGGAATGCACATCCTGTGCCATGTGGAAAATCCTGGAAGCTTCTCTCAGCCTGGACAACCACATGTGTGCAACAAGTGTTGCCAGTAGAGCAGCTGAGGCTCCAGGTGTTGGAGCTTAAGCAGCAGCTGGAGTCACCATGGGGCATCCGTGAGACTGAGCTTTGTGGATAACATGTTTCTGGAGGTGGTCACACTGCAGCTTACAAATGTGCTGGCAGAGAGAGTATGGGTGACTGCCAGAGGACAAGGAGGACCATGAAGGCAGGGATCCCATGAGTGCATCTCACTCTCCAACTGAATTTAGTTCTGAATACTGGTGAGAGTGATGGCTCTGCCTGCACTACCCAAAAGGACCAAGAAAACGGCACTGTGGATGGCTCAGCTGCGTGGAGGAAGAGGAAGGAGAGTGGAAGAGCAATAATGGTAGGGGATTCAATAGTGAGGGGAACAGTTTGGCGCTTCTGAGGCTGCACATATGACTTCAGGATGATATGTTTCCTCCCTGGTGCCAGTCTCAAGGATGTCACTGAGTGGCTGCAGAACATTCTGAGGAGGGGGTGGGGGGGAGGGTGAACAGTCAGAGGTTGTGGCCCATATCAGATCAGCACCAATAACCTAGGCAGAAGAGGGATGAGGTCCTGAAGGCAGAGTTAAGGGAGTTAGGAGAGAGATTGAATAGCAGGACAAAGGTTGTAATGTGCGGATTACTCCCAGTGCTAGTGAGTACAGAAATAGGAAGATAGAGGTGATGACTATGTGGCTGGAGAGATTGTGCAGGAGGAAGACTTTAGATTCCTGAGGCATTGGGTTTTGGTTTGTTTGGTATCGCAGGGAATCGAGGGATATGAGGAGCGGGCAGGGAAGTGGAATTGAAGCCCAAGATCAGCCTTGTTCGTATTGAATGGCGGAACAGGCCCGATGGACCATGTGGCCTACTTCTCCTATTTCTTGTGTTCTTTTGGGAGAGCCGGACAGATTGCACCTCAAGAGACCAGGACCAATATCCTTGTTGGAGGGGGTTTGCTAGTGCTGTTGGGGAAGGATTTAAATGAGCTTGGCAGGGGGATGGGAACCTGAGAGTAGATTCAGAAGGGAGAGAAGAAAAATTGGAAATGAAAGGCAGAAAATATTAATCATCTTTGGAAGGCAGAGGAAACAGAGGCTAGAAAATAGACAGCAAGGGAGTTTGGCAATGCTAAATGGTGCACACATCAGTGCAAGAAGTCTAGGGAATAAGACAGATAATCTGAGAGCACAGATTGACTATGGGAGTATGACATGGCTGAAAGAAGGGCAGGAATAGCAGTTCAAAATTCCTGTTTACAGGGTTTCAGATGAGACAGAAGGGGGGATAAAAAGGAAGGGCGGTTTGCATTATTGATTAAAGAAATAATTATAACTGTGAGGAGGGATGATATGATGAAGGATCATCAAATGAGGCCATATGGGTTGAAGTGAAGAACAGAAAAGGGGCAGTCACACTACTGGGAGTGTACGAGAGACCCCAAAACAGTCAGAGGGAGAGAGAAGAGAAAATATGTAGGCAAATCTCTGAGACGTGCAAAAAAAGGGTAGTAATGGTGGGGAGATTTCAAATACCCTAATATTAACTGACATAGAATTAGTTTGAAAGGCACAGAGGGAGAAGAATTCTGAAAAGTCTATTCAGGAGAACTTTTTTAACCAATACGTAGCGAGCCCAACAAGAGAGGGGGCTGGACTTAGTTTTAGGAAGTTTTATGAAGCTGGGCAGGTGGAAAGGCACTTTGGTAGAAGTTAGATTTAGGGTAATTATGGAAAAAGACAAAGACAGACCAACAATAAAAGTTCTCAAATGGGGAAAAGCTAATTTTACTAAACTGAAATGTGATTTAGCTAAAGTAGACTGGAAAGAGCTATTTGAGGTAAATCAGTGCCAGGTTAGTGAGAGGCATTCACGGAACAGATAGTGAGAGTTCAGAGCAAGTATGTTCCCTTAAAGAAAAAGGGCAGGACTAACCAATCCAGAGCTCTCTGGCTGTCAAGAGGCTTATAGGAGAGGATAAAGAAAAAAAGAAAAGCTTATAACAGATACTGAGGGCTCAATACTGCAGAAAATGTAGAGGAGTACCTAAAGTGTAGGGATGAAATTGAAAGGAAATTAGGAAGGTGAAGAGGGCATGAAAAATTGCTGGCAAGGAAATTCGAAGGATTTTTCTGTAAATGCATGAAGAACAAAGAGATAACTAAAGAAAGAATAGGGCCTATTAGGGATTATCAGAGTAACCTGTGTGTGGAGGCGGAGGACTTTGGTATGGTTCTTAGTGAATACTTAGCATCTATTTTCACAAAAGAGAGGGACGATACAGACATTGCAATCAAGGAGGCTGTGTGAAATATTAGATGAAATTAATATAATGAGAGAGGAAGTACTAAGGGATTTAACAACTTTGAAAGTAGATAAATCCCCAGATGCAGCTGTATGGGAAGCAAGAGAAAAAATAGTGGAGGCTCTGACCTTCATTTTCCATTCCTGTTACTACAAGTGTGGTGCAAAGGACTGGAGGACAGCTAACGTTGTACCATTGTTTAAACAGGGAGAAAGGGATAGACCGAATAATTATAGGCCAGTTAGCCTAACCTTGTGGTGGGAAAATTACTGAAAAGAATTCTAAAGGACAAGATAAATCTTCATTTACGAAGACATGAATTAATCAAAGATGGTCAGCATGGATTTGTTAAGGGAAGGTCGTGTCTAACTAACATGATTGAATTTTTTGAGGAGGTAACAAGGAGGGTCAATGAGGGAGTGCATTTGAAGTAGCCTATATGGATTTTAGCAAGGCTTTTGATAAGGTCCTCCATGGCAGTCTGGTCACAAAAGTCCAAGTCCATGGGATCCAAGGCAAAATGGAAAGTTGGGTCCAAAATTGTCTCAGAGGAAGGAAAGGGTAATGGTCGATGGATGTTTTTGTGACTGGAAGGCAGTTTCCAGTGGGGTTCCACGGGACCCAGTAGTAGGTCCCTTGCTTTTTGTATATATATATCAATCATTTGGACTTAAATGTAGGGGTACGATTAAGAAGTTTGCAATTGATACAAAAATTGGCCGTGTGATTGATAACTGCAGGAAAATATCATTGGACCAGTCAGGTGGACGGAACAGTGGCAAATGGAGTTCAATCCAGCCAAGTGTAAGGCAGTGCATTTGGAAAAGCTAACAAGGTAAGGGAATACACAATAAATGGTAGGATACAGGAAAGTGTAGAGGAACAGAGGGACCTTGGAGTGCACGTCCACAGATCCCTGAAACTAGCTGGACAAGTGGATAAGGTGGTCAAGAAGGCATATGAGAAACTTGCCTTTATTAGCCAAGGAATAGAATATAAGAGCTGGGAGGTTATTCTGGAACTGTATAAAACGCTAGTTAGGCCACAGTTGGAATATTGTGTGGAGTTATGCTTACTGCACTGTAAGGAAGATGTGATTGCAGTAGAGAGGGTACAGAGGAGGCTTATGAGGATGTTGCCTGGACTGGAGAATTTTAGTTATGAGAAAAGATTGAATGGGCTTGGCTTGTATTCGATGAAACAGAGGAGGTTGAGGGGAGACCTAATTGAAGTGTATAAAATTGAGGGGTTTAGATAGAATGGATAAGAAGGCCCTATTCCCCTTGGTTGAGGGGTCCATAACCAGGGGCATGGATTTAGGATAATAGGGGAAATTTTTTCACCCAGAGTGTGGTTGCATCTGGAACACTGGCTGAAAGGGTGGTAGAGACAGAAACCTTCATAACATTTAAGAAGTACTTGGATATGCACTTGAAGTGTCATAACCTACAAGGCTTCGGACACAGAGCTGGAAAGTGGGGTTAGGCTGGATGACTACTTGTCGGCCAGCATGGACACAATGGGACGAATGGCCTCTCTCTGCTGCAACTTTCTATGATTCTATAAATATTAGGAGAGCAGCAGCTCCAATCACAATCAAAGAACAAGTCTGTCGAAGTGATTTATGTGTCGCCAGCACAGGCTTTCAAACTAGGATTGCTGCACTCTCGTGGCCTCTATTGTATTACTTTTGCTATTGTATGCTAATAAAACTTTTATGTAATATGGAATTATTTCTTTGGGATAGCAGACAGTGTTCTGAAATAGGACAGGGGATCCCAGGATTGTATCAATATTTGTAGCGCCCACTCCCCATTCAAATGTCAGTTAATTATTGCTTCTCATTGAGCAAGTGCAGCTCCATGCCAATGTCGATTGTATTGAAAAGGTATGTTTTCTTTGGAATGAGGACTACAAGTTGTGTGCAGCTGCCATTTTTTTAAAGCTATCCTTCACTCATTTTATGCATTTTTAACTGCTCAGTAAACATTGAGAATTCTGTTTATTTTCTCAAGAAAAGTTTGCATTGAGACAAAGTTCAATCTCTTTGTGAAGTAATGTATTGGAGCATTCCCTGAAGTTATATTTTAAATTATGCAGTTTGCTTGATTTTCCCCATGTTCTCTTATACTACTTTTCAGGGAAGGCAGTAGATGCTGCAGATACTCCAGTCAGTGTATTTTGTTAGTCTGCTTTACTTTTTGGCAAGATGTGTTCAAAGTTTTAATCTAACGAGCATGCCTGGCTGTACTTGTGGCCTGTCAATTATTGATATTGAAATATCCAGTCTGAGATACCACCAACTTGTGTAAAAAAAAAGTCTTAAATGCACCAAATGATTGAGTGCTTAGTTTTGCATGTTGAATTTCATTATAAAGTTAGTAATGGTGAGAATATTTCACTATAATAACAGGCAGTTAAACTCATCTAGGTGCGTGAAGTGGACTAGCTTTAGCCATTTTTGATCTCTCCCCTCCTGTTATTTGCCAGAGTTGTTTAGGTGATTGGTAAGACCATATTTGGAAAACTGTAATTTTGTGCCCAATAGCTTCAAAAGCATATTGGGCCATTGGAAATGGTGCAGAGACCTAATGGCTTACAGTAAATCATGAAAAAATACTTGAGTTAAGTTCTTTTCATTGAAAGAAGATTGAGAGGGGATGCGATTCTAGGGTTCAAATACTTAAAAACAGATAGTGTAATTCTATGTAAGCTATTTAATCTGAAGTAGGAGCACAGAACTGGGCAACAGAAGTTCAAAATTAGCAATGGACTCCAGCAATAAGTTAATACAATGTAGATTAATTCCTTCAATAAAGAGGCAGTTGAAGGGTAATAGAGTAAGTATGAGATGCCATTGGGACCATGAGAAGCTGTTCATGTACATCAACTGTCCACCTCTAAATAATGAAGATCCAGTGTGATATTTTACTTGACTATTTACTGTGGTTGTCAATCTCTTGGAAATTGTATAGAACTTTTCTTGCATGATAGAACTTTTTTTGTTTCTCCCATTTTCCCTATGGCTCTTGGCTTTTGTTGGGTTACAGTTTCAGAGGTGCTGGTCACTCTTGTATAACTCACCCAAGTGGCCTATACAGTGACTGTCAGCAAAGTATGAGGCTGTGAAATTCCTAATCTCGCTCAATGCCTATATGTGCATACTTTCCAGTAATGAGATGGGGATCTTGACTTCCTTTTTTCCTTTTTTTAATCTGCTGACTGAGGAAGTTGCTTTTCTGCCGTGACGTATCATGTCTTCAGGATGTCTCAAAGCACTTCATAACCAAGATAGTTACTTTTGAAGGGCAGTTGATGTTATGTAGTCAAATATGGTAGCCAATTGAAGGTCCCTCAAATAGCAAGGGAAGTGAATGACCACTTAATCTGCTTTTGGTGATACTTGAGGGACGGATGTTGACTAGGATACAAGGAGAACTCGCTGTTCATCTTTGAATAATACCATGACATCTTTTAAGTCCACCTGAACAGGCAGGAAAGTGTTTCAGTGTAATGTCTTATCCAAGAGATGGCATCCCCAATAATGTAATGTTCCTTCCATAGTACATTGAAATATTAGGCTAGTTCATACGCTCCAGTCCTGAATTGAGGCTTGATTCTGTGACCTTCCAACCTGGAGTTGAGTGTGTTACCAATGAACTCAGCGGAGGCCAATTGTAGCAAATTTTCTTTAACAGTTGTATCGTGGGATAAAATATAACAGAGTGCATCTCAATTTTTGGGGCAGCTTTTATATTGTTTGCCTTGACCATGATGGACTTCTATTTTGTTCTAAGTTAGGAAATGGTTGCAATGCCTTGGAGGTTTCGAAGTCCTCCTGCAGATTTTGCTGAACTTTCCCTAGCTTTCTGTTGTTTAGGCCACAAGTTGAACAACTGCAGATTAAAATTTGAATCTCTATTCAATTCTGCATGTGTTAGAGATTTATTCCTTGTAGTCCAGGTGAAGGCACAGTTCCTTATTTGATGTACTGTGGTATGTTAGCGCCACTTACTGGGCTGAATTAGACATACCCTTCTGTTTTGGAATATAAGCGTTCCACTTGAATAATTTAAAGCCATACCTCATCTTCAATGGAGACAATTCAGATGTCAGCTGCACAGTTATGTGGGAAAAAAACATTTGTCAGGAAGGAGCCTATATCTATCTTTCTTAAGCATATTATAATTTTTCTATCTATTTACCGACCTATCTATCCATCTACCTATCTATAATGGTGTACAGGATTGGAGGAGGGAATACCATGAAATTCTGCATTTTTCTCTGCATCTGAGGAGCTGGTTTACAACCGAAGGTCAGAGTGCATAGGATCATCTTACCTTGTCATTTGTGACAGATTGAAACATTCAGGCAGCTTTCCATTGAAGCTCTGACTTAATGACAAGTTCTGTGGTTGCATTTTGCATTTCACAAGAAGACCCATGTAACCAGTAAATCAACAGAATAAGTGAGTGTAAAATCATTAGCCATATTTTGATGGTTCAAGCTTGTTTGGGCTAAAGTCCTGTCTGTGTTAGGCTAACAATTGTAAAACATTGAAATGCCTTTAAGTAAAAGGATGTTTAGTGTAAGGTTATCATCTTCAAAAAAAAATGGGGAGCTTTCCAATGCAGCTAATGCTAAAACATTAATGTGGCAATGGAGATTGCACTAAGTTCAGCAAATAGTTCTTAGAAACCATTTAAATAGTTCACTGAACCAAATGGAGGCTGGTGAGCTAAATAATGTCATCCTGATTTTTTTCGAGGAATACTCATCATATATAATAGGATAATACTGTGTATATATGCTGCATGTTGAGGATTTTTTTAACAGGGTTAAGTAAGAAGTTTTATTGGACTCCTGTAGGAATCACCACTCTTGAGGGACAGCGAGAGGGGAGTCCTGCAGTGCTCAGATGTGGTGGGTGGGAAGATTGTGACTTGCATTGCTCAGCATACCTCATCTATTCGATGATTCAGATTCAGTAGCATCAATGAAAGCTGAAATATTCATAACTCCACTGTCTAACCCACTTGACATGGGAAGGATGCAGGTTGCTAACATGCCTGAAAAATGGAATGTGGATGTGCATACTGTCAATCAAACCCATCATCACCAGTTGGGTGATTTTTCAGTTCTTGCCTTGCCTCAAGATTTAACAGAAAAACAAAAGTGAAGTTTTTCATGCCACAGAGGGAACAACATGGCACCATCAGACTCACTGAATTTGATTTATTCTGCTCCCTGCTGGCTTGGTTGAGATGGCCATTGTATTTAATTAGATGCCCCTTCTTGGTCAGTGAGAGGCTCAAATTCCTAACAGTGAACTTTCACAGGCTTCAGATGAGACTTTTACTTTGCTTGAGATCTACTGTCTTAAGAACAACTCATCACTGAAAAGAGTTACTTAAAAAAAAAGTTGGATTGCAGAACTGGTCTGCATATGAACAGAAGGACAGGAAAAGACTATAGGCAAGTTGCTTTTAATCTGTTTAGGAGAGTACAGTACTTAATTTTCAACAATCCCCTGCTGTACTATCTAGCCACAGACATTTTTAGAGTCATAGAATCGTAGAGTGATTACAGTCCAGAAGGGGGCCATTCGGCCCATCGAGAACAATCCATTCAATCCCATTTCCCTGCTCTATCCCAGTAGCCCTGCAAGTTTTAATGTGTCAAATTGTTGGACTGCAACAGTCAACCAACATAAGCTTGTTGGGATGGTGTTAAATATACCAGAACACAACTCCCAACTCCAAAGTACACCACAGGTGCATCTGTTAAAAAAGGAAGTACTGGAGATTGGCAACTGATCTATAAACACTTTGTCAAAATGAAATTTAATGAAATCTTTCCAGATGAAATAATGGAGCAAACCGTATATGTGTCTTGTCTTTTGGAATATCCATATTAAGCATTATAGGTAGAAGCCAAAGAAAGATGCTAATAAAAATGCTTTTTACATTCTGAACGTCCACTGTATGTATCCAGTGTTAAGTATCTGTTGTTCTTACCAAGACTGCCACCTGCTGGCAGAGCACTGAATACTGTCATAAAGTGACACT
Source organism: Heterodontus francisci (assembly GCF_036365525.1). Classification (NCBI taxonomy): domain Eukaryota; kingdom Metazoa; phylum Chordata; class Chondrichthyes; order Heterodontiformes; family Heterodontidae; genus Heterodontus; species Heterodontus francisci. Next base: position 8,404,144 of record NC_090393.1, read on the forward strand.
GTTCAAAGTATTTTTCATTGGGCTGGATTTAATAAGCTTGGCGACGCGCTTCAAAATTGGCAGTAAAACAGTTTAGAGATGGAAAAGCAACCTCCCATCTTCCACCCTACATAAACTTGAGCTCATCCAAAACTCTGCCTGTATCCGAACTCGCACCAAGTCCTCTTTACCCAACAGCCCTGTGCTTACAGACCTACATTGGCTCCCAGTTCAGCAACACCTCAGCTTTAAAATTTTCATCCTTGTTTTCAAGTCCCTCTATAACCTAGCACGTACTATGTCTCTTAGTTCCTCCATCCCTACAACCCTCTGAGATCTCTGCACTCCTTCAATTCCGGCCTTTTGCACATTCACTATGGCTCATTTAAATGGCTGGGGTGGATTGCCCCCTCCGATGACATGAAGGGGGCGAGTTGTCTGTCCCCAGAAATGGCATCAGGCTGAATTGCAAAGGCGCCGAAGCCATTTTTAAAGGGCTTCGAACCCTACATTGCAATGACAATATTTAAAGAAATAGTGACTTAAAAAAATTAAATAGTGATCCCAACCCCCTCCCATCCCCACCCCCAATAACCATAAATATCATTACTTGCGCTCTCCCCCTCCCCCCAAAACACACCTTGTTCATAAACTTCAAACTTTATCCCTTCACACCATCCCCTACATCAATCATTAGTTTGACCCTGCTCCCCCCACTCGCGCACTGAAAACTTACCTGCTTCCCCCCCCCCCCCCCCCACCAGTGTTCTGCCTTGGATTCCCGGAGGGGATCTGAAGGCATGGGAGTGCGGGCCACCGGCACCAATATGGCACTGGGACGGGCAGTGGGAGCGGGTGAGTAATCGATTCATTTATTTCAATAAATTAACATCTGCAAATTTTGCTCCCATCACCAAGTGGCAGGGGGGTCACCACGAAGCCTCACCACCACCGGCAATATCGGGCCAGGCCTTCCCGGTGTCTATGCCCATGGCGGGCCTCCGCCAGAGGCATTTTCCAGCCCGCCACGACCCCTGACTTCGGGGGGTGGGCTGTAAAATCCAGCCCATTATATTTTGCTCGTTTGAACAGCAATAAATAAATTCTATTGAATTTAATACAACTTCCACACCAAGGTATGGTTTAATCCATGCCTCTCACTCTATTAAATAGCAAATAGATATTGTACTGTCCATGTGATTTATTCATTATTAGGATGCCTCTGACAAAGAACTAGGCGCATATTTGTAACTTTAGTTCAACTAAAATATACAGAAAATATTCCGTGTCTGCCGCCCCCAGTGCCTCAGCAAGCAAGAAGGCCTAAGCTTCAGTCTACGTGCTGATCTAAGCCAGGGCAGTAGAAAGGATGGTACACTAAAATAAAAACAAAATACTGCAGATGCTGGAAATAATCTGAAATAATGACAGAAAATGCTAGAAATACTCAGCAGGTTTGGCACCATCTGTGGAGAGAGAAGGAGAGTTAACGTTTCAGGGCTGTGACCTTTCATCAGAACTGGGAAAAGTGAACTCTGCTGCATAGGTTCATGCATGAAGAATAGCCACTTTGGAACACTGGAAGGCTGCTGATGTCCATGGAACCATATCACATGAGTCAGCAGCTTTCGGAGAGAATTAGGAGAAAATAATGTGTTTTGCAAAACATCCTTGTGATACATTGAGCTCAAGAAGATCAAATCCACATTCCACCTTCTGCCTGATTAGCCACTTATCAAATCTGGACAGATCAGGTGCACAGGTGATGGGAAGACCACAAGGAAATATCAAGAGAGTTTTCATTCTTTAATTGCCTTTTGACTTTAGTACGAGGGGTGAAGGTTGCCAACTGTAGTTCTGAGTTCCATGAATTGACATGCCTCATTTTCAGCCCTAGATATTTACATTTGCCTTCTTTCAAGAACTTGAATAACATAACTTCACTGCAGTAGTGTTTCATCTTTTTCTAGTAGACATCCTGCACTTTTTCTTTACTCTTCAAAGGTTTTGTACCAGATGTCTGTTGGCTTTGTGATCAAATAGTTAGTGAACGTATTTGCTTGTTGTCTGTTGTAAGTTACATAGTGCCTAAATTTATATGGCATTTTAAAACCAGGCAAATATTTGTTTCATGTCAGAAGACCTTGGCAAAAGCTTGGGGGAAAAAATTAAAAACTTCAGGCCTTGGGAGCTGAAGGCATGGCTGCCAGTGTTGGAGCAACTGAAATTGTGGGTGCTCAAGAGGCCAGAATTAGAGGAGCACAGATAGCTCGGTGAGTTGTGATGCTAGAGGACATTACAGAAATACAGAGGGGCGATGCCATGGAGAGATTTGAAAACAAGGATGAGAATTTTTAAAGCAAGATGTTTCTTAACCAGGAACCACTAACTCAGGACAGGAGTGATGGGTGAACGGGACTTGATGTGCGTTAGGACACAGGCAGCAGAGTTTGGGATAACCTCAAGTTATGAAGGGTAGAACGTGGGAGGTCAGCCAGGAGTGTGTTGGAATAGACCAATTTAGAGGTAACAAAGGCATGGATGACTGTTTCAGCACCAGATGAACTGAGGCAGGGATGGAACTGGGCGATGTTAGGGAGAGGGAAATAGGTGGTCTTCGTGAAGGTGGTCAGAAGCTCATCTCCGGGTCAAACATAACAACAAGATTGTGAATAGTTTGGTTCAGCCTCAGACTGTCACCAGGGAGAGGGATGGAGTCGGTGGCTAGGCAACAGAGTTTGTGGCAGGGACCGAAGGCATTGGCTTCAATCTTCTCGATATCTAGTTGAAGGAAATTTCGCCTCTCGGCCACAACTGAGCTGTCTTGGCTTCTCCCAGGATTGAGATGTCAGTTGTAACTTTTTTTTCACATACCAGTGATCATTTGGCTGAATCTTCTTCAAAATTACACAGACTATATGACAGTTGCATATTAGACTGTGATATTTAGTTTACTTCTAACCTGAACACTGACAAAATGTTATTTTACTTTTTTAAAAAAATGTCATGAGGACCACAGTGGGACCTTCTGTAGCATGAGCAGTGAATGATGAGATATCTGCTGTAAACCTAGTGAGGGCATAAACATGCTTGACAGTTGTCTAATGAACATTTTGTGATTGGGGGACAGTTTGAAGTGATTTTAAAGACAACAAGCCTGGCCGTTGAGATTCTCAACCAAATGAATCCATCTGTGTCAGACTCTGTATTCTAATGCTTGTGCCAAGTGGCTCCAAGACAATGTTAATGATTGACCAGTGAACCTGGCTCTTATTGGAACATGAAGAAATATACCTGTCTCCGATGGTTAAGATTCTTCCCAGTTGGCTCCTGATAACTCTGCAAATCTAATTGGTAAGGTGCCTCTGGCAAAACAAACGACCAAAGGCTTACCAGTGTTCTATCCTGTGTTGGTTTTAGTTCTTTCAGAACTCTCTTCACACTTGGGGATTCCTGAATCTTGGCTCTGCTAACTTGTGTCTAATTTCTTTGAACTGTAGTGAGTGAGGCATGTCCCTTTGCCAGTTCTGATGAAAGGTCACTGACCTGAAAAGTTGGCTCTGCTCCTCTCTCCACAGATGCTGCTAGACCTGCTCAGTATTTCCAGCACTTCTTGTTTTTACTTCAGATTTCCAGCATCTGCAGTATTTTGCTTTTATTTCATGTTTCTACAGGGAGTGAGCTCTTCAAATCAGGAAAACCAAATCTTAACCTATACAAAACAAAAAGCAAAATGTTGCAGATGGTGGAAGCCTAAAATAAAAACGGGAGATTCTGGAAACAGTCAGCCAATCTGTAGAGAGGAACGTAGGGTTAACATTTGACATCGATAACATTTCATCAGAACTCTAACTTCCTTTCTCCACAGATGCTGGGTTTTGATGAAAGGTCATCGACTTAAAAAGTTGACACAACCTTCCACAGAATCACTACTTATGTAGGGTTTGTGCAGTAGTTTGGCCTAGAGACAGTTAAACATGGTGATAGGTTCCTGTGAGTGTCAGACTCCTAGTTGATCAAAAAAATTACATTTGAAGTACAATGATGGCTATAACACCACACTACCTATTTCATGGTGGGTATTGTTTTAAGGATTCTCAATGACTAGAAATTTGAAGTTGGGTTGAGACAGAGTTAGCTTACTTGCAAAGTGTCTGTTTCCAGTCCTTTTGTTTTGTGTGTGGTTTTTCAATTACCTTTCTTACTAATTTTTTCATAATTTTTGTATAATGCCAGCATAAATATTATAAGCTAGTTAAGGGAAAGAATATTTTAAATTAAATTGCATTTGCAGGACAAGAAGACAGTAAAAGTTAATTTAAGACTGACAAGGGGACAGTAAAAGTTAATTTAAGACTGATATCAGGAATTTCTTCACACAATGGTCAACACATGGAATGGACTTCCATGGCGAAGGCAAAATCCTTCAAATCATTTCAGAAACAACTGGATGTTGAAATAAGGGCCTGTAGGATCTATCTGGATGAATTAAGGCCTATCCTCAAAATGATCTTGTGATCTAATTTCCTATGTCACATAAGGTGTAAGCATTGTCATTCATTTAAAAAGACGAAGTCTAATTTATACGCTGAGAGAAATTGGGAATGGGGGAGGGGCAAGCACTGGTTTTATAATTCAGTAGTCTGTGTGTGTGATGCTGTCCTGAGTTACATCATCAGAGCTGAGTGATGATAAATTCTATTTTTGCGCAGTGAAATCTGATAACATCCATTTCAGTTGTTTCAGATCAACAGTGTTAACTGCCATACAGGGTTGACTTACTGATAAGCAAACCTTTATTTGCAAAGCCTATCGCCTGCCTTGTTCATAGCCCAAAATCTTAGTATCTTTTGGGTCGCTAAGAAATTTTTCTATTTAAATGTCAAGCATGGTCACTGAATTCTTATTGTGTTAAAAGTTACAACTCGCACACAATACAGTCCATGGTAGTTCCTCTTTGACAGATTTGCCTATAATGTAGAGTTACAAATGTGATGAAGCAAATTGGTTTTAAGTATAGTCAAGGGAAGTAAAAGTTGAAACTAGCTTAAAATAGTGTCCTTTTACTGCCCTAAGTATACCAGTGGGGGGAAAAGCTGTATGGCATTATCTTTTTGCTTATCTGAGCCGAGTCATAACGTTTGTTACAGATAAATTAAATGAGTCAAATAAAAAGCCAGATGCGGCATAGAAACCTGCTGCTATTTTATCTGCTCTCCTGTAAAAATTACTTTATAATAGTTCTACATTAATTTTCAGAGAAACTACACTGAGTTTATACTTAGAAAGGTATGGGGGGGGGCTTCATTTGTGATATCATTGTCTTCAGGAATTAGGCTGTAACTACCAGCAAAATTTCAATGCCGTTATTGCTTCTATGTTAATTTCTATCATCAATGAACAGAGATCTATGATCTTCCTTTGAATTCCTTCATTTACAGAAGTCCAAATATTCAATCCAAGTCCATATTTTTTCTCTGAGGGTTGTGCGACTTTGCAATTCTCTGCCTCAGAAGGTGGTGGAGGCGGGGGTCATTGAATATTTTTAAGGCGGAGGTAGATAGATTCTTGTTAGGCAAGAGAATCAAAGATTATCAGGGTAGATGGGAGTGTGGTATTTGAGATGGAAACTAGATCAGCCATGATCAGGTTCGACAGGTGGAATGGCCTACTTCTGCTCCTAATTCGTATAGTCGTATTAACACTAGATTTCAGCAAAGCAAAATGGTATTTTATGAATTATAGATTTCATTTCTCAGACTTGGACTGTGTCTGAAGGGGGCATTTTGAGCTATATTATGGAAAATGCAGGAAATGCACAGCACATCCATCTGAAAAGTATCTGAAATGAGAAATGGCAACTTTTAAGTATAGACCCTTCACACCTGAATTGTTATGCCTCTTCATTTTTAGACACTGGCTGCATTTCCAATTTTATTAAGTTATATTCCACCAGGTAAATTACTGGTGTTGAGCTCAGTTTGAGGTGATGAATTAAGTGTGATTACCCACCAACCACAACAATCCCTGGAACAAACAGTGTTTTGGTGCCAATATGCTGTATCTAGCCTAGTGATATTACTGCAAATTTAGTTGTATTTCCTAGAATTATAAGCAGGCAAACTCTGCAAAATGTCTTTGCCTTTATAAAAATAACATGTATTTATATTTTTTTTATTCGTTCATGGGTTGTGGGTGTCACTGCCTAGGCCAGCATTTATTGCCCATCCCTAATTGTCTTTGAGAAGGTGATGCTGAGCTGTCTTGAACCGCAGCAGTCCATGTGGAATAGGAACACCCACAGTGCTGTTAGGAAGGGAGTTCCAGGATTTTGGCCCAGCGACGGTGAAGAGATGGCGATTATAGTTCCAAGTCAGGATGGTGTTTGGCTTGGAGGGGAACTTGCAGGTAGTGGTTTTAGTTTAGTTTAGAGATACAGCACTGAAACAGGCCCTTCGGCCCACCGAGTCTGTGCCGACCGTCAACCACCCATTTATACTAATCCTACACTAATCCCATATTCCTATCACATCCCCACCTGTCCCTATATATTTCCCTACCACCTACCTATACTAGGGGCAATTTATAATGGCCAATTTACCTATCAACCTGCAAGTCTTTGGCATGTGGGAGGAAACCGGAGCACCCGGAGGAAACCCACGCAGACACAGGGAGAACTTGCAAACTCCGCACAGGCAGTACCCAGAATCGAACCCGGGTCCCTGGAGCTGTGAGGCTGCGGTGCTAACCACTGCGCCACTGTGCCGCCCTAATGTTCCCATGCATCTGCTGCCCTTGTCCTTCTAGGTGGTAGAGGTCGCAGGTTTGGAAGTTGCTGTCGAAGGAGCCTTGGTGCGTTGCTGCAGTGCATCTTGTAGATGGTACACACTGCTGCCACTGTGCATCGTTGGTGAAGGGAGTGAATGCTTGTGGATGGGGTGCCAGTCAAGCGGGCTGCTTTGTCCTGGATGTTATTGAGCTTCTTGAGTGTTGTTGGAGCTGCACCCATCCAGGCACATTTAATCTAATAAAACGTTTCAATGTGCATCACAGGACCATTATAAGCAAAGTTTGACACTGAACCACCTACAGCAACATTAAGGCAAATGGCCAAATGCTTGGTCAGAAAGGTAGGTTTCAAGTAGCATATTAAAGGAGGAGAGAGAGAGAGGTAGCTAGTCAGGGAGGTTTAAGGAGGGAATTCCAGAGCTTAGAGCCTGTGCAGCTGAATGCATGACCACCGGTGGTGGAGCGATTAAAATTGAGGATATTCAAGAGGGCAGAATTTGAGGAGCATGGATATCTCGGAGGGTTGTGGGGCTGTAGGAGATAACAGAGATAAGGAGGGCCGAGGACATGGAGAGAGTTGAAACAAGGGTAAGAATTTTAAAATCCAGGCATTGCCTAACTGGGAGCCAATGCAGGTCAAGGGGTCTTAGGTGATCAGGACTTGGTTCAAGTAAGGGCACATATTATAAAATAATTCAGGAGGGGTACAAGTCAGAATGCACTTGCTGCTTCTGTATGGATTATCAGATACACTGAGCAAGTCATTTATTTATTTAGAGATACAGCACTGAAACAGGTCCTTCAGCCCACCAAGTCTGTGCTGACCATCAACCACCCATTTATACTAATCCTACATTAATCCCATATTCCTACCACATCCCCACCTTCCCTCAATTCCCCTACCACCTACCTATACTAGGGGCAATTTATAATGGCCAATTTACCTATCAACCTGCAAGTCTTTGGCTGTGGGAGGAAACCGGAGCACCCGGCGAAAACCCACGTGGTTACAGGGTGAAATTGCAAACTCCACACAGGCAGTACCCAGAATTGAACCCGGGTTGCTGGAGCTGTGAGGCTGCGGTGCTAACCACTGCGCCGCCCATTTGTTTCTAAAAATGTGTGTGTCAATGTAGTTTGGTAGTAGAATTCTCACCACTTGAGTTAGAAGATTGTGATTTCAAGCCCCACTTCAGGACCTGAGTACGTAATCTAGACTGACATTCCAATGTAGCACTGGGAGAATGCTGTACTGTCAGAGGTTCATTAGATGAACTATTAAACTGAGGTCCTTTCTCCATGTTCCAGTGATTCATTGCACTATTCAGAAAAGCATATGGAATTGTGTGGTCCAGAACAGCTGCTGAATCTGTCTGCGTCATAATTCATTCTATATGAAATGTTCCAAGATGTTTCTGAGAGATGCGAAAAGATGCTATACAAATACAGATCTTCAGTAGCTCCACCTAAATGAATAGGAACAACTGATTCATTCACTTGTAAACACAATAACATAAATTTAATTTGTACAAGAGTTAAGCCACAGTACTTTAAAATAGAGTGCAGATCACCAGGATAATGTCTATGGTGAAAACTATTGTTATGAGCAAAGAATTGATGTATTAGGGCTACTTCCAATGGAGAAGACTGAGAGCAGATTTCATAGAGGTATTTAAAATTCTGAAAGATTTTGTTTAGACGAATAAAGAAGTCTATTTCCTCTGGTTGAGGAGTCATGAATTGTCACTAAGAGAGTGGAGAGAGAGAGATCGGAGAAAGTTCTTTACACAATAGTAATTTCGTTATGCAGGGGATTGTTGAAGCATAGAAGGCATTGCCCGTTGGAGTAGTTGAGGCGGAGATCTTTGCATCTTTTAAAGGAATAGTGGATAAATATTTGAAGCAGAGGAAGATACGGGCTTAAGAGCAGAGCATGGTAAAATGAGAAATTTTTTGGTTGTTCTAGCTAAGATCTGACATGGACACGATGAACCAAATGTCTGCAAGCTTCTAACATTCTGTGAATAGATGGTACTTTCTTGACAGCTTTTGTTCAATCTGTAGCCAAATCCCACACCTTCCTAGTGATGCTATATTATTTAATTGCATCTGCTGCACTCTGACACAACAGTTCAATCTGGATTGTAGATTTTTATCTAAGGAAAGAATATTGGATTAGTATGTGAATTGTTTTCTGCAATTGAGAGGTTTTGAGTTAACGCTGCTGCAAGGCTAGTTGAATATCATTATTGGGAACTCCGGAATACTGGTAGAAAACACCTCTGCATGTCCATTTATTTTCCCAGATTCCAGTGATTTTATGTTATTGGTAACAACTCACTGTGCCAATTAATCAAATATAATCGATTACAGATTTTAATGAACAGGAAATTAAACAACAGGAAATTAAACAATCAACCGAGCATGTTGTTGAGCCAGATGGTATAAAGCAATACACAGTTGTCTTGATTCAGTTATACAGAGATGTGTAATGAAGCAGATTAGTTAGAATCTGATATATGTAATCATTGACTTTAGTAGTAAATTATAATTTTAGTTCTACAGGAATTTTTGGGTAAACTGGAACTTTCAGTTCTAGAAAACACACGCACACCTCTACAGCCACCTCTTGTGGTCTTGTGTTTTAGGGGTCGCTGATTCCTAAGGCTTCCTCTCCTTTGCCAGATTACACATACTTCTGTTAATTATCTAACAATGGAGAAAACAGCAGGAATTTGTGCTGCTACTTTTCTGCTATATTTTCTCTTGCTAATTTAAGTACACATTGAGATTATAAACAAACAAGTCTGCCTTAACCTTAATCGTTTGAGAAGTTGTTATGCACCTGTTTTCAAAAACTTGAGGCCATGTCTCCTTATAGGTGAGTAGCTGAGCCATGTAGATAAGTCAGCTCTCAGCTTTGATCTTCTGCCTTTGCTGAGCTTTCTGAACTCAATTGAGGTGCCACTTTGTTCGTGGGTGACAATATTATTGTCCATCCCTAGTTGACCTGAGGGCTTTAAGAAATTGGAGTGACAACTGAAGGAACTTAGTGAACCACTTGGATTTATATAGCAGTCTTGACAGCTTTCATGGTCATTCAGCTCACCACATTGCTGTCCACTATCCCCTGTTACAGAAAGGGAATTAGCTGTGTTGATCCTACATAGTTGAATAGTTTGCAAACATTGATTGCCCAGGTTCACATTAGAAGATTGGTTATTTTCATAGGGTAACGGGGGGGAGAGGAAGCAGATGACCAACTGCACCCCAGCCTAAGTGAGCACCTTTTACAGATGTAGAAGGAAAAAATGAGTCACCTCCTGTGTTTATTCTATGCTGTTTTTTCATTATGGCCTGTTTTACTTTGCATCATATCATTTTAACACAATGGTGTGATCAAGTGTTCAATTAAAAATAGACTACAGAAGAATGTTACATCCCAGTGTGACTTGATGGTAATTCGGTAGTGCTGGAAACCCAAGTTTCAACTGCACCCTGCTCTGATATTCAGATGTCTGACTCACCAGTTCCTGTCCATGCTACGAGATAATGATCCTTATTGCTGACATATTTTTGATCTCGGTGGAGAGGAGGAATTGACAGTGACATCAACACTAACATGAAAAGCAGTGCTCCCGATAGGTGGAGTAAAATCAATACGGCCATGGAGGAGCTGGAATCTGGGCCTTGGGTGAGTGACAGTTTAGAGATGAAAAAGCAACCTCCCATCTTCCACCCTACATAAACTTGAGCTCATCCAAAACTCTGCCTGTATCCGAACTCACACCAAGTCCTCTTTACCCAACACCCCTGTGCTTACAGACCTACATTGGCTCCCAGTTCAGCAACACCTCAGCTTTAAAATTTTCATTCTTGTTTTCAAGTCCCTCTATAACCTAGCACGTACTATGTCTCTTAGTTCCTCCATCCCTACAACCCTCTGAGATCTCTTCAATTCTGGTCTTTTGCACATTCACTATTTTAATTGCTGTACCTTTGGCCTTGCCTCCAATTCCTAGACCCTAAGCTCTGGAATTCTCTCCATAAGCCACTCTGCTATCTACCTCCTTCTTTAAAATACTCCTAAAACCTACCTCTTTGACCAAGTAATTGGTCACTTGTCCTCATATCTCCTTGTCAAATTCTGTTAGGTAACACTCCGTGAAGTGCTTTGGGACATTTTAAAGGTGCTATATAAACACAAATTGATGTTGAAAGAAAGACGAATAAGAATGGTTATTCTGGACCACAGAAGAATTCAAAACTGGGGCGATATGCTGATGTCGTGATAAACTGTCACAGAAAGGTAGGAGGTGAATTTGTGTCTGATTTCATTATCTTTTCCTTTAAATCAAGAGCAGCCTCCAAGCAAAGGCCAGGTACTTGAACAGAGGCAACAAGGAAACATTCATGAAAACCTTGTACAGTACCTTGCCACAATCCTCAAACATCCAAAGCCCATTGACATAGAATGCATTGCTTTGAAGTGCAGTTGCTGCTGGTGACATGGGTGAAGGCAGCAGGCTACTTTTGTGCACCTTTTTTATATCTGACAACAGAGTAGCTCTTAAACATGTTTGTGCTTTGAAAATTGTGATTGAATTGAAGGCCAATTAATTGACCTGGTTAGGAGATTGGTTAGTCAGTAGAAGAGAGAGATAGAAGGGATAACAGGTGGCATCCTACGAGGATCTCTGCTGGGGCCTCAACTATTTACCATCTATTATGTTATCCAAGTTGTTAATAAATAGTCATATTTCCAAGTTTGCCAATGACTTAAAAGATTGGTGGCATAGTAAGTAGTGAAGACCGGAGCATAAAATTACAAAGACATTGATAGATTGAGTGTGTAAAACTGTGCTAGATGGATTTCAACACAGTTAAGTGTGGGGTCATCCATTTTGGACCAAAATATTTTTTTAAATGATGAAAAGTTAGGAACAATGGAAGTCTAATGAGATTTTGGGGGCCATGTACACAGTTACTACATGTAGTTGTCAGGTTCAAAAATAATATAAAAGGCTAATGAAATGTTGGTCTTTATAACTAGAGAGCTAGAATAGGAAGGGGAGGAAGTTTTGCTACAGCTATAGAAAGCCCTGGTTAGACCACATCTGGAGTTCCAGGCACCACACCTGAGGATATATTGGCCTGGGAAGGAGTTCAGTGCAGATTCACCAGAATGCTACCAGGTCTCCAAGGATTAAGTTACGAGGAGAGATTACATAAACTAGGCTTGAATACCCTGGAGTATAGAAGTTTAAGGAGTGATTTGAATGAGGCTTTTTGGATTTTGAAAGGACTTGATAGGTTGATAGAGAGAAACCTTATTTGCTGGTAAGGAAGTCTAGGACAAGGAGACATAGCATTAACATCAGAGCCAGGCCATTCAGGGGAGAAATTCGGAAAGATTTCTTGCTCAAAAATAGTAGAGCTCGCCCAAAAATGAAATAGATGCTTACTGCATTAATCAGTTAAAATTTGAGATCAATAAATTTGTGATAGCCAAGAGTATCTAATGAATATGGAGCCAGGCAGGTGGATGGAGTTGGGATAAAGATCAGCGATGATCTCATTGACTGGTGGAACGGGCTCAACGGTCTGAATCGGCTCCTCCCTGTTCCTATATTTCTATGAAAGTGCTGAACTTCCAGTGAGGTAAATGAGCACAAGAGCAGAAAATGCTGAAACACTCAGCAGGTCTGTCAAAGGATAAGTTGATGTTTCGGGTGAAGACCCTTCTTCAGAAAAGGGGATGGGTGGAGGGAAGCTATATAGATAGATGGAAACCTGGGGGTTATGTAAGAAATTAAACAGGTCTGAAGGTGAGGATATAGTTTAAGTCCAAAACAACAGAAGTTACTATTCAGAGCAGAGGGTTGCAGAGTGCTTTGGAGAAAGAATTAAATATTGCTTTTTGGGTCTGCATTGAGCTTCATTGGAATAGTGTAGAAGGCTACTGACTGAAGTCTAAGTAGAAGTAGTAAGGGGAGTTAAAGTGGCAAGCTGCAGGTAGCTCAGGATCGCATTGCATGCAATATGGGTGTGTTCAGCAAAGCAGTCATCTAATATGCATTTGGGTTGCCTAATGTAGAGGATATCGTATCATGAGCAATGAATACAGTAAATAAATTAGAGCAAGTACTTGTAAATTGCTTTTGGTCACAGGAGTTTTTAAGACCCTGGACAGTGCTGAGAGGAGTTAAATGGATGTAAATTAAATCCTTCAATTTAACAAAATATCTACTTGCTAGCATGACAGAATGTCTAGATCAAGTAACTGCAAAAACTTCACACCTACTAAATGCAGTTTCATTTTCTCAGTGTGACAAGCTAGAATGTGCACATCATACATATAGAGTCATCTGTAATTGTTTTATTTGTATTATTGAAGCTAAAGAGTCAGCACTGATTAAATGCATTGTTCAAAGTAGCACAAAGCCATACAAAGGAAATCCCATAACGTTTCAGAAACACAGCTTCACAGACCTGAAACATTAACTCTGCTTCTCTCTCCACAGATGCTGCCTGACCTTCTGAGTATTTCCAGCACTTTCTGTTTTTATTTCAGATTTCCAGCATCTGCAGTATTTTGCTTTTATCAAAGGAAATCCCATTCTGTGCTCAATGAACTGATCTCACTCAGGGAAGCAGTTGAAGTAATACAATTGACCTCTGTGCCCAGGACGAGGAAGAAGGAAAAATCAGATAGAATAATGACTAGTGATTTGCATCCAGTGATTACTGCTGTAAAGCGTCCATCCAAGGACAGCACGCTTTAGTGGCGATGCACCTTACAGTTGATTACCCTGGTGGCATTCTGTCTTAGCTCACCCACATGGCCACTTGGATGAGGCAGCAAAGGGCTACAAGCCCACGCATATCTGGAGTGCAGCAAACGCTAAAACTTTCAGGAGAGGAGGGGAGAAAATTGACCTAAAGGACAAGAAGCTGATGCATGGGCTAAATCATGATTTGCCCATTGATTTAGCAGAACTAACTGATAAAGAGAGAAGGTTCAAAGGTCAAACTCAGTCTTATTAAAAGAAACATTTATGTGTTTAATAACCTTTTTCTTCATTTTTGACCTTGATTTATAAAAGGCTACATGAGTGTGTGGAAACCCCTTTAAGTGATTTGTAGGCATGACTTCCTTTATTTCTATCCCTTTTTCTGGTGTTTCCAAACACTAGTGAAGTGAGCTCTCGTGGGGCCACTCTGAATCAACCACTGGGAGATCCATGGTACCAGCCCAGAGAGATCCTTCTCTGTTGTTTGTTTCCCTTCTGTAGGAAAAAGCCAGCTTCCATGATACTTATTTTCTTATGATGGCATTGCTCTGAATCAACATTTGTCTGAGTGAGGGATTGAACCTGTAGCCACCACTAATGATGCAGCCCACTAGTGCTCCAGTTCTCCCATCGTAAATACTGTGCAACTTCAAAACTGTTATTGCTGCCTATTTTTATCTGCATATGGTGTGTTCAATATTAAAATACTCTTTCAACTTCCTTAGAAATCTTTTTTTGTTTAACAACATGTAATTGATATGCGCACAGACTGGTTCTGAAGTTCACTACTGCAGGAGGGTGGTGTAACAAAAAAAAATCAAAGGTTGTGAATTAATCACAACTGAATCCCATTGTGCTTATTTGTATGCTGACGCTGCTTGGATCAACATCGCCTGGATGTCAGGTGGATTAACAAAGCCAGATGGTTGTTGGTTTGATTCCCAGGTCTGCGTGATGTTTAACATCTGCAGGATTCACTTGTGATTTATCAGTTCTGGGGTGGTCTGTGAGGGAGATTACCTTTTAACAATGTGGTATGCTGCCATTCAAACAGGATTGGGGCTACCTTACCCCAGTAGAGCTACAGTCTTATGATCACAAAGCAGCTCTTGCATTACGCCTTCTTTCTCCCCCTTTGACGGGGTGACACCATATGGAGGCAAGCACTCCTTTGGGGGCATATAGTTGAAATGATTATTGGGAAACATTTGAATAATAAGTAGGCTGGTGTCATTTCATGATGTAAAATAACTTGTGTGTGGTATTCATTCCAAGATTGAGAAGCTACGTTTATCTGGACTGAACCACAAGTTGCAGTTCTGGCTAAACATGCTTCAAAATGGGGTGCAGAGAGAGAGAGAGAAAGTTTAGTTTAATTTAGTTTAGAGATACAGCACTGAAACAGGCCCTTCGGCCCACCGAGTCTGTGCCGACCATCAACCACCCATTTATACTAATCCTACACTAATCCCATATTCCTACCACATCCCCACCTGTCCCTATATATTTCCCTACCACCTACCTATACTAGGGGCAATTTATAATGGCCAATTAACCTATCAACCTGCAAGTCTTTGGCATGTGGGAGGAAACCGGAGCACCCGGAGGAAACCCACGCAGACACAGGGAGAACTTGCAAACTCCACACAGGCAGTACCCAGAATCGAACCCAGGTCCCTGGAGCTGTGAGGCTGCGGTGCTAACCACTGCGCCACTGTGCTGTGGTGTAGAAAAACTGCATTTATCAGAAAATGTACATGCTGTACCCGACATTGTCTCGGGCAATGAAGAAGAACCAATAATTCTTAAGTAAAAGAGCAGCCATCCAAGTTCCCCAGGAGCTGAAGCCGGTAACTCATCAAACCCAACGAGAGGGTAGAAAAGCGAGCAATGTTGAAATGTTTTGAACATAACCTGGGGAATAGGTAGCCTCTGAACTGCCAACTTACTGTGAATATAAAGCACATAGATGCACAGGATATTTTTCCCAGTTGATCTAATTATAAGATAAAACTAAGCATATATAAAATTAGTTGGAATGCATTAGGGTGCGACTTGCAGCTAGAAGTCAGAAAAAGTCTTCAGCTGATTTATGTCTTGCTCTGATATTCATTGGTTTCAGGCCTGTCAGCAGGTTTGTGCTGTTATTTTCAGATCTAATTTGATTGATTTATTTTCGGAGCGGCATTCACAAAGGAAGTGAGCATGTTGGTATTACAGCCAATTCCTTTTCGAGACACAGTATTTTCACTGTCTTGTATAAGCTGCATGTTCAGTCATTACTAAGTGCTACTTGGGCCATTGTGTGTTGGATTATATCTTAAGGACTGCAAAAAGTGAAATGTTGGTTAATATCAGAGCAAAGATCTCCACACCTAAGTTTTTCTCTTCCTGTTGTTGCTGATAACTCCGCATTCCCCACTTCAAAAAAAGACTTGCATTTGAAAAGCAACTTTGGATTTCAGTTCAAAAAGGGTTAGGATTCTTCAATAGCTAGCTCAATGTACAAGTGCACTGCCCGGTATGGCACTGAGCTGTACAGATCAGGAGGAGTGTTAATCCCTGGTCTGATAACACCTGAGCAGGGGTGTTAAAAAAAATTCCTCAGTGACCCCACTGATCACTATTTAGTGACTCATGCTGCAGTGTGTCCTTGTGTGGATATTAAATAAGGATAGAATCAACCTTGGATGTGACACTGGGCTCACACAGCTATTTGAGTGAGGTATTGGAGGGCCATTGGTGCCTTTGGCTTAGTGTAAGTGAAAATAAAGTGACAGCAAAATTGCTTTGCATAATTTATTTGGGGGGAGGGGACAATAAAATGTTCTGTATGTACAATGCATAAAAGTTGTAAAAAAAAAAACCTGACCATTATTTCTCAGTAACCGTGGAGTTTTCAGATTTGAGCAGAGGTCAGATGTTTCCCTAAGGGAAGGTAATTCAACACAGGTCATTCTCCTTGTGACTGCCACAAGAGCAGTGTTGAACAGAGGGTTGGTGCATGCTGCCTGTTGCCTTTTTAGTCAGCCATGTGGCACAGGACAACTCAAATACGTAGAGAAAATCAGTACATGAACAACTGCTATTAAAGTACTGCAATTCTTTTCAGTGATTTAGAGCAATGGATTCTTCAAAAGGTAGGCTAGTTGAGGGTGTCTTTTATTTTACTGTTATCACATATTATACAAAGTCCAGTTCATTTGTATTGAATCTCTGCCCCTTTTTGGGCAACAGGAAGGAGCAGCAAAGTGCTTTTGTCCTAGCACAAAGCCGTTGATATGAGCTTTAATGTCAGATGCGTAGCTATTCCAGTAGAATTGATTAGTGTGCTTTTATAGTTTGATATCCTGTGATTCTGTTCACAATTATTTTGTGGTTTGAGGTATGATTGTAATGTTTAGCTGTTAAGGTGAATCTATGGAATAAACAGCTCATCTCTTTAAGGCCACAGCATGTACTTACTACCTGCAACGGAGTGCTCTCAGTCACATCCTGAGGCTAATTGCTGTTGCTGAGGGCACTTTTCTAGATGACAGCTGCTTTCTTTGAGGAGAGGCTAGAAACAAGCAGGTAATAACTGGCTTTTTTTTTGGAAAGATGTACTGTTATCACTTGCATATTTTGGAGCCAAATGTGACATAGACTTTCATTATATTTTATACTATGTGTGACCAACTTTAGTGAATCCAGAAAGTTTACTGTTGGGTTGCTGCTAGCTGAGTGAAGCCTGTGCATCGGGAGCCAGTGACTCTAGCATCCCACAAAACAACATAGAAGTAGCTTAGATTACTATTCCTAGTGCAATCCAGGGAGCAAGGTCACAACAGGACTGTTCAGGCAGACGAGTAGAATATAGGTCAATGCGGTTAAAGTGAAAACATATGTAAATGGGTTGTTCTTCAGTTAATTCCACATTAGGAGAGAGCGGAGAGCTTTAACTTAATCTTGGTGTTCAGGTAATTCCCTATTTTTGGAATCTCCTTGATTAGGTTGCTGGTATCTATTATCATAAATACTTGATACTAAATTGACCAGGGATACATTTCTATTTTACATATTCTTTAAGATAACAATATAAATGATTAAAAAAATAAGATTCTATGTTCTTTAGAGAACAAAAAGAGCTGGTGACTTGTGTTAAACACAGCAGAGTTTGGGGAATATTGCAGAATGCAGCCATAACCCTATAGTTCACGATAGCTCTGTTGAAATTGAGAGCTGTGGAAATGTTAATATCAAGAAAAGGAAAAAAAATACACAACCCACACAGCAGCTGCAGCTTTGCACTGTGTGGAAAATTAAGGCAGATGATTCAATTTGGCCCTTGCCCCAAGTACATTTTAAAATGCTTCTGTGTGTGCAGAAGATAATGAACAAATATATTGAGATGGCACAAGATCACTACTAGTTTAGCTGCTGAGGAGCCTCATTGTTCCCAGTAGAAGCAGACTAGAAGCTGGGTTAATGGGGGTTAGGGTCACTCAGTGCGACACCTTTCATAACAACTTAGAGGAAGAATTTGTCTCCTTCTGCCCCAGGCCCATGTGGCACTCAAATGGAGCGTTTGATAAATGCAAGTGTATTTATTAATAATGAGGGGGAATGTGCGTATGCTTTGAAAGCAAAGCATAGAAATGTGTTTTTATGACACTGGAAGAAAAATAGATGAAGTAAGTGTGCAGTTCCATTATGAACTGAGGCAGGAGGATGTGGCAGAGGACCCCACGATTTGGAGATTAAACTGTGAACTTTTCAGATGAAGCCACTTATATCAGGGGCCCTTGACAGTTGGTGAGAGATGTGAAGCAGTGAAGAGATGATTACAAGAGAACATGACAGATAACTGCCGTCTTCTCTCGCTGACTTTGTAGGCATCAAATATAGGGAAAAATCATGGTGATCGGCATCAGATAGCTAGCTAGTTCCTTTACTCGAAAGCAACCCTCGTGGGATTTTCATCTCTTGAATTTTTATCATGATTCACAGGTTAAAAAAAAACTTTTATTTTGTGCTCCTGCTTGATTCTTCATCCTTAGTGTACATGAAGCCACTAAAAGAGCAGGCGGGTGGCATCATGGAATCCTCAGTATCTGAGATTTCAATGTGGGTAATGGTACGAAGCAAATATGTGCCCTAAACTATTGACAGAGGACAGTACAGGAAGGCCCAGACTGTTAAAGGAGAGGGGATATATAATTTAAGCAAGCTGACTGTCTTGAACTTGAAATAGTCCCTTTTCTTTTGTTTTTCTCCCTTGTAATGACCTTCCAGGTCCAGCTAAGTGCATATCAAATTCATTATTCCTACAGTAGTGTGAACATTTAGAGTGATATCTAGAATCTCATTCCTTGTAAGCAGTTAACTATTAGTTTTTTATAAAGCATTTTGAATTTTCTATCACCCAAATATAATTTTCCACTGTTGTATGTATTCCAGTGGTCACCAGATTGCGAGGCAATTGTATAACAACAGCAACATATTTATATAGCATCTTTCATATAATAAAATGTCCCAAGCACTTTACAGGAGCATTTCATTTTATTCGTTCATGGGATGTGGGCGTCACTGGCTAGGCCAGCATTTATTGCCCATCCCTAATTGCCCTTGAGAAGATGGTGGTGAGCTGCCTTTTTGAACCGCTGCAGTCATTGGGGTGTAGGTACACCCACAGTGCTGTTAAGAAGGGAGTTCCAGGGTTTTGACCCAGCGACAATGAAGGAACAGCGATATGTGACTTGGAGAGGAACTTGCAGGTGGTGGTGTTCCCATGCATCTGCTGCCCTTGTCCTTCTAGCTGGTAGAGGTCGTGGGTTTGGAAGGTGCTGTCAAAGGAACCTTGGTGCATTGCTGCAGTGCATCTTGTAGGTGATACACACTGCTGCCACTGTGCGTCAGCGGTAAAGGGAGTGGAATATTTAAGATGATGGATGGGCTGCCAGTCAAACGGGCTGCTTTATCCCGGATGTTGTCAAGCTTCTTGAGTGTTGTTGGAGCTGCACTCAACCAGGCAAGTGGAGAGTATTCCATCACACTCCTGACTTGTGCCTTGTAGATGGTGGACAGGCATTGGGAAGTCAGGAGGTGAGTTACTCACCACAGAATCCCCAGCCTCTGACCTCTTGTAGCCACAGTATTTATGATAATGCCATTGAACATCAAGGGGAGATGGTTAGATTTTCTCTTGTTGGAGATGGTCATTGCCTGGCACTTGTCATGGAGTCATAGAGAGATACAGCACTGAAACAGGCCCTTCGGCCCACCGAGTCTGTGCCAACCAACAACCACCCATTTATACTAATCCTACATTAATCCCATATTCCCTACCATATCCCCACCATTCTCCTACCACATGAATGTTACTTGCCGCCTATCAGACCAAGCCTGGATGTTTTCCAGGTCTTGCTGCATCTGGGCTTGGGCTGCTTCAGTATCTGAGGAGTCATGAGTGGTGCTGAACATTGTGCAATCATCAGTGAACATCCCTACTTCTGACCTTATGCTGGAGGGAAGGTCATTGATGAAGCAGCTGAAGATGGTTGCACCTCGGACACTACCCTGAGGAAATCCTGCAGTGATGTCCTGGGACTGAGATGATTGACCTCCAACAACCACAACCTTTGTGCTAGGTATGACTGCAACCAGTGGAGAGTTTTCCCCATGATTCCCATTGACTCCAGTTTTGCAAGGCTCCTTGATGCCATACTTGGTCAAATGCTGTCTTGATGTCAAGGGCAGTCACTCTCACCTCACCTCTGGAGTTCAGCTCTTTTGTCCATGTTTGGACCAAGGCTGTAATGAGATCAGGAGCTAAGTGGTCCTGGCGGAACCCAAACTGAGCGTCAGTGAGCAGGTTATTGCTAAGCAAGTGCCACTTGATGGCACTGTTGATGACACCTTCCATCACTTTGCTGATGATCGAGAGCAGACTGATAGAGCGGTAATTGGCTGGGTTGGATTTGTCCTGCTTTTTGTGGCATTATAAAACAAAATATAACACCAAGCTACATAAAGAGCGATTAGGAGAGATGACCAAAAAATTGGAAAGAGGTAGGTTTTAAGGAGTGTTTTAAAGGAGGAAAGTGGGGCAAAGAGTTTTATAGAAGGAATTCCAGAGCTTGGGGCCTGGACAGCTAAAGGCACAACCACCAATGATGGAGCGATTGAAAATTGGGAATGCTCAAGAAGCCAGAATTAGAGAAGTGCAGATATCTTGGAGGGTTGTGGGGCTGTAAGAGATTACAAGGAAAGAGAGGGGAGGGACATGGAGGGATTTGAAAACGAGGATAAGAACTTTAAAATTGACAGTTTGCTTAACCGGAAGCCAATGTAGGTCAGTGGATGAGTGGCACTTGGTGCAAGTTGGGACACAGGCAACAGAGTTTGGAATAACTTCAAATTTATGGAAGGTAAATGTGGGAGGCCTGTCAGGTGTGCGTTGGAATGGTCAAGTCTAGAGGTAACTAAAGGCATATATGAGGTTTTAGGCAGCAGATGAGCTGAGACAGGGGCAGAGTTGGGTGATGGTACAGAGGTGGAAATAGACGGTGTGGACATGTGGTCAGAAGCTGATCTCGGGGTCAAACATGACATCAAGGTTGCGAACAGTCTTGTTCAGCCTCAGACTGTTGCCAGTCAGACGGTTGGAGTTGGTGACTTGGGAATGGAGTTTGTAGCAGGGACTGAAAATGATGGCTTTGTTCTTCCTAATAATTATTTGGAGGAAATTTCTGCTCATCCAGTACTGGATATTGGACAATTTAGAGACTCTGGAGGGGATCAAGAGAGGGTGGTGGTAAGGCATAGTTGGGTGTTGTCGGCGTTTACGTGGAAACTGCTGTTGTGTTTCCGAATGATGTCACCACGGGGTAGTATGAAATAGGAGCGGCAAGGATCGATCTTTGGGGAACACCAGAAGTAACTCTGCAGGAGCAGGAAGTGAAGCCACCCCAGGTGATTCTCTGGCTTACGATTATATAGATAAGAATGGAACCAGCTGAGTGCAGTTCCACCTAGTTGGATGACAGTGGAGCAGTGTTGGAGGAGGATGGTGTGAACAATTGTGACAAAGGATGCAGACAGGTCAAGAAGGAGGAGGAGGAGAGATAGTATACCTTTGTCACAGTCGCATAGCATGTCATTTGTGAGCTGTATATGTTATAAATATTTAAGTATATGTTGCCTCCTAGCTCCATCTTATTCTGTGAATAGAAAACCTGGTGCTGTCTGTGTGCAGCAATGACTGTGTTGAGTTATTTACTAATGAATATCATTTTGTTTGCAATCAAGATAATGTGACTGGTGCTTCTATACATGGATTGCAGCTGCAGAGGGCAAGTTAACGTTACCAGGAGTTATCACTCCTTCCTGCCTCTAGCCTGTACTGAATGTTTCAGAGAATCGAGGTCCAGGTGTGAAATAATTCTGTGTGTCTGTGATGGGGACAGACAACTGGATTGTAGGTTAGACCGTTTAATTTGTTCAGCTGATCAGCAACTCCTGTTACCGGATTTATGACTAGAGCTCGTTAGGATAATTACAAATGATTAAGATGGGTTGGCTTGCCTTGCCAGTGGGTGTGCGGACTCCTGCTGGCAGCCAGCAGGTGTAAAGGAACATGATCTGTCAAATCAGCTGATGACCCTCTTAATTCAGAGCAGTGTGAGCCAGAGGAACAAGCGTGTTTAATAATTGATACTTACTCTAATAGGTTAATTGCAATGGCATTCATTCTAATTTACATTCTTGATCAGCTTCTCACAGTCAGTGTTACTTGGACAGATTTTTTTCCCTCTTCCTCGCTCTCGACTCCTGCTTGTTCGTTGCAGTGGAATTAATTGCTGACATTCCCCAAGTCATTCAAAGCATGTTGATTTAATGAATGTTAAGTATGCAGCTCCTGGGGGTTTGAATAGTACATATGCTGTTTGTTTATGGAGGAAACCTTTTTGGTATAATTATGGCCAGGTGGCTGCTGCCATTGTTTACAGAATAAATGAAGAGGTGGGTGGGGTGGGGATCATTTGAACGCTGTAACACCAGCTTATCACATGTTTCCTCTCTGAACTGCAAATATTGTGTTGTGGTCTTGATCTTGTAATCCAATTGTAACATACCAGTTTGTGGAGTGAACTTGAGTCCTTAGACTGCAGAAAGGGTGGGTGCAAGTTTTTTGACAAAGTGTATCATTTTTGGTGATTGGTAAAATGGAACAGTATTTCTACCTGTGTTTTTTCATTTCCCTGCACCAATTACATTCAGAGCTTTGATGTCAAAAGCAGTGCCTGCAATTCATGCCCCTGCTTTCAAGACATCAAAAGCACAGTTTTCTTCTGAACTTAAAACAGCATCAAATTAAAATGCACCATCTCAGTTAGCCCATCCCTGTGCTCCTGCCTAGCAGTGAAAAGGTCACAGGGCTACTGTCACTCAACTTTGCTTGTGCTGCTTGGAGGTGAATGCCTTACATTGGTAACCTGGCCACATGTTAGATTGCAATTCTGCGGAAGGGTGTTCCACTTTGGGTGAATAGTTGGACCACAATGTAATTGTCCTATCAGCTGCATCCAGGCTGACATCAATGTTCTGCTTTTATCTTAGATCTGAGATCAGATTGGCTTTCAAATTGACGACAATCAAACTCCGATGTAGAGTATAGTTTACAAATGTCAGTGTATATGGCACCTGACTGGGGGGTTAGTTTTGCGCTGACACTGATTCACAAGTGTGAAACTGAGGTGTTAGATTGTGAAGTAGTGTCAGGTCACACCTTAGTGAAGGATGCTTATGGGCAGGCATGTGAATACACTGAGGAGTACTCAAGTTAAACAGCTCTATTTCTCCTAGGTCTAAAGGGAAATGGCCTGCCTTTCATAGAAGCTAATTTATAGTAGAGTGAAGTCCTTGCAGGGTAAGCAGCATTTTCAAGCCTTCAGCAAAAACTCAAACAGCAACAGAATTAGAAGTATCAAATAAGAAAGGGGACAGGCACAGATAAATGGAAGGTGTGTTCAGCTGAGATAGTCCTGTTCCTAACTTTATTTGATCCTTTGAGATTTAAAGAGTAAATGTGGAGTGGCAGGTTGCTCAGTAAGTTGAACATTTACTCTATCTCATCTCGGAGCAGTGGAATGGAGGTTCTCATTGCCATTCTGCACACACAATGAGGTCTCAACCATACTGTTCTAGTTTCATGTGGAAAATCATGTGGTTCTTACCCAAGCCTTCAAATATCCTTTATTTGTCAAGAACAAAATTCTGGCCAAGAATTTGTTCAGAGTTGTTCTATAACTTTGCTGGAGTATGTCGAAAGCCCTTTTATGGGAGTAAATGGGGTCTCCATCAGGGTCATAGCAGCAGAGCTGGAGTAGCTGTGAAGAAGTTCCCGGCTTATGTTTACTATCAGTTGTATTACTGTGTAGGTAAGTATTTCATCAGGAATGGGGGCAGCACTCTTTTTATTGTGTTTGCTATTTTTTCTTTTGTTTATAGTTGGTAGCCCAGCTGTCGTTGAGTCAGAAGGTTTAGAGTTTAATTTCCGCTCCGTGATTTGACATAATCTAGGCTGACACTCCAGGACTGCATTCATGGAGGGCTGCATTGTTGGAGGTGCAAGCTTTTGTTGAGCTCTGTTTGCCTGTTCCAGTGGATGTTTAAGGGAACTCTCTGTCCTGACCGACATTCTTCTCTCAACCAATGCCACCAGAAATAGATTATCTGGTCATTTATCCAACTGTTCTTTGTTGGTTCTTGCTATGTGCAAATTGGCTAACGCATTTGTCTTTTTAACAGTGCAGTTTCAAGAAATGTTGAAATTCTTTAGAATATAAAAAAATTAATATGGTTTAATGTGATTTTCTTCCTTTCCCCCCCAACCCACCCCAGCCTCTGGGTCTCAGCATGTCACCATATCTTTGGCTGGTGCTTTTATTAATAATCTTTTTAAATAAATCTTGATTTGTTTTCCCACCTGAAGGTGATAACCTGCCTTTCCATGACAGCTCTGCACAATGGTATGGCTGAGTTTGGGAACCCACCACATGTGGAATGATCACAAATGTTCTCATTTCTTAAATTAATGAATATCAATTTAATCATATTTTTGGGTTCCTTTTTTATTCAGAGTGCCAATTAATGGAAAATTATTGTCTGTTTGGCACAGTTAGTGGGAGGCTCAACTTAGAGTCAGAATGTTGTGGGCCCAACCCCATTTCAAGACTGATTCCTAAAGTAATTCATTGATGTGAACTATTTTGGGACGGCCTGAGGATGTGATGAAGTGCTATATAAATACAGTTTGGTTTGTTTCCCCTTTCCTCTATTCATCCTATTATTTCAGTATTTAGGTTTCAAATGTTAAGTCCTATGCAAGAGGAAGATTGTATTTGTGTTGTGTTGCCAGAAAAGGAACAGCAGTCAAAAGCTGCTATGTTGCTTTTGGAGTGGAACCTTTCATCAGTAAACTTAACACACTGAGCCTACAGCAATAGCTGTTCATTCATCACTCTACAGTGTAGCTGTGTCATAACACAAGCATCTCTCTCTCTCTCTTGTTATGCAGATGAAGGTCTCTACCAACCAAAATGGCAGGAACAGCGAGGATGAGAGTGTCAGAGAAGCCAACAGTTCACAGAGGAGCAGCTCCAGAGACAAGCTTAGTGATGTGAGTACACTGTTCAAAAGAAAGGATTTGCACTTGGTGTTCAGCGGCAATGACAGGCCATTGGAATTGTTTTGTGGAGGGATTTTGAAGTCAAGAATAGAGATGAGGATATGTTTTTATAAAGTGGCATTCAGTGCTTCGTTCCACTTTTGCGACAGACACAGGAGCTGTTGGGAATTTGAATGATGCATGACTAGAAAAGGATTTTCCTTTTAAAGGGAAGTAACTAGGCATCTAAACACCTGTCTGCAAAATGTGGATGTATGAATTCCAGATTCACTGAATAATGAACCCGCAAAGCCAGATTAGTAATGCCTGTGATGATGGGGTCTAACAATGTAAATTTCTCCTCCCCTTTTTGACAGCACTGGTATACACCATCCTTTATTTATACCCAAGCTGCATATAAACACTATGTGATGTGCAAGGGTTATACTGCGCACAGGTATGAGGTTGACACTATTCCATGGTGACTATTGCCTGTAAATACTCCCTTTTAAAAATGCTTTAAAGCATTCCATGTTCAATACAAGGAACTAAGTTATGTACAAAACTGAAGGGTGATTCCCTACAGATTTATTTAAAGGGTGCTGAGTGGTTGTCCTTGCTTAATTCATCCCAGCATATAGAGGTATCACTTGTTTAATAGCCTATAAATAATGTTCAAGTACTACAGGAAGACTAGAAATGGTTACTTAAAGCAGTATTGCTGTGACCATCGGCTTTGTTCACCAATTCATCTTGACTCTGTGAATCGAAGGATGTTGTATGCATTAACTTGCTTCTATTCCATATCGTTTCCTGTAATGTTCCATTGAGACCTAACATTAAGTATTGCATAACATGCTGCGTAATTTGATCTTACACCAGCAAAATACTTGTCCTCATCAAAATGCCAGTCACAGCTAGACAAGACCAGTGTATTCCTGTTGATTGAAAGGATTTCGGTTGGCATTTGGAACATGGCATCCTTACACAAATACTCGACACACTGCAAAGTTGCCACAAACTGATTATAAACATTTTGGCCTGCATTTCTACACTCAAACTCTACATATTTTCAGACAAAACATCACTGCTTTCATTCATCTTTATCAGGTTATGTATTCTGCACATTGTATTTTTTAAAAAACAGCAAACTACACATCTCCTAAAATGCACATTAACATGACAGGACACCCAGGACACACTTGAAATCACGTTTCCACTTACCTCACAGCGGGAAAACTACCGCAATCTTCAGGAGCAGTCAATATGCCGAATTCACTACCGAAGTCCACAACAGAACAAGATGTCAACAGTTCTTTCTACATCATCTCACACTAAAGAGGTAAGATTGAATAGCAATAAGTATGTCTAGCTGTATTATTCCTTGGAACTGATAATTGGGAAGAGTTGGTCAACTGCAAGTACGTAGACTGGAGTCTTCCTTCAGTCAGCATGCTTGTTGTCAATTTCTTGGTAAAGATGGTTTACAGTAATGAACCAATAAAATACATGAAAGGTCTACTTCTGTATGCTGTTGTAAGCAAAAGAATGTTCTGATCTTGCAGTGTGTTCATGTCTGTGGTGCATTCTAGTCCTTCGAATGCAGTCAGGTCTTTTGATGTGTCCTTGCATTCATAGAATCATAGAAGAAAGTTTACGGCACAGAAGGAGCCCAGTTGGCCCACCATGTCTGCGCCGGCTGGAAAAAGAGAGCCACTCAGCCTAATTCCACTTGCCAGTATTTGGTCCTTGGCCTGCAGGTTATGGCACTTCAGGTGCCTGTCCAGGTGTCTTTTAAATGAGATGAGGTTTTCTGCTTCTACCAGCCTTTCAGGCAGTGAGCTCCAGACCCCCATCACCCTCCGGGTGAAAATAGATTGAAGTGTTTGATGTTCACAATGCATCACATACTACAATAGTGCATAGCCACTGCTGTCGGGCCTTTTTTTTTATTTGTAATAACAGTTTAGGACCTTGCTCAGCTGAACTATTGCTGCCAAAGCTGAGTTTAGTTAACTCTGTCCCCAATCGGGAGTTAAACATGGGCTTTTCTGGTCTATATGGTTTATTGTTTGGGATCCTAAGGTAAGTGATGATAATGAAGCCCTCCACCAAGTTTGAAATTAGTAAAAGAGGCAGGAAGTATGATGAGGTAATGCTATGCTTGACTATTAAAATCTTCCCGATTATTCAGGGAAGGAAAGACTGAGGGAGGTATGGAGCTTCACAGTTTTGAAGTCCTGGGAACGATTGAGTTGATTCAACGATTACTATTTCAACACAGTGGGAATGTGAATATGAGGGAGACTTGAAGATTGATATCATTGCAGCTTAGAAGATTGAGGGAAGAATGTTTAGAGAAGGACTTACTGTAGCAGCAGCAGCAACAGTATAGAGAAAGATAAGGATTAGAATGAAAAGTGGTTGGTTGCTTGAGGTGAGGGTGGTATATATCAGATGAGAGTTTTCTTGTGTGTCCAGTAGTATGAGAGGCTGTGAAAGAGTTTTTGCAGATATGGAAATGTTTGATCTTTATAGAAAATTAAAAGTTGTTGAAGGGAAAAATATATGTTTGACATCAATCTTGAACACATTGAAGATCGAGAGGGATGTGTGTTCTGCTTGTAGTCAGAGGAGATAGTGACACCAAGATATTAATAAATGAACTAAGGGTGGAGCTATCAAAGGCAAGAGGTAGTGGTTGTTGGTTGAATTTGCAAGAGACATAAGGCTACAGTGTCTGTAAAAAGAAAAACAATATTTACATTGCCCCATTTTCGGCATTGAGTAGATAATGATTCTTGATAGGCAAGGGGGTGAAAGGTTATGGAGGTAAGTGGGAATGTGGAGTCGAGGTTACAATCAGATCAGCCATGATCTTATTGAATGGTGGAGCAGGCTCGAGAGGCCGAGTGGCCTACTCCTGCTCTGATTCGTATGTGCATGTGCCATTGTGCCCTAAGAGGACTGAAAGTTTTGACCAATGTGAAGTTGCTAAATGTGATTTGGAATCATCCGTAAAAGCATGGATAGAGTTGGAGAGAATGTGGAGTCATTGCGATGAAGGAGATGTACAAAATAAAAGGATAGAGCCCCAGGGAACCTGAGTTAAATGGAGCAGGGGAGGAAGTTGAAAGATGGCTGAAAATTGAATCTCTAATGGAGCATTTAGGAGGAAACTACATAAGAACACAAGAATTAGGAGCAGAAGTAGGCTGTATGGCCCCTCGAGCCTGCTGCAATATGGCTGATGTACATCAACTCCACTTTCCCCATATCACTTGATTTCCTGAGTGCTCAAAAATCTATCAATTTCAGTCTTGGATATGCTCATCAACTGAGCATCCACAATGCTGAGATAGAGAATTCCAAAGATTCACAACTGAGTGTAGAAATCTCTCCTTATCTCAGTTCTAAATAGCCATACCCTTATCCTGAGACTCTGACCACTACCCCCACCCCCGCCACCCCTAATTCGAGGCTCTGCAGCCAGGGGAAACAGCCTGTCAGCATCTCTGCTGTCAGGCCCTCCAAGAATTTTATACATTTCAATGAGATCGCCTATCATTCTTCTAAATTCCAGATAATATAGGCCCATTCTACTTTATCTCTTCTCATAGGACAGCCCTCTCATGTCAGCAATCAATCGAGTGAACCTTTGTTGCACCACCTCTAAAGCAAGTATACTCTTCCTTAGGTAAGGAGCCCAAAACCTTGCACAGTACTTCAGATGTAGTCTCACCAAAGCACTATATAATTGCAGCAAGACTTCCTAACTCTTACATTCCAACCCCCTTGCAATAAAAGTTAGCATGCCATTTGCCTTTCTAATTGCTTGCTACACCTGCATGTTAACTTTCTGTGGTGAAATAACCAAAAATGCTGTAGTAGGTTGCCATATAGTGGCATCTTGTTTAGAAGTACTCCGTGACAAATGATTTAGTGAAGTGTTTAAGGGCAGATCTCCAGAGATGTGCAACATTGACAGTAAAGGCCATCAGTACAATAGTGATACTTGGAGAATTAGCATAACTTATTTCATCATAACTTGAGAAAATGTCAGTATAGAAACACTTGGAAAATTGTTAGAACTGTAGGGTTAGGATGACTCCAGTCACTTTCCAAGAATGTGACGTGGACTGGGGTTAGGATGTGTGAATAAATGTGACTTGGCATAGAAATGCATCTGTGGTACTAAACCATCAGGGAAGCATAGCTTTATAGCTTTGATCACAGGTCCTTATTATTCCACATAGGTGCATACCGCAGGCTGTTGAATGTTCTTTATTGTGCAGCTTGACCACACAGAAACGTATTTGATTCACATTTATTCACACATGCTATCATTAACTGACAGTTTAAGCAGTCAAACAGAATGGCTGACTGTTATTTCACTTCTAATTACAGATTTATTTAATAACGGCACACGGTTTGCCATTTTACCATCAAATGTGCAAGGCAGATTAATGTTCGAGTGGTCAAACATGGCAGGCTAAATGAGAGCTTCATTAAAGCAAGGTGAATTTATGCAAATCCCACGCTGCAGATTTGAGTGTTCACTTACTTGGCTGTGAAATATGCTTCATAACCAGAAGCAGTCATGAAAATGTATCAAGCTAACAAAATCCAATTGGACAGTTCATTTAGCTTTCAAATTAAAAACGCTACCTTTCTTTCCGGATGTGAAACATTTTTGATAGGATTCCGAGTGAGCATAATATATTGGTTATTAATGCTTTCATTGTCCATTGTGAAGCAAATAGCTGTAAAAGGCTTCCAGCAAAAGTCTTTGGCATCTAAAAATATTTATTAAAAATGTCAGCTACAAACTAGATCTGGCAGATAAAAGCAGGAGTTGGCTTGACAGTTTTGACAGCAAGTACAGCTAGAAAATTCTTTGTTCATGTAAAGCATAAGAATTGTGTGCAGTAAACACTTCATGCTTCCTATGATGTGTGTCACTCTGATCCCCTGCAAGACTCGAGCAATATAGGTAGTGGGCAGCAAGCATCTTGGGAGGCTGCTACTGTTATTAAAATTCCTCAGAGCTGCTTGGTCACATTTTAGATATGCAACCCAAGGCTCCGGATGTCCTATGGCAGTCATACCACATGACAATGTGCTAGGCTGGGTTTCAAGTGTAAAAGTGAAAAATATTGTCACTCGCTGTCACAGTGAACCTCACGAACAGAACTAAGGATCTGCAGTTTACTGACGCCTATCTCGTCCTACAGCATTGGTCTCCTTGTGGAAGGCAAAAACTGGCAATTCAGACATCTGCATGTTTAAAAAAACGTTATTGGTTAATTAAATGCAAATGAGCAAGAAAACAAAACCTGGTATGTTTATCATTTTAGTTGAGTACTGAACCAATCTGAATTTGGCTCTTCACATTAATACCTTGAGTACCTTTTTAGCTTTTTACGAATGTTGAACATTTTGGTTAGAATTGGAGAATATTTCAAACTACAAAGCAATTCTAAAGTCGCCATACTCTCCACGTATGATATTTTCTAAGATTTAATTTTAATGGGAAGAAACTTAGAAACCAAAACTCAGTGGTGTACGTGGACTTCCAAAAGGTGTTTGATAAAAGTGCCACATAACAGGCTCGTCAAAAAAGTTAAAGCCCATGGAATAAAAAGGACAGTGGAAGCTTGGATACAAAATTGGCTGAGTTTTTTTTTATTCATTCATGGGATGTGGACATTGCATGCAATGCCAGCATTTGTCACCCATCCCTTATTGCCCTTGAGAGGGTGATGGTGAGCTACATTTTTGAACCGCTGCAATCCATCTGGTGCAGGTACACCCACAGTGCGGGAGGGAGTTCCAGGATTTTGATCCAGCGACAGTGAAGGAGTGGCGATATAGCTCCAAGGATGGTGTGTGACTTGGAGGGGTACCTGCAGGTGGTGGTGTTCCCATGCATCTGTTGTCCTTGTACTTATATGTGGAAGAGGTCATAGGTTTGGAAGATGCTGTCGAAGGAGGTGCAGTGAGTTGCTGCCGTGCATTTTGTGGATGATACGCAGTGCTGCCACTGTGTGTCAGAGGTGGAGGGAGTGAATGTTGAAGGTGGTGGATGAGGTGCCGATCAAGTGAGCTGCTTTTGTCCTGGATGGTGTCAAGCTTCCTGAGTGTTGTTGAAGCTGCACCCAATCATGCAAATGCAGAGTCTTTCATCACACTCCTGACTTGTGCCTTGTAGATGGTGGACAGGCTTTGGGGAGTCAGGAGGTGGGTTACCCGCTGCCAAATTCCCAGCCTCTGACCTGCTGTTGTAGCCACAGTATTAGTGGCTGGTCCAGTTCAGTTTCTGGTCAAAAGTAGCCCCCAGAATGTTGATAGTGGGGGATTCAGTGATGGTAATGCTGTTGAATGTCAAGGGGAGATGGTTAGATTCTCTCGTTGGAGATGGTCATTGCCACTTGTGTGGCACGAGTGTTACTTGCCGCTTATCAGCCCAAGCCTGAATGTTGTCCAGATCTTGTTACATTTCTACATGGACTGCTTCTGTACCTGAGGAGTTGGGAATGGTACTGAATATTGTACAATCATCAACGAACATCCCTGCTTCTGACCTTATGATGGATGGAAGGTCATTGGTGAAGCAGCTGAAGATGGTTAGGCCTGGTACACTACCCTGAGAAACTGCTATTGCAATGTCCTGGGCTGAGCTGATTGGCCTTCAACAGCCAAAACCATCTTCCTTGTGCTAGGTATGACTCCAACCAGTGGAGAGTTTTCCACTTGATTCCCATTGACTTCAGTTTTGCTAGGGCCCCTTGATGCAAGATCAGACAAATGTTGCCTTGATATCAAGGTCAATCACTCTCACTTCACCTCTTGAGCTCAACTCTGTTGTCCACATTTGGACAAAGGTTGTAATGAGGTCAGGAGCCGAGTGGTTCTGGCAGAAACCAAACTGAGCATCAGTGAGAAAGTTATTGCTTTTAAAGTGGCGCCAGATAGCACTGTTGATGACAGCTTCCATCACTTTGTTGATAATCAAGAGTAGACTGATGGGACGGTAATTGGCCGGATTGGATTTGTCTTGCTTTTTGTGGATAGTACATACCTGGGCAATTTTCTACATTGTTGGGTAGATGCCAGTGTTGTAGCTGTACTGGAACAGCTTGGCAAGGGGCGTGGCTAGTTCTGCAGCACAAGTCTTCAGTACTACAGCCGGGATGTTGTCCGGACCCATAGCCTTTGCAGTATCCAATGCAGTCAGCCATTTCTTGATATCATGTGGAGTGAATTGGAGTGACAGGAGACAGAGTAGTAGTGAACATTTGTTTTTTGGAATGCAGAAAGGTATGTAATGGGGTTCCCTAGGGATCGATTTTAGGACTTGCTGCTTTTCTTGATCTATGTTAATGAACTAGACTTGGATATGCAGGGCGCAAATTCAAAATTTGCAAATGACTGAAAACTTGCAAGTATTGTGAACTGTGAGGAGGATGGTAATAGCTTTCAAGAGGACTTAGGCTGGTGGAATGGACGGATATATTGCAGATAAGATTTAATGCAGAGAAGTGTGAAATGATACATTTTGGTAGGAAAAATGAGGAGAGGCCATTAAAAATAAAGGATACAATTCAAAAGGGGTGTGCATCCTGAGGGACCTGGGGATATATACTTAACTGGCAGGAGTAAGATCATGATCAGCAAGTCTTACTCGTGCTGCAGGTTTTTGTGTTTTTTTTTCTTTTTGGGTATTGGGGGGGGTGGGTTTCAGTGCTGTTTGTCAGTATTTCACCCTTTGGGATTGGAGATCTCCCGTGGTTGTTGCTTTCCTGTTAGTTTGGATCTCCGTGCCTGTCCTGGGAAGTCTTTAAGCAAAAAAATGGCTGCAGCCAACACCAGAGCTCCAGGACAGGGGGTACGTAACACCGTTAGGGTGGTGGTGAAAAATAGCAAAGGAGGTGCACCCATGGACCAGACCTCCTTCATTAAGCGAGGCCTGTTTGAATGCTGTGGATTCGAAGCTGCAGACATCATCTGCCTGCAGGACTTCCCAGCAGTGGCTGCTTTGACATGACATTCAAGAACGTGGTGGGATGCATGAGGTTCCTGAAGGTCTTCAAGGAGAGAGGAAACCAGGCGCTGCTGTTGATCCTCATGGCGGAGCTGCTCTTTACACTACCATCACAATGGAACCGGGTGGTGACCATCCTCCATTCATAACGAAGTAGATGAACTGATAGCGCACGTTGAAGTAAATAAATATGATCTGATAGCCATTACGGAGACATGGCTGCAGGATGACTAGGATTGAGTCCTGAATATTGAGGGGTAGAGTCATAGAGTTTTACAGCACAGAAACAGGCCCTTCGGCCCAACGCACCTGCGCCAATCATCAAGCACCCGTCCTAATTAATCCCATTTCCCCGCACGGCCTGTAGCCTTGTATGTTATGGCATTTCAAGTGCTCATCTAAATACTTCTTGAATATCATGAGTGTTCCTGTCTCTACCAACCCTTCTACCAATCTGTGTTCCAGATTCCAACTACCCTCTGGGTGAAAAAATTCTTCCTCAACTCCCTTCTAAACCTCCTGCCCATTATCTTAAATCTATATCCCCTCGTTATTGACCTCTCCGCTAAGGGAAAACGTTTCTTCCTATCTATCCTATCAATGCCCTTCATAATTTTGCATACCTCAATCAGGTCCCCCCTCAGCGATTTCCGCTCCAAGGAAAACAACCCCAGCCTATCTAGTTTGTCTTCATAGCTGAAATGCTCCAGCCCAGGCAACATCCTGGTGAATCTCTTCTGCGCCCTCTCCAGTGCAATCACATCCTTCTTATAGGGTGGCAACCAGAACTGTACATAGTACTCCAGCTGTGGCCTAACCAGTGTTTTATACAGCTACATAGGGATATATGATCAAGCAGAATAGGAAGCTGGGTAAAGGTGGAGTGTTAGCAATCTTAATCAAGGATGGCATTGGTACAATAGTTAGAAATGACCTTAGTTCAGGAGATCAGGATGTATAATCGGTTTGGGTGGAGCTGAGGAATAGTGGGAGTGATCTACAGGCCCCCTAACAGTAACCACAATGTAGGCCGAAGTATACAAGAAGAAATATTGGGTGCTTGTGATAAAGGGACGGGCAATGATCGTGGGTGATTTTAATCTACATATAAACTGGAAAAATCAGATTGGCAATAGTAGCCTGGATGAGGAGTTCATATGCTTTTGAGATAGTTTCTTAGAGCAGCACGTTCTGGAACCGACCAGAGAGCCGGTTTTGTTGGACTTGGTATTGTGTAATGTGACAGGATTAATTAATGACCTCAGAGTAAAGTCACCTCTAGGTAGCAGCGACCACAATATGATTGAATTTTGTATCTAGTTTGAAAGAGAGGAGTGAGTCTAAGACTAGTATTTTAAACATAAATAAGGGCAACTATGTGGGCATGAAAGCTGAACTAGCTAAAAGGAACTGGGTTACTAGGCTGGGAGATGGATCAATAGAGAAGCAATGGCAGACATTTAAGGGGATATCTCAAAATACTAAGGGTAAGTATATTCCTACTATAAAGAAAAATTCTAATGGGAGGACCCACCATCCATGGTTAGCTGAGGAAGTTAAAGAAAGCAACAAACTTAAGGAATTGCGCAAAGATGATTGGTCAGAATATAAAGAATGGCAGTGAATGACTAAAAGGTTAATCAGGAGAAAGAAATTAGAGTATGAGAGGAAGCTAGCTAGAAATGTAAAAACGGATAGCAAGAATTTCTACAGGTATTTAAAAAGGAAAAGAGTAAGTGAGTGTTGGTCCTCTAGAGAATGAGAATGGGGAGTTAGTCGTAGATAATAAGGAAATGGTGAATAAAATGAACAAATATTTTGCTTCTGTCTTCACTATAGAAGATACAAAAAACATTCCAATAATAGCTGTAAATCCGGAGGTGGAAGGAAGAGAGGAACATTGTGAAATTACTATCACTAGGGAAGCGGTACTGACCAAACTGATGGAGCTGCAGGCTGACAAGTCCCCAGGTTCTGATGGGCTTCATCCCAACGTCTTAAAAGAAGTGGCTAATGAGGTAGTAGATGCATTGGTGTTAATATTTCAAAATTCACTAGCTTCTAGAAAGGTTCCATCAGACTGGAAAATAGCAAATATAACCCCTCTATTCAAGAAGCAAGGGGTGGGGGGGAGGCAGAAAACTGGTAACTATAGGCCAGTTAACTTGATGTCTGTCGTGGGGAAGGTGTTAGAATCAATCATTAAGGAGGCTGTAGCTGGGCACTTAGAAAAACTCAAGGTAATCAAGAATAGTCAGCATGGCTTTGTGAAAGGGAGATCATGTTTAACTAATTTATTGGAGTTCTTTGAAGGAATAACATGTCCAGTGGATAAATTGATGTACTGTACTTGGATTTCCAGAAGGCATTTGACAAGGTGTCACATAAAAGGTTATTGCGCAAAGTAGGAGCTCATGATGTAGGAGTTAACCTATTTGCATGGATAGAAGATTGGTTGGCTGGCAGAAAACAGAGAGATTGACAGGATGTGACGAGTGGACTCCCACAGGGGTCTGTGCTGGGGCCTCAACTTTTTACAATTTATATCAATGACTTAGATGAGGGGAGCAGTGGCATGGTAGCTAAATTTGCAGATGACACAAAGATAGGTAGGAAAGTATGTTGTGAAGAGGACGTAAGGAGGTTGCTGAGTGAGTGGCAGATGGAGTATAATGTGGGAAAATGTGCAGTCGTTCACTATGGCAGGAAGAATAAAAAAGCAGAGTATTTCTTAAACGGAGAATGACTGAAGAACTCCGAGGTGCAGAGGGGTCTAGGTGTTCTAGTGCATGAGTCACAAAAAGTTGGTATGCAGGTAAAACAAGTAATAAAGAAGGCTAATGGAATGCTATCTTTCATTAGGAGAGAAATTGAAAATAAAAGTAAGGATGTTATTGCTACACTTATACAGGGCATTAGTGAGACCACATCTTGAATACTGTGCCGTTTTGGTCTCCTTATTTACGGAAGGATGTGAATGTGTTGGAGGCGGTTCATAGGAGGTTTACTCGCTTGATACCTGGAATGAGTGTATTATCTTATGAGGAAAGGTTGGATAGACTGGCCTTGTTTTCACTAGAGTTTAGAAGAGTGAGGGGAGATTTCATTGACAGGGTGGTTGTGGGAGGGATGTTTCCTCTTGTGGGGGAGTCCAGAACTAGGGGGCACTGTTTTAATATTAGAGGTCGCCCTTTTAGGACAGATGAGGAGACATTTTTTCTCTGAGAGTTTTGCACTTTTGGAACTCTCTGCCTCAGAAGGTGGTAGAGGCAGGGTCATTGAATAATTTTAAGGCGGGGGTAGATGGAAGTGTGGAATTTGAGACACAAACAGATCAGCCATGATCTTATTGAATGGCAGAGCAAGTAGAGGGGCCGAATGGCCTACTTCTGCTCCTAATTGCTATCTTCGTATGTGCCTCTACAGCCCCCATATTCCTGTCATGGATGTGCTCACCTTCCTCGCCAGGTACGCGAGTTGGCCGGGAGCAGCACCGAGGTCAAGGACCCATTTGGCATTTGGTCAAGGTGACCTTGAAGGTGGATGCCAGCAGA
Organism: Heterodontus francisci; assembly: GCF_036365525.1. NCBI lineage: Eukaryota > Metazoa > Chordata > Chondrichthyes > Heterodontiformes > Heterodontidae > Heterodontus > Heterodontus francisci. Next base: position 8,440,954 of record NC_090393.1, read on the forward strand.
ACCATTTTCCAGCTTTGTTATTGGGGGAAAGAGGGGCTACATGGTCTATGTGTGGCAGCCCAAGGTTTGTCATACCTGGTCATGTGGCGGCCAACTGCAGCACAGTGCTCTGCAGGAACTGCAAGCAGGAAGGCTATCAGACAAAGGACTGCAAGCAGAGTAAGTACTGCAACCTGTGTGGTGGGGCAGGCCACCTCTACAAGACCTGCCCAAAACGTTGCCTCACTTACGCACAGGCAGCGAGAACCAAGGAGAGGCAGAAAGAAGGAACAGTGAACATGGCTGGTGCTACGAAGGAGACCAGCAACCCTCTCAACAGCGAGGAAATTCTGTCTGAGGAAGACAAAGAGAGAAAAGGAGAGGGAGCTGCAGCAAGCGGCCAAACATCAACCTTGTACCTGGAGCCTCCTTCTCGGCACACAGAATGAATGGAGGAGGAGCCAGCAGAGGGACAATCAGGTGAGTGGCAAGTGGTCAAGAGGAAAACCACAAATAAAGCAGTCCAAAAAAGGAACAGGCCACCCCCCAACCAGTGGCAAGAGGAGGCTAATGTCTGAGACGGACTACAGCGGCTGCTCCTCATCGAATGAGGAAGGGCAGGAAAGAAGCCACTAGCAAAAGAAGTGGCAGAATGCAAAGCACCTGGAAGAGAAAGCCCATCAGCTCCAGAACACTGGAAGCAGCGAAGAGCCTAGCGCACCCTAACCCCAAAGCGCTGAACGCAGCGAGACGCTCAGCGCTGCCCGGCTCCAGGAAACTAGGAGTAGTGAAGCTCCCAGTGCATACCAGCTCAGGGAAGCCAGGACCAGCAACCTCCTTAAGGAGGAACAGAGCGGAGAGACACCACCAGCAGCGGACAGCCCAAACCTTGCCTTGACGCCCTCCAATGTCACCCCGGTGGAACGAAACATCCACCGCCCCCCTTCCACGTGAGTAACCGGGACAGTTTTCTGAGCCCAACAACTGTGCAATGGTTTGTGAACACATACCCAAGGACTGGTACTAGTAGTGACACCTGAACATACAGCACTAATGGATTTAAAGATTGCTTCCATTAACGTGCGTGACGTTAAGTCTACTACGCAATGTGTTTTGACCTTCAGTTACCTTCTGCTGTTCCTGCAGGAGTGTGGAATACCACATTTCAGCACTTATTGGCAATGGTTGCAATGGTGGTCCCACGGGCCATCGATCTGGTCAGGGGGAAATTCCCATGCCACTGGCCTGAGTATTCTGCTGTGCGGAGGCAACTTCACCATCTCCAAGTTAAGATGGTGGTGGACGGTTGCCTCCTCGTAGTAGACATAATGTACAAGAATGCTCCGCTCCGGTTAATCATTGTGCACGCCCTGGTTCAATGCAGCGAGCAGCTGACTGTCCTCCAGCAGCTCCCACTGTTGCTGGCGACGTCCAGGCCGTACGTTCTAGGCGGTCACTTCAACTGCATCATCGATGCAGCTGGGCGATCCAGCAGGGCTGACAGCAAACTGGACGCTACGTTCAGACTCCTGATGAAAATTGTAAAAGATGCTAAGCTGCACAACGTCTTCAACGCTGCAGACAGAGCGCAGCGTAGATACACCAGGTCGGGACCAGGCAAGTCTGTCCGTTCCAGGATTGTCTTCCTGTTTGTGTCCAGTGCTTTCACGATCAGATCCACCGATGTGAAGCTGGTGTTCTTCTCTGACCACTGCCCCCTACTGGCGGTCTGTCATTTACAGGATGACCAGAGAGTTGGCAGGGGAACATGGATGTTGAATGTAAAACTACTGACCCCAGAGAATATTGAGGAACTCGAAGGGAATTACAAAGGTTGGAGAATTGTGAAATCCCTCTTTGAGTCCCGGACACATTGGTGGGAAGCGATCACGGCGAACATCAAGAGGTTCTTCATCCTCAAAGGGGTTCAGAGGGCAAGAGAGAGACAGAGGGAGATGTCCCGACTCCAGAAAAGCATGCAGAAACTACTCCTGCTGCAGTCAATGGGGGTCGAGGTCAAGGAGAATCTCCAAGAGATGAAGAGCCATAGTACTCCAGATGTGGTCTCACCAATGCCCTGTATAACTGAAGCATAACCTCTCTACTTTTGTATTCAATTCCCCTCGCAATAAACGATAATATTCTATTAGCTTTCCTAATTACTTTCTGAACCTGCATACTAACCTTTCACGATTCATGCACTAGGACACCCAGATCCCTCTGCATCTCAGAGCTCTGCAATCTCTCACCATTTAGATAATATGCTTTCTTCTTCCTGCCAAAATGGACAATTTCACATTTCCCACATTATACTCCATTTGCCAGGTCTTTGTCCACTCACTTAACCTATCTATATCCCTTTGTAGCCTCCTTAAGTCCTCTTCACAAATTACTTTCCTACCTATCTTTGTGTCATCAGCAAATTTAGCAACCATACCTTTGGTCCCTTCATCCAAATGATTTATATAAATTGTAAAAAGTTGAGGCCCAGCATTGATTCCCTGTGGCACACCACTTGTTACATCTTGCCAACCAGAAAATTACCCATTTATGCCTACTCTCTCTATTTCCTGTTAGCTAACCAATCTTCTATCCATGCCAATATGTTACCCCCTACACCATGAGCTTTTATTTTCCACAATAACCTTTGTGCACCTTATCAAATGCCTTCTGGAAATCCAAGCACGGTACATCCACAGGTTCCCCTTTATCCACAGCACATGTAGTCCTTCAAAGAACTCCAATAAATCAGTTAAACAAGATTTCCCTTTCACAAAACTATGTTGACTCTTGCCTTGAATTTTTCTAAGTGCCCTGCTATAACATCTTTAATAATAGCTTCTAACATTTTCCCTTTGACAGATGTTAAGCTAACTGGCCTGTAGTTTCCTGCTTTCTGTCTCCCTTTTTGAATAAAGGAGTTACATTCACTATTTTCCAACCTAATGGAACCTTCCCCAAATCTAGGGAATTTTGGAAAATTAAAACCAGTGCATCAACTGTCTCACTAGTCAGTTCTTTTAAGACCCTAGGATGAAGTCCATCAGGACCCGGGGACTTGTCAGCTCGCAGCTCCAACAGTTTGTTCAGTGCTGCTTCCCTAGTGATTGTAATTTTCTTGATTTGCAACTATTTCTCGGATGTTACTTGTATCCTCTATGGTGAAGGCCGATGCAAAATACCTGTTCGCTTCATCTGCCATCTCCTTATTTTCCCTTAATAATTCCACAGACTCGCTTTCTATAGGACCAGTGCTCATTCTGTTAACTCTTTTTTAAATATCTATAGAAACTCTTACTATCTGTTTTTATATTTCTAGCCAGCTTTCTCTTGTACTCTAATTTTTCCCTCCTTATTAATCTTTTAGTCGTTCTTTGCTGCTCTTTATATTCTGTCCAGTCTTCTGACCCATCTTTGTGCAATTATATGCTTTTTCTTTAAGTTTGATGCTATCTTTAACTTTTTTAGTTAACCGTGGATGGTGGGTCCTCCCCTTGGAGTTTTTCTTTCTTGTTCGAATTTATCTATTCTGTGTATTCTGAAATATCCCCTTAAATGTCTGCTACTACATCTCTATTGATCGATCCCTTCACCTACTTTGCCTATTCACGTTTGCTAGCTCTGCTTTTCATGCCCTCATAATTGCCCTTATTTAAGTTTAAGATAATAGTCTTTGACCCACTCTTTTCTTCCTTAAACTGAATGTAAAATTCATCATATTATGATCATTGCTGCCTGGAGGCGCCTTCACTATGGATGACGTCACCATCTTCTGCTCAGGTCCGCTGTCAGTTTGCAGGCTGCTGAGCATCTGCGACCAGTTTGAATTGGCCTCTGAATCCAAAGTAAATCGCGGCAAGAGTGAGGCCATGTTCTTTGGGAACTTGGCTGACCGATCCTTTGTTGCCTTTGCCATCAGGTCAGACTACCTGAAGGTGCTGGGGATATGGTTCGGAGGGGCCGGGGTGTGCCGATAAACTGGAAGGAGCGAGCAGGCATGGTGAAACAGAAATTGGTCATGTGGTAGCGACACTCCCTCCATTGTGGATAAGAACCTGGTCATCAGGTGCGAGGCGCTCTCAGTGTTGCTGTACGCGGCATAGGTTTTGCCTATACTGCAGTCCTGCATCGTGGTAGTCACCCGCGCTGTCTTCTGCTTTGAAGATCAAAAATGGACCGTGTCTGCAGGGTTCAAACCTCTAGACAAAGGGTGAAGAAGCATACCCAACGTCGCCCTCATCCTGATGGCCACCTTTGTCTGTGGCTGCATCAAGCTGTGTGTAGACCCCCGTTACACAAACACCAAGTGTCACTGCGTGCTGAGGTTCTGTCTGTCCCCGGTTTTGCGAAGGATGGCCATATTGCCGCGGAACACTCCATTCAGTTGGACCATGCCACACCACCAATCCTTCGTGGAAAAAATTGTGCAGAAAAACACTTTTGACCACAAGTCCAACAGACAGTCATCCGTATGTAACATCCCCGAGGCCCTGCGGCTAAAGGCGATGGTGGATCCTGTCGGATGGTTCCCCAAGCAGACTGTCAAACTCATTTGGCAGAATGCCTCATCACCATAACTTTCAAACAAACACCAAGACGTAGCTTGGCTGGCAATGAGAAGGGCCCTCCACATCAGATCTTTCCTACACGCCCGGAGTGTCTCTTCCTCCGCGTGCTGCCCTTGAGGCGGCTGTGGTGGGGAAGAGATCGTCATCCGTCTCCTTCTGGAATGTACCTTTGTAAAGCAGGTGTGGAAAGAGATGCATTTTTTTTTTTGTCGAGGTTTATCCCAAGCAGCTCCGTAACACAGGACTCAATGCTGTAACGGTTGCTCCCAGGGACGCACACCGAGATAAACATCAGCTGCTGCTGGTGGGTCATCAACTCGGTGAAAGACGCTCTTTGCTCTGCCTGAAACTTGCTGGTCTTCCAGTGCAAAGAGTTGTCCACGACCTAGTGCTGCAGACTGGCACATTCCAAGGTCCAGGCTTAAGTGCTGAGGGACGCAATAAAGCTTGGGGCAGTTGCCGCAAAGGCTCAAAGGAGAAAGGCCACTGTGTGAGGTCCTCTCGCCATAGCATACCGAGGGGCTGGAACCTGTGTAAAACCCCTCGGGCTGTATGCGCCAAGAAATATTTTTGCTATGTAATGCCAACATATGTCATATATAAAATGGAATGGCAAGAGTTGTGAGGCACCTCATGTTCTGTTTTGAATGAATCTGAATTTGAATTGTTTTATAATGTATTTTTTTACAAACTTTATGAAAAAGTATATTTTTGGAAAAAAACCTGGGGATATATGCACAAATCGTTGAAGGTGGCAGAGCAGGTTGAGAAAGCAGTTAATAGGACATACAAGATCCTGGACTTTATAAATAGAGGCATAGGGTACAAAAGCAAGAAAATTATGGTGAACCTTTATGAAACACTGGTTCAGCCTCAACTGGAGATATTGTACCCAATTTTGAGGACTACACTTTACGAAGAATATGAAGAGCATTAAAGAGGATGCAGAAAAGATTTACAAGAATAGTTCCAGGGATGATGAACTTAAGTCACATGGATCGATTGGAGAAGCTGGGGTTGGTTCTCCTTTGAGAAGAGAAGGTTGAGAGGACATTTGATAGAGGTGTTCAAAATCATGGGTCTGGAGTGAGTAGATAGGGGGAAACTGTTCACATTGGAGGAAGGGTTGAGAACCAAGGGGCACTGATTTAAGGTGAATGGCAGAAGAACTAAACACAAACATGAGGAAAAGCTTTTTCATGTAGTGTGTGGTTAGGATCTGGAATGCACTGCCTGAGAGTGTGTCAGAGGCAGTCTCAATTGTGGCTTTCAAAAGGGAATTGGATGATTAACTGGGGAGACAGTTTGCAGTACTACGGGGAAAGGGAGGGGGAGTGGGACTAGTTGAGTTGCTCTTGCAGAGAGTCAGCATGTACACGACGGGCCAAATGGCCGACTGTGTTGTAACCATTTTATGATTCTGTAACACACTCTTCTATATCATGACTTTCTGATAGAACTTAAATCATTGCCCTTATTGACAGAGGAACCATATCAAATACCTTTTCTGTAATTTGCAAAAATATAGATACGGTATTTCTCTTTTGTTTCTGGGAATGCTCCTCTATGCAGCTCTGAAGTTACATGTACCAAGATTTGGAAAGTGGGATGAGGCTGGAAGGCTGCTTGTCGGCTGACATCGACATAATGGGCTGAATGGCCTCCTTCCGTGCTATAAATTCCTGTGATTCTCTGATTCAAGTCGCACATGGGCCAGAATTTTATATTGGGTAGGAGGCCCCGCACATCAGCTAAAAAATTGGGGGCGAGCCCACCTCTGCCAGGCCTGGGATCCACGCCAAGAATTTATGCCCCCAGGCCCTTAATTGGCCTTGGATCAGATTTCCAGGAAGTCTCACCTCCAAGAACTGCCGGCCAATCAGTGGGCTGGCAGCTCTTAGCCCCAGCAGTGCCACTGGGAGCGGTGGCCACTGCCGGGCCTGCACCCAGCTTCAGCAGCAAGAGGGACGCCGGCCCGGAAACACGGTAAGTTTCTGGAGCCTCGCCGAGGACAATTGGCCGGGCCCCGACGAGGCAAGGGCTGGTGGTGGGGGGTAATTGTTGTGTAGTGGGGGGGGCCCACCATGGGGCACAGGGTTCCTGATCAGGAGGGTCCCCACCAGCCCGCAAGGAGGCTGCCAGGTTTTACTTGGCAGCCTCCTGGGGGACCTCAGCTGGCCACTGGTAAAATACCAGCAGTGGCGGGGGAGGCCCTTAAGTGGCGGTTAATTGGCCATTTAAGGGCCTTGATTGGCCTGGGGCGGGTGGGCCGTTTCTCGCCGCCACCATCCCTCGTAAATTTGCAGCAGGGGCAGGAAAGTGTCGAGAAGGGCATCCCCACCTCCCATTCAACTTTACGACCCTCTGCCACCAGCCCGCTCCTGCAGGGTGGGCGTAACATTCTGGCCCTGTCCTAATTTGGACCTGTATTCCTTCATAATCTCTGGTTAGCCTCTTAGGCATCCCTACCTAACACTGTTGTGGGAGCACCATCACCACCAAAACTATAATAGTTCAAAGAGAAGGGACACCACTACCACAGTGGGAGAATTAGGGATAGGCAACAAATGCAGCCTTGTCTGCCTTGCCCACAAACTGAGAACAAAACGTTGGAACCACTTGCTAGTTCAACTATAAGTGCTGTTCAATTAGTTATTAGTTGTCCAGTTGAGGCAGTTTGTTGTCAAAATTCAATCCTGTTTACCTTTTCTTTAATTTACGTTAATTGAATATTTTTAAAGGACCTTTTTTAAAAAAAAAAAAATCCTTTTTTTGTTGTGTAGTGGTCTTCAATTCCAACTGGTTTCCAGTATTGAGCCTGATTTAAAGTTGGATACAAATATGATGATGAGTTGTGTTTTATTTAACTTTGTATTTAGTTCCATGTGAAATTGAGGATCGAGTGAGATTATATGTGGGGCTATCTCTCCATGGCATAGATCAAAGATGGCAGATCTGCAAACATCTTATTTTCTTAATATATGAAATGAATATTTTTAATACGTGTTTTTTGGCACAAGGCTTAATGTGCTAATGATCTTAAACAGTAACTGTTCAGTTGGGAACATTTACAAAGTTATTGTTATAGCTGAAGAATGATATTTATTTGCCAAATGGTTGGGGATTGAAGCGTCAGTTTCCAATCCCATGGCAGCAGTGCTGTGAAATCGACACATCAGGAGCTATTTGTAATTTTAGCAAAAACATGTTTTTTTTTTATTACTTCCTCCCCTTTAAAGCTTGCTGTAATAAAACTGTATTAGCTATGTTTACACAGAACCTACATTATTCTTCTATCTAAAAATAAAGCTGTTTTTATATTGCAGTTAATGACACCAGCTGCTGCACAGGTCTCGTAGAGCAAATGGCAATGCCAGCAGTGGAAGAGCTGGTTAATTTAGAAAAATCTTTCTGGACAATGACCTGAGCAAATCTAGCAAGTTTACGTTTGCTTTGCTGCCACCATGAGGGCTAGCACATCAGCTGGCAGCACTAAAGCAGTATAAAGCAGCTTGACCTTTTATATTTATTTATTTAGAGATACAGCACTGAAACAGGCCCTTCGGCCCACCGAGTCTGTGCCGACCAACAACCACCCATTTATACTAACCCTACAGTAATCCCATGTTCCCTACCACCTACCTACACTAGGGGCAATTTACAATGGCCAATTTACCTATCAACCTGCAAGTCTTTGGCGGTGGGAGGAAACCGGAGCACCCGGCGAAAACCCACGCGGTCACAGGGAGAACTTGCAAACTCCGCACAGGCAGTACCCAGAATCTAACCCAGGTCCCTGGAGCTGTGAGGCTGCAGTGCTAACCACTGCGCCACTGTGCCACCTATTCATCAGTATTGGGTTTCAATCTTAGCAAAGCATTTTCTCTCAAACCCTCTCTATAATACCTTGGCACAGTAATACTGCAAGAATTGAACAGTTGTGCTTGAATTTTTCTACAACAGAGTTGTATGTCTTAGAAAATAAGTCGTCTCTTAAAGATAGGTTCAATTGGCTGCTTTCCTTTTGTGTTCTAAAACTGCATCTGAAACAGTCCTGAAGGTATTTGAAGTTCAGAGATTTTTATATTAAGTTGTAATTGTAAAATTGTTCTTCAGTGATTTGCTTTGTGTTTCAAGGCCTGTGATCTGTCACATACTGATATATGTTCAGACTCTAAGCATGCCACAGGCAATATGAGTATTTCTATTCTGTTCAGTGGACTTTTATCCTAGGACCAAGCAAAATGCTTCAATTCATGTTTAATGGGCATATCAGATTAACACAATCACTAGGCAGGCAAAAAAGAACAGGCCAACAGGTATTGCCAATATATATAGGCTTTGGATTTGAGATATCCATGGATATTATAAGCATAGGGTTCATCTGGCTACTGAATTGCAGATTTCACCCAGGCTTTGATGCAAGACATTTTTTGATATAGTTCTTTCTGATCATAAGCTGGTGCACAGGCCGTAATTTTTTTGGGAATCTAACAGGCATAGCTGTGAGGCTTCAAACACTTGGTAATGAAAACCGTATGTAATGTATGGGTATCATTTTTTGAAAGGGGGAAATTTTTTGTGCCAGCTATAAAAATACTAATCCATTAATAGTTGAGAGAGATTAGAGACTGTTGAAGAATCTCTCAATTAAAAGTTAGCCATTCTTTACAGGATTTACCTATTCTGTATAAACTGCAGTTGCTCTGCATGCTTTCAATTTAAGTTTCCTATTCACAATTTATTGCTATTTCATAAAGGTAATGATACAGAAATAAAATGTACATCAGGCTACCCAAATACATTGGTGAAATGCTCTATAAAATGTATAATTTCTCTTCTTATGGCCCCAAACGTATTTTTTCTCTTTTCTAATTTTCTTTCACTGCAACCTTATTTCTTTAAGGTGGCAGTTTCTGCATGGGTGCAGTTCCTTGGGTATCAGTACCCTCTAGCATCTCTCCAATTCTTCATGTGAGAGACCTGAATAGTGAATACTGGAAGGCTGTGCAACATGTCAGCAATTACAGCAAAACCTGATATACATATGTGTGCCTCTAGCAAGAGCTGCTTGCTGAGGATGAGGGTTCCCCTTTGCTAGGCAAGGGACACTAAAGTCAATTGTAATGCTTCCATCACCTCTACAGCTCATGTGAACTAACTCAGCACAGACCTGGGATCTAAACAGGGCTGTCCCTGGTCTGAATGGCTTCGTGACATCTTGAATGATATACTTACCTATTGAACTGTTGAGGACACATTCAAAAAGATTGTTTGCAAAGGCGTTTATTTTTCTGCCAAATTAGAGCTAACTATTTAGTCGTGTCTGCAGAGGTCACCAATGAATATATAACTTGTGTACTTAGTTATTTAATGGGCATTGATTTCCCCCATGTACAGTGCAGTGAAAACATGATTGACAGGTTGGAATATGAGTAACATATAAATTTTTATAAATGGTTCTGTTTAATTAGGTGTACATCTGCTATTAACATCCTAAATAATAAACTCATTTGATTGGTAGTGCACTAGCTACACAGTGGCGCAGTGGTTAGCACCGCAGCCTCACAGTTCCAGCGACCCGGGTTCAATTCTGGGTACTGCCTGTGTGGAGTTTGCAAGTTCTCCCTGTGTCTGCGCGGGTTTTCTCCGGGTGCTCCGGTTTCCTCCCACAAGCCAAAAGACTTGCAGGTTGGTAGGTAAATTGGCCATTATAAATTGCCCCTAGTATAGGTAGCTGGTGGGGAAATATAGGGACAGGTGGGGATGTGGTAGGAATATGGGATGAGTGTAGGATTAGTATAAATGGGTGGTTGATGGTCGGTACAGACTCGGTGGGCCGAAGGGCCTGTTTCAGTGCTGTATCACTAAACTAAATCTAAACTAAAATTGATTTCTACAGAATAACCAGTTCCCTTTCTATGCATATAGATATTCTATTCGTCAGCATTAAAAATGTGGCCTATCATAAACTTCTGCTACACATGCCCTCACTGTCGAAGAGCAGTATATTAACATGAGAGTTTTTGAATGCAGTATGTAAAAACTAATTTGTTCTTGTAATACAGTGTACCATTACCCACTAAATGGTTGAGCAGGCACCTTGCTGGGAGGCATTTCACATGCGCAGTTTTTTTTATTTGCTAGCCAGTTTTCTTCCCTATTTTGAAAACGCTGAGCTGAATTTTGTGGAGTCAGCAGGGGGCCCGAAACCAAACTTAAGAGGCAGAGGGGTACCCCCCAGCTCTATTCGATGGTGTTCAGGTAATTAACTGCCCAACACCGTGGTCCCCATCTTTTTAATGACAGGGATCCCGTCCCCAAGAGCTGCCAGCCAATTAGGCGGCTGGCAGTTCAGTAGTATTGGCAATGCCACTGGGAGCGGTGACCACTGCCAGTATTACAAGAGACCTGGGACCAGGCCCAGCGCTGGAGCCCCAGACCCCAGGTAAGTGTGGTGGGGTTGCCAGGGCTTGTCTGGCAGACCCTGGCAAGGGGGATTGGGAGGGTGGTCGTTGAATGCGGGGTGGTGGTGTTGTGGAGGGGGCAACCTTTGCCGCCGGGGACCGTCTGTCAGCCACAGATTGCCCACACAGGAGGCCACAAGCACACAGGGAGGCCGCCTTATTTTACTGGGCGACCTCCCCACATGGCGGAGGCTGCCTGCCACTGGTAAAATGCCAGTAGTGGCGGGAAGAGGCCCTTAAGTGAATATTAATTGGGCACCTAAGGGCCTCAGTTGGCCTCTGGGCGGGAAGGCTGTCTTCGGCCTTTCCTGCTCCCCCCACAAAATCGCATGAAGACAGGAAGGTGATGGGCATTTCATTTGCTATTTTATGTGCACCCCTCCTCTGTTCCTGCCCCTAAGGAACCATAAAATTCTGGGCGCTGTTTCTCAGAAGTGTATATTTCCACGGATACTTCAATGTGATGACATTCTTCATTTGTAATCTTGGCCAGTGAGTGTCAGCAGGCTTTTCAACTGGAGGGCATCGCAGCCAAGCCAAGTTCTGTTCTCAACTGACATTCACACATGGGATTTTCCAGCAGCGACAGCTACATGATAATCAAGAGCCAATGTTTCGTCATGGGTTCTGAGGCTGATTAAACTAACCCATTTGCAGTGTTGAGCTAGGTTAGCTAACTCAGCACAGGCATGGAACTTATGCAGCTCTTTAACTGGTTCCTGTGATATGCGTAATGAATTTCCCTACAATTTTTCTTCCTTTTCAATCAGTGCCTACCCCCCACCCCCAGTCAATCTGGCTGAAAGAGTTATCTGTTCTGCTAAACATCCTGTATTCTACCACTGCTTGAAACAGTATATCGAGGTACTGATCCAAGTAGCCAATTAAATTTGTGGGCAGTAGCATATTTATTATCCATAATAAAGTTTAAATTCTCTGAAAGAAATCTGCAATGGAACTATTTTAACTGTTATATGTAAGTTATCTAGTCCTTGACAAAGTAAACACAATTACTTGTGCCAAGAGCAAACTTTAAAATATTCATGCTGCAGGGAATCACTTTGAATGAGATCAACAGAAATCCATGTTCATCTTCAATGAGTTGGAGCGATGTTAAGGGTAATCAATGTACAGTGTTTTTCCTCTCCTGTAATGACTCCAGATCATTGTTATTTAATGAGGTGCATTATCATATTCACAACAAGCTACAGTGTCCGGAAATTAATTGCAGCTGAAGTGCAATACGAGGGGTGCATTTGAACCTTTTAAGCAATTTTAAGATCCTCAGTCTTTATGCCTTATTTTCAGGATCCCTAGAATTTGGCAGAAAGCACAATATAGATTCTGTGGCAATTCAGGGATAGCGATTTTTTTTTAATGCAAAACACTGCAGATGCTGAAAATCTGAAACAAAAACAGAAAATGCTGGAAATACTCAGCAGGTCTGGCAGCATCTGTGAAGAGTAAAACAGAGTTAATGTTTCAGGTCTGTGACGTTTCATCAGAACTGTCAAAAGTTAGAAATGTAATAGGTTTTGAGCAAGTGAAAAGGGGAGGGGGAAGAGCAAAGAGAAAGATCTGTAATAGGGTGGTGGGCAGGAGAGATTAAATGACAAAAGATTTCATGGTACAAAGCCAAAGTGAGTGATAATGGGACAAGTAAAGAAACACAAAATGTGTCTGGATGAGATGTAAATAGCAGGATAGCAGCTGTCCAAACACAAAGTAAAGGAATGAAGAAAAAACTGGGGTGGGGGGGCAGGAAGAATTGAAGCAACAAAAGAAAACAGGAGAAAAGAAAAAAATGGGGATAGAGGTTATGATCTAAAATTATAGAACTCGGTGTTTAGTCCGGAAGTCTGTAAAATGCGCAGTCGAAAGGTGAGGTGTTGTTCCTCGAGCTTGTGTTGAGCTTCATTGGAACACTGTTCAGTCCGCAAGTGCGACCCCGAACTTACTGTCGCTTGTCGTTTCAATTCTACGCCTGGGTCCCACTCTGACCTTTCTGTCTTTGGCCTGCTACAGCGGTGAGAAGGTTAAGATGGGATTTAATACAAGTGTCCAAAGTTTTGACAAGGTTTGAGAGAGTAAATAATGAAATTGTATTTCCATTGGTAGGTGAATTGTTAACCAGGGAGAATAAATTTAGAATTGGTATGAAAAGCATATAAACAAGGTTAACAATATAAAGTGCTTGGAAAATGTAGAATACTGCAATTGCTGCTGAACCACAATGGGCTGAATGAACTTCCTTCTGTGCTGAAACTTCTGATTCTACAGTTTGCAACCACAATGAAAACTAAATGCAAAGCAAGCCCCAGTCATAGCACTTGGAACGCAGAAAGAGGTAGCAAGGGAGCAGTTCCAGAGTTGCAAAATCTGAGCATCAAGGGGTCTGCTTGTTTTTATTGAGACAGTTTTTATTTCTTGATTGAGACTTTGTGTTTTTAATTTTTTTTTAACCAGTCTCCTAATCAATGAGACTGCCTACACCGCAGACTTCCATGTCACCATCCTTATTGTCATGTCATGAGCTTCGACAGGGAATGCGTTTCCGTGGAACATTAATTTCTAGCATTGCAACATAACCCATCTCTGCTCTTTCTTAACCCTGACCACAGCTAAACCCCATATTCACAGCCTTTGTTATCCGCTGCTTCAACTTCTCCAACACCTGACTCAGCAGCCTCCAGAATTCCACTCTACAGTAACATCAACTTGTCTACAACTCGACTTCCCACATCCTTTCACTCATCCCATCCTTGCTGATCTCTGTCATTGACTCTGGCCTCTTTGTTCCCTTCCCTCTGCTGACTCAGTGTCAAAGTCATCAACCATTTTGACCCTACTGCCTGTAACTTCCTAAGCCCCTCAGCTTTGCTTCTCCTGCCTTTCTAAATTTTAAGACACCTGTTTTTGATCATTATTCAGTCATCTCTCTCTAAATGTCTTGCTAATAGTTTTCATTTTGCCTCTGTAAAGACACAGTGGCCACGATTTTATCTGGGTGACGGGTCTCCACCACCGGCAAAAGTGCCGGCAAGAGCCCTGTGCCGCTTCCTCTGGGGAAGGTCCGCTGGATCAAGTGCCAATTAGGCACTTAAATGGACAGCAATGGGGCCTTCCCCCGGGATTAAGAACCCCGGCAGCGGAGATCCCACCTGCTGAGAGCTGTCGGCCAGTCAGAGGCCGGCAGCTCGTTAACTGAGCAGCGCCACCATGGAGGCGGTGGCTGCTGCCGGTAATGGATCCACCGGAGGGACTGGTACCAGGCCACAGGTAAGTCTGGGTGGGAGGGGTTTCACGGAGCGGGTGTCATGGGAGGGGGTTGGTGTAGGAGGTTTCGGCAGCAAGGGCTGGGAGAATGGCTCTCAGCAGGCTCCCCCACTCCCCCTTCCCAACGCCAGGTCCCTCGTTCAGGCACTGTGGCTTTTAACGAGGCTGCCGACCACCTGCCATACCCCCCCGCCTCCGGAGCCGGCAAGCAACCTGCACAGGTTTGCTCGCCGTGCTCCCTGTGTGGTTTCAGGTCGACCCACAGCTGGGCTATTTCCGGCAGTGACGGGATGAGGCCCTTAATTGGGCATTAATTGCCTACTTAAGGGCCTCAATTGGCGGCAGCGCAGGGAGACCATTCAAAGTCCTTCCCGTCCCCAGACCTATTTGGGTGGATGTGGGAAGGTCGCAGGTTCCCCCGCCGACACTATCCTGCCTGATTATATGCTGTTCCCGCCTCCAAACACTACTTGGGGGAAGAACGTAAAATTCCCCCCCATATGTTTTCTACATTAAAGACACTATATGCTTTTCGACATTAGCAGTCTTGCCTCTGAGTCAAAAGGCTGTAGTTTCAAGTCCCATACCAGAGAGTTGAACACAAACTAGGATGGCAATTTTTTTTTAGATTAGAGATACAGCACTGAAACAGGCCCTTCGGCCCACCGAGTCTGTGCCGAACATCAACCACCCATTTATACTAATCCTACACTAATCCCATATTCCTACCACATCCCCACCTGTCCCTATATTTCCCTACCACCTACCTATACTAGTGACAATTTATAATGGCCAATTTACCTATCAACCTGCAAGTCTTTTGGCTTGTGGGAGGAAACCGGAGCACCCGGAGAAAACCCACGCCGACACAGGGAGAACTTGCAAACTCCACACAGGCAGTACCCAGAATCGAACCCGGGTCCCTGGAGCTGTGAGGCTGCGGTGCTAACCACTGCGCCACTGTGAATTCATTGTCGTACTAAGGGAGCACTGCTGCACTGTCAAAGATGAGACATAAAACCGAGGCCAGGTCTGCCCCCTCAGGTGGACGTAAATGATCCCATGGTACTTTTTGAAGAAGGACAGTGTTCTTCCGGTGTCTTGGCAAACTTTTATGCCACATTTCCTAAGTTACTACAGTGACTACATTTCAAAACGTTCATGGTCAGTAAAGCACTTAGGGACAGCATGAGGTTGTGAAATGTGCTATATAAATGCAAGATTTTTTTCCCTTTCTTACAAACAAACCATTGTATTTAGTGTTGCATTTATGATTGGATAACTGCTACATGAAGCATTCCTGACTTCAGCTACTGTTGCTGTAGAGCGTTTGTTGCTTATAATTAAGTTTTTACAGCAAATTGAAGGGCGGCGCAGTGGTTAGCACCGCAGCCTCACAGCTCCAGCAACCCGGGTTTGGTTCTGGGTACTGCCTGTGCGTCATTTGCAAGTTCTCCCTGTGACCACGTGGGTTTCCACTGGGTGCTCCGGTTTCCTCCCACAGCCAAAGACTTGCAGGGTGATAGGTAAATTGGCCATTGTAAATTGCCCCTAGTGTAGGTAGGTGGTAGGAGAATGGTGGGGATGTGGTAGGGAATATGGGATTAATGTAGGATTAGTATAAATGGGTGGTTGTTGGTTGGCACAGACTCGGTGGGCCGAAGAGCCTGTTTCAGTGCTCTATCTCTCTAACCTAATCTAAAGTATGCACAGGCTAGCAATTGGGAAACTATCATTAGAGAAGCTGAAGAAAACTGGTAACCTTTCTGTCTGACAGCAGTCCTTATATTTGCTCTCTTCAAATTTGCCAGCAAGATCTGACTCTTTAGGTCTTAACACCTGGGTCTTTGCTTTATGGTACTTCCATGAAAGTTAGTCTGCTGTTTGCAGTTCACTGTAAAGAGGCCCTTACTAGAATGAGATTAAAAATCTGGGAATTACCACAATTTCTCTCTCCTACAATTTCTCTGATAGCAGCCACTTGGTGAAGGATTATCTTAAGTGGAGGATATAACAGTGAGCAGAAACTCCAGTGCAAATTGTCCAATATTTAAGCTTTTATTTGCTAGTCTGCTTAATAGAAGACAGCAATTTTTTTAAAACTTGTTTTGAGTGTCAGTGAAGGATCTTCTTGTAACTGTTTGCTTACAGCAGCTGATGTCCCACAAATGCTTTCTTTGTAACAAGTTTGGGTTTTGTTGGTTACCATTAGTACAGTTCCCCAAAATATAAATATACAAAAAAGTCCCTCCTAGTGTATTCACAGAAGCATCACTTTCTATTTGCCCACAGAGCCATCTTTATATGGTTCTGCATACGTGTTATCGGCAGATCCTGAAACCCCCAGGACCTTTGACACCATTAAGTGAAGTATTCAGGGTGATAAAATACAATTGATATTAATGGTTAATGGCGACCTTGTGTTAATTGAGAGCAAATATACTTCTCAATCAGGTTAGGACAGACCTGCCCACTATATTTGCTTTCAATTGGGATGCGAATATTTTTAATGTATTGATTGTTTAAAATATTTTCATTTTTATCATTTTGTTACTATATAGTTTTTCTCAGTGAGGGACCTAAATCACTGGAGTTGTAAATGTGTGCAAGTAATGTAAGAGTTCATTGCCCTTTTGTAAGTCCCTGCTTTGTGCACTGCCTGTTGTCTTTTATGTTTAGATGGTGCTTTTTATTGTGCTTTTACATAATACATATTGCAAGAGGTTTATTTTCAATTACATTTTACTTCGTGTTTGTTCTTCACAAATATTTGCTCACCTGCCCCGCCCCCATCCCAGTTAGGTCTTTCTCCTCTTGCTGCCCATCTCCATGTACCTTCCTCTCCCCTCTATCTCTAGCCGATTTAGAAATATAGTCATGACCACTATCGATACTATTGGGTTATTGTCCAAAGGAGGCCTAATTCAAGCAGAAGAGGAGGGCTGGTGTTGTTCCTCTTCCCTCAAAATAAATTCTCTAGGCAGTATGCTTTGCTTCTATAAAGCACTTTCTCTACAGAGAACAGAAGAAATTAAACCAGTGTTGAGGGATTCTTGTGACTTAAACCTGTTACTTGATTAGGAGGTAAGCATTTGTTCATAGTTTATTTGCTACATGGCTGCCAGTTCCCTGTTTATTTATTCTCCTTCCCTCATGCGCCATTAGTATACAGTACCTCACCCTCCACCCCGAGGCAATATAGAGAAGGTTTACTACATGAACACATAGAATGGGCGGGCTATCTTACAAGGAAAGGTTGGACAGGCTAGGCTTATATCCGCTGGAATTTAGAAGAGTAAGAGGTGACTTGATTGAAACATGTAAGATCCTCAGGGGTCTTGACAGGGTGGATGTAGAAAGGATGTTTCCTCTTGTGGTAGAATCGAGAACTAGGGGTTTCTGTTTAAAAATAAGGGGTCGCCCATTTAAAACAGATGAGAAATTTTTTCTCTCAGAGGGTCGTGAGTCTTTGGAATTCTCTTCCTCAAATGGCAGTGAAAGCAGAGTCTTTGAATATTTTTAAGGCAGAGGTAGATAGATTCTTGATAAGGGGGTGGAAGGTTATCGGGGGTAGGTGGAAATGTGGAGTAATCAGTTCTGCCATGAACTTATTGAATGGCGGAGCAGGCTCGAAGGGCCGAGTGGCCAATTCCTGCTCCTTATTCGTATGTTCATATGTAACTGGGGCAGGTGCAGATTTTGTTGCTTTCTACCATACTCTGCGCGAAACTGACAGAAAACATGACCATGATGTTGTGAGATGGTACCTGTTGCTATTCATCAATCCTTCACTGACCATTCTACTCTGTCATCATCTTTTTCCTCCCTTTGCCCACCCATCTGTCTTTCCAGATGAAATTCTTCTTCTCAAGGCGCTGTTCTGCCCACCTGAATACCACAGTTGTGTACAGAAAATATTTATAATGCGACTGGTGAATTTCTGTTTCTGTTACCTCTGGAAGTAAAATTTTATAGCTGCTTTCTCATTGTGCTGTTAAGTAGAGTTCCAGGGACTGTTATGACTAAATCTGGCATTAACTGTGTGGTAGACTTGTGGAGCCAGTTTATCATGGTGCCAGGATAAGGGTACCGGATTTATTACCATTAACGCAAAGAGTCAGCTTTCAAGAGAGCTTTCTCCCAAAATCCAAATTTATAGGAAAGCCAGCATAAATGTAGCTGATGTTCATAGATTAGAAAATGTGTTCAAGCTGCACAGTGGACCTTCAATTAATATTTCTCTTAAAGCTTACACCAGTCCCGGTCAATTTGTGTTAAATTTAACATGCATACCAAAGAACCACTTTGTGCATGTTGCCTCAAATCATTGTAATCATTCCTGTAAAAGTAGTTAACTCCGAAGAACAGTTGCATTCCTGCACCAAGGCCTAAATATAACCAGATTACAATTTTTACTATATAATTTTTAGAATACTGTGAGTTAGCATGTTATCTAGGTCTGTACGTACTTCTAATTCTACTTTATAATATTTTCAGATGTCATATACAAAAGATGTGCGAATTTCGAAAGCTGAAAAGGCCTTCAGTACTCAAAGGGTTAATCCTCCAACCAAACAAGTGAATATCCTTTTTTTATTTGTTTTTCTAAATGTGTAGGGCATTTAACCTTTGGAGGCCAAATATAACATGTTTCAAGGTTCTTTTTACCATGTGCAACACTATCATTAGAAATTCACAGCATAAATCAGTTCAAAAATGCTACAGTGTATCACAATGTATATTGAAAAGCTGCCAAATAAATACTTTGTCCAAAAGGTTGAATCATTATTCTCAACCAGATGATCTCTTTGCTCCTGTGCTATCTGTGACTGGGGAGAAGTTGGAATAAATGTAGCATAAGATTTGAGTCTTCCTTAAGGCAGTATGTTAGAAACTATTAGACTATCCACAAGTGCTGTCAAAAAGGCCCTTGAGACTATCATCCATGTTTTATTATATAATATCGCTTGGGGCAGGAGGTGGGGGAGGCGTTAACTTGATTTCTGGGACTATAGCTAATTCCAGCCTAAGAAAAACAAGCAATCTGAAGATATTTCTAAAAACTACCTTGGTTATTCTTAAAATGGAGGCAGCAGCATACTCTGGGTGGGGGGCGGGGGGGTTGCTGGCGGGGGGAGAGATGGGGAAAATGGCATCTTAATTTATTTTCCTCCTTAGTGTTAGTTGACTGGCAAGCTTTTCTCTACTAATGAAAGGTGGCTCTGTGATTGCTTTGTCAGATGCTTTGTACAGCTTTCAAGCCCCTATATCAGTGCACAAAACCAACAGTGTGTGCTCCCAAAATCAGATTTTCTTATCATTTCTTTCACTGTGGGGTAATTGGAATTTAGCAGCATATTAAGAGTCTGATAAGTGACATTCGTATTTTGTTGTTTTGACCCAAGGAAAGCAGGGAGCGTTTTTGCTTTCTCTTTTATTTGTCATATTAATCCCTTTGATGTTTGTGCTGCGCTAGAATTCTATATAGAGCCATGCACAATGGTTAAAAGGGTTTTTGCTGTTTCTTGACCCGTCAGCTTAAGAACTTGCCGTTTTTTCGTAAATTGAATGGATCTCCTTCATTATCATTTAAATGAGCCCTGTATCCTTCCAAATGCTGAAATTTGAATGTGGTTGTAAAGCTGTGATAATTTGAAATATTCATTCCCTCAAGGGTAACATTTCAGAGGCACTGAATGCCATTGTTACACATTCTCATATTTTTCTGGGTGAGATGGGAAAATAGACTGGTAATTGTCTGCTGAGCCTCTAGAATGGGTGCTCCAGTTAGTCGAGACATTGGCTCTAATTGTCATGGGGGTGTTGCTGATGAATCATGGTGTATGCGTGCAGCAGTCAGGGCCAAATTGAGTGATATAGCCAGAGCTATGTGCAAATTGGCAATTATTAGCACAGCAGAAAGGCTGGCAGGTGTAGAATGCCTTCTGAGCTTTTGATTGAAATAGGAAATAGCAAAAGTTCTGTGATGAAGGCTAGCTGATTGGGGCTGATGAAGCAAGTATGACTGGCTAGCTCGGAAACCTGACTGAAGTGGAGATACACCGATTATTGGAATATTTGATTAAATTCTGATTACAGCACTGGTCGATTATTAATTTCATAGCTGAATACTCTTTCAGCTAGCAGATGTTTGCTAAAGAGCCAATGATTAGTGCCTATCTTATGATAGAAAATGTTTCTTCAGCAGCTACTCTGCTGCTTTTGTGTAGTTCACAGTAATTTGTGTCACAGTTTATCATCAAACAGATGGTCACTCTTGGCTGATATCCATTGGATTTAAGACGGTATGTGTGCTTTCCACTCGTCAGTTATGATAGAAAGACCATAGTAGTGGAAATACACAGATGCTACAATATTTTGTAATTTGGCAGTTCACTTACCCTGTATATTGTATATTTGCCACTGTTCAAGTTTTACTTTCCACATTCTATTATGTTCCAATTGGAAGATATCTGAAGAGATATCGTGCTGCCATGGGAAAATATCTTAAAAGTAAGAAAAAAACCTCTACTTATATTTCAGAATGTCCCAAAACGCTTTACAGCCAATGAAGTGCTTTTGAACTATAGTCACTGTTGTAATGTAGGAACCCTGGCAACCAGTTTGCACACAGCTCCCACAAACAGTAATGTGATAATGACCAGATAATTTGCTTTTGTGGAATAAATATTGGCCAGGACACTAGGGATAACTCCCCCTGCTCTTCAAAATAGTGTCATGGGATCTTTTATGTCCACCTGAGAGGGCAGCTGTGGCCTCAGTTTAACGTCTCATCCGAAAGACAACACCTCTGACAATGCAGCACTCCCTCAGTACCACACTGGAGTTCAGCTCAGATTTTTATGCCCAAGCCTCTGGGTGGAACTTGAACTCACAACATTCTGACTTAGGTGAGAGCGCTACAAACTGAGCCACAGCTGGCAAATATTGTCAGTCTTTGTTTGGTTTAGCCCTGATTTTGTCCTCTCCTCACCTGAAGATGCTGACATTTTCTAGAGTGTGGTTCCACAAGCACTGGTACCTCCTAAGTGGTTTAGATAGTGAGTATTGACTTTGGTGGACATTAAACCTAAGCTCAATCCTGTCCTCACCCAGAAGTCACACTCAGGCTTTGCAGAAATAGTTTGAGTGTAAACCTGTGCTCTTCACCACCACCCCCCACTCATCTTTACTAATATGAGGCACTGAGTTGCCACTTCAGCATTGTAGCTGCAGCTAAATTGGCACAGGCCAGGAATTGAATCTGGGACTTTCTGGTTTGTATGGCTCAGTTATGTACTGCCTGGTGCGCTTATTCACTAAGCCAGAAAGGGTTTTGTTTTAAGAAATGAGAAATTCCTTTCCATTTCAGATATCCCTGCTCTATCAGTTTAGAGGGAGCATATTTCTGGCAAATTGTTATTGGATGAAAATAGGTCAAGCAGTACTTTTGGAAATTATACATAATGTATAAAATACACAATGTATTGCAATTTAGAAAGAATTTAACATATTGAGACCTATGGTTATTAATCAAATGGTATAAAAGGGTCAGCATCCCTTCGGTTGAACTCCTTCCATATATATCAGCACTGTAAACCTCTTTAAATATTTAAGATAAGTCAGTTCAGTCAAAATGAAAACTGGAGTACCCAAAACATACAGGCCTGACAAAAATATGAAACAATATAGTGATGAAATATGAAACTAAGTTCATTAACAATAAAGTATGGTTGGCAATAGTTTAATTGCCAGAAAATGTGCATAATCACCACCAGTGCTATACTAGAGGCCTGTTGCGAGGTGTTAAAAATATCATGGCAGTTCAGTGCAAAATCTAATTCATTTTTCCTCTCTTTCTTCCCCACAGAGCTCTGCTCATTCGTTTTCAGGACGAGGATACTCTGTAAGTCATTGCAAATCTTTGAATATTATACACCAGTTCTGTTGGGTATCTGCACTCTGTTTAAGAGCTAATTGCATTTATTTCAGCATGTACGTGCACACACAGTCACTTACACAAAGTGATAAATTGCAGAAATGGGCTTCTAGAATAGGATTTCATTATAGTCATGATAAAGGTAATGTTGGTTCCTACTTGGTTTATGGAAGTCCTACAATCATGAAAAGGCTGGGTTTAGCCATCCTCAGCATATTTTAATTGCTCTTCTCAATCCTTTTACCAGCCTAGCATATGTTTAAATTTCAGCCATTTGTATGTTGTCACCTTTTGTACTGATGTTTTAATTTTGATTCCAGGACCCTTGTAGACCCCATAAAATTGGGTCTACAAGGCTACTGCTGATGCAAGAAAACCGGATTAAATAATATAAACGATGGGCAATGCCTCATCACTCCTGGTTTTAGTTTTAGTTTTTGTTCTTGTTCTCTGGATGTGTGAGATTCTGGCAAGGCCACACTTATAGCCAATCCCTAGTTATTATGAGAAGGTGGTAGTGAGACCTTTTTCTTCCTGGGTCACTTGAGCAGCATTGAGTCAACCACATGGTGTGAAACTGGAGTCGAATATAGGCCAAACCAGGTAGGGGTGGCAGGTTCCCTCTCTTGAAGGGCAATCGACTGCCAGTACCAAGCACCAGTGCTGGGATCCAACACTGCTCTGATTCTTCTTGCTCTCTAGCCAGAGGACTTGTGGGAGTGCTATTTGGAAATGGGCCTAACCCATGGCAATACTCAGCATGAAAAACGCCTGTTAAACCAGAGTTGATGGGAGATTTTTGCTTAAGATTGTGGGTGATGGGTTAACTATACCCATAAAATGAAGCAGAGATGTCCAGCTTGTATATACAACCTTTTGCTAAATAAGTTGGGGCTCTATAGAGGCAAGGCTACTTGTATTTCTGAATTATTTCTGTAGTTAGTATTTTCCAGCGACTGATAAAAGTTGATGTTTTCAAGAAGTAATAATGGGTGTGTTTCAGTGGGATCTTTAAAAAAAACCCAAGAGGAATCCACAAAATGACAAACAAGAACATCACTGAATCTGAACTCTGTACCTTATTACCAGTTATTGTTGATTTGTAATTGGCTGATGATGGAGGTAAAATCTCTGGAGTGTCTGTTATTTTCTGATTCTACATAAACTATGGTGTACAGGAATATAGGATATAGTACTGTGAGATGCCGATATATCGACAACAGTGGACCTGACACTGCTTGCTTGGTGAAGTGAGAAATGGTTGGTTGATTAACAGCCTAAACTAGGGCTCAAGTCTGTCATTCTTCCACAGATCCTGTGCTTGAGTTCACAAGACGTTCATAATTGTCTCTCAATCACGCAACAATAAAGACTTAGATTTCCACAACATTCTTGTTAAAAATATATAATATTTCAGTAATATGGTCATAATCTTTAAAAGTCCAAAATGCTGCTCCAGCCCCCATTTGATGCACTTTGCGTGTATAAAATTATTGCATGGTCAAGATCATTTGTTGGTGCAGTACACTTTTGTGATTTCTAATTCTTCCAGCTATGCAGATAAAAATAAAAAAGGCTTAGAAACTGCAGTTGCCAAAGAAATCGCCGCATTCAGGAAAGTTAGCAGCTTGATTTCATGCTTCTGGGGCTGCATTTAGTATTGAGTGAATAAGCTGTTTGCTTCAATATTGTAGTCATTCATCAGAGATGTGCCTTGCAAACTTGAGGGATATTTTCCCCAAAAATTGTTTTCATATTGCTACATTTTGCTACTGTTCATGCAATTGATGGCTGTTGTGTAACACATCACTTTGGTGACTTGGGCATCAAAAAGGTGTAATCTGAGCATGGCAAGCTCACTTTAGTGAATTTTAAGGCTGAGCATATTCAATTAATGGGATTGGATACAGGAAGTGGTCTTTAATTTCTGTTAAGGGAGATAACTTCAGCCTACATTTTCAAAACAAAATTTATTCTCTCTAAGGTAACCCATGGCTACCTGATCCATAGAGGGTTGTTGGAGTGTTTTAGCCTAAGAATGTGGAGTTCTTCACTGTTTTCAATTCTATAGGCTTCTGTGGCGCTGTAATTATTTTTGTAAAAAATGGGATGTGTTTTATAGTAATCAATGAATAATAGCCAGTGTGCATCTACAAGCATAATCATGATCTCACAAAAAACTTAGTGGCAG
The DNA here is from genome assembly GCF_036365525.1 of Heterodontus francisci. Taxonomy (NCBI): domain Eukaryota; kingdom Metazoa; phylum Chordata; class Chondrichthyes; order Heterodontiformes; family Heterodontidae; genus Heterodontus; species Heterodontus francisci. The sequence continues at coordinate 8,465,374 of NC_090393.1, forward strand.
TCAACTCCATCCTGGAGTATTTGGTTTTGTTACCTCTTAAAAGTTGGTTGTGGGCATCAGCAACAGGGATTGGTAAATGAGAGAAATTGTCCAAACGTTGAACTTGAAATTGCTGAACAAAATGTTTGATGTTGAAAGCTATTTCTCCCTCAAATGCCAGTAATACAGTGGTAGGGAGCACGAGCTTGGAGTGCCACCAAATGAAAGGATCCAAGTTCAGTTACTCCACTCTACTTAAATCCCGGTGTTAGCTGCACTGAGCTGGTGTGCCCTGAAGTCTTAATCCTCTCCTGAAGGGGAGGGCAAATTGGAGGATCAGTTACCACCACCAGAATTTCCTCATGCTAGTCTGAAGAGCAGCATCAGTGGAGGTTTGGGAGCAGGTTGCCTGACCCTCCATTCATAGATATTTTATGGGGTGGGGGATAAGGCAGAGGGGGTGTGAAGGAAAAATTACAATTAGTACTTCCCTTCAATGGCTACCATTTCCTTCAGCAGAAGTACTTATTAATGCTATACTGTTAAGCGGAATTGACTGAATTATAATGTTTCCTAAAATCATATTGTAGTGTAAACAACATACCATTGAACTTGTGGCATTATTCTGATTCTCCTCTTAGTTTATAAATGAATGTGTTACACTTCTGTTTTTATAGCACCTGTGAGCTTTATAAAATCTCCAAGGTCTTCTCTTTGTGATAAATTACTTTCACTTGACAATTGCCACCACATCAGCATTACTTGCATTTCATATGTGTCTATTGCAGCCAGTCCTGCAAATGCAGGTTTTCCTTAAGTTGTTCTCATGGAACTTGCTGAGAAGTAGAAAGTTGTCTGGTGTTATAACTGCACTCTGTAAATGCATGCACACGCAGACTTTCAAGCAAAGGCAAGGGATGCTTGATGTGAGGGTGATGTGATCAGACAAGGCAGAATTTGTAAATCAATGTCATGTCAAAAGAGATAAAACCTTATCATCATGGTGGGGTGCGTGGGGGGGAGTGGAGGAGGGGAAGACCTCCGCTCAGCGCATTGATAGAAAAAGTAGCTTTAGAAACATTGAGGAGAATGAGGGACGATAGAAAATCAATTCTAACCGAAGAGAATTTACTGAACAATGTAAAATAATTGTGCTCTTTGACTCCCAACAAAAACCTTAGTAACAGTGTGTCTGCTGCATTTGAGAGCTCTTAGCTGTGATAAGTGAAACTGTGTGGAAGCTGAAGTCATCAGCTTTTAAGCAAATATTGTTGTTTAGCATTTAATTGAAGCTCTGTATTAAATTAATCTTCAGTCTGTGCTGAGATAGTCAACATCAGCCTGGACAGTAACTGGGACATAACTAGCATTGTCAGCTCTGGTTTGATGTATTGCTAGAGGTCTCACCATGTGACCTCTCTTCTCCAACTGCCGTACCCAGTCAAATAGCCTTCCTCCCATCCCCACCAATATTTTAACTAATGAATGAAAGTATTCAAAGAAATAAGAAAAACACAATTTTTTCATGCATCTCTGATTTTTCTCCTGGGTTGCATGCAGCAGTATCCAGGAGATTAATCTTTAATTCCTGGAGACTCCAGGACAATCCTAGAAGTTTGGCCACCCTAGGTGTGACAGCCTCAGCACACCTGGACTAAGAAGGGAGAAAACTTGTCCAAGATTTTTACCACCAATACCTGTTCAGTGAGGTCTCCTGGAAAGTGTGCATGGACTTTGGAGTAGGAGAGGAGACTATCTGGGCTCACGCATGACCAAGCTAATGGAAACTACCGCAGGCTATGAAATAGTATCTCCGGAAAAGTTCAGCAAATGTAGGAAAGAAAGGAAGGATTGGACTACAAACATACATACAAATGGGGAGTAGGCCATTCGGCCCCTCGAGCCTGCTCCGCCATTTGATAAGATCATGGCTGATCTGATTATGGCCTCAACTCTACTTTCCTGTCTACCTGCTATAACCTTTAACTCCTTTGTCAATCAAGAATCTATCTAACTCAGCCTTAAAAATATTCAATGACCCTGCCTCCGCTGCTCTCTGGGGAAGAGAATTCCACAGACTAATAACCCTCAGAGAAAAAATTTCTCCTTATCTCTGTCTTAAACGGGAGACCCCTAATTTGTAAACTATGTCCCCTAGTTCTAGTCTCTCCCATAAGGGGAAACATCCTCTCAGCATCCACCCTGTCAAGTCCCCCAGGTGTGAAAAAAATTGTCACCAAAATAAGGTGCATTGCAAAATACATTGTCGGTAACTCAAAAAATGTGCAACAACACAAACTTCCTTGACTTCTTATTCTCATACTCTTACTCAGTTCCCTCCATGGCCTTGCCCTCCCTATATCTGTAACCTCCCACAGTCCTACAGTTCTCCCAGAACTTTGTATTCCTTCAATTTTGGCCTCCTGTGCATCCCGAACTTCGCCCTAGCGTTGGTGGTCATCCTTAAGTCATCAAGGATCTAGTCTCTGGAATATTATCCCTAAACTTCACTACCTCTCTCCCTCTCCTTAAGACACTCCTTAAAAGTGACCTCTGACCAAGCATTTGGTTACCTGTCCTAATGGCTCCTCCTTTGGCTCGGTGTCGATTTTGTTTTGTCTGATTATGCTCCTGTGACGTGCCTTGGGATATTTTACTATGTTATATATAAATGCAAGTCATTAATGAGAGCAATTCATATAGAAAACCATGTGAAGTAACTCAATAGAAAGCTCTGCATTTGTTATAATCCCATTGTAGTAGCTGATTTCATTCTGTTTTTTTCAGTTCCAGTGTTGGGAGACTAGATCCTGACATTTATAACTACTAAATCCGGCACCTGTCTCCCAGTGCCTGACTCTGAGACCTGTGAAAAACTGGGTTTAACACACTGTTCGTAGAGACCTGGGTGCAAATCTGCCACCCGCCCTTTTAAATTCAGCTGCTAGTCTTGGGAACGGAGGAAAGAATTGTGGGTGAGGAAGGAGAATTGAAGGATAAAATATGTCCAATAAAAATAAATGCTTATTAGTTGTTTAGGAAAATTAACTGGGGGGAATTCAGTCAGAAAACCATATATCTGCATCGATGCTGTATAGTGCTTGGAAAGATTTAAGGGAGGGAACATATCTTGACACCGTCTGAAGATCAAAGTAACACATTTTCAAATCATTATCTTTTCTGTAACTGCTGTTCATTATGTTCTATATTGTTACTTTTTTGTATAGTTTATTATTATTAATCAGACTTAATGCGATTCTGTTTTAAAGCTTCATTCTCTGGTGACAAGGTCATTTCTGTGTTGATGGTAACTGGCAGGATTGTCATTGGAAGTCACAGCATCTGATTAGATTTGACAGATTTACATATCACATAGACTGCCACAGACGATGTCCATATCCCTTTCAATTCAGCTAAATTGTTCCATGTAGAATATGCTAATATACTATATACCTACTGATGGGGCAGTTCAGGCAGCATTTGGTGTAATTATGACATGCTCTAATATTCTTTGTCTTGTGTTCCTAAAGCTTTCTTAATAGTTTAATCCTTGCAATTGACAATTGAACAAGAACATTTTACTGTGACAGATCAAAAGCATGTTTATGATTTTTCAACTTTTTGCAAGCTATTTCAGATATCTGGTATTTGTCATGAGATAAGTGATTCCAAAAACATAATTTAGGCTACATTCCAATAGTAACTACTGATCCAACTTCTTAGTTATGGCTTGTCTTGCATCAGAACTATATAAAATCATTGTTAACTGGAGCGGTACTGATGTC